>NC_141694.1:432411868-433611868 GCF_964263255.1 Lissotriton vulgaris | reverse complement strand
TGTGAATGTTAATATTTTCTGATTTACCCGACCTGTATTGTTCTGTAAATCACGCTTTTGTTTTGCTATTTTCAGAACATTTGTTTGTGCATCTAAAATCATAGCTAAGTCTGTAATTTTCAATACAAAATGAGGACTGAAAAAAATAGAAATACATATTTAAGCACTAGGTGTCGCTATTGATGTCATGTGCACAGTACTTGGGTTTGGCGGGGGCCCTCACTGTTACAGGTGAGCTGCAGTAACTCGTGCTGTAAAGATAAGTGGCTTTAAAAACAGGTTTATTATAACTCATCAGACTTCTGTTGTGTTTAAGTTTGAGTCTGTAAACTTGCTTGGGGCCCAATACTTCTGAACAGATCATTGAGAACTACAGAGAGTGCCACATTAGCTGGATCTCCCGATCACCGGGTCTAGCTGCTGGTGTCTGTTATAGATCTACAACAGAATATTTATTTCCCTAATGATGTGGTTATCTTGCTGGAAACAATGAGGGTGATTGATAGACACGGTTGTGGTGCGTTGCTGCAGGCCCTCCCCTTCCCATGCTATTTTGTCAAAGTTGCACAATATTGTGGCAGAGGGTGTGCAGGAAGAATGGGGATCAGTCGTGGGGTACATGGGAGGTAAGGGGTCTTGAGGAAAGGGAACTTTGACTTTGAATGAGATATACATATACAAGGTAAATGAGGGTACACCTGGCAGAGTGTACACACCAGCGACGGAAAGGGAACAGTGATGTGGCCCTGTGCTGGGGAGCAAAATCACGAGAAATCCTGCCACCTGAGCCCTATCACACATGGGGGCACTTTTCATCTTTTCTCCGGGGTACACCTTTAAGCAGGTGCGCCGTGCACCATCAGTGAAACTGCGCCCTATTACAGTGGATGGGCTGCCCCAGGGCAGCTGCAAACACGTGCAGCCCTGGGGGCAGCACATTCAAGTGAAATACGGAGCAGCTGCTGCTAAGCTGCTCTGCGTTTCACTGTGCAGGCGGCAACCCACCTACACTTTTAGGAGGGTTTGGAGATCCTTTTGCTGGTGGACGCAGTGAGTGACGGCAGGTACCTTCAAGGAGATGTCTGGGGAGTCCACTGCACGCACCTGCAAGGAGATGTCTGAGGGGTCCATGGGGCCTCCTTTTGCCCCTCCATTGGACTGCCATCAGGTGGTGCACTTACAGTGTGCCACCTTTTTGTAGTGCACTTTCAGCGCTCCTCCTGACAGCTTCTTTGCCTTTGTGCCTGCATCCATAACATTGCCAGTACTTTAAATGGGTCGGTACTGAGTACCGACCAGCACTTTTTTATTTTGAGAGGGAGAATACCTGCACTTCTGATGAGTGACGTAATACTTTTAATTTGAGTGTACCAGCACTTCTCAGAAACAAGCAGGTACTTTGATACAGAGTTCCCGCACTTCTATTTTTCCATTTTAAGCACTGAATGTGGCGCTGGGGCAAAGAGATTCCCTCATTTGCATTGAGCCACAACCCCATGCAAATGAGGAAACACCCTTTTGGGATAGCGCTGGCACTACATGTGTGCCAGTCTGTATTGCAGAAAGGGCTACACAAGAATTGCAGCCCCTTCTGCCAAATCAAAGTGCCCGGGGGTGCACAAAGCGAGCACACATGCTTGTTGCTCTCCCGGGGTACTTTTTGTACAATGTCCCTGTGGTTAAAGGGGTGGGCAAGAGGGTCGCACAGGAAATGCTGGCATAGAGTGGGGCACGAATGGGGACTGGCAATTAAAGAGAAAATTGATGGCCCCCCTGCAAAATGAGCTCAGTAGGGGCCCCAGAACAGTTGTGACCCTCTGCACTGCAGGGGTCTGCTCAGTAAAGCAGAGTGGCTTTCCCAAGCATTTAACTATTTCTTATTCCATTCCATCGTACACATTCTGTGAGGCCTGTAATGGCATGGTTTAGATGGTGAGGGGCCCCTCCAAAACAAGAAACCCTGGGGGCCCCCGCAATGGGGGGCGGGGGGGCTGCAGAGGCCTCCATTACACACCTGTAATCGATATAAATTTGGTAAAGATAACCTGGTATGACATAGAACGATGTTGAGCTTTATTCTTTGTGATTTCTCCTAAGATTGTTTTAAAAAAATGCACATCTTCATCAAACTCTTCTGAATTGTTTAATGAATATATTCATATAAATCTTTGCCTACTAACATATTTGCAGTACTATTAACGCCTTCGCTGCGGGGGTAATTCCCCCACAATGCGGGGGGCGGGGGGTGATCCTGGCGTGCCGCAGTGCTCGTGACGAGCCCAGCTCGTCATGAGTGACAGTGGAGCACGGGCGGGGAATCAATTGCTCGTGGGCGGCGGGCAGCCGTTATGACGAGCCGAGCTCGTCATGAGCACAGCTACTCTATGACTCATGATGAGCTGGGCTCGTCATGAGCACCGGAGTTAACAAACACCTTGAAAAGGGGGGGGGGTTATCCTCAGCATAGGAATGCTCACGCACACTGATAGAATGTGCTTGCATTCATTTTTAGCCCTAAACTGGTAGCACCAGGGTGTAAGACCTTCAGGTATTGATCAATGTGGTACTGATTGTGGGGTTATCTAGTGAGAAGATTACTGAGAACGAGGGGTGGAGGGGCTTTATTTCACCCAGCTGTCTTCAATGCCTTTATCACAAAACTTCAGTCAAAACTTGGAAATAAACTACTGTGCCATGATGTGACTCCATGATCCCATACGGCATCCTAAAAGTCATTAAGATACATATTGCAATGGATCCCTGTGATCATGAGTGTTATCATGATCTAAAGTGATACAATTCAGGAGCAAAGACCCTAGAGGAGGGGAACTAGTAAGGAAGACTAAATGTGGTTTCGTGCTCACAAGCAATATCTGATGCTTACTGAGAACATCCACTCTTTCAAATAGAAGCAAATACTATTGGAATAATGTAAAAGTCTTGTCTGTTCACTGTTCTCTTTATGTTTTCACATGAAAAATATTTCAAAGTCAATTTAAGAAAATAATGTCATTTCATTTTAATTGCCTGAAGGCACTTCATAGTCTGGGCTGATGCGATTATCCCAGCCTCAAGGCGCCATAAAAAAATGAGTGTTTGTGGGCTGCAGTTACCTGACAGCAGCCCTGCCCACCTCACGGTGAGCTGCTGCGGGAACAAGTAGCAATGCATTCAGCAAGTGTCAGCGAAACATTTGTGGAAATCGACTGACCATTTAAAGTCCGACCTTGTTTTTAAAGACTTTTTCAGAATAATAATGAAAGCATTTTGTTTGTTATTTTCAATTTGGATCTGTTTACAGGATAATTGTGTTTGTGTGAGGAAAAACAATGGGTTTGTGCCTTAAATAGGCTAATGGAATTTCACTGTTTGTCCCTATGTCAGCCTTTTGTGTCAATTCATTGTTTTCTTTGTCAAAATGCTGCGGCTGTCAAGGGCTACTAAATTTAACCTGAAGTTGTTGGAGAGAAGTCTTTCTTCAAACTGATTGTTTGAATTCTAGAAGGATTGATTAGAAGCATGACTCGGGTATTTTAATAGAGGTGTTGCAGGGCCTCTGCTCTGCAACTGAACTATGCTTAGAACCATAGAACATCAGTATGTATGGACTGAGTCACCATACCACCTCAGTATCTATGAGTACGAGTCCAACTAGCTATAGTGCTACACTTGCCATCCTAAACTTACCAGAGAAACAAGTGAATTGGCACCCTAGAACATAACACTCTCGACCCTCTCAGAGATCATGGTAACAGGACACACTCTTTGGATCGCTCACTTGTACTCAGCCACAATAGGATAACCACGAGACATGAAGGAAGTTTAGAATATTTATTTAAACTACTGTGCTCTGAAATACAGTATATGTGCCTCAATTAGAAAACAATTGCACAATAAACAAAATACTGTTAACATGGTTAATAATCCATATACCATAAAAAGCTGTTTCATTTTGTAGGACAGAGTAACCTAAACCCTCCTCCCTTGCTACTGAAGCTGAATGGTTATATATCAAAGATCTCTGGGATTACTGTCTGACCCCATAATTTATCATTCACAGATGAACGTTCTATATCTCAACGCACACACTGCTCTTATCTCAGAACTTTCGTTCCATTTGTGTGTTCTTGGCTCTTGTGCTCATCTATATGACAAGATGTGTGCATATAAACGGCAACTGCATTATTGTCATGTCTAGGTCCTAGTGCCTGTCCAGAAAGAATAACAATGGACACTGTTGTTTGACCTTGTCGGTGGCGTTCAGACTAAATCCCGGCAAAGGAACAGAACGCGAAAACATATGCAGGTTCCGTGTTAAAGTACAATGTGGCTCAAAAGTAAAAGCGTTTACATATTAACATGTGCAAAAAGAAAAATGAGGCGTACAACGTCCACAGTTAGGCTAACATAAGGAAAATGACAATGTGCCATGCAGGAAACAGAACACAATAAAATATGAAATGCAGTGCTTAATTTGTAAATAAATATGTGCCTGGGCCAAAGGAATTTCACTGGAGGCCATTGCATGTTGAACACCCTACCAGGCTGCCCAATGTCAGCGTCACCGTTGCCTGCTAACCATCACACTTCCAAAAATTAGATACATTTGATTATTCCATCTCACCAAAGCTATAAAAATTACCTAAACTATGTATAGTCTTTTTAATTTCAGTATATATTGAAATCTTAAATGGTCTGCTGATGTGCTTTTCACAGAAATACACAGACAGCACCACCATGTGGTTGTATGTTAGAAATAAGTGCTGGTGCCAAGTACCAGTAAACACCGGCACAGATTAGGCATTACTCTAGGAGCTTGGAAAGGTACTTTGGCTATAGCTTGGGTTCAAAAGACAATGTGCTTTGTACATAGTTGTGAACTGCAAGTAGTTTTTAAGTCTCCTCTACTAGCCAGCATATGCTCTATCTGCTCGTGAGATGTTTTGTCAACTCAAGTGTGCTTAGACTTTGCCTATTGCTTTACATTAGTTGGTGTCATTGTCACTCTTATTTACATGCTTCCTATTCATTAGCTTGTGTGGGCTTTACTTCCTCTTCATGCATTTGTCTCTCCCCTAGAGTATGAACACATTACTTGTATCCTTCTACTACTCATTTTTCAGTTGTTGCTTTTTTCTTTTTGTGTAAGCACTCAACAAGAGTTCAAATGTTTTACAAATTTTCCCGAATGTATTCTCCCCTCTGTTGCATTTGTGGTGCTCTTTTTCTGCCTGCGTGCCTCTTCCTGAACTTTGTAATCTGCACTGTGCTCTCTCTTATCTGTTTGACTGCAAACTCTTGGCCAAGAGGTGGTGACTTGGACCAGGGCTCTGTAAGCCTTTGTTGGGGCTTTAAGAGGAGGGTTTCAGTTTTTGTCGGGACCCAAATGTTGAGTCTTGTCTCCGTCATTTACCTCAGTGTTGTCATTGTAAACAAATACTGACCATATGGACAGTCCGAGCCAGTGCAAAGAACACAGTCCAGCCATTTACTGCTAGTATGTGTTTAATGATAACCAGAGGAGGTCTTTATTGCAACCTATTGCATGGGACTGTACTGGATGTTACAGTAAGAGATAGGCATAAGGGTTCAGATAAGGAGTAGGGGGAGGGATAGAGTAATGGTAGGATTAAAGTTAGGGTAAAGGGTGGACTAGTGTAGGGATAGTATTAAAGGTTAGTGTAAGAGGTGGGCTCGAATAAGGGTATGTTTAAAGGTTAGGGTAAAGGATGGTCTGGTGTAAGGGTAGGGTTAAAAGTTATAGTAACTTGGGCTAGAGTAAGAGTACAGTTAAATATTAGGCTAAGAGGTGGTCTAGACTAATGATAAGTTTAAATGTTAGAGTAGGGTAAGGGGTGGACAGGTGTAAAGTTACAGTAAAGTGGGCTAAAGTGAAGGTAGAGTTAAAGGTTCTAGGGTAAGGGATGAGCTAGGCTACTAAGGGTAGGGTTATAGCTCAGGGTAAGGGATGTATTACAGTGAAGTTTAGGGTTAGATTACATCTTCAGGGTTGAGGAAATGGCTAAGATGTTGGTAATGTATTGTTTTAAGGTAAAGGTTGGGGTTTGGGGTAATGAAAGGGTGAGGAATGGGGGAAGGGTTTAAGAGTTTGAATTAAGTTATGAGTAAGTATTAGATGTTAGGTTAATTGTTACATTTTGGTCAACGGTCAAAGGTGGTAAAATTTGACTTTTTGCTACTACTTTGTTGTAATACACAAGAAAATACCTTAGCTATAATTTTTGTATTCACGTTTTTTATTGCTACATTTTTGGATTCATATTTTTAATGAAACATTTTTTGAAGGGTGGACTTAGTTCAAGGGCTGGTGAGAGACTAAAACTCTAGAGTGGGGTAGACAGGGGAGAAATTAGAGGCCATGTAATATCTTTGTGTGAAGGAACGTCCTAGAGATGAGCAAAATGAATGTGTCAATCAAACAAGACCTATAGTTCAGAGCAAATCACCTGTGAGTGTATCCAGGCACTGAGTACCCTGCTGATAAGATCAGTTGCACAGCCATGTCTTAAGTCAGTTCCTGGATTCCTGCAGAGAGGATGAGGTATGGAGGTGAAGGTGGAGGTTGTTCTAGAACTTTGCAGTGAGGTAGGAGAAGGAACATCATCCACAGTTCTTCGGCGGATGAGGGGGGTGTGAGCAAGGGAAGCAGAGCCCAGATGTCTGGAGAGTTGGTGGAAATTCAGGGCATGGTTTATGTGTGCTGGTCATTGGTTGTGTAGTACTTTTGTAGGTGTGGATCAGCATCTTGAATTGGCATGTCTTCTGTATGGGGAGCCAGTGGAGCTTTTTGACGTGGGGGTTGATGTGGGTCCACTTTGGAAGGTCGAGGATGAGTCTGGCCACTGAATTCTGTATGGTCAGCAGTTTCTTCAGGAAGTGCAAGGTGATTCCAACGTAGAGGATCAGGTTGTGCTGGTCTAAAATATTTTTTTATCTCTATAGTGCTCTTCAATATCCTATCTCTCCCCCCCTTCGTTGCTCCGCTCCACTTTTCTAACTTCCCCCACCCTGTCTCTCTCTCTCTCTTCTGCATGTTATATGTTTTAATGTCAGCAGTTTTTACACTAGACTTACTCCCTCCTCCTTCCCTTCTTAGACCTTCAATACAAGTGGGATGGGAATAGCTCATTACTATTGAGGCTCCAGGAATTACAAAACATGTGTGTCACTAATTCCAAGATGCATGAATGCCATAATGTAATAAGATTAACCCTCTGGGTGACTGGTGAAATAAGGAAATATGGTGCAGATCAGTGTTTCTACCTACATTTTCTAGGATGATACTCAATTTGTGGCTAATTTCTCACTCAGAAAAGTCATAATCTTTTATGGTTACGAAATGCCTGTGCATACTGGGTATGCAGTTTTATTTCACTGATTGTAATGTACAAAATAGCCCCGTACAAAGCACTATTGGTTTAACAAACAATTAACTTGAATGTGTGCGAAGCATCTTAGACTATGTGAGTGGTATGATTGATCGAACACCCACTGCCACTCAACAAAGCTACTGTGAACTCAGCGTTAACTGGCTATTTTTCACTTGTTATATTTTTGCGACGGTTGCACTTTTGAGCACAACTCTTGTAACTATTGCCATTGTAAGTGTTTTACAGTGAAAATTGAAGCAGTCATTTAATCATTCTTGTCCTTGTACTGGTCCTCTCCTGGATCAGGTACTACAGTGCTGTCTATGGAGATCTGCCTGAAAGGGAAACTGGAGACTCCAAAGAGCCCAGAACTATGGGGCATATTATCAAGCCTGTGCGCTAAAATTATCGCCGCTTTATCGGCCGAAAACGGCCGATAAAGCGGCGATAATGGGCTTGATAATATGCTCTGTGGAATTCCAATCGAAGCCCATGTTAGATGTCTTCACATCTAACATGTGCTTCGATTGGAATTCCATAGAGCATATTATCAAGCCCATTATCGCCGCTTTATCGGCCGTTTTCGGCCGATAAAGCGGCGATAATTTTAGCGCACAGGCTTGATAATATGCCCCTATGTGTCTCGTCTCATCATCTATCTAGAACTATCCGACCACATCATTTCAGCAATGAGGCTTTCCTATTGGCTAATGGACCAACCGCTTTGAGTTCAAAAGTGTGTACTTCGTGCACACTACTCTGGATATCCAAGTAAGTAAGTAACTGACTAATTTTAGAATCGGCTGCTCCTATATCACCCGACTAAGATGCCTGTGAACAGACATCAAACTCACTTCATGCTTCACCTGCACCTTATAAATGATTTGGAGGAAGATCCATGCTTTCGAAGGCTTGGCCTTATGGAATTTCCGGTCATTGTCTGTGCATCCTACAACAGACTTTTGTAGATTACTAAAGGATCTGCTGACCCACGTCTTCCACCAATTCCATTTGAAGTGCTGGACATTGGCTTCCAGTTAAAAGTGGATATTTAGTGAATGTGTTTAGTACATGAAACATTGGACAAAGATCTACATCATTGTTCACATGACTTTTTATTGTTTCGTACAAAGAACTCCCTGAGATTTCTGGGTGTATTTCTACTCAAGTTCCTCAAGACCAAAAGGATACAGATTGGAGGAAATGCTTCTTCTGTAGCGGCTGCTGCCCATTGGATCACGCTTCCACTTGTTATTCACTGGAAATCAAGTTTTTTTTTTTTTAATTTAGAAAAGCAATGAAACTTGGCCTCTTCCTTTTCAGTAATATGTTGGTCAGATTCTACCCTTTGAGCTTCAGTACGGGTGTGAACAGCACACTGAGGGCTTTATAAAACCCCTGAAGCTCGTAGAAAGCAGTATGAGCAGGGCACACCTAAAGATACCCACATATATTTTAAATTAAGTCCCATCTAAAAGAAATTGGTTTCACATTGCACCTATTATCGTAGTTTGTTCATAGTTTATTGTTGAGGCGACATCTTGTTAACCAAGTCAATATTTGAGGCTCCATACCATCACTTTTAAAATACACCCAATTTCTTGTCAGTGTTTGTTTTTATCTTTTTAGAGTTTACTGGTCCATTTTACTGGACAATTGAGTCCACAAATGTGTGCCCATCATCACCGGCTGGTTGACACGGTAGAGATTAAGACCCGTCCACCAATCAATCAATCAATCATAACATTTGTATAGCGCGCTACTCACCCGGAGGGGTCTCAAGGCGCTGGGGGAGAGGGGTACGTTACTGTTCGAAAAGCCAGGTCTTGAGTTGCTTCCTGAAGGAGAGATGTTCCTGGGTTAGCCGGAGGTGGATGGGGAGGGAGTTCCATGTCTTGGCTGCCAGGTAGGAGAAGGATATTCCTCTGGTGGTGGCTCTGCGGATGCGTGGAACGGCGGCGAGGGCGAGGCTGGTTGATCGTAGCTGGCGGGAGTGTAGAAGGTCAGGCGGTTGTTTAGGTACTTGGGGCCCAGGAGAGCCTTGTGTGCGTGGGTGAGGAGTCCGAACGTGATCCTTTTGCTGATGGGGAGCCAGTGCAGGTCTCTCAGGTGGCCGGAGATGGGGCTGTGCCGGGGGACGTCCAGGACGAGTCGTGTTGAGGCGTTCTGGATGCGTTGGAGTCTTTTCTGAAGTTTGGCTGTGGTTCCGGCGTAGAGGGTGTTTTCGTAGTCCAGTCGGCTGGTGACGAGTGCCTGGGTGACCGTCTTCCTGGTTTCGGTGGGGATCCATCAGAAAATCTTTAGGAGCATGCGCAGGGTGTTGAAGCACGATGATGAGACGGCGTTGACTTGTCTGGTCATCGAGAGGGAGGAGTCCAGGATGAAGCCCAGGTTACGTTTGTGGTCTGTTGGCTTGGGAGTGGTGCCCAGGGCAGGGGGCCACCAGGAGTCGTCCCAGGTGGAGGGCGATGATCCCAGGATGAGGACTTCTGTCTTGTCTGAGTTCAGTTTCAGGCGGCTGTTCTTCATCCACTCGGCGACGTTTTTCATCCCTTCGTGTAGGCTGGTTCTGGCGGTGGCGGGTCGTTGCTGAGGGAGAGGATCTGCTGGGTGTCGTCAGCGTAGGAGATGATGTTGAGGTTGTGTTGGCGTGCGATGGCTGCGAGGGGGCTCATGTAGACGTTGAAGAGGGTGGGGCTGAGTGATGATCCTTGTGGTACGCCGCAGATGACTTCGGTGGCCTCGGATCTGAATAGGGGGAGGCGGACTCTCTGGGTTCTTCCGGTTTAGGAACGAGATGATCCACTCCAGTGCCTTGTCTTGGATTCCGATGTTGCTGAGGCGCTGCACTAGGGTGCGGTGGCAGACAGTGTCGAACGCTGCGGAGAGGTCCAGGAGGATGAGGGCCGATGTTTCCCCGTTGTCGAGCAGGGATCGGATGTCGTCAGTGGCTGTGATGAGGGCGGTGTCGGTGCTACGGTTGGCTCGGAAACCGGATTGCGAGTGGTCGAGGAATCTGTTCGTCTCGAAGAAGGCGGCAAGCTGTCTGTTGACGGTCTTCTCGCTGACTTTGGCAGGAAAAGGGAGGAGCGAGATGGGGCGGACGTTTTTGAGGTCGGTGGGGTCCGCTGTTGGTTTCTCCAGGAGGGCGCTGAGCTCGGCATGCTTCCAGCTCTCCGGGAAGGTGGCGGTGTTGAAGGAGGTGTTGATGATGTCCCGGAGTTGGGGTGCGATGATGGAATCGGCCTTGTTGAAGACGTGGTGGGGGCAGGGGTCGGTTGGTGATCCGGAGTGGATGGTGTTCATCGTGCAGGTGGTGTCTTCTGTGCTGACCGGGGTCCAGGCGCAGATGGTGGTGGTGGGGGGCGTAGGTTCGGTGGTTGGGTGTGTGGTTGTTGCGCCGAAGCTGTTGTGTATGTCGGCGATCTTGTTGTGGAAGAACGAGGCGAGTGAGTCGCAGAGGTCTTGCGAGGGAGTGATGTTGTTGTTCCCGGCGCTGGGGTTGGAGAGCTCTTTGACGATGCTGAAGAGTTCCTTGCTGTTGTGGGCGTTGTTGTTCAGTCGTTCTTTGAATGCTGTCTTCTTGGTGGTGCGGATCAGCTGGTGGTGTTTGCGGGTGGCATGCTTGAGGGCAGTCATGTTGTCTGTGGTCTGGTCGTTGCGCCAGGCTTTCTCGAGGGTGGGGCAGTTCTCCTTGGAGTTCTTAAGTTCGTCGGTGAACCAAGAGGCTTTCTTGCTGCCGGGTCTGCTGGGAGGGGTCTTCAGTGGTGCGAGGTCGTCTGCGCAGTTGGTGATCCACTGTGTGAGGTTGCTGGCTGCTTCGTTGGGGTCCGTTGTGTTGGCGGGCGGGTTCTGGCTGAGGGAGGTGGTGAGCTGGTCGGCGGTGATCTTGTTCCAGCTCCTGCGGGGAACCTGTTGCGGGTGGTGGTGGGTCGTGGTCCTTCTGAAGCTGAAGTGGACGCAGCTGTGGTCAGTCCAATGAAGTCCGGTGGAGTGGCTGAAGGAGATGTGTTTGCTGGAGGAGAAGACTGGGCCAAGCGTGTGGCCGGCATAGTGGGTGGGGGTGTTCACCAGTTGCTTGAGTCCGAGGTTGGCGAGGTTGTCTAGCAGGGTGGTGGTGTTGCTGTCTTTGTTGTTCTCCAGGTGGAAGTTGAGGTCCCCTAGGAGGATGTAGTCAGCGGAGGGGAGGGCGTGCGGGCTGATGAAGCATGCAATGTCTTCGCTGAATTGTGTGCGTGGTCCCGGGGGTCTGTAGATGAGGGTGCCTCTGAGGGTCGTCTTGGGGTCGGTGTGTATCTGGAAGTGGAGGTGTTCGGCGGCGGTGAGGGTGTCTTCGGAGTTGGTCGTGATGCGGATGGTGTTCTTGTGTACGATGGCGATGCCTCCTCCAGTCTGGTTGACGCGGTCCCTCCGGGTGATCTTGTATCCGTCCGGGATGGCGATGGCGATGTCGGGCGCTGAGGAGGCGTTCATCCAGGTTTCCGTGAGGAAGGCGACGTCTGGTGATGTTGTGTCGAGCAGGTTCCAGAGTTCCATGGCGTGTCTGTGGACGGAGCGGGTGTTGAGCAGGATGCACTTGAGGTGGTTGCTGCTGGTGATCGGCTTGGCGGGTGCGGTGCAGGTCCGGAGGCAGGTGAATCAGCAGGCTTGGCAGGCGAAGGGTCCGTGGGTGCGTTTCGGGGTGGCTTGGTAGCAGGCGGGGTTCCGGCCGGCGTTGAGTGCGTTGAGGGTGGCGGCGTCGTAGGTCCGTCGTGTGGTCTGGCGACGGCGGGTGCCAGGGGTCCTGGTGCTGGGCGCGGTCCTGGTGCTGGGCGCGGTCCAGGCGCGGACGGGCGAGACGGGCTTGCCTTTGGCGCGCCTTCGGCCCACAATCGGCGCACCCGCTGCTCGTGACCGCTGCGCGTCCGCCTGGTCTCCATTTAAGGCGAAGTGGGAGGGAGGAGCAGCTGGGAGACGGGAGCGGGGAGGACACAGAAGAAAAGGGGGCGGGGCTGCGATGTCACGGCGGCGGGAAGCGGGGAGCGGAGGGGGGGTCACACGAGGGGAGGCAACGAACCTAAGAAAGGTAAAGAGTAAGGGGTACAGATTACCAAAATACAACAAAATACAACAGAGGAAACTGCAAAAGGTAACAAGCAATGATCAGGGCACAGGAGGGCACAAAGAGCAGCAGCGAGGGGGCACAGACACAGCTGGAGGGCCGTGCGGCGCGGGGGTGTCCTGAGGACATTGATGGATGCGTCTTCAACTGCACCGGGGCTGCTTCCAGGACTGTTCTTGCACATTCTGGTGTTGGGAGTCGAGCGGACCCTCACATGAGCCACCATTTTCTTTCTATCTAATAAATCACTATACCTTAAATCCGCTTTTCTTCTGTTGTGCTTTTTGTCTAGCTCCACAGGCGGTCCTAGTCTATGCAGAGGCAGCTGCCGCAGTGCTCAGTCACTCACACTTGTACATGAATCACGCTGCTGACGTGACCTTAGCCTTGGCGCGCTTGCTCCCAGGTATTCGTGCCACACTAAAGGAAGGGCCTCCCTACCATTCCCAGTGCATGTAACCGAGCCTGTCGGCGTCCATGACCCTGCATCGTCGTCTCGTGTGCACCGCTCATTTTCTGCATTTCTTTGTGAAGTGCGCGAGCGCCTTGACAAGTTGTAATGTGCTTCGGTGTTATAAAATACACTGACAGCTTGATTTGGAATATTTGAGTGTAGCACCTGCCCCTGCTACAACACGCACTCCCTCACCTCGCTGCGCTCCTAGGCATGTGCTTGTTGCTTCTTGATGCGCCCGCTCGGAGACATGACGCTCGCCCCCGCGCGTCTTATTAAGTGTTTGGCAAAAATGCGCACGCAGCAG
Organism: Lissotriton vulgaris; assembly: GCF_964263255.1. NCBI lineage: Eukaryota > Metazoa > Chordata > Amphibia > Caudata > Salamandridae > Lissotriton > Lissotriton vulgaris. The sequence continues at coordinate 433,598,615 of NC_141694.1, read as the reverse complement.
TGTCCGCGAGCCCGGCTGCACGTGCGCGCGTGCCGAATGGCCACCACTGCCTTAACGCGAGGGCCAAAGGACCAATGCTTAAATGAAAGTCTGCAATAAAACAGTGAACGCAGCAGGTTTTGGGAGACTCTTTCTTTTGCACCCTGTAATAATCCGGGTCACATCGCTAATTTAGGGCGAGCGTTTAATTTCACTTTATTCACGGAGGGCCAAGAGCTAATATTGGGATTCTGTCCCATATGTTCTTATGAAGTATTACTGTTATCACACACCAGTGAAGAGTGTGAAACTTCTATAGTGTGCCATTCAAAGCTTCTTCTTTGCACTCTGCATTAATATATGGCATACATAAATCAAGTACAAATCTGAAATCTATTTCCACACAATTCCTATGTTCACAGTTCGAGTTTGGCCGCCTGGTGATATCCCAGTGCCCTGCAATCTCCTAAAGAAATCACATTCTTTGTTATTAATTGCGGGCAAATGTGGTCATGCCCGCATTTTTCCAGTTAGGATTAGTTAGTGAAATCCAAGACAGACCGAGCGCGGTATTGTTGAATATCATGCACTGCACCTCTAAGGCTAGGTAGCCCAGTTTAATTCTGCAGAGATCTCTCTCACACGAAGATTACCGGTTCAAATCCCAGAGGGTTGGCACAACCTTATATACTTTTGAGGCCAATACAGTTGGTTTGTGTATTAGTAATAAGAGACATTTCTGTTGACATTGTGAGCTATTCAAAAGGTAACTAATATTACCTCAGGGTATTTCCAGTCACAGTGGGAGTGAAGCGCAAAACAGCACTTTCTCAGTTTAGTCACATCAACATAAAGGAGGGCGTGGCGTGTATTCCTCCGACTACAATGAAAATGTCTCCTTTTGTTATGCTGTCTCTAATTTCAACTGCATGACTATAGCACAGCTGAGCCTTGATATTACCAAGAGAGCAGATGTTAAGAATTTTGACAGCTATGCAAATCTGTACTGTGCTTGGGAAAAAGGCTGAACAGAATTACACTTCCTATGAAAGTAGAACTTTACTCAAGGAAGTGTCTTTGCTTTTTAAGGTGCAAACCTGATCAGTAGTTTTCAAGAAATTAGTGTAACACATTTTTTTTTTCTGTGGGCTTCAGGTTGAGCCAAATTGTCAATCACGTTTGCTATATCTGGACCATAAGGTTGTGGATGGTACACAAATCCGGATTCACAGACCATCTGAACAGACTCTTTTTAAAGGAAATGCTCAAATCTAGTTGGACAGGGGAGCATTTTTTCCTGTTGTCGATCTTGGGTCCTAGAACTGAAAGCTTTCAATGGCTGGCCAGATCTATAAGAAAAATTTTGTGGATGCTATTACAGGATGTGGGGAGTTTGTATCTGCCACCTTAAAGAGTCATATGGGACCATGTAGAGCATCTCCTGGCTCCCTGGCTCAGGTGAGGGAGAGGGCCCCAAAAGATTGCCCCCCTCACCCCGGAATTGTTAAAATAAAATGCTGATTTTTCAGTGAGGTGCTCGGACTCCGAGGCAGGGTTCACTCCCATACTCCTTTAACTCAGTTCAGTGATTGCAAACCAGTAACAAGGGTCAGGGGCCCTTGTTGGCTATCCCGTGGGGTTTGCAGACCCAATGGTGGATCTGTAACAGAGCCTAGCCATAGGCCAAGCCCTGTGGGCATCTGCTAGAGTGCACGACCAAAGGCTGTGAGCAATAGAGGATGGACACCCATGGTTGTTTTGGTTGCAGTCCAAACCCCGCTTCAGGTGGGTTCTGGAGCATACCAGCAGTATACAAAAAAGGTGAAGGATGGAAAACTTGAGTTAATCTCAGCCACTGGTAATTACTCAGGGATTAATTCTATTCCATCAATATTTTGCACACCATGCCACCCCGGTTTGGATCCAGTCATATGCAAATCAGGCTTGACCCTGCTCCCGTGTGAACAGTTCAGTCCGAACAGCAGACTAGGTCTTCTCTGAAGGGGAACACAAGCAACTTAAGACCAGTTTTGCCCTTTTTAGGGCGCATCAGTTGGGAATTGCTTAGTTCCAGTGCTACAGTGTGGACAGGACCCATGTCAGGGCATAGTCATCCCTGTAGGCCGCCATACTGAAGTATACAAAAAAGTGATGGATGGAATGTTTGAATTAATCTCAGCCACTGGTATTTACTCGGGGCTTCATCCTATTCCATCATTATTTTGCACACATGCACAGGGCCCATGTCTGGGCATAGCCATCTCCCTAAGGCTGCCACACTAAAGTATACAAATAAGAGCTGGATGGAATGTTTGAATTAATCTCAGCCGCTTGTAATTACTCGAACCACATCCCAGTCCACTGTTATTTTGAACACCATGCCCCCTCAGTTTGGACCCATCAGTTTGGGTGAACTGTTCCCAGTGCAGCAGGACCAAGGCTGATATGCATATAGCTGGGTCTAATCTGAGGTGGCATGGTGGGGAAATGTAAGATAGGTTGAAATGCAACCCAGAGCTTTTGCCAATGGTAAGACCTATTGCAAACAGTTTTCCAATTTTAAATTTCATCACAACTATCAATATATATTTATTTATTAATTTAATTGTTTACTATAATGATGGCATGTCACATTACAGTCACTTCATTACAATAACATGTTGTTGGTAGAGGAAACCCTCTTTACATCTCCCTCCTAACATGTGTATAAAGCTGTTTAGTGGCTGGAAGGCACTCGTGTTGGAGGGTTGTGTAGGTCTGTATGATTGATGGGGTGAAGTCCCTTCTCAAACAGCCACCCCAATCCCTGTCTGGGTGAACCACAATAGTCAATACATTAACCTGTGTTTAACCCTCTGGTAGCTTGGCATAAAAGTAATCAGGCGTTAACTTATAGATAATGTGTAAAGTATTTATGCAGTAAACAAACAGCAATAGGGTGAATATACAACAAAAGACAAATCCCACACCAATTTAGAAAAATAGAGATTTATTAAAAATTCAATAAAATGAGACTAAAACAAAAGAAATACAATCAGGAGGACCGGATATATAAAATTCAAAGATTTAGTACCTAAAAACACAAAGCGACAATTACAGCAATCTGGTTGTGCTAGACTGGGGGAAAGTCACAAGTTCAGTTAGGACCGCTGAAAATGTTACCTTGTCAAAGTTCAGAGCGAAGAGTTCAGTTCGAGGTGGAGAAGGCTACGAGAAGCATGGAAACAGCGGTGAATGGTCATCAAAGTAGCGTGAAGAGCAGATGGGCATCACAGACGGTCATCACTGCAGCACTAACATCCTTTTGGTAATTGCAGTTGGTCGTTGCTAGAACTTTGCATTGATGATCCCCATGAGCTCTCGTTGCTGTAGCGTGAAATGCAAATCTTGAGTTACCTGTAGTTGCTGGTGGCCGCTGTAGCCCGAAGAGTTTGCTTCACATTGGCAGTCATGACGAGCTGTAAGATCTCAGAGTGAATGTGCCCTTTCCTGGTAGCAAAGAGCCCAAAACCTCAGGGCTTCTCCTTTTCTTCACAGGAGGTGCTCCACTAATGCCAGAACAATTTGCAGGTCCAGTTGCAGCAGATCAGTTGGGCAGGTGCAGGGAGGCCTCTGGAGCTAGTTGTGCCCCTGCAGCGCAGAACAATAGATCAACAACCTGACCCTTTGAGTCACTCTGATAGCCCTGGAAACAAGCAGCAAAGCATGCCTCAAGCAACAGGGCTTTCCTCTGAGGGTAAAAGTCAAACTTCAAGCATCAGGGTAGTCCTCCAGTAGAACGAGGGCAATCTTCTAAGATCCAAACAGGCAAGCCTCAAGCAGCAGGGCAGTCTTCTGAAGCACAAGGCAGTCCTTCTGGGGGTCTTCCTCAGGTTCATGAGTGAAATGAATAGTTGGTCTGAGGGTCCAATATATATACCTTGTGCTAGCCTTTGAAATGGGAAAAATCTCTAGACTTTTCCCTACATCTGCTTCTGAAATTTCCTTCCTCCCCTGCCCAGGCTCCAAGGGGTCTAGGGTGACAATAAACTGGCGTCAAGTTCTTGGGGAGTGTGCTGAGTCAGTCCCTTTGAAATATAAGTGGGGCAGAGATCAGCTAACTGAGATGGCAAATCCTGCCAACACATTGTCCCCCTATCTCTTACTGTCTGGGAGAAATACACAAAGGTCAACTGCCAAGTATGCCCAGTCATGTGACCTAGGGCACAGGCTGCAATCAGCAAATGGTTAGGACAATAAAATGCCAATTTTGTAAAAGTGGCGTCTCAGAATTGTGACTTAAAATCCAGCTTTATTAATAAATAACAATTCTTTGGAGACCAAACTCGATATTCATATCTACTCCCTATAAAAAGCTATCCTTATTAAATGTAATAAGATTACCCAAGGTCATCCTATGTGAAAGGTTGACCTCGCAGTTGTAAAAAGACTAATTTAAAAGCACATGTCCAACTTTTTAAACACACTGCACCCTGCTTTATGGTCTCTTTTAGGGCCTAACCTAGAAGTGACTTAAATGTATTAAAAAGGAAGGTTTAGGCCTGGCAAAAGGTTCATTTTGCCAGGTCTGAATGGCAGTTTTAACCTGCATACATGCTTCAATGGCAGGCCTGAGGCATGCTCAAGAAGGCTCCTTAAGTGAGTGGCAGAATAAGTGCTGCAAGCCCACTAGTAGCATTTAATTTACAGGCCCTGGGTACATGTAGTACCATTTTACTAGGGACTTATAGGCAATTTAAATGTGCCTACTAGGTGAAAGCCAATTTCACCATGTTTAAAAGAGAGAGCACAGGCACTTTAGCATTTGTTGTTAGTGGTAAAGCACACAGAGCCCGAAGATCAAAGAAAACAAATTTCAGCAAAAACTAGAGGAATGAAGGCGTAAAGTTTGAGGATGATCTGCCGAGAGGGGCAAGTCCAACAACATTGAAATGAGTGCCCTACTTGTGCTGCCTAAATGTTCCAATAAGGGATCTGGGACCAGATGTACGACCCTCAGTGTTTGCGAGTCACAATTTGCCTTTATTTTGTGAATCCCAAATATTGATGTACAAGTGTCTGAGACACTGTTTGCGATTCCCAAATGGGTTGCAAAAGACCTGCTTCGTTCATTAACACGAGGCAGCCGCATTTTGTGACCCATTGGAAATGACCGGAACTCACAGGGATAGTGGCTTGCTGGGGTCAGCCGACCAACATGTCTGTGACAGCTTTCTTAAGAAAGCTGTTTTTTTTAAATGCAGCCTATTTTCCTTAAAGGAAAACAGGATGCATTTACAAATGAAACATTTCAGTTTAATTTTTTGTAAATCAGGCAGCTGTCCCTGGGACCACTACCTGCTCTTGAAGAACATGTTCGCTGCCAATCACAAAAAGGGAAGGGGTGCATTATGAACTCTAAATGTTCCCAAGGCTTGTAAAAGAGGCAAATCAGTAGCCTCAAAATTCTTGTTTTTTTTTACTAAAGTGAAGGATCAAACATATGTTTGCTTGTATGGGTTTGTTTCCACAAGGACACCTTATTGAAAAATGAAAATATGTAAGTCAGATAATGTGGTGCCTTTCTTCAAATTTTAAACATTCTTGAAACATTTTCCTCTGTTATGGACTACAGTATACCATTTCTACACATATTTGATTTTTTTTGATGTTTCACATAATTCTGAAATGATAACAACGGTCCCTTTATTTCACCTGGGCCATCACCAGTGCTGTAGGCTATAGACATAAATAACTGTGCCTTTCCCCCCAAATTGTCTCATATATCCTAAACCAAGTCACCAAAGAGAGCATTATGAGAGATTGTGACTAATATATTCCCCAGTGCTTTGACTCTTACTTCAGGGCTGCACCCAGACCCTCGTACTTCAGGTGCATAGAACCACCTACTGGGTAACATCATTTCTTTTTTTAGTGAGCTAGAGATCTCTTCATGCAAAGTTAAAAAATTAAGTAGGTTGTAATGGATAATGTATCATCTGGACCCAAATATCATTGGATCTCTTGCTAATCTTAAGTAAAAAAATGCTTTTAACATTTCTTCTGGCTACATCTGTGATTAGAGGCCTGAAGTGCTAAGAGTAGTACACAAACCTGGATGTACAAATTTCAGACCAACTGGTTTGCGAACTGCTCTTCATTTTTTGATGTGACTGATATACTAATTAGAGGGGAAAAAATGATGATGGGTGAAATGCTTGAAAATATCTTAGCCCCTGCAATTCAATTCCATCATTTTTTCACCCAATATTCCACTTCAGATGTCAGCTATGTGCAAATCAGCCTAATTTGTGTTCCAGTAGGAACAGTACTGCCCACACTACCAGGCCAGATCTCCTCTGAACGGGAACATTCTATATTCCATACCAGTTTCAGCCTACTGAGGCCTTGTCATTGAAGCATAGCTTGTGTCCCATGGCAAAGAGAGCACAAGATCCTCATCTGGGCAAGCCCATCACACTTAAGGTGTCTCACTGAGTACAAAGTTGATTGGTTGAATGCTTGGAAAATGGTGATTGCTAGAGCTGCATTCCAGTCTATTGCTTTTTGTACTCTGTGTCACTCCAAAAGACCAGCCACAAGCAAATCAAACCTAGTCACACTCCATTTGAAACAGCCCAACCCAAATCGCCTGGCCAGTTCCCTCTGAACAGTAACACCAACAATCTGAGGCCAGTTTCGGCCTACTTTAGCTGTGTCAGTGAGTTCTAGCTTGAGTTGCCTAAAGGGACAGATGTTGCTGATTTTAAAAAATTGAATTGAAGGGAGGAAACCAGGTTGAGTATGCAGTTGTACCCTGAACTGCCATGATTCTCATAGTCACTAAACTTCTTAATTTGTGGGTTGGTAACTGATCATTGATTTGCACCTGCAATTGTGATTGCAAAGAATTCATACACCCTTTTCGGACTTACTATTAGGAAGGGACACCACTTTCATGATCCCCCTCCTTATGCGAATCAGATAGGATTGTAGAACTGTATTTGTAAGGTTGAAATACCTTTCCGACACATCAGAAAACTCTCCTGCATTGTAAATACTGTGATTTTGCAAAACCCAGGGTTTGCTACTTCAAAGGTGTTTCATACATCGAGTCCTGGGTTGTGATAGCCCCTACTGCATTTACTAAAATACCATCATGAAGTCATTGAATCGATAAAATGGGATCCTCTATTAAAGAATTAGAGGATTAAGCAAAGAGCAGAATACACTTTCATTTCCTTTAATAATCCTTGTAAGCTTGAAGCCTAATGAGAACATAGAATCCTTGATTCTTAGTATAGCACCAGCCATTATTGTAATGGCACTTTAGTGCATTCTCTATCTGGATGCCTTTTTGTGCTGCTGGGAACTCCATTGGTTGATATGGAGCAACATCATTTGATAGTCGCTGTTGTTTAGGTGAGTTTGGTTGAGTGTGGTTTGCGGAGGATTTGAACAGTTTTAAGATTTAAACATCCTTATGTGAGTTGGTATGAAAATGTGAGCATGATGTAGGGAGATCTTTGCGGAGTTTTATTTGCATGGGTGACTGTACTGAATGTAATGTAATGTAGGGAGTACTGGTATAGTGCATCTGCCACCCAAAGGGTATCCTGGCGCTTAGATTACCAAACAAACAGCCACTAAGTATATCTAATCAGAGTTAGGTAAAGGTCTAATCCATGGGAAACAATCTGGTTTTCAACTCTTTCCTACAACGTGACAGAGTATTCAATTGTCTAAGCTCCAGGGGCAAGGTGTTCCAGAGTCTGGATGCAGTGAAACTAAAAGATCTGCCACCCATTCAAACTTTGTTGACATGAGGGACACAGACCAGGTTGGCAGAGGAGGAGCGCAGGCATCTAGCAGGAGAATACCATAAAAATTTCCTCTGCAACAACTTTGGCCCTGTTTTACGGACTGCCCTATGGACAATACAGAGAGCCTTAAGTTGGACTCTTTGCGCAATGGGCAGCCAATGTAAATCCTTTAAGGCTAGTGAAGCAGAGGCTCTGCGTGGTAGACTTAGCTCAAGCTTAGCCGCCATGATCTGTACTCTTTGCAATTTTTTATCAAGGACACTGGGGCACCCAGAAGAAGTGCATTGCAATAGTCCACTCTGCTTAGAACAATACTCTGCAATACTTGAGGTTTAGCAGAGGTAGGTAAGAACAGGAGTATTTCCCGAAGAGCTCGAAGCAGAGATAGACAAGTGTTCACAGTTTTGTTTACTTGAGAATCCAATTGTAGATCACTGTCTATTAACACCCCTAAGTCACGCACTGTTTTAGCGGGTGAAGGACAGTTATTAGCAGAGACTGGCCAGAAATCTCCTGGGAGAGGTCGAGGAGTTTACCTGCAACACAGCAGAGAACTTCAGTCTTATCCCCGTTAAATTGTAGTGAGTTCTCTCTTAGCCATTCTGCTGTTTTACGCATACAGCTTTGGAATTTCTTCAGAAGATTGCAGCCAATCGCGAGCCCTGCCCACAACACCCATCTCCTCCAATCTCTTAATCAGAGTCCGATGAATAACCGCATCGAATGCGGCCGACATCTCAAATAGCACTAAAATGGCCACCTGACCACTGTCAGCCCTCATTCTCAGGTCATCCAAGACTGCCTCCAAGGCAGTCTCGGTGCCATGTCCAGGGCGAAACCCAAATTGGACTTTGTCCAACAAATCATTATCTTTGGCAAATTTTGAAAGAGATTTACTCACTACCCTTTCCAAGACCTTAATCGGGTATGGTAGCAAGGACATGGGTCTGTAATTAGCGGGGCACTGGGGTTCCAGTGTGGCCTTCTTTAGTAATGGGGCAACAACTGCCTTTTTCCAGCAGTCCGGCACTATGCCATTAGTTAGAGACTGACAGCAAATTCAATAGAGATGCGGAAAGAGCTCCGCCCCAAACAACTTCCAAAACTTATGTGGAAGTGGGTCCAGGGGGAAACCTGAGGAGATGCCAGCTGCGATAGCATTAAATCCCTCTAGTGGGGGAACCTGGAATTGATCTATAAGCACCATATGTTCCATGGGAGTTGTAATGCAAATTGTACTACAAGTTATTGTAGACGTATTACAGGTAGACCGGTGCATATCATCATCCAAAGAAGAGCTTAACCCAGTTAGGATTTTATAGATTTTTTATCAAAAAAGACTGCTAGGTTATCGCACAATTCTTGTGATGCTGGAATTTCAGATTTAGCACAGTCCGGGTTGGACAAGTCCTTACTAGGCTAAATAAGGTTTGAGACTTATTGGATGAACATAAAATGGTTTCCTCAAGATATTTAGCCTTAGCTTTGCCTATTATCTCTTTAAAAATATGTAGTGTATTTTTAAGGCTATTTTATCTATCTCCAAATATTTCCTCCTCCATTTTCTTTCTGCTTGTTTGCTGCTGGACTTCATCAGCCTCAGCTCCTCATTGTACCAAGGAGCAGACCGTTTCTTATAGCTTTTGGTTTTCCTCAGTGGGACTAGCTGATCTAAAGAATTTGTGATTTGATGACACAAATTCAAATAGTTCTTCTCCACAGATTCATGGATATCGAAGATATCATTATCAGCAAGTCGAGGGAGTTCATCTAATTTTAACATTTTAGACCATTCCCTACTAGTTCGCATAATAGTCGAAGCAGAAACTGGTTTTGGGGAATTGGCTACTCTTAGGGGGGAAAGAACCAAAATATGGTCTGTGCAATTTAGGGGAAGTATCTCCTTGACAACTACGTCCCTTTCACTTGAAAGGCAAGATCCAACACGTGGGCTCCCTGATGGGTGGGACACAACACCAACTGCTGAAGATTGATGTTCTCACAATCTTGACAGAGTTCTTTAAAGGCTGTATCAAGAGTGCCATTCTCCCAGAGACTGAAATCTCCAAGTATCAATAGTTTGGAATGAGAATGTGAGAGATTGTATATCACATCCATCAATTCTTTATAACAGTGGGCAGCTCCACCTGGTGGTCTGTAACAAAGTAGACCAGAACATAGAGCACCACCACGACCCTTAAGTGAAAACCCAAGTAATTAAATTCCCTGAACGTCCTCTGCACCCAGTGGGGAAAGGTTCCAGGTATCTTTAAAAATCAATCCCACCCCTCCACCTTTCCCACCCAGCCTGGGTTTATGACAAATGTTATAACCTGGAGGGCAGACTAAACCTAACTCAACTACTCTGTCTGCCTGCGTCCAGGTTTCTATGAGAAATAGAACATCCAGCTTATGATCTTCTAGTAGTAAATAAGTCTAATGAAGGTCTTTTCTTTTCCTTTCCACTGTTGGGAGGATCATTGTTGGGATGATCAATTGTCTTTTGCTCAGCCACAGTACAGTGCTTTTCATGCAAACTTTGTAAACCAGCCAGTGCCTCGTGATATGATGCTGTGCATGTGGGGTTTGCTATGTTTATGCTCATTTTATCTGCATGTCTGGGGTGTGTGCTGGTGTGGCGAATGGCAGTGTGATTCATTTGAAAGCAATTTGCCAATTATATAGGTTTGGTACAATTTGGTACAGATGATGGTGAGAGTTTGCACCTAGTATCTGCTATTTTCATTATTTGTGGTTGAGATTTGACTGATGGTGTTTGGTGTTATTCTTGGATTCCAAGAATTGTTGAATGTCCATTGAAAGCAGAATAATGGGTTTGCAGAGGTGTCCTTTTTCAGTGCTACAGGGCCTGTCTGAAAAGTAGTTTTTGTTTTGCGTTTGGGTGATTAGAGCAGACAGATGAAAAACTGTTGTTCTAAAAAACAAGAGATGCTTTTAAATATTCGTGTGTGGTGTTGGGTAGTCCTTTACGAAAACGAGTAGTCAGTCTTTTTTTGTCCTCCTGTGCGAGAAAACATGTGGAGAATCAATGCAATCTTCCCAGCTATAGACATACAAACCCTAAAGTAGGCATATTGTTAATAAATATTGAAGTCACCAGTAAGGTGTTAGTTGCTTTGCTTTTGACCATGATGTTTATCATACGGGGCAGGTTTACAGACTCATGCTGTTATTTGCATTTGGTATCTTTTCCAATCTTTAACATGGTCCTGAAGTGTTTTCTTTATCTGGGCACCCTTTTTAAACAGTTGGCATTCTAGTTTTTATAAAGATAAAAAGGAAATTTGAGCAAGAGAGACATTGAATGTGTTTGTGTGTGTGTGTGTGTGTGTGTGCTTGCAAGTGAGTGTGAGTGCCTGGTGACAATGCTTAAGCTTGTCAAAGAAATACATTTGATATTATTCTGTTAGACCGAAGCTAGGATGGGAGAAGATCCCAAGGCACTCGGGATAAATGTCTCCTCCTCCTCTGGCAGTGTAGGCGTCAGATGACAGCCAGCTGCCTCTCCCTGCTTGGTGCATGTGCCTGTGAGGCCCACAAGCTGAACATGGAGGTAGTGGGAGGTAGAGCTAGGACTGCTAGTTTACTGCCTTCATTTCTCTAGGTGCTTTGGATTCTTAGGCATAGATGCGTGAAGATAAACATCACTCGCAAAGGGGCAGATTCTAAGAATCTGCCCCTTTGCAGCCGGTATTTTTGCATTTGGGATGCATCATCCCAAATGCAAAAATCGCAATTAAAGAAATCGCTAAATTGTGATTATTTAAAATGCTATTGCATTTAAGGAATCTCAAATTGAGATTCCTTAAATGCAATGCATTAAAGTTAAAAAATTAGCGATTTCGCTAATAGGGGGAGCAAATTACCATGAAGTTAAACTTCATGGTAATTTGCAAACACTTTGAAAAAAACACTTTACACACAAACATGCCCTTAGGGGCATGTGTGTGTGCAAGATGTACCCATATGCAGATTTCAGGGGTGCAACAGGGTGTCCTTTTGACACCCTGGCACCCTTGAAATTGCAATCTCAATTTGCGATTCTCTAATTGAGAATCTCAAATTGAGATTGTCTTCCCATTCATTCCTATGGGCCTCTAGGTCCATAGGAATGAATGGGGAGGTATTCCTTAATTGCGACTCACAATTGGAGAGTCTCAATTAAGGAATTTTAAGAAATCGCTATTTTTTAAGCGAGTTCTTCATGCATTGCATTTTGCTATTCCTTATTAGCGAATCCTTATTTTACGCTAATAAGGAATCGCAACATGGATGTTTGATAAATCTATGAGTTAGAGAGCAAATATGGCAGGGTTTGAGGAGGAGTGCCCCTCTGTATAATAGCGGCCCATCCTGGCACTTAAGCTTATGGTGGCCTGGGTGGCTACTAGAGTGCATGGTCTGATCCTAGGTTCCCCATGTGACTTTTGCAGAGAAGTCCTTATGTTGTTGGCTCAACCAGGACTTTGGCTCATATTAAGGTGCATTTATGATGTGTGAAGGTGTGCTTACGGCAGACATATGTGTCTTCGGCTTTAGGATTTCAGGATCTTGACCTGCCAGGGCGGGAAAAGTGCTCACTGCCTCCCCTTGTCTGTTTGGATTTTAGTTTTCATTGCCATGTTGGGTTGTATTCGGTGGGAGAGTGCGCACAGTACAAACCTCTGAAATGTGCAGCAACCAAATAACAATAGTAATTGCATGAATAGGCAGGAACGGATCCAGCCACAGTGGTACTCATGGGTACTGTTTTCATTAATCACAGATCCTGTGTATGGCTTCCAATGAAACACATTAACCACTCACTGTTTTATTGGATTATAATCTCTTGTCAAGTGGTAATTGAACTTGGCTTTTGGAATTTGTTCCCACGTCAATTGATTCATTTGATTGCTGTATTCATGACTCAGCTTAATATGCCCGCCTCTGCCAGGTAAGCCAAATGCCTTGGAAGGGTGAGCCGGGCTGGAATTTTGGCTACTTAACACAAGAAATTCCCCACTTGAATCAGATCGTTTGTCGATCAGCGACCATACTTCAGGCGGTGCCCTGGGAAGCAGTGGGCTTTTGTGTCCGTCGTTTGCAACCTTCGGAAACTGTCGCTCTACAGACACTTGTGTTGCCCCTTCATGAATGTTGATTGCACATATTTGTGGCAGCTTGATCCCTTGTAGCTGTTGCTCGTGGAGGCATGACCAAATGCAAATGAGGGAACAGTGTGCCTCTGCACCCGCGCTGCAATTACAGATGTGATTTAGGGGAACAATATCCACCAGAAGGCCCCCCAATGGAGTATAAAGTGGTCCCAGGGATCATCCAAGTAATCCTCTCTAGGCTTCTGCGCCACACACTGCGCCCACTTGCTGGGGGATCCCTGGCCGCCTTGGATGGACGGGTGGAGCACCAGTTTCAATACTGCTGGTCTTCCATTGAGTGGAGCTCTGTCCCCTATGCCGGCAGAAATATACACCTGCAGTGGGCACTGCATGTTTTACTTTTTTTGTAATTTTTACACTTGTCCAGCACAAACCAACTTTGCAATATTGTGTTACTACAGTAGTTGGTCTTGAACCTTCACTCTGGCTGGTCTTGTCTTGTGCCAAAGTTGGCCAACATCCATCAATCAAGGTATAGCCTCGCCATTAGAAACAAATATATTTGTGGGACAAAAATAGAATATGTTCATACTTCAGCCCTTGTTCATTTGTTTGTGCTGTATCAGCGGAGATCCTTTTCACAGATGCCAGTTTATCTACCCGGTGCAGGATAAGCTAAGATGGCGATTCTTACCTAACTAGGTATTATGCTACCAGCAGCTTGCCTAAGTGGAATGAAAAGATGAAAATATTCAGAGTGCCTCTTGCCGCTAGACACAGTGAAAATTGCGGGACATGTGTGGACAGATTATTTTAATGCACTGGATTTAATGTATGCCAACCTGCTGTGGACGAAATGGATCTAATTTAGCACCATGTACGGAAGGCTCAGGTCGCCTGAGCAGACAAGAATGCTTAGTGCTGGCATGAACTGCTGCTGTTTACCTCCATTAAAAGTCCAGTGGGAATGTGAAGCAATGCGCCGGATGGGCAATACTCAGCAGGTAATATCCCCAGGAAAGGCTGTTAGCCATTCTTGACCGCTCTGGGCAGAGAGCGGGCAATAATGCTTCGATAATGATCCCATTCCATGGACTCCGATGGAACTAGCATTCCAAAGTGTGTGCTGTTACCAGGCTGTGATGTCATAGGCGTTGTTCATGTTGTGTCAGTGTGACATCACAAAAAGACAGTACGGCAGAAACTGACTACTTTAAAAGACGTTGAACTATCAAATCATCCTTGTCGTGTTTATATAGTTTGAGAAGCATACACAACAACTACAATCTGCTTCCTAGAAACGTAAAAAAGACTGAATTCACTTTCACCAGATGAATATATACGGTAATGCTCAGCAGACAATTGTTCAGTGCGTTTCTCATCCAATGTATTATGCTCCCGTCTGTATTTACAGCAAGGTCACGACCAACAAAATGGTATTTATAGCTTTTCAAACGTATCTACAAAGGGTCTCTGTGTGCAGAAAAAGCCAATGTTAAAGGCTCAGATTGAATACATATTAGATAGTTTGAGCCGTGGACTTTACAAAATGTCTTTCAATAACAGTAACCGCCGCCATCTCCTCGGACTGTGCCGCCATTGTTGTGCTTTCTGCTGCTTGCCTTGGATATGCACGGCCAGCGCATAGTCTCAAAGGTTGCTACATATTATCTCACTGACCTGCCAAATGAAACAGGAAATAGAATGTTTGACACCAGGACTGCTGTGTCACAACTCCGACAGCTCATCTGGAGGGCCATACACTTTAGCCCAGAGGCAGTGACACGGAGTGTTTGCCCAAGAGGGCTGGTGGACAGAAAGAAGCCGGTGCCTAATCAGACCCAGGCCTGACGCGGGCAGCATGCCATGGCGCTTACAGGGAGCACATTTCTCACAGGCAGCAGGGCAGTGTGCTGAAGCAGCTGGAGAGAGCCCTGGAAAAAGTGTCATGCTGAGAAGTTTCCCTCACAAGAGCTGAGTCTGCCCTAAGAGCCGCAGCCGGGGAGCCTGGTCCATCATCAGGCTGGTGCCAGTCAAATGGGGAACGTCTGCGGATGTGTCCGAGAGCACAAAGACGAGCATCCATTGGACCCCTCCAGGGCTCCCTTGAGCCCCACTAAACACTCGCCAAACAGAAAGTTTTTTAGGAAGAAGAAGAGAAAGAAGGGCTTTGCTGAGGAGGTGGAGAGACAGAGCGGAGAACATGGAGCTCACTGTGAATCTGAGCTTTGGAGAAAGACCCTTGTGGTGCAGGTCCCAGGAGATCTCTCAGACACCCAGAGTATTTCAGTGGAGAATCAAAGTGTCTCGGTGAGTGCCAGCGCCTCTTCCACCGATATCGTTGAAGATGCTTTGCACAGTAGGTCCAGCATTGATGCTGACCGGACAGAGCGGTGCACCTTGGATTACCAGAGCCTTGGTGAGCCCGGAGACGAGGACCCCGACAAAGAACAACAGGATGGGAGATATTCTGTATCCCAAAGATCTCAGGCACAGACTAAGGAATATGTCCACCCGATTAGCAAGAGCGAGGCCACTTTCCAAGGAAGAGAAGATTGCTTCTGCGATAGACGGGCCTTCAGCATGCCCTCTGCCTGTGATGCTCTGGAAAAGGCACCGTCTTATGGGACAGGGATAGAGGCAACTCCATGCAGACAACTTAATACTGGGAAGCCATGGGACAGAGAGAGCTGTGAAAAACCACCTCATTGTACATATCCAGCAGCACCAAACCGTGCCTTGGGAAGAAAGCGATCACATTCTTACTCAACCGCTTTACATCTGCCCTGGTTTGAGGGCGCATCCAGCCTTCCATCCAAGCAAAAAGAGGTAAGTTGCATAATTTTTGCTTAAAATGCCACTACTTTTTTTTCTTTTTCCTCTAAAAGAGATCAGCAAGAAGGTCTCTTTTGACAAGAGTGTGGGATGGTGAAAATGCAATTTTTGCTTTGCTTGTACTTTCCATTCACACAGTATAATACCGGGGTTACACACCAGCATGATTTAGGATTTTAACATATCTTTGCCATGCTTTGTAGTAAATGGTCTACTTTGGGCCCTGAGTAAGTTGGTGTTGGGCTTTGAGTGAATGCTCACTGTGGTCTGCCCAGAATGCCTGTGCTGTGTGTGCTGGTCACTCCATCTCATCATGGTTGGGGATCATACACAAATCGAGTCTGTGAGTGCCGAGCAGTGTCTCCGCCTGAGAGCTCCTGTGGGGGGTGGGGGGTGGTCTCCATTCCACGGAGGGTACTTTGGAGTTCTCTCAAAGTGTCACAGGGCTCCCCGTCGGATGTGTCCCACCCCAAGCCTCGCAGTGGAGCCGAGGGTGTTGGCTTTTGCTGGGCTCCGTGGGTCATTGGGATCAGATTTGATCCTGCGCTGCTCCATAGATCCAAATGTCAGATCTTTTCTTCATTTTCTGTAGAGCGACTGCTTGCTACCTACGTTACCACTGTTTGCCTGGATTGCTTTACCAGTCACTTTGTGAGGTGAAGCACTTTCTAGAGGTCGTAGAATGAATCACCGGAGGGGTGGGGAGGTTGAATAAAAGAACAGTGCTGTGTGGGAAGTAGGCGAGCAGTCCAGAGGTCAGGGGCTTGGCGCGGTTCGCTGAAAGCTGCAGGTGTTTGGAAGTCAGCTGAGATTGCGATAGGAGAGAGCTGACGTCACCTGCCCGTCAGCTGCTCTGGGCCACAGTGCACGTGACAAACATCCGCCCGTGAGGTGCTCTGGGCCGCAGTGCACGTGAAAAAGACCCACCTGTGAGGTGCTCTGGGCAGCAGTGCACGTGAACCCCCTCCCACATGGCCGGTCCGAGGATTTTGGGGGCCCTGGGCAAAAGGGAATGTGCGAGACCCCTGACATTTACCTAAGTGACACCTTCTGATCTCGGGGAAGCTGCTTTGTGCAGACTCCACCTGGGCCACAGCTCCTCCTCTCAGCCAACCAAGCACCTCTTGTACAGCCCATTTCGGACTGAAGGTGTGAGAATTGCTTGGGGGCTGAGTTAAACCTGTGTGGGCTAAAGTGCTGACAATGGGTGCCCTGCCGAGTCTCTGAATGGGCAGCCTGAGAGGTGTCCCCCTCCCCTAGGCCTTCCCACACCATCCCTTACAGGCCACAGAAGCCCCCCCCCCCCCCGCCCTCCCACAAGCCCAATTGTGAAGAGACGCATTTCTTTCACTCTGATCGGCAGGGGTACAAGCATGAGGACTGGTGGGGTGGTAATTGCCATTCTGGGGGGGCTCATCCTGGCAGGAAGAGTGCAAGGCCCTGGGCAGCCGCCCACACTGCCCATGCCTAGCGCCGCCCTGCCCTCCCACCTTGAGCTGCTCTGGGCAGCAGTGCACGTGAACCCCCTCCCACCTTGAGCTGCTCTGGGCAGCAGTGCACGTGAACCCCCTCTCACCTTGAGCTGCTCTGGGCAGCAGTGCACGTGAATCCCCTCTCACCTTGAGCTGCTCTGGGCAGCAGTGCACGTGAACCCCCCTCTCACCTTGAGCTGCTCTGGGTCGCAGTGCACGTGAACCCCCTCTCACCTTGAGCAGCTCTGGGCAGCAGTGTACGTGAACCCCCCTCCCACCATGAGCTGCTCTGGGCAGCATGGCACGTGAACCCCCCTCTCACCTTGAGCTGCTCTGGGTCGCAGTGCACGTGAAACCCCTCCCACCTTGAGTTGCTGTGGGCCGCAATGCATGTGAACCCCCTCTCACTTTGAGCAGCTCTGGGCAGCAGTGCACGTGAACCCCCCTCCCACCTTGAGTTGCTCTGGGCAGCAGGGCACGTGAAACCCCCTCTCACCTTGAGCTGCTCTGGGTCGCAGTGCACGTGAAACCCCTCCCACCTTGAGTTGCTGTGGGCCGCAATGCATGTGAACCCCCTCTCACTTTGAGCAGCTCTGGGCAGCAGTGCACGTGAACCCCCCTCCCACCTTGAGTTGCTCTGGGCAGCAGGGCACGTGAACCCTCCTCTCACCTTGAGCTGCTCTGGGTCGCAGTGCACGTGAAACCCCTCCCACCTTTCGTTGCTGTGGGCCGCAATGCACGTGAACCCCCTCTCACCTTGAGCAGCTCTGGGCAGCAGTGCACGTGAACCCCCCTCCCACCATGAGCTGCTCTGGGCAGCAGGGCACGTGAACCCCCCTCTCACCTTGAGCTGCTCTGGGTCGCAGTGCACGTGAACCTCCTCTCACCTTGAGCTGCTCTGGGCAGCAGTGCACGTGAAACCCCTCCCACCTTGAGTTGATGTGGGCCGCAATGCACGTGAACCCCCTCTCACCTTGAGCTGCTCTGGGCAGTAGTGCACATAAACCCCCCTCCCACCTTGAGTTGCCCTGGGCAGCGGTGCACGTGAAGCCCCTCTCACCTTGAGTTGCTCAGGGAAGCAGTGCACGTGACCACCCCTCACCACCTTGACCTGCTCTTGGCCACAGTGCATGTGAAAAACACCCGACCCTGAGGTGCTCTGGACATCAGTGCATGTGAAATACACCCGCCTGTCAGCTGCTCCTGGCAGAATTACACATGAAAAACCAAACACCCGCCCTTGAGCTGCTCTGGAGCGCCGTGCAAGTAAACCCCCCTCTCACCTTAAGCTGCTTAGGCCCGCAATGCACGTGAACCCACCTTGAGCTGCTCTCGGCCGCAGTGCACGTAAACTCCCCTCTCACCTTGAGCTGCTCTGGGCAGCAGTGCACGTGAACCCCCTCCCACCTTGAGATGCTCTGGGCAGCAGTGCACGTGAACCCCCCTCTCACCTTGAGCTGCTCTCGGCCGCAGTGCACGTGAACCCCCCTCTCACCTTGAGCTGCTCTCGGCCGCAGTGCACGTGAACCCCCCTCCCATCTTGAGCTGCTCTGGGCAGCAGTGCACGTGAACCCCCCTCCCACCTTGAGCTGCTCTCGGCCGTAGTGCACATGAAACCCCTCCCACCTTGAGCTACTCTGGGCAGCAGTGCACGTAAACCCCCCTCTCACCTTGAGCTGCTCTGGGCAGCAGTGCACGTGAACTGCCCTCCTACCTTGAGCTGCTCTGGGCCGCAGTGCACGTAAACCCCCCTCCCACCTTGAGCTGCTCTGGGCCACAGTGCACGTGAACCCACCTTATGCTGCTCTGGGCCGCAGTACACGTGAACCCACCTTAAGCTGCTCTCGGCTGCAGTGCACGTGAAACCCCCTCCCACATTGAGCTGCTGTGGGCCGCAGTGCACGTGAATCCCCTACCCACCTTGAGCTGTGCTGGGCCACAGGGCACGTGAAACCCTCCTCCTACCTTGAGCTGCTTTGGGCCGCAGTGCACGTAAACCCCCCTTCCACCTTGAGCTGCTCTGGGCAGCAGTGCACGTGAACCCACCTTATGCTGCTCTGCACTGCAGTGCACGCGAACCCACCTGAAACTGCTCTGGCCGCAGTGCACGTGAACCCACCTTAAGCTGCTCTGGGCAGCAGCGCACGTGAACCCACCTTATGCTGCTCTGTACTGCAGTGCACGCGAAACCACCTGAAACTGCTCTGGGCCGCAGTGCATGTGAACCCACCTTAAGCTGCTCTGGGCCGCAGTGCACGTGAAAACCTCTCTCACCTTGAGCTGCTCTGGGCAGCAGTGCACGTGAACCCCCTCTCACCTTGAGCTGCTCTGGGCAGCAGTGCACGTGAACCCACCTTAAGCTGCTCTGGGCCGCAGTGCACGTGAACCCCTCCTCTCACCTTGAGCTGCTCTGGGCAGCAGTGCACGTGAACCCACCTTAAGCTGCTCTGGGCCTCAGTGCACGTGAACCCACCTTAAGCTGCTCTGGGCAGCAGTGCACGTGAACCCACCGTAAGCTGCTCTGGACCGCAGTGCACGTGAACCCACCTTAAGCTGCTCTGGGCAGCAGTGCACGTGAACCCACCTTAAGCTGCTCTGGGCAGCAGTGCACGTGAACCCACTTTTAGCTGCTCTGGGCCGCATTGCACGTGAACCCACCTTAAGCTGCTCTGGGCCGCAGTGCATGTGAACCCCTCTCCCACCCTGAACTGCTCTGGGCAGCAGTGCCCGTGAACCCACCTTAAGCTGCTCTGGGCAGCAGTGCACGTGAACCCCCATCTCACATTGAGCTGCTCTGGGCAGCAGTGCACGTGAACCCACCTTAAGCTGCTCTGGGCAGCAGTGCACGTGAACCCCCATCTCACATTGAGCTGCTCTGGGCCTCAGTGCACGTGAACCCCCCTCTCACCTTGAGCAGCTTTGGGCAGCAGTGCACGTGAACCCACCTTAAGCTGCTCTGGGCAGCAGTGCACGTGAACCCACCTTAAGCTGCTCTGGGCCGCAGTGCACGTGAACCCACCTTAAGCTGCTCTGGGCCGCAGTGCACGTGAACCCACCTTAAGCTGCTCTGGGCAGCAGTACACGTGAACCCACTTTAAGCTGCTCTGGGCCGCAGTGCACGTGAACCCACCTTAAGCTGCTCTGGGCCGCAGTGCATGTGAACCCCTCTCCCACCCTGAACTGCTCTGGGCAGCAGTGCCCGTGAACCCACCTTAAGCTGCTCTGGGCAGCAGTGCACGTGAACCCCCATCTCACATTGAGCTGCTCTGGGCAGCAGTGCACGTGAACCCACCTTAAGCTTCTCTGGGCAGCAGTGCACGTGAACCCCCATCTCACATTGAGCTGCTCTGGGCCGCAGTGCACGTGAACCCCCCTCTCACCTTGAGCAGCTTTGGGCAGCAGTGCACGTGAACCCACCTTAAGCTGCTCTGGGCAGCAGTGCACGTGAACCCCCTCTCACATTGAGCTGCTTTGGGCCGCAGTGCACGTAAACCCACCTTGAGCTGCTTTAGACTGCAGTGCACGTGACCGCCCCTCCCACCTTGAGCTGCTCTGGGCAGCAGTGCACGTGAACCCACTTTAAGCTGCTCATGGCAGCAGTGCACGCGAACCCACCTTGAACTGATCTGGACAGCAGTGCACGGGAAGCCTCTCCCACCTTGAGGCGCTGGGCAGCAGTGCACGTGAAGAATCCAACAGCCAAGACGACGACCTTCACGTCTCAAGCCGGGGGCCGTGGCGATACCAGACAAAACAGAATAGTCCGAGCCTTGTTTGAGATGACTGGAAAAAGGGAGCGAGCTTGGCGTTCCGTGTGCGCGTCCTGGCATCAGTCCCCGCATACATCATTAACCTCCATAAACATGGACTTATTCTGCAAGCTAGGACTTGTACACATTAATGTTTTCTATCCAGGAAAAACCATTAACCAAAGGGGCTAAGTTTGACTTTTTAAATCATGTTCTGTGCAGCATTACCAATGCAAATAAAGATTGAAAATAAAAGTATAAATAAACACACAGCAATTACTAGCTGTTGCCACAGCGTGCTGTACCAAGAAATGAGGGCACACAGTGGCACTGAAATAGTGCGACGAGCCCTATCCAAGAAAGGAAACGTCCCCCTTATTCCCAGGGAGGAGGGAGGGGGGGGGTGTTTAAAGTTTGCCGTCCAAGACCCTCTTCATGTGCTCAGCACACACTTGTCCTTGAGTGAACGTCTGAAAACCACCGGTTCCAAGCCTGTCCTGCACTCAGTGCCCTCTTGCCACAAGCAGTGCAGGACATGTGTGTCCCAGCCGTGCCCTGCTGTCTGCCTCATGCTCCACCGCCAGTGTGTCCTTATTTTGCCTGTTAGCTCTTTCCTGATTCTTGTCTTCTCCTGTCAGATACCTTCTGACACTGTTGAGTTTTTGGATACCGAGGCAGTAGCCTCATTACTCCATATTCATTTGGAATTTTGTAGTCGCTGTCTAGGTTGTCTTATTGGTGTGTGACGCTTTGTCACAGTTGAGGTTGTATCACATGGTCAGCTCAGTGATGGGCCACGGGTAGCGGTCAGTAGTGTTTGCAGAATTGTCAGCATGTTTCCTCAGAGAGTCTCGTCTTTGTCCGTCTAGAACCTTCTGTTAGTGTTGAGGTTTGGGTGCCTGCCGTGGCGATAATGCCATCGGGCAGTGAGCGGGTTTTAGGTGCTTGCCGAGGCTATTATGCCATCAGGGCAGCGGTGAGTTTTGCGTATCTGCCGGCGTTTGCCTTCAGGCAGTGATAAGTTTTTGGATGCTGCGTTGCCCGGCCTTTTATACCCACCTTTCTACTGGATTTCGATGACGTAATCATTTCCCATTGGAGAGTAAATGGAAAGCATAAACCAATCTCATACCAGTCTTTGCAAAAGATGCTGTCACTGATGGTAGCTATCTTTGATTTTTACGGGAAACATCCTTCACAACGAGGTTTTTACCTCGTTGTGCCTTTACCACGCATTTTTTAGCACACATATATGTTCCACGATATGCATTTACAACGAAGGCCAAAACCACGCATTAGGACGCTACAACGGGGGTAATCCCTTCCCTTTGCCACCCATGTTTTTGCGGGCATGTTTTTACAGCGAGAATGCATTTAGAGGGCATGCCAATACCAAGCATTGTTTTTAGATTTAAAAACAAGGTGTTTGCGGGGGGAGACCCCCCACACCCCCAACTTACCTTAAGTAGGTATTATTGGCTTGCATTGTAAATGCATATTTGATGTAAAAATATGCGTGCTAAAGCGGGGTAAAGGCACAACGAGGTAAAAACCTCGTTGTAAAGGCTGTTTCCCCATTTATTGTCAGGGCATGCAGCGCAAACAACCAAAACGCGCACATTTGAAAGGACAGCGCTCCCGCTATTACAAATGCCTGTTGTTGAAAGGCAGAGCTCAGCACCTCTCGAGCTGTAGCATCAGCTGGGGTCTGTCCTCCTCAACAGTTAGTTTTGGGGATCACGCTCTTTCAGTATCCGAACAACGCAGCGAGCTGGAACCAAGAGGGTCCTTTCTTCCAGCGCCATCTTTCTTTCTGGGCGCACTCCTATCAAAATCCTTCGCCTCCCTTTGCCTTTAGACGCTTGTTTATGAAGGTCAGAAATAAGCTTCCAGGATACCTTTACTTGACAGAAAAAGTACAGAGACGGGTCTTGCAAAAGAAACAAACAGTGTACAAACTTTAGGTCTGGTCTTGGCAAGCTGACACAGTGGTTAATTATTTATTTGAAGCATATGCCACAAGTATGAAAAGAAGAAAAACACATGTCTCTGGACAAATGTGGCGTTCATATGCTTGCATAACAATATGGAAAAATAAAAAATATGTAAATATCTTTTGAATTTGATTTTAATAGAGCCGTAAGGGTGCCACTTAGCCTGCAGATCTAGCAATTACAGGTGTAGAACCCTTTTTTATTTAATGCACATCACAGGAAATTCCGGGTCGTATTGGCACCTGGAAAATGTAGTATGGGCTTTGAATTATTGGAACTTAAAGACATAGTTTAAACAGACAAAGATGTCTAAAGATGATAAAGAGTGGGAAAAATAGCATTGGTCAAGAAAAGAGCTGGCCCACTAACCTTGGCAGTGAAAGGCACTTTTTTTTATTTTTAAGGTACAGTATACAGGGGCACAGACAGAGGAGCACCCGGGGGAGGCGGGGGTGGGGGTGGATACATGGCGAGAGTTTGCAGTGGCATTTCGGGCCGGTTACATAGTTACATATTGCTCGTATAATCAGTGATAGTTCTTGTCTCGGCCTCCTGGCCGTCTCCCCCGCCCTTACCGGTTCGGTTGGGCTGCGTATAGTTCGTATGGCCGGTGGTTGATCATGTCTGCGGCCCCTTAACTGTCTGTCCCCCCGGCGGTGAGAAAGGAAAGAAAGAAGGTAGAGGAGGAGAATTGTATGGTTGTGATGTTGGGTGGAGCACAGTGCTTGTGTATGATTGAGACTGGTCAGGATCTTGACTCGCTCGGGAGGTTTAGCTAAGTCTGAGCGGCTACGGTGGCTTGTGTGAGGACAGGTAGTTGTCCAGGGAGAGCCACATTTCGCTCTTTGTGTGGGTTTTGGGTGTATGGTTGGCGGTTATGGTGTCGCTCCACGTAGGAAGATGACCCAGTTAAACCAGGCCTTGAAGGACGTCTTCCCTGTGTCTTTCCAGTTGTTCAGGACCGTCTTGACCGCCGCCGTGAGTATGAGGTCAGTCAGGTCTCTGTCCTCTCTGGATCGGATTGTTGGGGCCATGAAGCCTGTGGCTAAGCTGTGGAATTCGAGGGGGATGCCTAGCACGTTGTTTATAAGTTCACTTATCTTGTGCCAGAATTTTTTTACTTTGGGGCAGTGGAAGATTAGGTGGGCCAGATCGCCTCTCTGCCCGTTGCAGTTTCAGCAGGTGTCGGTTTCGCGGACTCCGATGGACGCCAGGCTGGCGGGGGTCCAGTAAGATGCCATGCTTGTACCAGGAGTGCATGTCTAGTGTTCTCTCCCGGTATTTGATCTTGGGGTTGAACCATATAGATTCCCACTCAGTGTTCCTAATGCCTGTGTCCATTTTCAAGGTGGATGTTCACATGCGATGAGGCACATGTTGTCACAGTGCAAGGGAGCCAATGGTTGGAGTGGAAAACCAAAAATCCCATGCTTGGGTGCGTGGAAGCAAACTGTGAATGATAGTTGAACAAACCAAGGGATGTCGGTGACTGCCCTGTGTCTCTTTCATTTTTGATTTCTTTTGTTTGCATTACAACGGCAAGGCAGAGACCTAAAAACGCAGTTGGTCTTTCTTCTCAATAGTGCTCTGATTCAAACCAAAAATAGTGCATTACCCACTAGGAGAATTTCCTCTCCCTGTGTCTTACAGTGTAATGTGTTTCATCTCGAAAGACAGACACCCACTGCCTAAAAATGTTAAAA
Organism: Lissotriton vulgaris; assembly: GCF_964263255.1. Taxonomy (NCBI): domain Eukaryota; kingdom Metazoa; phylum Chordata; class Amphibia; order Caudata; family Salamandridae; genus Lissotriton; species Lissotriton vulgaris. Next base: position 433,573,964 of record NC_141694.1, on the reverse strand, counting down.
TTTAGTTTCCTATTTGACTTGCCCCATAGAAACATTTTCCCTTTATAATCTCATCTCCCTGTTGATCTGCTGATGATATTTTTCTTTTTACAACACATCCAAGTTTAGCAGTAGGGAACACGTCATAAGAGCCTATGTGGGATTGGAGCTGATGGTTGGAAGGTGAGAAACAAACTAGAGGATTCTGGAGCTGACTCGCTGAGAGGAGGCCAGAGAGAGAAATGGACACTTGGGAGTAGGAGGCTACTGTATCTGGTCCTTGTATCAGGTATAGACAGGTGGCAGAGGTTCAAACGCACCTCCTGGTACCTACACTGTGTCTGTAACACAAAAAATGCCAGTGCAATCCATGGACCCAATTGAATTAAAGTTACCAGGGTATGCATAGAATATAGTGATTGACTGGAGCTGGTTGCTAAGTTATCAGGAGATGCTAGGCACCGTTTTTTTGCCATTGATTTTTACCTGGCAGATCGAGATGGACTGTTCCCATGATAAATATGGTTGGACAGGACTGTTTGCATAAGGCTGGCCTCTGTCTATAATGGCACAGTGGATGAAACAATGGATTGAAATGCTACCCAGTGCAATTGGCAGTATTTTAGACCAGTTGTTCTTAACCTTTTGACTTCTGTTAACCCCTAATAAATCTTTACTTGAACCCAGGGACTCAGACTGAGTCATTATGGGAAGCCAGGCACCCCAGACTTAGTATTTGCAATGATTTAAACCGCAAAACAATGCACAACAAAATACACAAATTAGCAGTCATAAAACAAATATATACATTATTCAATATTTTATTTTCTTTGCAAACAAATATACACACTCTAAATTAAAATTTTAATAAGAAGGTTGGAGTTCTTCTAAATCCAATTGAAGCCACGTATGATCAAGACTATATTCTGTTTCATGCACTTGCACTGCTCCTATGAATCAATCTGCGGATACTAACTTATTTTTTATCCTCAAATTCTTCAATTTCTACAGAAAATCTTACACTTTTCAATTGTAAATTTGTTTCTTTATTTATATGCACTTTATTAATCTGTTAATAGTATTTAACATTCTCTGAACAGTTGCGGACCTTCTTAGTAGACTTCGCAGACCTCCAAGGGTCCGTGGACCACAGATTAGGAACCACTATTTTAGATGATTTAAGCATCCTCCCAACACCTTTTGTGTGTTTTACATTTCATTTTAACACACACTATTCATAACTGATGTAAGGAGTATAATACACACATATCAAAAGCAAAGCAAGTATACTGTAAACAAGAAAAAGCTGTATCTCTAAATTGAGTGTGCCACAGAGGAATATGTATATATCTCTGAAGCACACCAGAAGAGTCTGTACAATATTTTCAAAACTGCATCTTATAATGCTTGTCTATTTCTAAATACCTCTATACATCCGGTTTAAATCTGGCCTAACAAGAAAAGATGGTATGATTATTCTCAGCGTGTTATAGGGCACAATCTCAGGAGAATAAATGGTTATGCCATGCAAACACAATTGAGAATGGCGATTCACAGATTTAACATGCATAGAGAATCAGGATTTCATTAAAGACATAAAGGCTAACATTATGCGTACTTTTTTTGTTGCCATTTCAATGAGCTGCACCTTCAAAGAACTTCAGCAAACAAAAACAATCCAGAATTATAATTTCAATCATCATAAAAGTCAATGTAACAGAACACTCTTCCTCTTTGAAATGCAAAACTGTGAAGAAAACAAACTTCTTCCTTCAATCCGTATCTTCAAATTTTCCAACTTCTTAAAACTGTACATTTGTAAGAAAAATAACATATAAACTAACAACTTGCCCTCCCCAAAAATATTATTTAGAATGATGTCTACAATTTCAAACCTCTTACTTGATTCATTAAAAAAAAAAAAAATCTTATTATTTCTATTACCAATGGATGAGGCAGGAGGGAGAATGCTAACCTCTGTGTCTTTAATAAAATCTTGATTCTCTATGCATGTTAATCTGAGAATCGCCATTTCATTATTAGACTGGAGGCTACCATTATGAGTGGTAAAAGCCCTTCAACACTGCCTCAGACATGTGCTCTATTAGTCTAAAAAAATGTCCCGCATTTGACCACTCAGCTGCTTTAAAAATATTTTGTAATTTACCTCTGGAACAAAAGGCTTTACTTGCCATAGCACCTCTTACTGAATGGGCTTTATACTATTCCATACTCACCCCTGCCTGTTCCATCTAGAAATTGTTACATTACTTACCGCCTTAAATGGCTTCACATAAGATATTAATAATTGATGTTCACTATCCCTTCTTTTTTCTATCACTCTAGACTCAGAATCTCTCAAACAGTTAACCACATATATCTTTGGACTTCCATCAAACTTTGGATATAAAATTGACGTAGACATAGTCTTAGTCCTTTACCAAATTCAAAAAAATACTCCTTCTGCACTAAACAACCTGTTATTGACCTCTAGACATTTAACATTGAACACTCGCTTGCAAGACACCGAACACAAAAGTGTCGCCATTTTAATTGAAAGGTTTTTAGTACTCAAATATTTGTTCATTTTCCCAGATAGAAATAATTTCAAAATCACATTCACATCCCACAAAAAATGCACCTTGACCTCGGAGGCCTCTTAAGTCTCATGCATTTAATAATCCTACAAACCAAAACACGACGCCAACTGGTTTACCTCTAACCAAAACATGCCCTGTGGAAACCACAAATCTATAACAATTTAGTGTCTTGTCGCTCAATCTCTTTTCAAAAAGTTCCACTAAGAAATTTACCACTTCTATCACAGAAGCCTCCTAAGCACCAACTTACCCAGATCTTCCATATACCTTTGTATTTATGTCTTGCCCATTAGTCCTCGAGCAATTCAGTAGCCCCTCTCGAAAGGCCTTCTAATACTCCAGATCCTCTGACACCTTCCAAACAAGAACGTTCAACACTAAGCTCAACTCCAAAGGATGTTCCTCTCCTTCTTTGTTCATCGGTAGATCATACTGTGCCATGATCAATAATGGAATCTCACAAGTCAATTCCAGAACAGCTGGAAACCACACCTGAGACACCCAAAAAGGAGTGACCAATACTAGCTGACATATCTCCTTCCTCACCTTAGGAAGAACCCTCTGAATCATTGCAAATGAAGGGAATACATACCCCTTTACATCTATCCATTTCTGTTGAAATGCATCTGCCGCTGATGCATCTCGTCTGGTAGCCAACTGTAATATTTGCTTAACTGAAAATTCAGTCTTGTTGTAAACAGATCTGCATCCAAAGGGGCTAAAATCTGATCTATCCTCCTGAAAACCCTCGGACACAGCTTCCAGTCGCTGAAATCCTTCACATGTCTTGAATGTCAATCTGCCTCCAAATTTATTAGCTCTGGAAGATCTTCCGCCCTGTAGCTTATCTTGTGTTCCAGACAGAATAACCAAAGCTCCTTCACTATTTCCAATAGATGTTTGGAACTGCAACCTCTTAAGCAGTTTATGTTAGACACCGCCGACACATTGTCCATCTTCATCAAAACTGTCTGACCCTGTAAAATGTTTCTGAAACTCCTCAGGGCATATAAACCTGCCATTAATTCCAAACAATTTATTTGATAACTCTTCTCTTCACCTGACCATGCTCCACCTGTTTCCTGCTCTCCCAAACAAGCACCCCAACCAATCAAACTGGCATCCACCTCCAGTACAAAGTCTGGTACACAACCAAAAATTGCTCTTCCATTCCAAGCCTCTAGATTGTGCATCCACCAATCCAGCACCAAGAAGCTTATCTTGTGTTCCACACAGAATAACCAAAGCTCCTTCGCTATTTCCGATAGATTTTTCGACCTGCAACCTCTTAAGCAGTTTGTTAGACACCGCCGATACATTGTCCAACTTCATCAAAACTTTCTGACCCTGTAAAATGTTTCTGAAACTCCTCGGGGCATATAAACCTGCTGTTAATTCCAAATAATTTATATGATAGCTCTTCTCTTGACCTGACCATGCTCCATTGTTTCCTGCTCTCCCAAACAAGCACCCTAACCAATCAAACTGGCATCCACCTCCAGTACAAAGTATGGTACACAACCAAAAATTGTTCTTCCTTTCCAAGCCTCCAGATTGTGCATCCACCAATCCAGCTCTGCTTTTGCTTCCTGATTTAAAACAACTTTGTCTCCATACCATAAGCCTTGCCTCAATGCCTCTGACTTTACCCTTTGCAAAGGCCGATAATGCAAAGGGCCTGGGAATATAGCTTGGATCGATGATGAAAACAATCCTAATTTTCTTGCCACATCTCTCAGAGTCAAACTGTCTTTCTTTACAACACGTAAAACCTCCTTCTTTATCATTTTTCTTTTCCTCTCTGGTAAAAACAACAACTCCTCAATTGTGACTATCCTGCAACCTAAGAATTCCATGGAGTCATAATGGATTTCTCCTTGTTTATGATAAATTCCAAACCTTGCAAAAGATGAATCATATCCTTCAGTTGATATACTAGCTCTTCTATATCCTGTGCAATGAAGAGAATGTTGTCGAGATAAACAATCAATCTGTGACCTCTTTCTCTCAAAAATGGCACTACAGCACGCATCACCTTTGTAAAGCACCAAGGTGCTGATGAAAGACCAAAAATAAGACATTGAAATTGATATAACTGCTTCCTCCATGTGAACATGTGAACTGAAAGAATCTCTGTTTACCTCCATTGGAGCTGTGAAATAGGCATCTTTCAGGTCTAATTTCACCAACCAGTCTCGACATTGAAGTATATCCCTTAGTAGATGGATTCCCTCAATCTTGAAATGCCTGTAAACTACAGATTGGTTTTCAATTCTCAGATTTATATCCATTCTCCATTCTTTGTCAATCTTTTCCACCAAAAAAATGTACTTACAAATCCCTTTAAGTGAGCTCCTATCATACAATTAGCTCCTTTTTCCATCTTGGTACTTATCTCTAAATCTACTATTTTCATTTGCTCCTGATTTAAACGTATTTCTTTTGGCTCCTTTACCTGACTTGGTAATGCCACAAATTCTATTTTGAAACCTTGATTCATACTCATGGTACATGGATCGTTTGTTATACATTCCCATTCTTTTACATCATCTCCCAACCATCCTTCTACTCTTTTTTGGGAAAAACCAAAATAAATCTCCGTACTCACCGCGGGTAGCAGAGGTTGCCTGTCCTCTTCCCCGAATACTTCTTGATCTCTCAATCCATCTCCACTGGGGGGGGGGAGAATCCCATTGAACTCTGAAAGACTTTTCCAGACCCTCTGTTGATGTAATTATATTAGGGCCTTTGAAATCCTCGGTGAGCTTAAGGTCCTCGTCTGCTGGCCCTTCCAAATACACCTCCAAAAACGTTTCACGTGTTATTCTGTGCCTTGCCTACCCACGCAAATGTGGCTACATGTTTCCCTAAACTTTTAACCATGCTATCTCCAAAGAGTAACCCTTTAGCATTTGTGCTGGCCTCCGTATGAGCCATATCTCCTAACTTAGGATTTATTTTTTATCAATACCAATTTCCTTTGTTCTGCCAAAAGTCCACAATTTGTATTTCCTAAAAATACCACAGCTCTTTCAATCCAACTTCACAATAATTCTACACCCATCTGTTCGCCATTTAAATCTACCTCTTCTGCCATCTCCATAATCTTTGACAGTGGCCCAATAACATCTAGGAAACAATCCTGCCATTGCTTCAGTGATCTTTCCAGGCCCTTTCATGAGTCTTTACTCATCTTAAGCAGATATGAAATGAGATCTGGATCCAGAATGGGAGTATTTCAAACCTTATCCTCAATCTGGGGCCTTGAGCATTCTGCTTTTAAAATATTTCCCTCGCCTCTCTCCAAAGGCTTTCTAATCCACTGCTTTATGAATTTACTCATGTGGTCCAACGGCCACCAAACTGCACTCCTTGGATGGCGTGTGTTGTATGGGCTGACCATTTCTTCTCCCAATGGGTGTTTTCTTACAGCATTTACCGAAGTGAATGCATCAACCTTAATGTCATCGTTCAAATCATCATCTTGATTTGCATCTCAAACATATTTATCATATATTTGACCCACTCCTTGCATGACATTGTCATCCAAATCTTTTGTCATCTCTTCCTGTGACATATCTTGTGTGTCGCTAAGGACACCTTTGCTCTGCGTTCCGCTTTGGACACCTACATTTCATATGGAGTTTAATTCATCTTTACTTGATATCCTTAGTCTTCCAAAGCTTCTTTCCCTTCTTACCATCTTTCCTACTCACTTCTTCCTCCAACAAGGACCGAAATTACTCACCTGAGCCACACCTCTTCCTTTTCCTGTCTAAAACCAGTACCACCACCTCTCTCATAGAGGTTGTACCCTCACTTTGTATTAGCTTTCTTGAGCTTGCTTCACTCACCTTTTTCTACACCATGATCAACTCACTACTATTTCCTTCTGTGGACATTTCCTTAAAAAACTGCATAAATAACTCTCTTCTAATGTAATCTTACCAAGCACAATTAACACTCCTATATTCTCTTGAAGAATAAACTATTTGAACTTTTGTTCTATTTCTTTCTTTTACCTCTAATGAGCTGGTACAACAATCAATTCAGAGACACAGAGCTATCCCTGATGCGTCACCCCAATTTCTATCTCATTTCTATAGAAATTAGCCCAATCCAAGATTGCACCAGTGGTCTAGCAAGATCACAGGAACCAATCTAAGGGCATTTCACATTTTCCTTTCCAAAAGCGGTTCCTAATGCCTGAATCCATCTCTCTATTTGATTTCAAACGAAAGCAAGCACTTACCTCGCACAGATCAGCCTCTCTGCCGCACGAGCTAGGCCCTAGCTGGATGACCAAAAATGTGCTTGTGCTGAATGCCTTACTCAAGAATGGCCCTCACATTCGCACAAGCACTGCAGCACACAACAGACCTTAACCGGTAGGAAAAAAGAAACACAGTTAAAAATGGTCCCAATTCGCCGACACGAAAAAAAGTCGGATGTTGAGCAATATAAATGTACGCTACTAAAATATTAAACCAACAAGAAATTGTAGAAAACAAACTGTCTCATGTAAATTCATTTTATTCATGCTTCCACATGACAGTTGTCAGCTTCCATAAATTAGAAGCCCTTCTTACATTAACTCATCTCACAAACTTTCACTAAAACTCTTTATGAACAAACAAAGCTCTCTTCTTAAAGTACTGTATAGATAAATTAAAGGAACTTATCTGATCAGAAGCAGCATTTAAAAGAGGAAGAGTGTTCTCTTACAGTTACTTTTATGAAGAGTGCAGTTCAAATTCTGGATTGTTTTTGTTTGCTCAAGTTCTTTAAAGGTGCTGCTGATTGAAGTGGCAATAAAAGATCAATCAAACAATCAATCAAAGCATTTATATAGCGCACTACTCACCCGGAGGGTCTCAAGGCGTATTCTGGGCCTTGGTTGTGTAGGGCTTTGTGTGCGTGGGTGAGGAGACGGAAGGCGATTCTCTTGTTGACCGGGAGCCAGTGCAGGTCTCTCAGGTGTCCGGAGATGTGGTTGCGACGGGGGATGTCCAGGATGAGTCGTGCTGAGGCGTTCTGGATCCGCTGGAGTCTCTTCTGGAGTTTGGCGGTGGTTCCGGCGTAGAGGGAGTTGCCGTAGTCCAGACGGCTGGTGACGAGGGCCTGGGTGACCGTCTTCCTGGTCTCGGAGGGGATCCACCGGAAGATCTTACGTAGCATGCGCAGGATGTTGAAGCACGACGAGGAGACGGCGTTGACTTGTCTGGAGTATGCATAATGGTAGCTCCAGTCTTGTAATGAAATTCAGCTGTTTATGTTGAGATGAGACACAGTAGTTTTCATGTATATATCATTGGACAGCAATGCAAAATATATTAACAAGAGGTTAACCCTTGTGTCTAAATGGTCAGTGAAAACGAATCAACACTGCAATTTTGAAGCATTGGCTCACACTGTAGTTGGAACAGATAAAGTTTCACGACCAGACCTGGCTAAAGCCACACCTCCGGGCTTTCTGTATTACACTCAAGACAGACCCCTCAAGAGAGGGGGAGGCCTAACAATTATTTATCTCAACTCCCTACAGTCCTCCTTCCAGACAGCATCGAACTCGGACTGCGAAGCACTGTCATTAAATTTTTGCACTCATCACTACTCTTTTAAGGGCATCCTCCTTTATCGACATCCAGGCCCAAGAGGCACCTTCCTAGCTTCGATTGGTACTCTGCTATAGGGCGTGCTCAGCATCGACTCTTTTACAATCCTTGGAGATTTTAATTTCTATTTGGAAGCACTCTTCCACCCGACACAGTTAGTCTGGTGGAGGTGATGAATAGTGGAGAACTAAGGCAACAAGTAGAGGGCCCAACACATGTGGCAGCGCACACTTTAGATGGGATTTTTTCCTATAACCCTCATATGATCTGCACAGAGGTGCTGCCACTGGCCTGGACAGATCATGCTGCCATTCTATTCGATTTAACACCACCCAAACCCCACCATATCAAAGAAGCTCCCACAAAGGAGATAGAAACAAGAGTCTGGATGAAAATCAAAAGTTCTAAATTGGGTGATGCTCTCAGGACAATTGCCCGCCTCCTCTCCGCCAAAGTAGAAGATGCCACAACCTCCTACTCATAATGAATAGACACAGCATGCAAAAAATTAGCCCCAGTGAAACAATGGACCTCAGCCTCAGCCCCTTGGTACTCTGAAGAATAGAGGAAGCAAAAACATGCATGTAAGCGCTTAGAGCACAATTGAAGGAAAAGCTATAAAGATGCAGACAAAGAGGCCTACAAACTGAGCATAACCCTTTATAAAAAGCTACTGTTTAATACCAAAAAAGCGTTCTTCACAGAGCAAATAATACAGGCAAAATCCTCAACTAAAGAACTTTTTAAAACAATTAATCACTTAACCACCCCATTCTCCCCTAAAACTCAGAGTAATCCAGAACTTTGTGAGGAAATAGCCACGTTCTTCTTACAGAAGGTGGAAGACATTTTTTCCTCGTTCAGACTTTACCAGACAATACAGACGGGTGAGCTAGCAACACTGGCAAGCAGCACAATCGTATTCTGAGCAATCCTAGATAGATTTTCACCACTGGTGAAGCAGGACAAAGCAGCACAATCGAATCCCGATCAATCCTAGATAAATTCTCACCACTGACGTAGCAGGGCACTTATTCTCCTAGCTTCAATCAGATCGGGATCCCCAAACGACCCCTGTCCAGTCTCAGTGGTCAAACATGTTCCAGAGCTTATTAGCACGGCACTCACCCCTCTCTTTAACACCATGTTTGAGCCTGGGCAGTTCTCAATGAGATGGAAGATCGTGTCCGTCCTTCCACTACTCAAAAAACATAATCTTGACCCTAAGGACCAAAACAATTACCGGTCAATCCTGCGTCTTCCTCTGCCGGTAAAAATGGTAGAAAAAACATGAATACTCAACTCAGTAGGTTCCTCCAAGCAAATAACATACTTGAGCCCACTCGATATGGATTCAGGGCAGAAATTAGTACAGAGTCGTCCCTAATAAAATCTACTGAGAAAGTAAGGGAAGCCCTGGACCAAGGAAATAACGCAGCACTAATCATGCTGGACCTCTCAGCGGCCATCGATATGGTCCACCATGATGTTCGGATAAACCGTTTATCAGAGTGCGGGGTACAAGGCAATACCTGGATCCTCCTAAAATCCTTCCTTACAGGAAGAATTCAAACTGTGGACCTAGATAAAGCCTGTTCTAAACCTTTCTTCCTACCGTGTGGTGTGCTACAGGGTTCGTCCCTTAGTTCCACGCTTTTTAATGTCTAGGTGACACCTCTGGCTGCTTTGATCACATCCTTTGAATTCCAGCTGACATCATACGTAGATGATACACAAATAGTGATGTCACAACATCCTGGACAAGAGGCTGAGAAAGGGAAAAAGTCCCATGATTGCATGAACAAGGTTAGGTTGTGGATGACCACGAACTGTTTGAAGCTGAATTCCAGCAAAACGGAGGTCCTCATTTTTGGCAACAATGCCAACTTTTGGATGCCAGACAGGTGGCTGGAAGAACTTGGGACTTTCCCTGAGTCAATCAGGAAGGGTAAAAACCTGGGAGTCATAGTCGATAATAAAGTGACCTTCAGGGATTAGGTAAATGCAGTTGACTCTGGCAGTTTACACCTTATTAGAATGACAAGGAAGATAATGTCATTTTTAACGGCAGACAGCATCAGGGTAGTGATATGATCTCTAATCCTATCACGTGTGGAATACTGCAACAGTCTATACCTAAACATCCAAAAGAAACACCTAAACAGGCTTCAACTTGTGCGAAATGCTGTTACACTTGGTGGAGTGGGAATATCCCACCCGCTATCCAACACTTTCCCTACTGTTGCACTCGCTGGAGTGGGAATAGTAATTTTCACCCTCTCGCTATCAAAAACTTTCCCTACTGTTCCATTCGCTGGAGTGGGAATAGTAATTTTTACCCTCCCGCTATCCAACACTTTCTCTACTGTTACAGTTGGTGGAGTGGGAATAGTACATTATTCTCACCCACTATACAACACTTTCCCTACTGTTGCACTCACTGGAGTGGGAATAGTAATTTTTACCCATCCGCTATCCAACACTTTCCCTACTGGTGCACTCCCTGGAGTGGGAATAGTAGTTTTTACCCACCCGCTATCCAACACTTTCCCTACTGGTGCACTCACTGGAGTGGGAATAGTAGTTTTTACCCACCCGCTATCCAACACTTTCCAAACTGTTGCACTCACTGGAGTGGGAATAGTAATTTTTACCCACCCGCTATCCAACACTTTTCCTACTGTTACCCTTACTGGAGTGGGAATAGTAATTTTTACCCACCAGCCGTCCAACATTTTCCCTACTGTTGCACTTGCTGCTGTGGGAATAGTAATTTGTATCCACCCGCTATCCAACACTTTCCCTACTGTATCACTCGCTGGAGTGGGAATAGTAATTGTATCCCCTACGCTATGCAACGTTTTCAATATTGTTATATTTAATGTAGTGTAAAATATTATTTAAAAAAAAGATTTATTTTTAATGTTTTAACTTATTATTTATTATTTATTTTTATTTGTATATTATAGGTGTATTTATGTATATATGTAATTATATTTTAAATTATGTTTTTAACATATAATTAAAAATATTAATTATTTTTTAATAGTATTAAGGTAATACATATAAAAAAAGTAAAAAGGCATGTTTATTTTTTTACATTACATTTATTATTTATAAATGTTAATGTTTTAAAATTATTTTAAAGTATGTTTTACTTAATTATATTTATTATTTAATCAATTTTATATTACTTTTAAGACATTTAAAAAAATCGATATTTTAGCAAACTATATTATTAACAACGATATTTAGGATTCAATATTTTTGTACTTACCTGTTTGTAGATAAGAAGTCGATATTCTGTCACTCAATAGTTTTACCTCTAAATTGTTGCAGCTCAATATTATTTTCCTCGATATTCTGTCAGTGATCCACTCTGCCGGAGCAAAAGGGGTGGTCATACCCCCGTTTTACATTTACATGTGCCGCTAGGGCCTGGAAGGAGCTTCCTTTCCACCTCAGGAACACCCCAATTGTTGGGTAGACTTTACAAGCTGATTTTCTCCCTCCTCAAAGGACTGGCAGTTATCAAAGATCTTCTGCAAACCCCTTTTGAGCTTTAATTTTCCCGGTTTATATCTGTGTGCCTTCAGGTAGGTTCTAGGAGCAGGGAGCCTGGTGGTCGATTCGTTGATATGTCAGTGACCAAATGGGCTCCTCTTAACATTTCCTGCAGAAGATCAGTCATGGAGCAGGGTGATTATCTTCCAAATCTGAAAGATTACACTTTAGTTTCATCTCATTCTGCAAGTAGCAGTAAACTAACAGTTGGTTCCCATACTTTTCTCTCTATCTCTCATAATGGGTCCTTCCCTGGTAAAGCTGGATGTTCAGCTTATCCCTTTTTTTGCATGACTATTGAGAGGCTATGTCTACTAAGGTTGGAGTCTTCCACTATGGTATATATTGCATGGCAATAAAGCAGGAGGTTGGGGTTCCACTCTCAAATCTAAGGATCTTTGGGTTCACCAAGAATGACTTTGCAGAGAGAAAATGTCCGAAGGCAGTGGATCTCGTGCCTCTCCAGCTGCCATGCCCATGACTCCGCAAAATCTGTCAACCTGTACCGCCAACAGATCCCAAAAATATGCTCCATGGATACTCAAATCAAAGGACTCTAGGAGGCTTTACCTTAATGCTATTGGTCTGTGGCTGTGAATGAGAAGTGGCAGCAAATGCTTATTCTCCACTCCCTCTTTTGTACAGTGCTGTACGAGCCCTGTTGTGCCTAAGCCACACGGAGAGGTGCATCATAGCTCCAGAAGATAGATTATCCTGGAAGCACTGGTGAGTGATTGGGCTATAAGAGTTAGCACTCCTGGAAGGCGATGTGTGACCCAGAGCCTGCCAGCATGGAAAAAACCATGAGGAGCCACAGACGGCGAGATACACTGAAGGCTTGAGTAGAATGCCTGATCGACAGCACATACAACTGAGAGAGGTGGTTCCTTTGCTTTGATTCTGGCTTGGGGTAGTGCTGAGACCCCTTCCAAGGTGCTTTTTGAGTGAGGGGGAACCGACCCCCATCTGCATCTGACTTTAGGTGCAAGGCAATGTAGCCACATGAGAGTCGGGCCCTTGGGAGGAGGCCTGGTGATCCTTGGTGGCGGCTATCTGGTCAAAGTAGTTCCAGCAATGGTACAAGGGTAAAGTGTAATGAAAATGTTTGGGGGTGGGTAACAATGCGGGGGAACATATTCCTGGCTGCCTTTCTATTTAGTGAATATACATGTTTATTATTGATTTGTGGTAGTCAGATCCCGGTTTGAATCTGGAATTTCATTAGCTTACAATGTTGAATGGGTTGTCATGGTGACAGCCACTGAGAATTTTATGTTGACAGTTAGCTTTAAACTCACATGGGGAAAGTGATGGATGAAAGAGTAGTGGTCAGGGACTGTTCTTTACACAATTTGGGGTGCATAATTTGGTTGAGACCTGTACTGCTCTTTTTGGATCAGCGTGGTAAAGGCCTCTGTAGTAGTTATGTTATATTATAACAAAATATATAGCACACTATTACCCTAAGGTGTCTATTAGGGTTGGACATAAGAATGTCATTTGATGGGATGATGTGGAACTCAACTCCACCACAAATTGTATTCCAATGTATTGGTGTATATGCTAAAATCAAATGTGGCTTTGTCTCACATTTTCTCATTAAGTGTAAGGCTAGCCAGTATTGCCAGAAGAAACACATTTACAAGGTAATGCATGCCAGTTTATTGAAAGTGCCAATTACAAGCTTGTAATGCATGCTGGCTACATGAGGTGTTCTGAGGTGTAGCAGTCTATGCTCACAGATATATCCGTATTGACATTTTTAAACCCTGACTATATCCTGACAGTAAATACGTTACAGTTAGTGGCCGATTAGGTCAGCATGAAATCACTGTGTTGTGCATTCATACCTTCCCAAGAGTAGGGCACTGGCTAACGGAAGTACCACCCTCCGCCCTGCTGAATGGAGAGGATTTTAATAATGTCATGGATTTGAGACTAGATATCTCAGGAGGAGTTCTATGGGTGAAATGGTGAAGACAGACCAGGCCCGCTTTGTGACAGCAGTAGGTTTGAATGACATTTAGAGGCAGATTCATCAGGAGACAGGCAGTATTCCTTATTTTCAGATGTCCAAGCCTCACATTCCTGGGCAGCCAATTATTTTGCCCTCTGATATTGATCCATCAATAACTGCCTATGATAGTAGGATCTCACATCCCTCTATGTTATTACTGACCATGGAGGTTGAACTTTAGATGGTGATGGGTCTTTGCTAGCTTAATGCCTGGGAACACATGGCACAGGAAGAGCTGGAACATAAAAAAACAAAAACAAACATTCAATATTTTCCGGAGATCGAGGGCTCAGTGGAGTCCCAGGTCATTCTGTGGGAGTTGCACAAAATGGTGGGTCAGACTTTGTCAATGATCATTCATAAGGGTTAGCAGGGTACCCAGAAATGTAAGGATATGAAAGAGATTGTCACTTCAAATCTGTGCAAACCTCAGACAAGTGATCCACAATTTGATCATAAATGTGATAGGCCGTGGAATGGATGCAGGGAATTTTTCACTGATGACGCTAAGTAGCATGTTTTCAAAGGCAGAATATGATATATCAACTTGGTAATAAGGCAGGAAAAGGATGGCATGGTTGAGCAAAGGCAGGAAGCCAATAGATGGGCTGTTCGAATTTGGGAATCAATAGGGATAAAGACTGATGATTACATCGGTAAATGTGCTGAAATTTATGAATACTGCTTCCAGAGGGTTATCTAGTGGTGCTGATGTTTGAGACCTTCTGTCCTCTGTATTTATTCCTCCCTCCTTCAGATATCAGCTATTGATCACAAGAGTCTTGGAGGAAAAGACCCACATAGCTATGGACCAGATTACTTTTCTGCAGAGCTTTTCAAAGCACTGGAGAATGAGTTAAGCCCAAAACTATTGAACTATTAAATGTGCTTGAGAGTGCTGTGACTGAGGACAGTATTTCTTTAGATATGAACAATTATTATTATGCTCCTCCATAAGCCAGTCATATGTTCCAATACACAGACCTGTATCTTTGATGAATATGGAAATCAAAATCTTGTTGAACATATTTGACTGGTAAATCTATGCACCTTAACTTGAGGTGTCTACCTAGTTGCATTCGTGAGTCTGCTTATCTGAGGACTTTTTGGCAGTGTGGGTGCTTGATGCTGAGAAAGTGAATGACGAATTCACAGGGTGGAACTTCTTGCTCGGAGTACTCCATGCACCGGCAGGGGGGGACCATATGTTTGGCTTGGATCTGGTTTCTTTATCCACAGTGAACAGCTTCCTTGAGGTTAAGTTGGTGGTTTTCCAAAGCATTCAGCTTGGAGCGTGATTCACAAGGTGTCTATTCACGGCCTGACTGTTTGCTCTTGAAATGGAAGCAATTACAGGGAGAACTCTCTATACATGGACTTTCATTCGCAATCAAACGAAGAAGTTTGTATCTCGCTATATGTGGAGGGCATTTCCCTATATATGAGGAATCACCATCCTGAGGGTGCTTAATATATTTGGGGAATTTGGCTCACATTCAAGCTTCAGCATGTGTTGGAGCAATTGGATACCTTTTCTGAAGCTTCAAGAAGAATTCAGACTTGCCTACTCTGAGCCATGTATATATCTAGGTGCGTTTTATGCTTTGAGCTGTCAAGATTTGAACTGGGATGATATACAAGGCAGTTCTTCCCTGGAACCACAGATTTTAATAGACGAATAACCAGAAAAGGCTGTATCATACCTTTATACCAGTATTGTAAGTCATACACTAGACACCTTGAGAGTCACGTAGGTGGGGTATCTGGGAGAGATGAAAGACTGAGAGGGAACATTTGCCCATGCCAGGAAAATAGATATACAGTCTGATTTGAAACTGATACAACTCAATATTACATCGAGTCTACCATCACAGAGCTAAACTGTTCAGGATGAGGCTGGTCAAGTCACTGTTGCGTACTAAATGTGAACACAAAATAGGTTCAAATCTTCTTAAAGTGTGGAGGTGCGCTGCTGTCAAAGATTTGTACTGAATAGATAGCAGTTCTGGAAACACATTCAAAACTAAGTCCACATCTTGCTTTCCTTAGGGCGTTGTGTTACAATCAAATCATGGTCTAACCAGATATAGGAAGATGTTTTGCTTCCTGAGTTTAATGTTCGCAAGAAGAACAAGCATTGGCATAGCCAATAGGTCTCGCTTTTGGGGCCTTATAAGTATTTAGTTATGCAGCACAATATCCTTGGTGCAGTAACATCAACTCTTGCATGGCTAAAAACTTATAAGGTCCCAAAGGCGAGACCTATTGGCTATGCCAATGTTTATTTTGTTATGGGGGTGGCATCAATAACAGGAGGATGAAGGTTATTCAGTCACTTATTTACGTAGTTAGTGAGAGTGATTTTCAAGAGTAAGTCAGTGAGGGAGTCAGTTAGTGAGAGAGTGAGAGAGTTAGCTAGTCAGTTAGTTAGAGTGAGAGTCAGTTATTTAGTGAGAGAGTGAGCGTTAGTGAGAAAGTGAGAGTCGGTAAGAGAGTGGATATAAAAGCATATTTAAGTAAGGCTTAGAAAACAAGCACACGTGTGGCATGTGTTTGGAAATATTTCCATTTTTTGATTCACTCGTGCACAGCTAGGTCTTGCATTTGTTTTATTCACAGTAAAAGAAAACCTTCAAGGCACAAGGGAATGAATAAATAGAACCATCGCAATTAGTATAAGAGGAGCAAAACCTTAAAAGGTTGAGAGATATGTTGTGGGCAGAAACACGTGTGAAGAGAGATTAAGAGTGGTAATATGTTTGCATTCAGAGATGCTGTAGAGTTGTCTGTGGCCGCCAGTGATTAATTTGTGCAGGTGTTTGTTTGTGTTTGGCACAGACACACCTTTTTTTTAAAAACTTTTGCACATATTCACGACAGCCTGTTCCAGCCCCAGCCCCAGCCTATTTTTAAAAGAGCGCAGAGCAAAATGTTTGCAATCTGATATAAATGAAAAATACACAACAATGCTACAAAAGAAAATCAATTTTATTCCCAGGCTAAATTGTAGGGAAAGGCTGAGCTGAAGCACGTTGATATTGTTATTGTTTTCAATTAATACGTCTATTCTGGGTCTTAAGGCACGCCATAAACAAAAAAGAAATATGTTAACAAAGTAAGATATAGAAATAAGACCCCACAAGCCAAAATCAGCTTCTTACGAGTGACCCGTTTACAGAATAAAACAAGTGCTGATGCTGTAGGGAGTGGGTCCGGGGAGCCCGTAGGCCACAGGTTAGGGGAGAACTGAGGCCTTAGGGGTGGCAGGAGTTAAGGGGAGCACTAAGGCTGCAGGGGGTGGGTCCATACTAAAACATAAATCGGATGCATGCCATATTTTCCAGGAAATGCCTGTAATAGACAGCAATTATTTTTTGCAAATGCTTTTAGAAGTTCTTTTAATATTTGCAGACTATTAGGCAAATAGAATGATGTTTAATATTTGTGACGTGAACCGCAGCTTGCAAAAGCTAACGCTGTTTTCTAATTTGACGTAAACCATTCAAACATAGCCCACACTGCCCCTAAATCCAGGCCAGGTTTTGTGTAAGGACATACATCTACAGGGACATGGCACCATTTTTGTGAAATAAAACAGAAGCAATTAGTCGGAAATCCCAGAGCAGCAGGGAGCAAGTGGAAGGCACATCCCTAGGTTTGCAGCGACTGTAAATCGTACTTTAGCAATCCCACTGGCGCCAGGGGGGAAGAAAAAGTGAGTGTTAAAATAAGGCACAAAAAGTTGCAGCTGAGGGAGATTACAGCAGCGAGGTTTAGGATATCAAAAGAAGGCATACACAACGCAATGTGGGCAGCGTGGCATTAAATCATGCTGCCGTTGTGTATCATAGATGCCGTATCAAGAGAGACGGATCACAAGACAAATAAGTCTGGATTACAGGGGAAAGCAGCGGCGCCGGCAGTGCTGCTAAAAGTGTGTGTGATGTGTGCACGAGAGATATAAGCCAGGGAGTGGTGTGTGTGTGTGTGTGTGTGCGCGCGAAGTCTGCTGCTTTTTGGAAGCACATACTTGTCCTTGTGGCATGCCGCTGCTCACTCCCGTAAGCTGTATGCCGCCATAAGCACGAGTATGTGCTTCCAAAAAGAGCAAACAATGGCTAAATGTCCTCCTATGCAGTGCATGCGCACTGCGTAGGCAAGACCTAAAAAGGGGTCATTCTTTTCCCCCAGTGTTAATGAATGTTGTTGAGGAATGGGCTGGTGCATATTTCATGAAAAAGACATCTATGAATGATGAGTACCCACCCATTAGGAGCCTCACATTCATATTTCACTGAGTCTTGCATTACATTCTTCTATCAAAATATAGACATATTTAAGGACACTGTAATGCTATTGAAAAGTTGCACTCTAAAGTTATTCATTAACATTTACCACATAAAGAGGGATAAGTGAAAGCAATATCCGTGTGTTTATGACCATAAAAAGTAAGAATGATTCAGTTACCAGGACTAGAACAGCTTTCCTTTATCCGAAAGACAAGCCTGTCTAACTTTATACTCCTGGCTGTTTTCTAAATAGATTTTTTTGTAATCCTGATAAACCTAGTGTCCTAGTTTTAGATTGAACTAATGGAGATCAATAACATCACATATATTCTCTTTTGCATGTACTCATTTTGTCGATTTCCGATAGAATATTTATAACCAAATTTATCATGGTCCTCATCTGGCTTGCAGACCGGACGACATGTGATCTGGACTGTCCACTCAAGCGTGTAACTCACTCATACACAAATTGTCATCTATGGATTCAAAGGCAGTCACGCTCCTCATTCTGAGAT
Source organism: Lissotriton vulgaris (assembly GCF_964263255.1). Classification (NCBI taxonomy): domain Eukaryota; kingdom Metazoa; phylum Chordata; class Amphibia; order Caudata; family Salamandridae; genus Lissotriton; species Lissotriton vulgaris. Next base: position 433,555,385 of record NC_141694.1, on the reverse strand, counting down.
TGCCAGACAGAGTAAACAGCCTGGTTTTGATATTGTGCTAAAATATCAATATACATGGAAAACAATTATCCCAAACTGAACTTTGGCATTTGATGGAGAAGTTTTGTTCTTTCTTAGAGCTGTAATTACTGTGAAATACAGTACAACTCAGTTATATTAAGGGATTGCATGCCTTCCATATGCCACTGAGGAGCTCTTATAAATGTAACAGGGTGTTTGTAAAGAAAATAGGTGAGCCACCTTCCTTGAAACATTTTCAAATAGCTTTCATTATAAAGAAGAGTAGAGGTCGATGCTTAAGTCTGAACATTACTTATTGAAAAAATGTAAGTATTTTAATTGTCATTTTTTTAAGTGAAGTATTTTTCCCAGAAAGCAACTATCATATTTTGGCAGAAAATAGTTTTGTTAACAAGGTTGTCTAACCATGTAAATTTAACATAGTACTTTATTTTAATCATCCTCACATTTTTAATGCCGTCAGTTCAATAACTCTGAGCAGGTGTGGGTAGTTACATAACCTAAGGGTATCTGCAGCTTCCAAATATAGTTTGAAAAATTTTGGCTTCAGTCCATGGGACAAGGTTTTCACTTGCAGGAATTACCGTCAAAGTAATGCACGTTAATAAAAAAAATATCTCATAAAAAACAGTTACCGAAGACCCTTGAATGCAGTAAAAGAACCCAGTGTAATTTTGTGTAATTTATGCTTTTTTCCTAGTTTGCATTCAGTGTTCTGGAAGAATGCATTTCTCCTCTTTTGTACTCAAGAGCTCAATTCAAATAGTTGCTTTTTGGGTTAGATAATTTACCAATGTGTCCATTCCTATGTTTTGGCAAGCGGATGTAAATCAAATTATTTGCTGTAATATTCACATGTCCTCCATATAGTAATGATTGCCTAAGGTAAAATGGATTGGTGCATAGAACCGTGCACATTAGCTCTGTGGGAGGAGTTTAATTTCGTGTTAATTGGTTGAGAGTAAGATTAGGACTATGCTTGTTTATCCACGGAATAGAAAAATACAATCACCCACTTCAGATGTCCACAAAGAAGATTTATATGAGGAACATTTTCAGATTATTAATTTCCAGGAACGTAATTATGTTATAACTTTACAAACTGTGCGACTCAGGTAAATCTTGTGATATATCTGATATATAACTAGTAATGGTAAGAGCCTAGAAGTGAGATTTATATAAATTTAGCAATCTAAAAGTAGGTCCTAATATTGCAAAGCCCAGTGTTCTATATTGGGTTTCGACCCATACTTCCACTTGTTCTACCTTTGTCAGTACAATAGAAACCCAGAAATACAATTTCCTGCACATAGTAGAAGATATTAAAGCATTTTTGATGTGGGACTTCAGGCTAGTGAACACTTTATTGCTTTATGGATTTATCAATAAGACTTGTGAGATTAGAGACTGGAAAAGTCTGAGTTTTTAATGTTCCTATCTTCCCACCCTACTTCAGCCATCTATATGTGAGCTATACAAACCGTGGGACCTTGAATGACTTTTTAATTGTACGTTCTTTGTTAATAAATTATTTAATATTTTATGATTTAAGTTTTATAAAGTTATTTCTGAAGTTTGTGTCTGTGAGATGCTAATGAAGTGAGGTTCTTCTTGAGCTTATTGTTGGGTTGTTTTGCTTTAAGAGACTCTGCTGTTTAATTTTTAAGTTCATTGTACTTTTTGTTCCATTGTGGGCTGCAGAATAGGACAGTTTTGGTCCATTTGCAGCAAGAGAGTCAGGTCCAGATTGCACTTTACCCTGATGGACTATTCACTGTGGCTGAATGTTCCTTGATTTTGTTTGTGAATGAAGGTTTGCGAGGGAATGATATTCCAGTTATCTTGCTACATATAATTGAGTTCAATTGCAAGAGATCAGAACATATTTTGGAGAAACATGGCATACGTCTCATAAAAACGTCTCTCCATTTTCCAAGTATCAAAGATTAGTTGAAGTGCAGCACTTGTACTTGGCAAACCAAACAAACGCTGTATGGTTGTGCAGTTAAGATGTCTGTCAGTCGCTTGATGAGCGGAAGGAGTGCACATACCTCATTGTGCCAAGATTGAGTAGAGGAGCACTTGAGTGAAAAATGAATCCAGAAGGAGTTATGTGATTAGAGTGTGAATATTCAGATGAGGATAAAGGGGAGTGAAAATGTCCTGGAGGATAAGGAATATACATTTTTTCTGCATTTGCTCGAAAAGAATGTGCAAAAGGAAACTGTAGAAATGAGAAATGGAAATTTATGGAATAACTTTAAGGTAGTTAAAATAACCTAATGTGTACTTTCCACTACATGACGATTGGTGAGTATGATATGGATTGTTCTTCAAAAATGGATGATAGCGGCGGCAATTCCAACCTGGATATGCTGCAGAAGAGGTAAGCGTTTAGGCTTTGGATAGAAAGGTCATTCAGGATCTGCCTGTGAAATCTCCAGGTTTGGAAGTTGTGGTGATTGCGTATATGTGGATTCCTGTTGTTAGTATGTGGTAGGTAGGTATGCATGACAGTGTGAATTTGTGGAAATGTGTGGATGCACAGAGGAGCAGAACTTGTTCACTTGTGTAAGAAACTTTACTATACAAGTTCTGAATCCCTAAATTATGGAATATGAAGATGCTGGTGGTACTTGTAGGCTAGCTGCAACCTTTTCTTCATCAAGTTTGGCGAAATGTTAATGATATTGTAACCCTTAACCAGCATTTTAAGTTACCCAATCCCTATGATTTGTTTTGGTGCAGTATTCTTCACTGGAAGATTTCTTGGTTTAAGACATACAAATCGTAAAGTTGTCAGAACAGAAATGCATATTTCAAAGAATATGAAAGTTTCCTTACTGCAGTAAGAAACATTCTGTTCCCTACCATACGTTGGAGAGCTGGGATGTGCTCCATTTTCACCTTTGTAGAAAGGTTTTCAGTTTAGATGCAAATCTGGTATCCAATTCTGACATAGCAGTGGGTCAAAGACCAAATGTATTTTATTTCATTGTAGCATTTGAATAGCATGTCATAGCCATCTCATGGCTCTTAAGCACTTTCTGTATGGTTGTTTAAGTAGCTAACTTCTTAGCTGTGCCATGCCTGGTTGGTGACGCGTGAACTGATGCATTCACTCCAGCAATCTGTGTTTGAACTCATGGTCACAGGTTCTATTCCCATTGAATCCACCCAGCCTTTCATCTGTCTGTTAAAAAAAATTAGTACCATTGAGTTGAGTAACAATAAACACCTGTTATTTCAGTGGCAAGAGACCCAAGAATGTGGCAAACGTACACTTTACAAATACACAAGTTATAGATTACTTTGTTAATAAAGTGTGGAATTATACTTTGGCCTATATGGTAGGCATTGGGTCCCATCGACGAGGACTTGTGGTGCAAAGTCGGGTGTTAAGGATGTGTCACGCAGTCGAGGCGATGAGTCAATTCCAAATAGCTGCTAAGCTGCGATGCGAGAACCTTCATAGTCTTCGAGGCTGCCGTTGATGAGGGATTTGTGATGTGAGGGCCATGTCGGTGAACCTTAGCACAGCAGCGGTTCTGAAAGTGGTGTGCCAGTTCTGCTGGAGATGCACTGTGGAGGCGATGCATCAGTTTTGCTGGATCCGCAGATGGGCTGGCAGAGCACTTTCAGGTCCACTTGCAAGGGTCCAGGACCGGGGTGGCATTACTTGGCAGGGTAGGACTCACAGATGACAGAGTCCCAGTGATGGGTTGAAGGTTGTTGGAGCCTTCTGTCCCCGAAGTTCTAGTCAGAAGAACAGCCAACTAGCCATTGGAGTTACTTTGGCGTCCTAGATTAAACAGATGCCGGTTCAGTCCTTCTCACCCAACCAAGAGAGCAGCAGCAAGCAGCACAGCAAGGCAGTAGTCCTTTAGAGCAGTAGTCCAGCAGAGTTGCAGTCCTTTCAGCAGCACAGCAGTCCTCCTTCCTGGCAGAGTGTCCAAAGGTCCAGAAGTGTACTGAAGAATTTGTGTCTGAGGTCCAATATTTATACCTAGTTCTGCTTTTGAAGTGAGTGATGCTTATAGAGGTTTCCCTTTGAAGTCCACAGGCATTCCATGCCTTAGGCTCCAGCCTAAGGACAGGGGATATGCGTTCCTTTGTGTCGAGGCAGGACACAGCCTATTCCAGTGTAAGTAGGAATGTATCCAGCTCCACCCTCCCGACCTTCCAGTATGGCTCATCCAGGCACACCTGTTCCCGTATGTCAATTTTACAGCATATTGAATGCAATTAGGCAATGCCAATGTTATCCAATGGGAGAGGTAGGCTTTACGGTAGTGAAAAACGATTTTAGTAGTTTTTCAATACCTGGACATGTAAAACTTAAAATCAGGCACGGGCCGTGCCGGGCGTTACACTGGGACGATGACGTCAGGCAGGGGAGGGTCAGGGTGGGGGGATGTAAAATACGGGACAAGGACCATTAGAGGTAAGTATCGAAAAAAATAAATAAAACGAATTTCGTTGCCCACTCTGCATCGCCAAATGTGATGCAGAGTGGCCAACTAAATCTTTTTTTTTTTTCTCGATACTTACCTCTAATGGTCCTTATCCCGTATTTTACATCCCCCCACCCTGACCCTCCGCTGCCTGACGTCACCGCCCCAGTGTAACACCCGCCACGGCCCGTGCCTGCTTAAAATTACATGTTCTATCTTTTAAATACACTGCACCCTGCCCTATAGGCTATCCAGGGCCTACCCTAGGGGTGACTTATATGTTTCAAAAATAAAAGTTAGTGCCTGGCAAAAGGTTAATTTTGGCGGGTCAAGATGATGCTTTAAAACTGCACACACAGTTTGCAATGGCAGGCCAGAGACATGTTTAAAGAGCTACCTAAGTGAGTGGCACAAGAATTGCTGCAGGCCCTCTAGTATATTTAGAAATCAACATCGCGCCCATACGAGTCAGTAGGGGACCTCGGGGAACATACTTATGAAAACAACAGTGGTCCCATGCATAATCAAAATTCAGACAGTAGTCAATATAGACACAATGGCTACTATATTGGTTTTGGACATGTCCAGCCGGACAGAGGTCTCAATCTTTTACTTATCACAAAGAATTAATAAGAATTTCCTTCAACTATTCTATGTAGTGGGGCACAAGCCTGTACCCTTGATTATGCAGGCCCTCTAGTAGCATTTAATTTGCTGGCCCTGGATTCAGATAGTACCACTCTACTAGGGACGTATACGTAAATTAAATAAGCCAACTGGGGATAAGTCAGTGTTATAATGTTTGAGGAGTGAGCACCTGTACTTTAGCATCAGTTAGCAGTTGTAAAGTGCACAATGTTCTAAGGTCAACAATAATGAGATCAGCAAAAATGGAGGAGAAAAGGCAAAACATTTTGCGGAAGACCGTCCCTAAGGCTCACAGGTCTAACAACAGTCCCTTGGCATAATGGTGAAAAATTGGACCCTCTTCAATTTCATCTTGTTTTTAAATCTTATGGGCCCACATTGGTTTTAAGGACTATAATTTCCTAACTATCAGGCACATCTCGAATATAGTATGTGTCGATGGCTCTCTAAATCAACGACAGTTCTGTGTTGCAGGTCAGCCTAATTTAGCTAAAGTCTGGCTCATAATCAGGATGTTCACTCACTGCCTTGACTTTTTTTATACAAATCCTCAGGAACAGAAAATGTCCTGTGACATGTGCGGGTTATCTGTGTACCAAGCGCAGTTTTTCCAGCACTAGAACATTCTCTAGAAATACACCATCTGTCTCCCATTGTAAACTCTGGGTTCTGTCCCGGAATCTCTTCTGTGCTCCTTCATTGTTTGCAGCCTACGTCAGGAGTGCACTCTGCTTCTGTGAAGGAGTTTTAGAGGATCAAATGCCCCTGTTCTTATCAGATACTTGAAAGAATAAAATTTATTATTCAGTATGAAAAGAGACAGGTAAAGTAGAACCCATTCCTCGAAGTGCATGACTTTAGAGATACTTTGACTTTACAAAGTGAATTCAGTAACTACTCCTTCAAAGATTATTTATTGAGGGTCAAGAAGGAATATACCTTTTGATTTTCTGGTACAAGGTTGGATAAAGCTTCTCACAGAGCTGTAATTCCTGAAGTGCTCCTTATTCTGACAATCAGAGCACTCTCGAACTATCCAAAACCAAATGAGCAATTTCTGTTTTTCAGGCATGAGGGGCATTTCTGTTTAAAGTTTGCAGGTGTTCAGAAGAGCTATTGGTCTCTGCTGCCTTTGCTAAATGTAGCACTCACAATGACAAGATGTGTGTTGCCATCCAGCTCTGGCCTCATTTGAGGGCAATGTTATGGCCCTTCTTTAACCTACACATGTCCTTGTTAAACTCTGTATGTCTCCTGTGGACAGCATGCAAAGTTGTAGGAAAGAAGAAGCAGAATCAGCATTTTTTCTATTTTCATTGAAATATATATGCTATCTTTCCAATAGCCACAGCTAGAAATTTCCATACCTATATTTTCAGGTTCAAGAGACATGTTGTGTTCTATCTGTGGGCTTACAGGCCGCTGATCTCCTACCATTGGTAAACTTAAGCTTCGCTCTCCTTTTCTTTGATGCCATTCTTCATGGCATGCAGGTGTCATGCTCTCTTTTTGTGTTTAGCCCTCCAATAGCACATGGACCAAGTACATGTCTCTTTACACTACTCCCGGTTTCTTCATAGGGGTACTTGTGTTTTTAGGCCGTCCCCCTTGTACACATACACATATACCACTACAATGCATGCGCATGTACCTAAATTAATTTCCTAAATAGTTGTTAAAAAACGAACAGCACTTCCAAACTCTTATACAGGGGCCTCGCCTCAAGGGTGAGAGTCTGGAAACTTATTTCAGCCTCATTCCCGGTGGAGAGGGGAACAAGACAGGGGTGTCCTCTCTCCCCCCTCCTCTTCGCACTGGCGGTGGAGCCCTTGGCCATAGAGAAATGGGGTATCCTTAATGCGACACGCTGCATTGTATTTCATTATACGCAGATGATCTGCTTGTTTATGTTCGGGACGTAACGGGAGATCTCACCTTGATTTGGCAAACCTTACAGGAGTTCGGAGACGCGCCAGGTCTCAAGTTCAATTGGGGGAAATCGCCAATTTACCCACTCAGTCCTCACCTGGCACCGCATGACATACAGATAGGCAAGCAGACATTGAAATGGAGCGAGGCGGCCCCCAGATACCTAGGTGTGCGACTGTATCATTCCCAGGAAGACCTTTACGAAGGTAATCATCTCGGAGCGCTAGCGAGCCAGTGATCCCACCTCGGTCCTTCTTACGAGAACTGGACATGCTCCTTACAATGCAGATATGGGAGGATGGATGGCACAGAATAGCCCTGCGCACACTACAGCTGCCTACCACATGTGGAGGTCTAGGTGCCCCGTCCTTTGAATCGTACTTTCTCGCCACGCAACTCCAGTGGCTGTCTCACTGGACGGCCGAGAGGAAAATAGGTGAAAATTGCAAAAAACACAGTTGATGGACAGAATGTAGAACAATGTCATACATTCACCCCAGTACAATGATCTGGGCCTAAATCCTTTGTTTTTTGCACTCCACACCACCCTGGGTTAGACACTGGCTATATGCAAATCAGCTCTGACCCTGTGCCTCATGGGAACAGTCCAGTCCGAACTACCAAGCCATGTCTTTCCCAGACCGGAATCAAGCATCCAAGGACCGGTTTCTGGCTATCAGCCTTCATCAGCCTGGATAGCTTGACTCCAGCTATTGGTCTTGTCAATGTGAATGTCTTTTAGCCGAGTTGTACCGCAGCACATCTGCTGTTCTGCATGACTGAAAGTCACTGAAAAAAAGTGCTATGATGTGGCTAGTGCAGGCCACGTCAAAGTGTTTTTTGTGTTAGGAGGGACAGGACAATAAACTGAACATGGAGGAAGAAGAGACTCGGCGTCTGCTCAACTTCCTGTGATTCTGGGCTTTCAGTAACTTTCAGCCATGCTGAACAGCAGATGTGCTGCTAGACAACATGGCTAAAAGACATTCACATTGACAAGGCCAATAGCTCGTGCATTGCCCGACACTGGATGTCTTTTCCAATGCTTGTTTGTAATGTATGTGTCATGCTATACTCTCAAGTCGTACATGGTTAACTAATGCTTATCTTTAACATTTGGATTTAACATGGGTATTGGATATGGAATTTGATAAAACATCTACTTGTCCATGGTGCAGGTTACTTCATAAATCTACTTGTCTTGTAACAAAATCCACTTGCCTCTTTGGGGCCATGTAGTGCAGCGACAAATCATGGCAACGATTTCATACATAAGTGCTCTGATATAGCCTCTCTGATTGTGCCAGGGCTCATACCATAGTAGTGTTTGAATACCAGCAATCCGCTTATGTTGCCACGTTTCTGCAGATCTACATACTGGGGCTGAAGGTAGGGGTAAGCAATAGTTCCAGAGTTAGAATGCCCTTTTGAGTCTGTGCAAACCTACTAACTTGCATGTTTTAAGGGTTTTCAACAACTCTTCTCTAATCTTTTCCCATACTGAGAAATGTTGGAAATTTTCTCCTGACAATGACAGACGTAAACCTTCTTCCAGAGTTGGGAAAAAAGTGGTTGAAGGGAAAGTGAACTTGCAAACACTGATTTTTGCATGAGCAAATCTACACATGCATATTTGCGCATGCTAAAACGCAGTCCACAAATATTTTCTCGGAGTTCTATTTCTTGTCCTACTTCTCTAAGTGCTTTCGAATTCACAAAAGCCGTATAGCTGCAATTAATGCAAGGACATATACCATGGGTGCACTTTTGAGACTTTCTTTAATAATTGGATCCCTAATTTGGTCTGACCTTGACCGTGATGTTTTGTGTTTATTAAAATTCTGTCTCTCTCACTCTCTCAGTATCAGCTGGCTTCAATGTGAGTGACAGCATTCTGCACTTTCACAAGGAGAATATCAGCACAAAAAGTAGTTTTGTTAAGTGCCAGTAACTACTGTGGCAGTGTAGGCTTTGTGAGACCAAAACACTTCTTTTGCTTTTGCCAATGTTTGTTATATTAGTGAGGGCCCAGCAGCTCCCACACCAATAAGGTTTTACAAAAACAATGCCAAAACAAGTCACAGATTAACAAAACTCAAAAGCTCACCACCAATTTCAGACCTACTGGCTTTGCCAATGCTTGTTTATTTTTGTTTCCTATAATCTTATTGAAACTGGTTACACTGTTTTTCCATTATGAATATTTTTGGGAAATACTAGCATGCATCAACACATGTTACTAAATGAGGCTGCAATGAAATGGTACCTGATACTTTACAGTAGTTTAGCAAAATGTTTTTTTTCCTGCTTTCATTTTTTTATGTAAACAAGAAGAATCCTACCACTTATTGGGAAGAAAGGTGAGGAAAGAAAGGGGGACACTCAGTGTTGTGTAAAATACCCCTCACACACCAACAGGCCCCTTGGTGTCATGCTTCATCATCGGGGTCTTCGCACCCCGCTAAGGGGATGCGGCACGCTACGACCTACGACTACGCGGGAGCGTTGACAATTCAGTCTATGTGTGGTGTGTGTTGAGTGCAAGTGAAAGGAATAGGATGTGAGTGGGAAGTGTAGTGAGAAAAATTAAGAAGGACCTGGCCAGTGGGTAAAAAGAAAAAACTTTATTCTGTACCTCTGGCTGGTACTATTAAAAAAAGTGCTAGATGGCGAGGTTTTGTGTCTTAGTAAGGGACAGAACCTCTGGTGTGCGTCGACATGTTTCGGTACATACGTACCTTCTTCAGGACGGGGCACAACTCCCAACCCTACTCACGTTTCTCTACAGAACAAGATTATTGTTCTAACTTTCCTAAAAAAGTGATTATATTTACTGAAGACAAATACAATGTGCCTACAGCGGTTTTACTTGAACATGTAGTTACATGTCCTGAAAAAAGAAAAAAGAGCGTTAGGTTTGGTTACCATATAGGTTGGCTCATACAGGTGCAGTCACCTGGAGCCCCAAACGGTTGTTTTAACCTGTAATGGGAAAAAAAGACATACAGAACACATGACACATAAACTTACACACACTTATGACAGACTTAGGGTTCAGTGTTTTCAAACATACTTATTGTATAAGCTGATTAAAGCCTCATGAGCAATTTCTGAAACATCAGGGTAGGTAGGTAGGTGGATCCACAATCTATAGGAATAGAAGGGTGGAATCAATGTTGTTATCTCTACTCACTTGTTGGGCTCTTTAATGTGCCCACAGAGTTTAAACTCCGTTTCAGTGAATACTCACGAAATCCGCCTCAGTCGGCCTCTTTCCTCCACCCTGTGTTGCTCCGTCGTAAATGATGTACGGCTGAGCTTGGTGGTATTTAAAGGTGGATGAAGTGCGTTCTCATTGGTTAATTAGTAGGAAGGCTCATGACCATGCAAGGGTGATAACCCTGTTGACGCCCCTTCCATGCATGTGATTTGTCACATGTACCATGCATATCACTGTCATTCGTTAATTACCGGGTTTTAACCTGTCCAAATATGGACTTTCCGCTTGTTAGCCACTCACACTCTGTTATTTCTGCTCGCGTTGGGGGCCCGTGTGATGCAGCCGCCGTTCTATTCCTCGCGCATGCGTGCTGCCGGGTCTCGAAAGTACCATTGCGCATGCGCGCAGGCGAGACTTTGGCGTTCCAATGCGCATGCGCATTGGTCGAGTGTGGTTCGTGCATGCGCGTATGCTATTTCGCCCGGTTGAGTCATTTTCATTATTTTTGGTAGTGCATTTTGGAAAAGCAACCAGGTGGAACACTGGAGTTTGTTGGATCATGTGGATCTGCTCTTATTGACGTCACCACGGAGGTGGTACCATACAGTTTTTAGTGATAGTATGGTGTAGTTGACCATGCCTTCTCATGTCATTAATTCAGATGGTGGTACCCAATGTTGGTAATAGCACCGCTATTTTACCCGGTTATTCCTTCATTGCTATTCTCGATATTGCGTTGTGAGAGGGACCAAGTGGATCACTGGAGTTTTTGGTTCAGCTCCTTTTGACATAGCCACGGAGGTACCGTTTGTAGTGATATTGTGGGATGATTCGATCATACAATCATAAGTCATTTATTCAAACGATGGTACCAATTGTTGGGCTAGCTCCTATGCCAACCAATTGTTATCCCTTATTTATGTCCGGGGGTCTTTTTAGGAGACTTGGCTCCATGGTATGTCATCATTAAGTCCGGTGACATGGGTTGCCAGGCGGAACACCCAACGTTGTTCCTTTTGGAACAGACCTGTCTCGGAGGGTAGTCGTTCTATGACGGTCCAACGGAGGTCGTTGACGCAGTGCTGATGTGACAAAAAATGTGTTGCCATCTTAGTTGTTGTCTTCTTACAGCGTATATTACTTTTGTGTTCCCCTATCCTTATCTTGACGGGGCGGGTGGTCATGCCTACATATTCTAGTCCGCATGGGCAGGTGACTAGGTAAATCACATTCCTTGTGTTGCAGTTAGTAAAGTGGCGTTGCTCCCATGTTGTGCCATTTCTGAAGTTTAGGTTTTTACTTTTTTGAGTTTGGTGGCAACAACTGCAATCCCCGCAGGGGAAGTGACCTTGTACAGCAGTTACATTGGGTCTTTCCATCTGGTTTGTCCGTGGTCTGGTATGGACCACAATGTCCTTTATGTTTCTGCCCCTTCGGTGTGCATGCATCGGTTTCTCAAATGATAAACCTCCACAGTTCAATATGCCCCAGTGTTTATCAATGACTTTTGACACCTGATTTGATATGGTGGAATAGGTTGTTACACAGATCGGCCTCTTGTTCGCTTCTTTTACATGAGGATTATCTTCTATGAGTGCCTCCCTATGATTGTTTTTAGCGCGCTTCATTGCTTTATCGATTGTTCTTGTGGGGTATTTCCTTTGTACAAGTTTGGTTTTGAGATCTTTCGCTTGTCGGTTGAATTCACTCAACTCTGTACAATTTCTCCGGAGTCTCAGGAATTGCCCATAGGGTAGATTCTCCCTTAGGTGTTTTGGGTGGAAACTGTCGTAACGTCAGGAGGGGTGAAAGTTGACTTAAGTCTCAGACCTGTGTCCGTCTTGTCTTCGGGTAAAGGTTTATCCTTAAAGAAAGCCTGTAGTTTCAGTTTCCTGAAAAAGTCTTGTAATTCTACATTGAGCTTGAAAATGTCAGGTTTCTGGGTGGGTACATACCCAGAAACCTGACATTTTCAAGCTCAAGAAGACAAGACGGACACAGGTCTGAGACTTAAGTCAACTTTCACCCCTCCTGACTCAGGTATCCCCATGGAGATTCTAACTTTTGAGAAGGCAGTGATAACGGAGGTCAACAAACTGAACTCACTAGGGAGGAATGTCTTCCACAATACCAGTGGAGAAGAACAACAAGCACTCCGGGAATTAACGGCTAACAGCGAGTTAGTCATCAAACCAGCTGACAAGGGGGGAGCAATAGTACTGCAATCCCTTGAGAAATATGATGGAGAATGCCAACGTCTATTGTCCGACGAACGGAACTATAAAAGATTGGAGAGTGATCCAACAGAACGACTAAGAACACGGATTGGGGGGATGGTGGAGGAAGGACTTGCCCACGACTGGATCAGCAAAAAGGAAGCTGAATTCCTGCAACAACCGACCCCTAGGATACCGTATTTTTATTGTATCCCTAAAATACACAAGAACATTGACAATCCACCTGGAAGACCAATAGTTTCCGGCATTGGATCCATCCTGGAACCCCTATCGAAATTCTCAGATGCCTTTTTAAGACCGATGGTACAGGCTACAGATACGTACCTGAAGGACACCAAATCGGTATTACAACTGCTGGAAAATACCACCTTTGATCCAACCACGCAACTAATGATAAGCTTAGACGTGGAAAGCTTATACACAAGCCTGCCCCATGAAGAGACATTAGAGATCATCGAAGAAGTACTCTTCAGTAACACTTGGAAATACCAAACACCGAGAAGTCTGGTCCTAGAGTGCATCACCATGGCCCTCAAAGACAATTTTTTCCAGTACAAGGAGGTACTCTACCTACAAACCCACGGAACGAGCATGGGTAGTACTTTTGCTCCGAGCCTAGCCGGACTTTACGTCTACCACCTAGAGGAACACAAGATCCTCCATGAAAGTAACCCCTACCGCCCCCAGATTGTCACCTGGAAACGATACATCGATGACATTTTCATCATCTGGAACGGCGATGTCATCAGCGCAATGAATTTTGTAACCTGGTTGAATACCCAGAATGATTATCTAAAATTCACAAGCACCTTCTCAAATACATCAATGGTTTTTCTCGACTTAAATATCTACAGTGAGGATGGAAGGTTAAAAAGCACCACACATTTCAAACCGACCTCCAGAAACTGTCTGTTACGTTACGACAGTTTCCACCCAAAACACCTAAGGGAGAATCTACCCTATGGGCAATTCCTGAGACTCCGGAGAAATTGTACAGAGTTGAGTGAATTCAACCGACAAGCGAAAGATCTCAAAACCAAACTTGTACAAAGGAAATACCCCACAAGAACAATCGATAAAGCAATGAAGCGCGCTAAAAACAATCATAGGGAGGCACTCATAGAAGATAATCCTCATGTAAAAGAAGCGAACAAGAGGCCGATCTGTGTAACAACCTATTCCACCATATCAAATCAGGTGTCAAAAGTCATTGATAAACACTGGGGCATATTGAACTGTGGAGGTTTATCATTTGAGAAACCGATGCATGCACACCGAAGGGGCAGAAACATAAAGGACATTGTGGTCCATACCAGACCACGGACAAACCAGATGGAAAGACCCAATGTAACTGCTGTACAAGGTCACTTCCCCTGCGGGGATTGCAGTTGTTGCCACCAAACTCAAAAAAGTAAAAACCTAAACTTCAGAAATGGCACAACATGGGAGCAACGCCACTTTACTAACTGCAACACAAGGAATGTGATTTACCTAGTCACCTGCCCATGCGGACTAGAATATGTAGGCATGACCACCCGCCCCGTCAAGATAAGGATAGGGGAACACAAAAGTAATATACGCTGTAAGAAGACAACAACTAAGATGGCAACACATTTTTTGTCACATCAGCACTGCGTCAACGACCTCCGTTGGACCGTCATAGAACGACTACCCTCCGAGACAGGTCTGTTCCAAAAGGAACAACGTTGGGTGTTCCGCCTGGCAACCCATGTCACCGGACTTAATGATGACATACCATGGAGCCAAGTCTCCTAAAAAGACCCCCGGACATAAATAAGGGATAACAATTGGTTGGCATAGGAGCTAGCCCAACAATTGGTACCATCGTTTGAATAAATGACTTATGATTGTATGATCGAATCATCCCACAATATCACTACAAACGGTACCTCCGTGGCTATGTCAAAAGGAGCTGAACCAAAAACTCCAGTGATCCACTTGGTCCCTCTCACAACGCAATATCGAGAATAGCAATGAAGGAATAACCGGGTAAAATAGCGGTGCTATTACCAACATTGGGTACCACCATCTGAATTAATGACATGAGAAGGCATGGTCAACTACACCATACTATCACTAAAAACTGTATGGTACCACCTCCGTGGTGACGTCAATAAGAGCAGATCCACATGATCCAACAAACTCCAGTGTTCCACCTGGTTGCTTTTCCAAAATGCACTACCAAAAATAATGAAAATGACTCAACCGGGCGAAATAGCATACGCGCATGCACGAACCACACTCGACCAATGCGCATGCGCATTGGAACGCCAAAGTCTCGCCTGCGCGCATGCGCAATGGTACTTTCGAGACCCGGCAGCACGCATGCGCGAGGAATAGAACGGCGGCTGCATCACACGGGCCCCCAACGCGAGCAGAAATAACAGAGTGTGAGTGGCTAACAAGCGGAAAGTCCATATTTGGACAGGTTAAAACCCGGTAATTAACGAATGACAGTGATATGCATGGTACATGTGACAAATCACATGCATGGAAGGGGCGTCAACAGGGTTATCACCCTTGCATGGTCATGAGCCTTCCTACTAATTAACCAATGAGAACGCACTTCATCCACCTTTAAATACCACCAAGCTCAGCCGTACATCATTTACGACGGAGCAACACAGGGTGGAGGAAAGAGGCCGACTGAGGCGGATTTCGTGAGTATTCACTGAAACGGAGTTTAAACTCTGTGGGCACATTAAAGAGCCCAACAAGTGAGTAGAGATAACAACATTGATTCCACCCTTCTATTCCTATAGATTGTGGATCCACCTACCTACCTACCCTGATGTTTCAGAAATTGCTCATGAGGCTTTAATCAGCTTATACAATAAGTATGTTTGAAAACACTGAACCCTAAGTCTGTCATAAGTGTGTGTAAGTTTATGTGTCATGTGTTCTGTATGTCTTTTTTTCCCATTACAGGTTAAAACAACCGTTTGGGGCTCCAGGTGACTGCACCTGTATGAGCCAACCTATATGGTAACCAAACCTAACGCTCTTTTTTCTTTTTTCAGGACATGTAACTACATGTTCAAGTAAAACCGCTGTAGGCACATTGTATTTGTCTTCAGTAAATATAATCACTTTTTTAGGAAAGTTAGAACAATAATCTTGTTCTGTAGAGAAACGTGAGTAGGGTTGGGAGTTGTGCCCCGTCCTGAAGAAGGTACGTATGTACCGAAACATGTCGACGCACACCAGAGGTTCTGTCCCTTACTAAGACACAAAACCTCGCCATCTAGCACTTTTTTTAATAGTACCAGCCAGAGGTACAGAATAAAGTTTTTTCTTTTTACCCACTGGCCAGGTCCTTTTTAATTTTTCTCACTACACTTCCCACTCACATCCTATTCCTTTCACTTGCACTCAACACACACCACACATAGACTGAATTGTCAACGCTCCCGCGTAGTCGTAGGTCGTAGCGTGCCGCATCCCCTTAGCGGGGTGCGAAGACCCCGATGATGAAGCATGACACCAAGGGGCCTGTTGGTGTGTGAGGGGTATTTTACACAACACTGAGTGTCCCCCTTTCTTTCCTCACCTTTCTTCCCAATAAGTGGTAGGATTCTTCTTGTTTATGTAACAGTGCCCGTGGAGTAGGAATCCTACTTGATACTCTACCTCCCCTCTTTGTTAAATATAGTTCATTTTTTTATGAACATTTTATTTTGAAAGCAAAGAATCATCAGTCTTGCTTTGCAGCTACTGCAAATATTTGCATCAAATCAGAGAGCATTCTGGGAGCATTATACATAGCATCTCGTATTTCTAAATTCTAAAAACGTGTGTACACATTTTTATACTGAAACCACTGTCAGTCGTACAGTCGGAGCTTACATCATTTACTTATAGTGCAAGGCTTTCAATTAATACACCATAAATACAAGTTTGAAAAGCATTAACCTTTGGACAAAAATATTACCTTAAGTGCAGACAGTGCCTTTCCCTGATCCATAATGTGGTGCTGCAAACTGGCAGCCATAGGGTTTGTGCTGCAGGGGGTTGGGCATACTTGTCCCAAGGACAAAATACACATGAAAATGTGTTGCCCTTAACACCAAACAATATGTTCTAGGCGTCGGGCTATAGAAATTCAACATCCCTATATGGCAGCATGCTCGGCCTCATTCGGGGATGTATTATTCCCAGAATACGCCCTCTAGCTTTAATGGCTATCTGTTTCATCAGTATCATTGCAGCTCTTCCATCAATGCATTCAGTGCTTTTCCATTAAATAACTGCGTTGGCCTGAGGACATTGACGCCGTCCTTTAAGCAAACTGCATCACAGTGGGATTGTTCAATGTGTTATAGCCTCGCTCATGTATGTAGGAGATCGACCTATTAAATTGACTAAAAAGTATTAGTTTTTCAAACAATAGTGGAATCAATTTCTAGCCCACATATTGTATTGCTAAAATTATATGTTATCTTATTGGTAATAGTCACCAGCCAGGACCATTTGCTGCCTGCTGATGTGTATTTTTGTCATAGATTTCTTGAAAGCTTACGTTTTTAGGAGTGTAAACATAATGCCCTGCAGCCCATCCGATATAAAGGACGCCTTTCTGGATTCCTATTCAGCTCCAGGCCTTCGTATATCACTGAAGCACCAAGCTGACGTCAAATGTTAGCAGTCCCTAGCATTTTTTCAATGGTATATACATTATTGCCCTCTGCTCGTAGTTTTAATAGAGTTTAATGACTACCCCACAATTATGAGAAGAAGGGCACTTAAGAGCTGTCTCTCTTAAGCACATGTTCAGTATGTTCATTTATATATTAAAACACAATCAAGTCATGCCGAAAAGCCTTTCACAGTGCCCAAGCTATGACAACTATTAGAATAGGTGAGATGTTTTACTCTGGTATTAACACCTTCAGCGCAGCGCACATTTTTCACGCTGTGCTGAAGGTTCGAAAAACGGGCGTGGTCGTGACGGAACAGTTCTGTCATCAGCACAGCCCAACCGACGCTGATGACGGAACCGTTCCGTCATAAGCATCGAAATGGGAGCCTATGGCCAAAAAGCATTTATGACTGCAGTACAATAGTAGAAGATGTGGGCTAACAGTATTTCGGTATAAGACTGGTGGCTTCTGCATACAGCGTGATAATTTAGAAGGGCCTGATTCACCAAGGTATTTTTCCACAAAGGTGCACAAATACAGGTATTTTAAAAAGGCAAAGTCACATTTCTGAATTACAGAATGATGAATGACGCGGTTCTGTCCTAGTAAATGGTTTTTCTCACAGAGACCTTCTGCAAATGTGACGGAATTTCTCTGGGAGTATATCAGTTCATATGGTAAATTCATGGACATGGTAGGGTGGTTATTATGGTGCTAAGGTTGATGAACATAAAGACTGTCGGGGCAGCATTAGGTCTGTTTCTGGGTTTGTATCATGAGGTAACACTCAAAAAATATATGCCAGCAAAGAGAAAGGAGAGTGTCCAACGGAGAACTCGTTTTTCTCTTGGAGAAACAAAAAATGTGAGCCATTGCCAATGCGTCACATTTCTGCATGCAAAAATGCAAATCTATACAGCTCCTTCTATGTAAATGGAAACAAGAGCGCTTGTGAAAATCTGTGATAACCACAACTTCGCAGGAGTACTTCCCTAATTAGTGAAAAGCAGAGGCAGTTTTGTTAATAAGGCCGAAAGTGATGTAGGTTTGTATGTTATTGCAACGTCTGGAAAATAAAACGCCAATAACGCCGACGCATGGAATGAAAACGATTTTGGAACAAATGTACTAAGGCTTGTTGTGGTCGCACAGCGTCTGATTCTCAAAATCAGGCCATTTGCGAATGCAAAATGGCTTTTTTGTTAGTACTAAACCAAAACTTGGATTAATTTGTGTTTGAGACTACATACAAAATCCGTGTTTAAAAGGGGAGTGTTTAGGGCATCCCTTCCAAATAGCTGTTTGAATGTAATAATGTTTGGTGACCGAAATCCTGTCCCAAAGCATTATAATATTTGATCAACTACTGAAAGGTAGTCGTAAACCATTCGTTAACAGGTAGGGGTGCACAAAGGCTTCCTCCCCTTTGTGATTATTGACAAAAACATTTTTTACCAGTAGGCAGTGGTCCCATGGACCACTCCCTATTCTTAAAAAAAATGTGTTACATTTTCCATTTTTTCAGAACGCATCCTGTTTTTATTTTTGGAAAACAGTCTGCATTTTTAAAAACAAGTATTGCTTTATTTAAAATCAATATTAAACATGGTCGCCTTGTGACCCCAGAAGCCCCCTAATCTTATGATGGCAGCAAATCATATTGGGTCATAATTTGAGACCTACCTCATTTATATTGATGAGGTAGGTTGAATTGCAACACACAATGATTTGGTATTTTGCTAACTGATCTATTAGCACATAAGTCAGTTTCCAAAATAACCACACCAGTTGCAAACATATGGGTTGCAAATTGCAACCAGTATTTAGTAAATCTGATCCTGTGTTCCATTTGCATTTTAGTAGACTTGTAAACTTGAAACGAATATCTCAACCTTGGCTTGAATGTAAGAATTTTGTCCTTTATGGGCAGCTTCCCTGAGTTCTTAAGCGCTCTTTAGAAGACGTGGTGTCTGCTTGGTAGTTCCAACCTCATTCCTTTGATGTCATAATATGAAAATATGCGACTGTAATAGCCTTACAGGAGCACAAACGTGTAAAATGTACACATGAGGAATTTATTCCAAGGAAAATTCTACATCTCAACTTATTTCTTTTTTTTTGTTTCTGCATGGGATAAGATAAATAGATTTCCTTATAGAAGAACCCCATTAAATATGGAGATGTTCTCTCCTTAATTCTACTCCAGAAAAGCACTTAGCGAATTTGCGTTTGTTTTTCAAAGTGTGCAAATACATGAAAGGTGTATATAAATAATGACAAAGTTATGAGTTTACAAGAATTTTCACTAACACATTCCAACCATGAATTTGCAATTACAAAAAGTATGACAGAATTTACATGTTTTTAAATACCATTTCTGAGTGTAACATTTCTCCAATCCTCATTTCGTGATTTCTATGAATCAGAATTGAAATGTTCTCTTTACCAACGGAATAATTTACCATTTATGCAAGAATACTCTGACATTTGGGCTCCTAAAACATAGACATAAAGAAGTAAAGTTGGACTTTATAAAGTTTGAATTAGCTGACATTTTGAAAAACAAACGTGTTCAGTTTTGACCACCACAGAATGTTAAAGATACTGAGCATCTAGAGGAAATTATGAAAAAAGCCAAAATAAATAGGGTACTGGACAGTTTACATTATATTGGAATTAACAAATAAATAAAAACGTGTTAAGTCTTTGAAAAATATGGCACAAAGGGGTTTGAAAACAATGGGTATTTAACAAACAGTCAACTAATTATTAAATGTAAAAAAATGTTATATCAAAGCTAATGCTTGAAAACAAAGATATAATTTTGAGACTATAAATATTTTTCTAACAACAAGAGTTCTCAAATACTGAGCTGTGTTCTTTTATGTTGGTGTTGGATAATTAAAATACTGTTATTCAGTGCCCTTTCTGTTTTACTAAATGTGCTGTTGGGCAGTCTGAACTGAGCCATTCAAGAGAGACTGTCCCTTCATTTTCTGTTGATGAATGGACTTCATATCCTACAGCACCTTAATAAAGGGAACCTCAATACCTACAGCACATTAAGGACCATGCACTATGGAAGATACAACACAGCTGTCTGCAAGATGTATTGTTACCAATTCTTTGAAATATGCTTAGTGGTTTTCGGCTTTATCTATGGTATTATTATTCACTCCCCACATGTTTTGGCAATTTGGTGAATCATTACACCTTCCAGTAACTTCTTCTAATGGACAGTATGGGGGATTATTTTACATCTGAAAGATACAGTCAAATCGTTATGCTGTTGGTCCCATCCAACTCTTCAGCTCTTATATGCATTCTATATGTAAAGAAATAGGTATATGCTACTTTTCCCTAACGCTTGTAAAGCCACTAGGACAGACCTTTATTTACTATGATAAACAGAATTTGAGCATACAACACATGTAAGCTGCATTTGTGATTGTCTGTGTTTACATTCAAAAGCAATTTTAAGCCAAATCCGTAGGCTTTTCTAATGGTTATTTTGGAATTACAGTCCACCCCGGGCTGTCTACAATTTGCTTATCCTCAGAGAGGGCTTTAGCAGCAAAGAAGAGGATCTCATTGACTCTCACTGGCCAGCAGTGGGTTGCCTTTTTATTGGCCATAAGTTCAAATACCTCTCCTTCTTATACTAAACATGATAAGGTCCCTATTTACATAGCTTTCAGTACTTCCTGCAGAGTGTCCCAACATATTGGTAACATTTGTAACAAAAGTTAGCGTTACATTCAAGAAGCTACATTTCACTTTTTAAAAAATTATCGCAAATACATAGCAGTATAAGTGAGAAACAAAGTTGTTTTCTTATGAAAAAAATGAAATGTGTGATTACCAACAGACTATTCAATATTTGATTAACACGTGTCTTTGTCAATATGTACTTAAAGCACTCCTATCACTTCTTAGGCTGTGTAGTTTATTTTTCAAAAGTAGCCAACACTAGATTTTACACTCCCAATGCCTATTTGTCCCGTCACTCTTTCTGATGAAGATATTTCCAAGGCGTTCATCAGTATATTTTGACAGCGCTCTCAGCAGCTAAAACTTCTGAATTCCTCTTAAAGATAAAAGCGTGGCAACATTCTTCAGATCAAGTCCTAAGATATAATATTGAAGAGAGTTTGCTTTGGAAATTTTGTGACAGACATGGTGCTTCCACAGAGTTCACTTGCTTTAGCTCTGGACCATTTGGTTTGCCTTTGCACTCGAGTAGCTTAAGAACATACAAAACCTTGTTATTATTTGGGAGGAAGAGGAAATAAAAAGGAAAGAAAAATGGATGGGAAGAGTCTGATTGACTCGTTGCTCAAATACTTTAGACATATGTAAAGGAATGTTTTTGTACAGTGTACACTGCAAATCTAATTGCCTCTAAACACTTAATCAAAAATGACGATAGGGGTCAAGACCAGGTCTGCACAAGGGTATATTCCAGAAAAAAAATTCAAATAAAAAATTGTATCAGTTCTAGCACTTTTCTTCCTGTGGTTCTCCGTCCAAGCCACAAAGTTATCCGTAAATATAAATAAGAAGGGAAGGAGTGCCAAATTCAAGAAAAAAGATTTTCCAGTCCAATACTGTAGTCCAACAATTCCTTATTATGAGCTTGTTCCAAAATCCAAGATTGTCCAACAGAAAAAGATGTATTCAATTCAGTGTAGTATATTCAAAACAAAGATTCAATATCTCAATGTTCATGAGGTGATAATCACTTTAACACAGCCTACGCGTTTCGTCCTACTTGGACATCATCAGGGCTGTGAAATGATAAAGAAAAAATATAATCAAAATCCGTCTTGATTACAACACGATAATCAATCAATAATAATGTACAATACATTGCCCCATGATGGTACACATTTTAATTCTGATTCACATATGTTATATAAACCCACATTCATCCTGCCTATATTCCATTCTAGCATGTTTCATAAATTGAAACAAATCTTAACAGTTGCAATTAAAGATCCACCTTTTCTTATCACAGAAATACAACCTATAGATCTCTACAGAACCTACATCTCTGTTGCCCTTAGTAAGGTTACAATGCAAAAGAGACATACCTTCATTCTCATATGATCCGAATTAATGTACGAATTAATCATGAACAAACACGAAGTTCAGTCATTCACACCTGTTAAAATCAGATTTAGAAAGAGAAAAGAATACAAAAAACCAAACAGGTGGAGGTAAGAATAATATAAAAGTAGAATCCAAGAACAAAATTATTCTAACCATATCCCCTATACAAACAAGCACTGGCGTTGCCAATAGGTCTAGCAGTAGGAAAGTTGGAGCTATTAGTCTTGTAAATGACAAATATTTTATTTATGTGTTGGTTTTTAAAATAGCTAAATTGATAGTTTTGTCATTTACAATGCCAATAGTTATAACTTTCGCGAACGTGATACCTATAGCATTTTGGAATGCAACATGTTTTGTATTTACGTGACTTAGATGGCAGCTCTGGTCGTTAGGCCACATCTCTAGAGAGCACGAGAGTGCAGCAGGGGAGAGAAGCACAGAGAGGGAGCAGACATGGAATTCTTGAAGGGTTTGACAGTCATAGTTAAGAAGAAGGCTGTGTCGCAGACAGTGGTGCTGGTGACCTGCAGGGTGAATACTCCAGAATCGGCGTTCTTACGCAGAGTCGAGCATGCACCCACATTAGTAGACCTTTCATTCAGGACAGCATAACACGGTCTCATAGGGGCCGTATCATAATGATCTTTTCTGGTGCAGGGTAAGTAGAGCGCCTGTGCGACGAAAGTGAATTCTTTTAACCCAATATTTCTCGGAGTAGAGATTTATTTTCAGACAGAGCCCGACAGAAGCATTAGAGGTAAACCTTGCTCACTGTTTCCAAATTGAACTACATGCCCCTGGATGCGAGCACCACAAATGCACAGCAGGCTAGTGTTACACGCTGTGCTAGGCACTCAAATATCTGAAATCGCTCCCTCAGTTTAACGCAATAACTGTTGACAATGTGGAAGGGAAAAGATCTGCACCTGCTGCGGATATCACACTATCACCAGCACTATTAAGAAAAGCTAAAGAGGTCGAGCTTTTATTTGGAGTGCTCACTAAAAATATTTAATAAAGCCTGGTACAGTTAATAAAAATTATAAATAGCTTTCTATGTGCAATGCAGCTACGTGATAATTTAAGTATGATGATTCAGTTCATTTTTGAGATGCAAATTAGTCCCCCATGCTTTGCATTGGAAGCAATCCACAGGAGGCGTAGTCATACACAAAACAGAAAGAATTAGGAGGAGTGAGAGGAAATACTTTCTTGGGTGGAGCAAAATCTCAACCTATATAATTTTGAAAGCATTGAGAACAATAGGTACTAAAGTCAGTATCACGGTCAAGTCGGTCCAAAAACGTGTACGAAAATAAACTAGGCAAATCGAATGTTTCAATCCACCCGTTTAAGAAGCCACATGTGAGTCATGAAAAGGCTAGAATCATGGAGACCATTCAGTGGTTTACACCATGAGCAGCAATCATGACAGCAACATGAAAGGAAAAACAATCTAGACAAGTTTGCATCTGCACGGACATGAGGACGTTTAAACGCCATCCGCCATGAGGGATAAAGGAGTGTGACAGAGTTCACTCAGAAGTGTTAGGCATTAAAATATTCGCCCCATCACAACAAACCCGTGGGGTATGTTCAGCTGGATGTCACCACTGTTCCCCTCCCCCAGCCGCTGTCTGTGGTGTGGTGGAATGCCCACATGCTCTGTCTGCGCAGCGATGTTTGTGTTTTGATGCAGCCTGCAGTGGGGGAGTGCTCTCTGGCAGGAATGTGCATTTGTGTTCAAGGCTGCTAGCCCTGTGAAAGCCATGTTGAGGCACATGGAGCGCTCCCAGGCAGCAGCAGCAGACACTACAATCCCACAGCCAGAAATGGCAGCACGCCTCTACTTCCTCGTGTTCCTGTGATATGTGGCGGCGGGCCAGCGTTGTCCAGAATCGATGTTTTTCCAGTGAACATTGTTTCGCTGTTCGCCAGCCGCACTTTGAGGGGTGACAATGAAAGAGTGCGTGAGAGACAGAAAGAGAAAACGTGAGGATGAGAGAGAGTCTAGAGAAAGAGAATGAGAGAAAGAAACAAGGGGGTAAGAATCCAATGAGATAGAGAACAAGAGAAGCAAATGAAGCAGAGAGGCGACTGAGGGAGAATGAGTGATAGACGGAGATGAGGAGAAGAGGAGAGGAGAGAGAGAGGAGGGAGAAGTGGGCAGAAAAAGAAAGAGAAATATTGAGAGTGTGATAGAGACACATTGACCTAAGTGCAAGAGATAGGACCTAATGAACGAGAGGATAACATTAACCCCTTCCATGCTAGTGACAAGGTCAACTCGTCATGGGCTTTACCTGCCCTGTGCTTCTGACGAGTTGACCTTGTCACAAACAATGGTAAATGTGGGAATCCAGCACCCAGCGGGAAAACCCTTAGCAGCCAAGGTGTTAAATAAATGCACGCACGGAGACAAAGTGAAATAATGCGTCACCAACACGTACCTGATAATGCAGAGCGGCCGGGAAACTGAAAGTACGGCCGGCCGGCCAGCCATGATTAATTAGGGGAGGAGAAGCCGCAGAGCGCACGCTGAGCGAAGCCCTTTGATGTGATGTGCGGCCGTGAATGCGCGTGCTTGTTTGGTCACGTGATTCACGTGAACTTAATGAAAACCGCACCAAGAAGCCCTTGGTTTGATGAGGATTTCAAGCACTTGAATTCTCGTTCGCTCAATGCGCTTGCGCGCATTGATAGGTCGCGAGACCTAAAAAATGCTCACCATTGAGTAACACCATTCAGTTCCCAATGGCGTTGCTTGGCTCAAAATGCTTCCAGTGCTTACTTCAATTTCGACTCAATAGATAATCTGAAAAAATTTAAGGATAAAATATATCTTCTCTACAAACCAACATCCCAACATAAATTAAAGGGAAAAACTCCCAATGTGTCAGTAACTGCCCACAGGCCATAAACCACCCTCGAATAATTCCAACAATTCTCAATGTCCCACCTCATTTATATTATAAGTAAAAAAAATATATATATATATAGGTGAGAAAAGGATATTTATACTGAAAAGTTCCAAGAAAAAATCCTAACCACATCACATATATAGCAAGTGCTCACCATTAAACAACCAAATCCAATTCCCAAAGGTGTTGCTTAACTCCAAATGGTACCGGTGTTTGTTTTGATTGCAATTCAGTTGATAATCTGAAAAAATATAAACCACCATCTCACAGTCTAGAAATCAATATAAATCCAACACTATCTGAAGTCCATCAATCACCCTCGAGATACTAAGACAATTCACAATGTCTCACCTCGTTTATGTCACAAAGTATATAGTTCATCATCCTGCTCCAGCGACACGCCCGATCCTGATAAATCTGAAGTGTGCTCTTTCTAGGTCTCGCATCAGTTTAAATACCCTGCCTCACCAATCACAGACCACATTTCTTCCGCCAATTCTGACACAAATGCTTCCTCCCTGGGCCTGTCTACATATCCACCAATCCCGTCCAGTTGCTAATGTCTATCCTGTATATGATTTTCCCACCAGTCACACAACGGTTACACATTTCATGTCTTCACAACATCCAATCCCTACGCGGCATAAACTTTCAATGTGCGGTTCTTCTCTGGTCCGCTATATGAAGTCTCTGTGACCGACGCTATAAACAGGAAATACTGTAAGTAACCAATCAGATTCCCCCATCCGCTGTCTGGAGTCTTGATAGCTATAGTTCTTGCCGGAAAGACTAGATCTCACCAATCAGATTCAGCCATCCAAATAAACAAAATCCGTTCTCTTAACCCCTTCGCTGCGGCGGCTATTCCGCCGCAGTGCTAAGGGGGTGGGGCACCCGCGCGGCGGCTCCATACTAGTGACGGAACCGCTCCGTCACGGCTCGCGGGCGAGCTGTGCTTGTGACGGAACGGTTCCGTCACGAACCCGCCCGCCCATCAAAGCGTCAGCACAGGCGCGAAATCAGCACCGCGCAGGCGCAGCGAGAGGGCCGTGACGGAACCGTTCCTTCACAAGCACAGCTCACCGGTGGCTTGTGACGGAGCGGTTCCGTCACAAGCATGGGAGGGGTTAATTACGCTAAAACGCTCTGAATTTCCACTCCAAATAGAAAGTAATCGTGATTATATAGTCACCCGTATACTTCTAAATAAAGAGCAACAATACACGGGCAGCTAAAGACAGTCAAATGGATTCAATCCTCCATTGTCTGAAGCCCCCGTAACTGGCGTTCTGGCCGCAATTAAATACGCCCCATCCGTTGAGATACACGAACCTCGTTGTGTGAAGAGCCTAATAGTATATTCTGGCTCCCATCAAATTTTATAACAACCTCAATCGGACACTTTTTCAATCACATACCGAACAATTTGTGCATGTACCGCATCAGACATTGAGAACAATTCAACAACCGCAAAGTATACCAATCATCAATGTTGGCTCATCAAAGCCCTACTTTATAATTACTTATCAGTGTTGGTAAGTCGCCACCCAGGTATGAATATCCAAAACTAAGTTTAAATCTCCAGCACTGCAAAAATATCACATGATAAATTTAACAGTCAGAGTCATCAGAGTAACCCTAAAAGACAATTACTCTGATCTCTTAAATATGAAAAGAAAAAAGAAAGGTAGTTATTCTGACATAAAAACGAAATAGTCCTCCAGTCAGATTTCTATTCAGTGAACACAAGTCACCCCCTATTGTTTGCATCACAAAACCGAAATCCTTTTAAATTATAAAAAGTCATGCAAGAGAGCACCGTTGCGCGGAGGGTGTGGAAGGTCTAGAGACAGGCACTTCCGGCTGGGGGACGGTTAGTGCTCCAGTCGCCAGACCTTCAGCAGGCAGCAGGGATAAAAAGGGACTGCTTAAACGAACGCACAGCAGACGTGCGCTGAGGGCGTGCCGAGGTTGCACTGAAGGTAAGCCAAAGGTCAGCCCGTCTGCGCCCGTCCGCGGGCGATCAAGGGCCGGGGCCTGGACCCCTGGCCATTTACATGGGAAAATTCGGTATGATAGGGAGGAATTACTGAACTTGCGCCCGTGGTTGCATTCTGCCTGCAGTCATAGCATGTCGGCGATGCAAGTTAGCAGGTGTCAGCAATGCTCCTTCTTTTGGAACCCAGGGTGTACTGGACAGGAGGAAAGAGGATCTATTTCGAGTGGTTTACTCAATTGTAGATCCTTGGGAAAACACAAGACTGAGATTTCCGATCTATTAACGGATGCGAACTTGGACCTCCTGTTTCTTACTGAAACATGGTTGGGGGGTAATTCAGTGCCGGACATTATAGAGGCACTCCCACCGGGGTATTCCATGACCAGAATTGATAGAGAAACAGGTAGGGGAGGGGGGATTGCAATTATTACTAGATCGCCCCTTGAGTGTAGAGTGGAGCCGATCTCGGTCGCGGACAGTGACACAGGTCTTTTTACTTTAAAGATCACGTATAATTGTTCTGTGACGGGGATTCTACTATACAGGCCACCGGGGTCTTCTACTCGTTTTAGGTATAGTTTGCTTGAGAATGTTGCCCATTTAGTCATTAGACACAGCAAACTTTGAGTTTTAGGGGACTTGAACATTCATTTAGAGAATCCTCTAAACAAGGAGGCAGTTGATTTGCGACAGGACCTACAGGCGTTACAAGTGGAGTTAAAGTCCTATGATCCCACTCATCAGATGGGTCATCTACTCGATCCAGTTTTTGCTAGTTGGCAGGAAGTCAAGGTGGCGGCTCCTCTCCCCATTCCATGGTCGGACCACTTTTTTGTTCCTCTTTACTTGAGAACTTTAGCAAAGAATTGATAAGGGGGGGGGGCGCGCCGGGAGGGTCGGATATCAATACTGCATGTAGGAATCTGGAGAGGCGAATTAACCTGGCCCTCAATAAGGTAGCACCTTTGCTTCCGAGTAGAGTGGGGGGCAGAGGGCGAAAGACCGCACCTTGGTTTATGCCTGCCCTACAGGAGGCTAAAGCAGTGTGCAAGAATTTGGAGAGGCAGTGGAGGAAAGGCTTCAAGACCTAGGACAGGCAGCTATATAGGCTCGAGCAGAGGAGCTACCAAGTGAGGCTAAGACGGGCTAAGGCTACTCACTATAATGATAGGATTGGGTCGGCCGAGAACTCTACTAAAGAGCTCTTTATAATTTTTAAAGAAATATCAACGATGGCCTCAGCACCGAGCAGCACATCCACTGATGAGTGCAATCGAATAGCGGAGTATTGTTCGGAGAAGGTGGAAAAAATCTACTCATCCTTCTCCTGTAGCTCAGTAAGTGGAGCAGATTTTGTTGAGGTGTGCCAGGACAATAGCTCAAGGTACAAATTGAATAATTTTGTGGTCCCCCCTCCGGAGGTCCTAAAGAGTATTTATTTGAGCGTTAAATCCGGGTCCCCAAGAGATCCTGCTCCACCTAAAGTGATGGGGCAAGCCTAGACATCCTAGACCCTTACATAAGGCATGTTCTAAACATCTCATTTACCCAGCATACGCTTCTGGATAGCTGGAAGCGAGCAGTGGTCCTCCCTATAAGAAAGAAACGCGGAGTGAGTCTGGAGATATTAGAAAATTAGCGTCTGATCTCCCTTCTGTCGTATCTAGCCAAGGTGGCAGAGAAGGTGGTTAATCGACAACTGGTGGCTCATTTAGAAGCTGCTTGTCTCCTTCATTCCTCACAGTCCGGTTTCTGGGCAGGCCACTCCACAGAGATGGAGCTACTGCGAGCCACAGAAACCCTTAGGCAAGGAGCCGACGAAGGACACACCATGGCGCTGATCAGGCTTGATCTCAGCGCCGCGTTCGACACTATGGCACATAACACCTTGCTACGGTGTCTGAACAAGGGTGGTGTCTCCGGGGATGCCCTGAGATGGTTAAAATCTTTTTTAATTGGGCGCAGTTTCCAGGTAAGGATGGGAGCCTACTGCTCAGAGGACATGAGACTGGAGAAGGGAGTCCCTCAGGGCTCGGCCCTTAGCCCCTCTCTGTTTAATCTATACATGGCTCCACTGGCAGAGATTGTTCAGGGCTTTGGTGTAGATGTAGTCTCCTACGCTGATGATACCCAATTATTGATTTCCCTATCACAGGCACCGGGAATGGAAGCTTCCAATTTCAAAAACTGCATGCAAGAGCTTGCCTCTTGGATGGATTTAAACTGCCTGAAATTGAATGCAAGCAAGACGGAGGTGCTTGTGGGGGGTGGTAACAACTCTAGCTGGACTTCGGAATGGTGGCCTCCGAGTTTGGGTCTGATACCCACCCCCTGTCTGGAGGCAAAAAATTTGGGGGTCTGGGTTGATCCTACTCGTTCGTATGAGGGTCACTTTCGGTGAGTTGTGGGAAAAGGATTTGGCTCTTAACTAAACTTCGCAAGACGCCCGATCTCCGCCCATTAGGGGCTAGGAGGACGCTGGTACACGCTTTAATTACGTCGCGCTTGGATTATGGAAATGTACTCTACCTGGGGGCCACGGCTAAGGGCCTTGGTAGACTACAGGTTCTACAGTATGCCGCAGCATGGCTGACTCTCATGCAGCCTAGGAGAGCGCCATCAAAAAAAGCACTGGACAAGTTGCATTGGCTCCCCGTCAAGGAAAGAATACTGTTCAAAACGCTGGTTATATGCTATTGGATAGTTTATGGCAAGGGCCCGGTATATTTAACAGATTTAGTCACCAAGTACGCTCCCAGTAGATGTCTCAGATCTAGCGGGTTCCGTAAGCAATTGAAGACCTACCTGCTTGTGGCGTAGAGTCGAAGCTGTTGTTCTGTTACTGTTGCTCACCTAGCGCGGGGAAATGCCAAGATGGCGTGACCATGCGCTTTACAAGTTGTAATATTATTATTATTATTATTCAATTCATTATCACAATTCAATCTCGCCCATACTGTCCTGCACGTACTGATCCATCTGGCCTCCTGTTGCCTAATGTTTAATTCCCAATCAACACCTAGTTTTTGGGGAGCTATCTTCTGTATACCATGAAACCTGATTTTATTCTGCATCTCATGATTATCTCTAATGTGCCTGTAAAGTGGAGAGTTATCATCCTGATTCCTGATGGATCTGCTATGCTCCTGAATTCTAAGCTTAAGTAAACACTTAGTACTTCCAATGTAAACTTTGTTGCATTCGCAAATAATAGCATAAACAACACCTGTACTGTTACAGTTAATAAATTCCTTGATATCATATGTGTGTTGAGTATTGTAGGAGAAAGTCTTAATCTTATTCAATCCTAAACTACACATGTTACATGAACCACATACATAAAATCCATTAGGGGGTTGTGGAAGCCAGTTGCAATCATTAGAAACCAAAGGTTCCAGATAATTTCTAGAGACCATCTGTTTGATGGTAGGACTCCTCTTATAGGTAACTTCAGGTTTATTTCCAATCAAATGCATCAAACCTGGTACCCCTTTCAACATATTCCAATTCTTATTCAAAGCCTTAAAAATTCTATCCTTCTGAACACAATATGCTGTGACAAAGGCTAATCGATCCTTAGACACAGTTTTCTGTTTCTTAACCAAGGTGGACTCTCTCTTCACATTCATTAGGCGCCCTCTAGCTTTTCGCAAAGAGAACTCACTATATCCCCTCTGGTGCAATCTGTTCTGTAAGTGGTCTAGTTCTGTATTGAAATCCACATCTTTTCTGCAATTTCTCCTGATTCATATCATTTCCCCATAGGGGATCCCTGAATCACTGACTTAGGATGTGAACTATCAGCTCGAAGTATCGAGTTTGTCGCAGTGGTCTTCCTAAAAACTTTACTCATAATTCTGTCCCCTTCCACAAACAGATCAACATCTAAAAAAATGTATATTCTTATGACTGTAATCAAGAGTCAATTCCACATTGAAATCATTCATATTGAGACATCCAAAATATTCCAGCAATTCTTCCTGTGTGCCTCTCCAAATCATTAGAATATCGTCTATGAACCGGACCCAAAATAAAATATGATCCGTCCACTTGTTAGCACTGCGACTCCAGGCATGCTCCCTCTCAAACCAACCCATAAAGAGGTTGGCGTAAGAGGGAGCAAACCTGCAGCCCATCGCAGTGCCCCTTAGTTGATGATACCAATCATTTCCAAAAAGGAAAAAATTATTAGTCAAGATCAATGTACATATTTCCACCAACATAGTGGAATGATCCCTTAAGCCAGCACTGGGACTTCCCAGAAAGTGATTCAGAGTGTGTACCCCATTTCTCATTCTTGATACAGGTATAAAGTCCTACCACATCCAAGGTGGCAAGGATTAGCCCATCCTCCCGATTCTCATCTTGCACATCCAATGTATCCTTAATGTAGGAAGGTAAATTCATTACCTAGGGTTTCAAATGCAAATCAACAAATTCAGATAAATGTTCTGTCATTCCTCCAATCCCCGAGACAATAGGTCTTCTCGGGGGATTGGTCCTTGATTTATGTACTTTGGGTAAGACATAAATAAATGGATAAGTAGGGTTATCCACATGCAAGTATTTGTATTCTATCTCGTCCAATAAACCCTCTTCCTTCCATACATATAGTCTTTCATTAATCTGTTTCGATGCTTGAGTGATTGGATTCACACTCTATCTTACATATCATGAATTATCCTGTAACTGCCTATTGATCTCCTGGCAGTAGTCAGTCCTGTTCATAACAATAATGTTTCCACCTTTGTCGGCATTTTGAATTACAATACTCTGATCTGATCTTAAACCATGTAATGCCACCCGTTCCTCTTTAGTCAAATTATCAACTCTAGTAACATGTTTTCTAAATTCAGTATCTTCTAATTTATTAAATTCTTCAAGTGTTTTTTGAGTGTATAAATCTATTGCAGCAAACTGTGCACCTTGAGGAATAAATTTAGACTTGGGTCTTAATCCGCTCAAGCAACTATAATCAGTAGGAATATTAAGTGCAGTAGCAACATCATCCAACGATAAATTATCTCCTTCAGATATCGACATTAGTAAATGAACATTCCCTAAATCTGAAATTGTCATCTCAGAACTTTTACTAGATGAACATACATCCAATGGTTTGTCAACAGTAGCAAAGAAACTCTTCAGTTTCAACCTTCTTGTAAATTGAAACAAATTAATCTCTAAATCAGTAGAATTCCACAAATTAGATGGACAAAATGATAATCCCTTTTTCAACACATGCAATTCATCATGGCTCAGTATTCTATCCAACAAATTCATGACTTCTAAAGTATCAATGTTATCGCCAGAGATGTTATTACACATCTTATCTACTTCCTCAATTTGTCCTGACTTCTGGTCCCAATTCTCGTACCTTCTGTGCCTCTGTCCTCTACGGGTGCTACTACTCTTTAATTGCAACTGTTAAGATTTGTTTCAATTTATGAAACATGCTAGAATGGAATATAGGCAGGATGAATGTGGGTTTATAAAACATATGTGAATCAGAATTAAAATGTGTACCATAATGGGGCAATGCCTCTAAACACTCTTTACATTTAATCAGATAGGAGAACTGAGGCACAGTAAATCGATTTTCACAGAATCACACGATTTTTTGAAGTGGGGACTCAAACCGCAACTTATGGTACTGTAGTCTGCATCTTAGCCATAATTCACTAAGAACATCGTCTGCATCTGCATTTTCAAAAAAAAAAATGACTTGTTCCCATCATCCCTATCTTAAGCATTTAAATGAAAAGTAAGGGCGGTGATACTTTGTGAGGAAAGCCAATAATGTAATGTGGGGTGCTTCTCAAAAATAAGACCATGGAGGAGGTCATGCTGTTCTTGTTTGCAAGGCAACGTTTGAAATATTTCATACAAGAAAAGGGCACATAATGGCTTCACAACCCAAGTGTTCAACATTGTAGGCTTTGCAACATCAAACAAGTGGGATGCAAAGGTGGTCTATAGACTACTCAAGACGTGGCTTTTTACTAGAATCAACCACTTTGCTTGGTGGAGAATGAGTTAATCCCCTATTTTACCTTCACCTACGACATCACATTAGCTCTGTTAATAGGAGATCAATATATATTGTAAAGTTGTCACTCGGGACCTTATTCTTTGTTCTTTTGGTGGAGGTCAAATGATCTTATAAAAATGCACTTCACTATGCAGGTCTCGCACAAACATTTGTAGCACTCATAGATGGATCCGAAGAACACCTTTTGTTATGTACCAATTGGTCTAACAGGTGATCATACAAACCATCTGAGCCTGGTCTGTATGATCATCAAAATTTAGCTTAAGGTGAATTATCACTCCTGCCATTTCTGTCTGCAAAGCCATGTCAACAATCCTTTCCTGAATCTTATGGCGATCAAGTATGTTGCTGAGCTGAAGTCATCAGTTCTGTGTTCTCCGAAATGTTGGATAAACTGCTCTCTTTTTTTGCCCTGTATAATCCACCTCTTAAGTCTATTTGATAAAGAATTGTTTGCAATTTTCTTTCCACGCAATTGGGGGTCAGATGGACTAAGGACACAGCAATCTATCTCCATCATTATCCATGTTTTGTTAATAGTGAGTCTGATTCTTGGTAACCAGTAATCAATTAAGTTTGCCACTTACCAGAACTCTTTCTACAACAAATCAAACAGCTTTATCTAAACAAGAAAACAAAACATAGAAGTGCCTGTTCTTGTGCTGACAACAATTTACCATAGTCAAGGATTGATGGATCAGAACTTGGATCAAGTCTAAAGTGAAATTAAGACTTTGAGAGGCCCAGTCCCCAATGCATTTTGGAGTACATATAGTATTACTCCTGTAGTACACTTTGACATGCTCTTACATGCCTTTGTGATTTGCCCGTACAACGTTAAAAATGGGGATCCAGTAGGTGTATTTATGTATACTTAGCACAAATGAAAAAAGACGTTGACCTTTTACTAATTTGGAGTTGGACGTTTTAGATCCATTTCACAAGTCAGAGTTGGTAAAAGAGGTCTCCTGTAGTACTAATTTCTATACCTATAAATGTTGTGATTCAGCCTCCTTAGTTTTCATAGGCAGAAAGACATTAAATAAAATATTTCTGATATTTTTGCTGGACAAAACGTATTGCTAACATCACTGTCTTACGCCCATTTAATTTTCCAATACTCAAATACACTTGAAAGCCTGCCAGGCTTGTTACTCTTGGATGTAAACGCATTGACACATAACAGTATAGAGTACAATTAAATGCTACTTAGTTTACTTAAGATTTCGATATTGCACAGTGCCCACTTCATATTAGATGAATCTGTGCAGCATATTTCCCCCTTCAGAGGTCTCAATATCCCCTGTGGATTGCAGTTAGTTCTAGTGGCATTTTTAAAAGTGGAACTCTTCATTAACAGTATAACCATGTTTTAGAAAGTCCATTATAATTAAAATTGTCATGGGAAACCTGATTAAAGAGCTCCTTTACAGCTACAATAATATCATTTTAGCCCAAGGCCAAGAGAACAGTGAATGCGGACCTCCTTTCCGTGAACATATTCCTAATAGGTTTTGGAAAGATCTATTTTTTTCTTAAAGCACAGTACCATGGTCCCAACCTACTCACAGAACACTACTCACAATGGCATAGTGTACTACCACATACTGCTCTGCTTGCACACATTTAAGAGCAGAATATGTACTGTACTTTATATACTGAAGTACACGTTTTCCCATTGCCTGGGGTTACTTGTAATTCAACAGCAGACTGCATCCTTCACCTGTTATACCTTCCTGATCTGCCTACAAATGCAAGTTTTACTCAATTTGTTTAATTGTAGGACAGAAACCTCTAAGTGCCTTTTGTGGTACAAAATACTCTGTTACTCACAGATAAACCAATTTAAACAAATGCCAAATAAAAAAATGTTAACACGTTTCTGACAAAATACCTGCAGCTTATTCCTTCTGTTTCTCTTCTGGTATTTTACTTCACCCTTTTCTCTCTGTGAATAGGTATTAATTGCTAATTTCTTTGGACATTGCATTTTTTGCCACAAGCATGAGCAGAAATGCCCAAATAGTATATGTTTATATTTGTTTATGTTGCTACAACACTTGCCTCTGCAGGTTGCCTGTAGCCCACCGAGAGGGCAACAAAAAGAAAGTGGATCCATCACAGTTCTGTACAATAGGCTGCAAATGTGAGCCAATGGCAAATATCACTATTTAACCAAAGTACCAATTAAGCAGAGATGGTTTTCAAGCCTTTTAGAAAGCTCCCGGCCCTAAAGACAGCCTTTAAGATTTTACTTGATTACCTTGAATTAATGTGGTTGTTTGACTTTGATTTTTTTCAACTGCTTTAGATTTTGCTGGTAGAGGACTTGTTCCTTTAGCTCTAAGCAACAACTGTGCCCCCTCTTCTCAAGTGCACTAAGTTACCGACTGTTGGTATTTTTACTATCTGTATTATTATGGCTTCCCGGTCCGCACTCTAATTGTCTGTGGGAGACCGCATCTACGCCATTTTTAATCGGCACATTTAGAGGTGCCATTTTGGCTCACGCTCTGGTTGTCCATTTGTCCCCTGGCTACACTTTTTAATGAAGGCTGCAGCGCAGATGCTCATCTAAGGTAGTCTTTCAGATTTTACTTGATTAATCTGATTTCATGTGGTTTATTTGACTTTGAATGTTTAATTTGTTTTAGATGTTGCTGGTACAGGACTCGTTTATTTAACAACAAAGCACTTTAGCAAAACTGTGTCTCCACATCTTAAGCACACTAATTTAATTACTGTTGGTATTTTTACTGTCTGCATTTTTACTGCTCCCTGGTCCACGCACTAATTGTCAGAAGAAGACCACATCACTACCATTTTTGATCGTTACAACTAGAGGCGCCATTTTGGGCCACACTCTAGTCATCCATTTCTCCCCTGTCTACACTTTTTAATGATGGCTGTTGCACAGACCTGCAGTGGGAATGCTCAGCCCCACAGTGATCAATATATACAGTCACCCATTAGCTGATATTTTGCAATCCTTCGGGTTTACCTTGCGTTCTTTTTCCATGGATTTTTTAGGTCTGGCTTGACAGTGCAACTGTTACCTTACCTTTTAATGTCCACCAATATTATTCTAGAGTTCTTTACTTCCACACAAATACATATTAATTTCCATGCTATTTTCTTGTAATGCTTTAAGTTCCTATACAAAATTAATGTAAAGCCAGACCTATTGGCATTGCCAGTGCTTGTTGTTGTCTTATTATCACTGCTTGCACTGAGCACTGGAGCTGTGGGTGAAAAGGGCGATTTCTCAAAGTCAGGTAATGTTTATAATTTCACTTCGCCCCACAGAACGCCATACACCTCTCTTCTACCTTCTGGGCAGTTGAGCAGTCCATCATCCCTCATATCATAATCTTCAAAGATAGCCACTCGTGAACACAGTTCTTGTTCTTGCTACTACCATGGTAATTCCTTTGCTATTTCAGATTAATGTATTGAAGTAGAGAGATGACCCTGTAGTTATTTTTTTGGGGGGTTGCCAACCCCATCCCTTCCAAAGGAGATGTGGCATTCCTCGTGGGTGTTGTTGAATTCCTAAGGAAATGTCTTCCAAACTAAATATTTGTTTGAAACATGTTAGTTGAGGTTGCATGTAATTTACATGAAATTCAGTGAAACTCCTTTTTTTCTCTACTGTTTGTTTGTCCTTCATTTGGCCTGACTTTATCAAGTGATAATTTCTATCAGAGTATAATTTATACATTTCTGAAATGTAATCGGGGTTGCAAAGTAGTTTTACTTGCACAAGTACTGTGTTAATCTGTACAGTGCATGTGCTAATTAGCTTTGGCCATAATATTTGGTGATTTTGTTGTTCCTCTCTAGATCTCCGACATCCACGTCACAGGGGAGTCACAGGACATGTCTGCGAAAGAGAAATTGCTCCTGTGGACACAGCGTACAATCGACGGTTATGGTGGAATACGCTGTGAGAACTTCACTACCTGTTGGCGGGATGGGAGACTTTTTAATGCTGTCATTCATAGATATAGGTAAATGCATGTTTCTTTCTGTTTTTGAAGGTATTTCATTTCCAGAGTACTTGATGTTTACACAAATATTGAAAAGAACATTAATTTCAAATATGGATTCAGCAGCTAATCCATTTTTTGATTCTGTGACTCTATTTGTAGATATCCTAGTAATATTTCAAGGTGGCAAGCCAAAAGACAGAAACCTATTCATTAATGCGATGTAGCTAGTTTGGTTGACTTTGGTGTTTTGTTTGCAAATTACAAATGTGTGTCTCGTGATCCAGGAGACTGCAAGGTGCTTGAGTGGCAAGGTACAAAATGTCTCAAGTGCTGTAGGATACTGGAGATGCTAAGATAATTGAGAGGGAAAGGATATAGGGGTAACAACAATCAAGGGACTAGACAATATAGGGCTAGTCGAAGCACTCATTGATAATTGGGATGGGAGACGGATGCAAGAGATGGAGGATGAAAGGAAATATGATATGGACAAGGCTGCAATATAGAGCGGAAAGCAGAATTTGGGAGGTGGGATACAAAGAGCTCAAGATAAAGAGGTGTTCAGGGTATTTTGAGCTACAGAATACTAAGGATGCCAGGATGCAAGGGGTGCAGGACATCACAGTGGCAGGATACAGGAGGTTCCATAAAACAGGGGGCTGTAGATCACATGTGCAGCAGAATACACGCACAGCAGAGTGCAAGCGCGGTAGGATACAACGGATAGCAACATTGAATTGGCTCCTGGATATATATGGCATGGTCTGGCAGCTTCAGTATTATGGGGGTTAGTAGAATATAATGGTAGACTTAATACATGGGGTAATTGGATAAGGGTGGCACGGAATACAAGGGGACCACAGGATACTGGGCAGAAGGATATAACAAGAAGCAAGACAAGGTCAGCCGAAAAGCAGAGTGTTGATCTTGAAATTGCATCTGTTTAGTGAACAGCAACACATTAATTCACTGGAAATAGTTAGTATCCGAACATTGTCTATACTTTATGTGGCAACACGTCCTTCATCGAATGTCATTTATTTGCCAAAACAGTTTAGTAAAGAACCTTATTAAGTTTGAAATAAGGAGCATAAAAAAGATAACTATTTTAGAGCAATACTAGTTAGAATACGAGTATAGACAGTATTGTTTGAGATCGATTGATGGGAAAATGAAAAAGTTTACCAGGAAGACTAAAACAGTGCAAGGAAAGTTAGAGGAGGACTTTGAAACAAAGCAATTGTATACCATAAATAACTGGTCTGAAACATACGATCAGGTAGAGAGGTAAAACAAAGTGCTGTAACGCTGGGATTTATAGCGTGAGGGTAAAATTGGGCTGAACATGAATCTGTATATCACGTTAACTAAGGTTTTACAATGCCATTCTATCGTTTTACTGCATTTGATTTACTTTCTTTTTGAAAACTCTCTGTTAACTCTTTCCCATCACATATCCATTCTTTAGCTGCTTTTGTCTGTCCGGGGACATTTTTCTTTCTTTTTACTTCTATAAACACATCAAGTTAAATTGAGATTAATGCTGATGTCTCTTTTCTCCAGGAGATGCTGTATTCTGTATTTATTTTGATTAAAAAAAATTTACTTTACGTAGCAGTAAACATTCATCCAGCTTATAGCTCTACCATTCTTCCATATTCACCTCACTACAACTTTGCTTTACTCTCCACTCAACCTCTCTCTTTCTGCATTACTTCACACATGCTTACAACGCTGCATGTATCCATCTCTTCCTCCTTCACTACCCATAAGTACATCAGCTTCATTGGCCTTTGACCCCTGCAGCCGTTAGTGGTGTTATTACCCATTAGTTTTTCAGCTGCCCTGGTTTGTGTCTCATTCCCGTCCGACAAACAATGCCTCCCTCTAACCATCTGTAATGGAGTGCATTCTTATGATTAGAGAGAAAGGGGTACTGCAGCCAGTTTTGCTTAGTCTACAGCTTGAGATCAGTTCCCATATCTTCAGCGAAGAAACAGAATGTCCCACTTGTTCTGGTGATCGAAGTCAATGAATAGCCAGGCTTCCTCTGGAAGCAACATTCAGCCCTGCTGATGCTCGAGAAAGTAAAAATGCTTAGTCCAAAAGTGGGCTTTGCTCCAAAGAATGTTCAATGACATGTCTCACACCTTATTATAACAAAGAGAAATTCCTATGGGTGATAGCTGGATTGCCCAATGGGAATCTCCCTGAAACAGTTCACATTACCACTTTTCCTACAAAGAGAATAGAGGGAAGTTCAATCTTATATAATTAAAGACTCCATCCATACATTTGTTGTCTGAAAATAACGCTTCTCTAGGGCTTACTGAGAAAAACATATCTAACTTAGACTATACTTGTCTTACAGGAGTCAAAAAAGTTAATACATTTCATAAACACCTCAAGGGTGAGTTGGGGCAGTTTCCTATTCGTTTGTCAAGTTTCTGGGTGGGGTAGAGGCATCAAGGAGCCTGATGTTAGTGACATAAACCTTTACTAGACTCTAACACTGATTCTGCAGGACCACACAATGATCATTGATAGGCCTTTGGTGTGAAAGTATTACAGCTAAAGAAACTAGAATCTGCAATTAAAAATATACTACAAATATAAGGTTGTTCTCTGGACACATGAATACATATAATTCAAATAGCAAACTAGCATATACCAAATAAGATTAAAACTCACTGACATGTAAACCTAAAGAACTTGCTTGTAAAACAGTTTTCACCAGGCAAGGGTAAAACAGCTATCAATGTGTTTGAAGTAGTCAGAAATTGCTACATAAATGCCTACACAACACAATACAATGTTAAATACAACAGTGATGACTACCACATATTTTTCTGTTATAACAATAATTGCCAACGTCCTTGGGATCCTTTCTGATTATATATTTTATTATTTTTATACACTAATATACAAGGAATTGCCTACTAAACAATATGTAATACGTTTGGATATAATAGACAAATGTATCATGTGTCATGTATAGAATTAGCAATAGTTCCAATTATTTTATCAAGATGAACACAAACACATATTGTACACTACATCAATAGTAAAAAGGAATAAATAGCGACTGTATTTAGCGTAAACAAATCAGAAATCATGAATGATCCAAGCACTTTTTCCATTTGTTTTACATCTGACATATGGATGTTGTTTTAGCAATTCACTGCATTTGGAACTATGGTTATCAAGTTCCCTTTTTTATCGTTATAGGTTGTCCTCCAATCAAAGCAAAGCAGTGTGAGTTTGTCTTGAATATAGTCTTCAGCACACTTTTAAAGTTGCTTTCCATATCAATAATACTGTCACTCTGAATGGAATGTTTTTGCTTATGCGACTAGATGCAACTGATTTATCGTAATGCAGTAAAATTAGTTTTATGTACAGAGATTTAATAAACAGGTAATCCTTTGGGGGAAGTCAAATCAAAAGGTAGATGGCCAGTCATACCAAGAATATTTTTTTTTTTAGGCTGCCGCTATTTGCATGGCTGACGTTAAGACCAGGGAAAACCTTAATTTCTCTTTGTTTTTTCTGTTTCTATGTGTCACACATAGAAACAGCAAAAACGAGGAGAAATTAAGCATTTCTCCTCTTTTCGCCATGTTAAGACCAGGTTTCCCCTGGCCTTCATTTTTAAAATTATTGTTTATGTGTAGAAAGGGACACCTTCTTACACATAAACAATCATTTAAAAAATACAAATTTTAAATTTCTATGTCTGCTGCACAATGCAGCACACATAGATGTTACAAATCCCATTCTAGATTGTTTATGTGTAGAAAGGCATACCTTCCTGCACATAAACAATCATCCCTCCCCCCATCGTAGACACCCTTGCAATATTGTGCAAGGGTGCCACTATGGTGCAAGAGTGCCTGGGTTGGTGCTAGGCAGCTAGAATTAGCTCCAGCATTATGGGAAATGCAGGGGTGAGCCGCATTCTTATGCATACGGCGCATCCCTGCGTTTTTAGAATGGTGAAGCGTGGCATTAGCAATGTTTGTTTAACACCGCGCTTCACAATTCTCTTGTTATGCCCCATAGTGTCCAAGCAGATTTGAACAGGTTACAACATACTTCTGTAGGCAAATGCCGGTACAGAAAACCAAAAATGTTTGACATTTAGCAGGTAAAAAGAAGGGCTTCGTCTTGGTACCTATTTGCTAGAGTAGATGCAGGAACACAACAACCACCTCACCATTCAACAAAAAACTCAAGTGGACATAATCCTAGTGCCCACAACTCAGAATAGAGAAAGAACAAATTAAAAGTATTCACAAAATTAGTGAAAAAAGGATTTAAATGTATTAAATTAGCAATATATTCAATACAGTAAACAAATTATTTCATACACAAAAATTGTTAAAATTGTCGAAGCACAATAAATCCAAAACACTTTATACACACAAAGTAACGTTACACAGTAAGGAAAACAGATACCTTAAAATAAAGAGAGAAACAAACAGACAGTACATTCAATTTCACACATTCGTTTATATACTTGTGACATTTAGCAGGAACATATGGATATACTATGTCATCTGACCCAGGTCTTCATCTGCCATTCCTCTGTTTGTTAGTTATTAATTGATTCCCCCGGTACATGATTATGCTACCTTTGTATCAGTGTCTTCTGTGTTTATACACAAGTATGTACGCATCTGCCCTGTAGTGTTCAGTCCCTATGCCCACTAGTTCCCATGAACTCGTCTAACCCTGCTTCACATCTTCCTTATCAAAACACTTAGTACAAATTCTGATAAAATATCAGTGAATACAAATCTAAAACTATTGTCAACCATACAAAACTAGAGAGGATGTCAAGAGAAAGTCAGACAACAGTTTTTTTCACAGGTAGATTAGCGATTGCATTGAACATCTTTACATGCGGGTGGTAGAAGAAAAGCAGTATACAAACTACAAAATTCCTGACACTTAGGCTGTGTGTTGACAGGCAAGGTTTCATAGCAATCTATGCCTACATATTCACCCCCACTGTTTTCCTTTATCAGCATATATGTTCATTACTCTCCTCTGCACATTACATGTCCCAAATCCATTTATTTCTTTATGTTCTTTAAACCTCCGTCTGTCATTTATTGCTTGTGTTCATAATTCGATCTCTACCTGTGTGCAGCACTCTATTGATATTCCACGAGCCCTTTGCTCATGAATTCTCTTCATCTGTTGGATTAAATTCAATGATCAATAGACACAATGTCCATGTGTGCCCTGAAGTTTAGTCCCTCCTGTGTTCAATAGCATTCAGTATTTATTTGTTGTTTATTTATTTATTTATTCTAATCTCTATACATGTCATTTGGCTTCCTCTTCAACTCTTCAAACAACTTTCATTTATAAAGCAGAGTCATTGCTCTAGTTTGTACTTCTTGGTGATGTTTGAGCTTGAACTTCAGGGTGATGTCCCAGGATTAACTATTGTACTTTCATATACCTGATGATTGTCTTAACCTTGGTAAATGAGATTGAATATCACTTCAAGAATGGTTCTTCTGTTGTTGAGGGCAGAATATCCATGCTCTTTTAAGAATATCATTAGTAATGAATGTGATTAGAAGGGGTATTTATTAATGTGTTTTGCAAGAAGAGTAAACTGTCTATATATGGCGTTTTTTGCACCTCTCTTAAACCCTATTTTGCTTTGTCAGGCGCCTTCAAAGGGTAGGGTGCATCTCATGGATGGCTGTTGCACTACATGAAGGAGGAGAGATGCCTGCCCAAATGTGCATGCGAGCCTTACTACAACAAAATCCACCGCTCAAAGCCTTTTTTTTGAGTGGCTTGGAAGCAAATTTCACCTGCTATTAAAAAAGGCCCAAAAAGAACCTATTCACACCCAAGTCACAATCAGTTTGTGTGTTAGGCCTCTTTAAGGCTTATTTTTTAGGGCAGTTGTGCTTGTTGATTCTCATTATCTTCACATAGGAGACCTGCCAACTTTAAAATAAAATCACTATGTGGGGAGGAACATCCACTCCTTCCCCACGTCCCACAAAAAAAAACAGAAGCCTGCTTAGGCGGCTGCTGATGTCCTAGGGTGTTTGCAAAACTCTTAATAAACATTGGCTGTCAGATCTTCTAAAGACAAAATGGTAACACACTCAGTGTAGGGGTTTCCAGTACGCCTCTCCTTCCACCCTGTGACCAGGTGACTATATGAAGGGTGATTAAGCAGGTCTGCATATTACAAAGCTCTAACTTCAGGCAGTCAAAATTTGGAGACTATCCACTAACAGTTATGGTGCCATCCATGTATTGAGCCGCTTCTCTCCATATGGCTTGAAAATAATCACCTCATATTCAGCAGGCTGGTAAAGGGCATAGCCTGGTTTATATGTTGCAGTGGCAACAGAAGCCACTCCCCTCAGAAACTACTATTTTGGCCAAACTACTACAACTTACTTGCGGAGTACGGGTCATTAGAGTAATGGTTTTATGTTCACCCATCCTAATTGACAAGCCCTGGCAGTTAGGGACAGTAAAATGCAAATAATGCTTCCCTCGCCATGGGAGATTACTTCCAAGGCAAGGGAATCATTATCTTTTTTATTTACAAAAAGAAAATCCCATTTTGGGATTTTCTTTTTGTAAATATAAAAATCAATAAAAAAGAATACTCCTTGCTAGAGCACTGCCGCCTCTGGCGCAGCCCTGTAGCAAAGAGTAAATTGCATTGACAGGAACCACAGTTCTTGTCCACAGGTACAGTAGTTAAGATATGTTGCTTTAGTGCTTACCAGTACAAGCAGTATGTTTCATCTTAACTCCAAGAGACAAAATTGTATCTGAATAGATAGTTAACACCTTCCAATCTACCCCATCTTTATTTATTGCACCGGAGAGTAGACAAGACACATGAAATGGTGCGTACATCTTGGATCTCGATGGCAGGTTGTGTATAACCTCTATCAATGTGTGGAACATTTTGCGGTTGAGAGATAAACAATGTAACAATGATGGACAATATGCTGTCTT
The DNA here is from genome assembly GCF_964263255.1 of Lissotriton vulgaris. Classification (NCBI taxonomy): domain Eukaryota; kingdom Metazoa; phylum Chordata; class Amphibia; order Caudata; family Salamandridae; genus Lissotriton; species Lissotriton vulgaris. The sequence continues at coordinate 433,511,125 of NC_141694.1, read as the reverse complement.
GGCTACACCCGGACGTTTGAAGTCACAGCCACCGGCTGCTGCGCCATTCAGCGTTTGTTGGTCCAATCCTTGACACCCCACCGGACCGATCCACTCCTATCATCCTTCGGACTCAACCCGGGCCGCTCAGTGATCCGGGCCAGGCTCGCACTGGACGCGACCATCTCCGCTCCCCCACCCTCTGGTTCGCATTGGTTGCGTCCCCTTTGATCCGATCTGCCTTTGCCTTCCATTCACTGGCTAGACGCTTCCAGCACCGCTTCCTTATCACAACACGGTCCGGAAGATGATCTCAAACAAAGAGGATCGAAACATTGTCGACAGTCCAGCGCAATAAAAGGCGCAGTGCCTATTGTGGCTCATCTAAACCAATCCTGCAAAAACTTTGGAAAATGTATCTTTATCTTTATAAATTACCTGAAGCCACATTGTTTTTGTTATTCACTGTACATATTCACGCACCAGTCACTTTGCGCCATATATGCTGAACACAATTGTCAATTGCGTCGCAACCTTTGTGTCACTTGCACATGCTTGGCACCAAGTGCAATTCGGATTGTATTGTTATTTATTTACTTACAGTGCTGCTACAACTGTACCTCTTTATTTTTGTTCTTGTACTTAATTATATGATGTCAAGAGCACGCCTGAAAAAATCATTGAGTCTCCTTGTTTCCGTTTCTGTAATGCTTTATGCATACATGCTTAATTATCTTTTTATAAGTCCAGTTGGGATATTGTTGTTTATTCTGATTATCAACCCCAATCCCAACGTGGTTTACGGGTCACACTCCTGTAGTTCCTTACAGGACAATATGTTGTGGCACTCAAAGGGGAATGTTTTGTAGCGATTACTTAATGCAGTGATTGCATTCATGCAGTGATGCTGATGGCAATATTGTGTGACACTTATGGGAATATTATCTTGCACTGATTGACAATTTGCTATGCCATTCATTGATGTAATAAGTAATTTAACTGAGAGACAATTTAATGCATGTTCATATTGTGGTTATGGTTAATTTAGCATTTAGGATGTGAAGAGTTTTGAAGTAGTTAATGAGCACAACAAGAAGAGACATACCCAGCATCTGACATTGTCAATCCCTTTATCAATGCTAATAAAAACTATGTTGCTCTAGGAAAACTCAAATTGTGAATACTGTACTGTTATGTGTTCAAAATAAAACACAACATGACAGAAATTCTGAAGTCCGACTAGCGTTTAAAGCAAAATAGCAAGCAGCACAGCAAATGAATCAAAGACAATTTCTTCCTGTTAGGTGTCCCCATTTGTTTCTGTGGTACACTGGTGTGGAGTATGGTTCTGGCCCAACACCGGACAACATGACTGCCCTCAAGCTCGCCACCCGAAAACACCACCAACTCATCCACGCAACCAAGAAAACTGCATTCAAGGAACGACTGGACAACAACACACACAACAGCAAGGAACTCTTCAACATTGTTAAAGAGCTCTTCAACCCCAACGCCGGAAACAACGACATCACCCCTTCGCAAGACCTCTGCAACTCCCTCGCCCCCTACTTCCACAACAAGATCGCGGACATACACAACAGCTTCAGCACTCAACCGACGCACGCCACGACCGAACCACCGCCCCCCACCACCACCCTCCGCGCCTGGACCCAGATCAGCAGCGAAGACACCGTCCGAACGATGAACTCCATCCACTCCGGATCTCCGACCGACCCCTGCCCTCACCACGTCTTCAACAAGGCCGATGCTGTCATCGCACCCCACCTGCGGGACATCATCAACACCTCCTTCGACACCGCCACCTTCCCGGAGAGCTGGAAGCACGCCGAACTCAGCGCTCTACTAAAGAAGCCATCAGCCGACCCCACCGACCTCAAGAACTACCGCCCCATCTCGCTGCTCCCGTTTCCTGCAAAAGTCATCGAGAAGACCGTCAAAAAGCAGCTGGCCGCCTTCCTCGAGACGAACGGATCCCTCGACCTCTCGCAGTCTGGCTTCCGAGCCAACCACAGCACCGAGACCGCCCTGATCGCAGCCACCGATGACATCCGAGCACTGCTTGACAACGGAGAAACAGCAGCCCTCATCCTCCTAGACCTCTCCGCGGCCTTTGACACTGTCTGCCACCGTACACTAGTGCAGCGACTCAGCAACGTCGGAATCCAGGAGAAGGCACTGGAGTGGATCACCTCCTTCCTCGGCGGAAGGACACAGAGAGTTCGCCTCCTCCCGTTCAGATCTGAAGCCACCGAAGTCATCTGCGGCGTTCCTCAAGGCTCCTCTTTGTCAGTCCAACCCTCTTCAACGTCTACATGAGCCCCCTCGCAGACATCGCATGCCAGCACAACCTCAACATCATCTCCTACGCCGACAACACCCAGCTGATCCTCTCCCTCACCAACGACCCCGCCACCGCCAGAGCCAATCTTCACGAAGGGATGAAAGAGGTAGCCAAATGTATGAAGAACAGTCGCCTGAAACTGAACTCGGACAAGACGGAAGTCCTCATCCTGGGATCCTCACCCTCCGCCTGGGACGACTCATGGTGGCCCCCCGCCCTAGGCAGCGCACCCAAACCAACAGACCACGCACGCAACCTAGGCTTCATCCTGGACTCCTCCCTCTCCATAACCAGACAAGTCAACGCCGTCTCCTTGTCGTGCTTCAACATCCTGCGCATGCTACGTAAGATCTTCCGGTGGATCCCCACCGAGACCAGGAAGACGGTCACCCAGGCCCTCGTCACCAGCCGTCTGGACTACGGCAACTCCCTCTACGCAGGAACCACCGCCAAACTCCAGAAGAGACTTCAGCGGATCCAGAACGCCTCAGCACGACTCATCCTGGACATCCCCCGTCGCAGCCACATCTCCGAACACCTGAGAGACCTGCACTGGCTCCCGGTCAACAAGAGAATCACCTTCCGTCTCCTCACCCACGCTCACAAAGCCCTACACAACCAAGGACCAGGATACCTCAACATCCGCCTCAACTTCTACGCTCCCAAACGCCAGCTTCGATCGATCGGCCACGCCCTCGCCGCCGTCCCCCGCATCCGAAGAGCCACCACAGGGCGACGGTCCTTCTCCTACCTCGCCGCCAAGACATGGAACTCCCTCCCGACCCACCTCCGCCTGACCCAGGACCACCTCGCCTTCAGGAAGCAGCTCAAGACCTGGCTGTTCGAGCAGTAGCGGATCCCCCTCCCCGAGCGCCTTGAGACCCTCTGGGTGAGTAGTGCGCTATATAAATGCTATGATTGATTGATTGATTGGAAGCTCCAGACACCCAACATCTTCCTTTCTTGTGTTTTTCTTACCCACAGCTTTACCTCTGCCCAGGAACTGTTATTGTTTTTTCCTAAAAATGGATAGAAAAGAGGTAGACTAGACTAATGTATGTAACCTAGAATAGGCATGTTCTGGGATATTTGGGTTCATTTAATTGAGCTGAAATAATATTTTGGGATTACACCGGGTTTGTTGTAACACTGATATTTGGAAAAAGAAAGTCGTTTTTCTTCGAAATTATTAAGCTAAGATTGGGAGATCTGGAAAATATGGATTTATTCCCTAACCCAATACAGCTATTATCTAGATCAGATTCTGGCACTTAGAAGACATTTGAACTAAGGGATCTTGAGAGTGATTTCAGTTTTAACATTTTTGTGATTGAGATGTGCTTTGATTGTTTAAGCATCTACGGTATAAATTCCCCAATTTCATACAAAATTAGTTTTTCCGAGGGCTCAATCTAAAATGAAAGTGATCAGAATCATTTTTTTCCCTGCCACACTTAAGTGAGACTAATTAAGTTTCCGTAGCTACATAGCAGACAAAAGCCAGCTAAGCGCATGCTGTTGCTATCTTGATTACCTTGATGCCATAAGTTTTACTCTCCGTAAAGCCAACTCAGCCTTTCATCATTCTGAGAACTACTTTGAGTCCCTTTTAATTAAGCAATGGTCTCAGTAACCCTTGTTATGTACAAAACACAAAAACGGCATAAACGGTTATATAGTGATGTATAACACATAGTTGGGAAGAAGTAAAATCGTACTTTGCTGGCAGATGCCAGGCAACACATATGCTGAAAGCCACATAAACCTTTGCAATGATCTGTAGCACTGGTTTGTTAACTAATACAGTTTTTGACCTCCAAGCGCGCGCCGTGAACGCAGAAGCCAGCCCTGTGATAAATATTCAGGCTTGTGAGTGATACGACTGTGTCAAGACACGCCAGAGTTAATCAAGCATGGGCACGAGGGAGGCCCCGAGGCGGGAAGGAGTGATGTCAGAAGCGAGTGTTAGAATGCCGACACCTGAAGGGACGCATAGCTCGAGTCGAGAGAGTGTCAAGACGACGGCGCTGGGGGATATGTAAAATACGATGATTGATGGCCACCCGTTTCTGCCTGACTTATTTGCCAACTCATAATCAATGTTATTGTATGAAATAAATTCCCCTTTCTCCGGTCGGCTTCATTAAAGTTCTATAATAGAAGCCCTATGCCCAACCCCATCTGTGGCCCCGCTGAAACGTGTATTGTTTTTGAAACGCGCCTCGCTTTGAGGAGGAGTCATGTGGTACTTCGTGTGATAAACAGCCACGTGTACAGCGAGTGCTCGAGACCTGTCTGCGCATGCGCCTACCCGAGCAGCTTCAGCGGTGCACATAAAAGTGCAACAGATATCTCCAGATGTGAAACATTACATATGGGCGCTTGTAGGGTTGGTAAATACAATATATTTTCTTTGGAACTACTCGGAAATCAGAAGGTGAAATCTAAGCATCGAAGCTGCCTGATGCCCTTCCAGTATTTCGTGATTATATTTTCAAATTGTTGGACCTAGGATGCAGACAACTTCAGCTCTGGTACCCAGGGTAGGCAGTCACCTGCAAACTAAGACTGGAGATAAATAGGAAAAGAGGTGATGTGAGAATTACCTACCAGGGTCAGCCAAACTGTTTTCGACATGCAGAGCAAGACAACAGCCACAAAGTCATATGTTCTTTACCTTGCTCTTCGTGACAAGGCTGTTGTGTTTGCCCCCAACTGGCAAATACGAAATTTAAAATGACTATTACACATAGCCGATATGTATTAATGCATAATATTATTAAGTGCTAAAAGCAACCAAGAAACGAATTTTCAAATGATATGTTTGAAGACAGCAAAGTGAACTTGCAGAAAAGTAAAGTCTTCAATTCGTTGGGAAAATCGAGATAATTTATACATGGAGATGGAAGGAGAATTAGTTTCATATTTTTCGAGAGAACTTTCATCTCCTTTGCCTCATGAGAGAAAATGCGAGGAATTGATAACACTGAGATCTCTGAGAAACACAGTGCATGGAGCATGAGAACGAATTCTCCACTACTAGAAAACAGTACCATGTTTATAGAAGGCCCTGTGACAGATGCACAAAGCCTTAACAGTAAGATGATGTTAGACTTGGAACAAGTAAAGATTTCTTAAATGTGTGGGGATGTATCAATGGTACGGGAGGTCCGGTAAAGCTCCTGGTGTGAGGTCCTGAATAAATTGTAACCTAGAGAAAGACTTCCTGGGAATTGTCCCAGATAAAAGGAGTTGTAATAGTCAATACAGGGCATATGATTATAATGTGGACCACGGTGCAATACGAGTAAATACATACTAATAGAATAACCCCCCGCACTGTGCCCACTCCAGTGTACATGCAATCTCCCATCTTTGTATTCCTTAGAATAAAACAGCCAACATGCGTTGTGATTATAGTGGTCATTGTTGGCCGCAGTTTTATTATGAATACATGCTTTTGTCATCACTTGTATGACTCTGGTCATAAAACATCATTAGGGAACTGTCATAATTCGGGCCAGTTTGTCATACATCTTATTTCCCATAAATCATATGTACATCACCAATTCGGAAATTGCACTTGGTTGGTTATTTTGCAGGCTTATCTCCTTCCTTGTCCCTTCTGGGTCATATCATTGTTCGGTTGGATTTGCACGCTCTTTGCGTGGGATGGGTGGCTTCTACCCGGAGTTAGGCCCCAACTCGCTACCTTGTTAGACTCCTTTGTGCCCTGCCGTCTGGCAGGGTCAGGGCTGCAAGTGCCGTCTCCATTTGCTACCCCATTTTTGTTATGACAACTCACCCTGCCGTGAGGCATCCCCTGCTCCATGATGATAGGAGCTACCTGGGGGAGCGACGACTTATATCCCCCACACTCTTTCCCTCCTTGCTGGCTGTGTCCCTCCATTGTGGGGTTTGTACCTCGCCAGGCCCCCCATTTCAGGCCCTCCCATTTTTCGGGGGCCTGGCGCCTCTCTGGTGCCCGTGGGAGTGGGGCGCGGGGTTACACCGTTCTGTTTCTAGGTGCTCCAGGGCGCCCAGAACCGGATCCTTCCAGGGCTTGGTGTTGGTTATGGCGCCAGCCCTCGAGGCCCCCTTCAGGGGCAGCCTCTGCGAGAACCTGTCGTAACATTGAAAAAGTTCTCAGAGTGAAAGTGTTGATTTCCGTCACGAATGACTGTGTCACATCAAAGACAATCTGGAAATTTCTTTCTGAGTAATTGAGAGATGGAGCATTGATCACGCCTGGTGGCCACCAGGGGATGTATTACATAAAGTGCCCTGGGGTCGCAATGGTCATTTGCGCCCGCTTTGCGCCCCCTGGGGGACGTTGGTATTACTGAAGGGGCCGCAGATGCTTGTTCGGCACCTTCTGCAATTCCAATAGCGCTGGTGTACATAAAATGCCAGCACTATCTTTAAGGGCCATCCTTGCTAGTGTTTTTCAAGGTTACATATACAAGGTTGCATTTCCATTACACATAAACATTATACATATACATTACACATAAACTGACACTCTCATAGGCTGCTGCTTCTCGTTTTCTCAATGCTTTGCGTGTTGTATTTTTCAGCTTTGCCATATTTCTATTCTATGTTTTTGTCTCTTTTAAAATCTAGTATGGACATTATTTAAAAAAAAATACAATACTACTAAATATTGCACCGGATGTTCTCGGGTTTTGGTACGTGCTTTTGATATTGGCGCAAGATATAGAGGATAACATGCACAGGTGCTTCTAATGCCTGTTTTACAAAAAATATTGATTTATGCTCCCGCTTTTAGGAAGAAACACAATAGGCTGGTTAGTGTAGTGTGCACTCCAGCCTAAATCATCGATATCAAGAGTGGCAAACATGAGGGGCGCCCGTTTGTAGCACTGTGTGGCTCTCTAAATGAGGCTGTATGTGTTAGCAACTTTTCCAGAACCTTTCAAAACAAATATTTGCCAACCCATACTTGGGCCAGTTAGGGTATTTTTCCAATGCTACACCAATCCTTACACTTTTCACTAAATCACAAAATAATTTCTTCTAATGAGACAGGTTTTCAAGTCATCGGTTCTCGACTTTGAATTGCAGTTTAGCCACTGAAACTCTTTGAAGCTACAGACACGATATGCTTTTCTTTGACTAGCAGGTAGCTTCATCAAGCCGAAATCGGCTCGCAAAGGGCCAGATTCTGAGAATCTGGCCCTTTGCATGCGCTATTTTTGCATTTGGGATTCATCACCCCAAATGCAAAAATCGCAATTCTAGAAATCCCTAAATTGCGATTAATTGCATTTAAGGAATCTCAATTTGAGATTCCTTAAATGCAATTCATGAACCATTTTAAAATTGCGAATTCTCAATCTGGGGCCGCTATTTACCACAAAGTCTAACTACGTGGCAAATAGCAAAAACTTAGATAAATACACTTTAGTGCTTTTTCCTAAGTTGTATGTTACACACACACACATGTCCTTCGGACATGTGTGTGCTCAACACCAGTGTACATTACCATTTCAGGGGTGTTACAGGGTGTCCTTTGGACACCCTGGCACCCTTGAAATTGCTTCCTTATTTGCGATTTGCTAATTGCGAATCGCAAATAAGGAATGACTCCCCATTCATTCCTATGGGCTTTTAGGCCCATAGGAATGAATGGGAAAGCCATTCCTTATTTGCGATTAGCAATTAGAGAATCGCAAATAAGGAAGCAGTAGAAATCGCATAAAATATTGTGATTTCTACATGCATCCCGTTTTGCAAGTCTTTAATAGCGAATCCCTAAAATTCGCTATTAAGGACTCGCAAAACGTTACTTTGATGAATCTGGGGGTTAAACCCTCTATAGTTAAGAATTTATGTCCTGTATTGCAGGCATTAAAGCAGGTGTAAGCATTCTCATTACAAAAGTGGTAAATGTAATCATTGGAGTGCGCATCGTTGCACACTAAAGGGAACTTGTCTGCGAACATGTTGCTTTGTTGAGCACATCAAATCCATTCACACAAAAAATAGGCATTGGCAAAGTCAACTAGTTGTACTTTAGCCAATTCTTGTTTGGGCGAAGTATTGACTTTGACAATTCTGGTAGATTTTCCTTGCAAGCATTGGCAAAGTCACTGCTGGTGTCTGGCTCGCTTCTTTTCTTATAAAAATACTTGCACGATAACAGTGGTGTTGCATTAAGGAACAACATGACAGGTATCCTTTTTAGACTTTTGAAATGGTTGTCGCAGTGCATGACGCAATGTCAAGGTCATCTTTGAAGTATAAAAAGTATTAAAAAATAATGTTCCCAAGATGTCATTGGCTTTGCTATTGCTTATAATGCAAGCTATCAAACATTGGCAAAAACAAAAGCATGTGCAGCAGCAGTCGACAGTGGCCTGCGGTTGCCCCACATCTGTCATGGGTGCACAGAGAAGGCAGGAGGAGGAGCAGAATGATCTGGGGAACCAGGAGAGGGAAATGCCACTACGATAGGGAACTATTTAAAGCCAAACGTTTTACAACAGCCAGTGGCCCAATAATGGCAAAGCTTTGTAGCCTTCTGCAAAATGATGTGACTTTAACGACGGCCCACCAATCAATGACAACTCTTAGAAAAATACCAATGGCTGAGTGAGCTTAGCAAAAGCCCTCCTTCTTTGTACTGTATGTTATATGAATTTAGTAATGCATTGGTAAAATTAGTCCTCCAAAAGCGTCAGCTGCCTGTAAGTGAACCCTAACAAGGTAGTTTCTTAGCTGCTTCCTAGCGCGGAGGCAAAGTCGAAGTATTGATTTTTGAATATTGCTTAGTTCTCTTATTTCTAAACGTGTCCCAGTTTAGATAGACTGTTACGTCATGATCTCTAACATTTAAATCATCAAATTGGTCAGCTGGGGTAGAAGTCATAGTTTCTACATGACATTTCAACGTCACAGATATGGTGACAGGTTGTGCTTTCAGTCTGTTTGCATTATGAAGTGTTGGGATGGTTTTCTTAGGAAGAGTGGCTGCTTTTTAGGTTCGGTGTTATCCAAGACGTTTTGATTCTACTAGTTTTATATTTTCAGCTAGCCCTCTTCTTCTATTGGCCTGTTGTTGTGTCATTCACATTTTTCTTCTGCCTACAGCTGCATACACATGGGGTTGTGGGTCAGCCCACTTCAGCCATTGTCTAAATTTAGTATAAGTGATGACATTCTGCTGTTTCTCAAGGAGCTCAACAACACACACAGTAGTTCCCATCAGTGCCAGGGACTACTATGACATTGTGTGCTTTTTGAGACCAAAAACTATTTTCCACTTTTAGCAATTTTTTTTAAAATTGGGGAGGGTCCAACAGCTTCCGCAATAAAAACGTTTTACACAAACAATTTAAAAACAAAACGGGCACTTGCAAAGTCAAACGTCTGGCAGCAAACGCCAGACTTAATGGCTTTAATGCATAATTTAAGGAAGTTAAGTACGTTTGTTTAGTAGTATGGACTAGATGTTTAACAGTTGTAGAATGAACAATTTCAGGGGGCTTCTGTTTATTTATCTTACTTTATGTGCACAGAATAATTAATTTGTCAAGGCACAATACAATCAGCTTACATTTTAACAATTCATCTAATACAAGCATTGATTGAAACGAGATATTGACAGTATTATCACTGTTTACAAAAGTAAACCCATTATAGAGATTTACAAAATGACAAATACGTCAGCGCTAATATCATAACTCTACTGATTTATTGTTATAGAAAACTTTTTGTAAAATAACAATTCGGGTTGTGACTTAAAATACCCTTCCTCTCTATAATACCATTATTAATCATGAGGAAGACTTGGAAGACTCCCAAGTCCCTTCAAATAGATTTGTTCCTATCACTTTTTTAGTCCTAATACGTGATGCCCCCAGAGAAAGTCAATAATAACCAGATGAGGGCAGCAATTAGCAATTCATATATGTCAAAAACAAAACGTACACATTCTTCACGTCTCTAATTCAATAACCATAGAGTATTTTTTTCTGCTAGACTCATCCTATACCATCACGTAAATTCTGTGCAAATAAAAGAACTCACAACATGTTTTCCACCATATCCCTGCCACAATGTAGACTACTGAGTTTTTATATTAGTCTTCTCCCATAATCCTCCTCTGCTCTCAAACATAATGGGGCAGATTTATGTTGGGAATGCGCCACGTTTGCGTCACGCAACTGCGGCGTAAACGTGGCGCATCCCTACGACCCATTTACAACGTGACGCATCTAGGCAGATGCGTCACGTTGTAAAGCCCTGCGCCACTTGTGGGCGTTCCGGCGCAGGGTGGGCGTTACGGGGCAGGTGCTTCTCGCAAAAGTGGCTGAGTGAAATCTATAAGATTTTACTCAATCACTTTCAGGCCAATGCTACATCAAAACCCTGCGCCTGCTTGAAGCAGGCGTAGGTCTTGACGCAACATTGGGGGACCCCCGAGCCTTGCTGGAGCTGCATCGCGCTTGCGACGCGGCTCCAGTAATGCGCCACTTTCACGGCACAGATGCGTCACGTATCTCTGCCGTTTTTGCCCCATGGTGCGCCGCATGGTAAATGCGGCGCACCATGGGTTGCGGAGCAGCGGCGCAAAATAACTGGCGCATCCCTGGGGATGCGCCAGTTATCATAAATCTGCCCCAATATCCTTAATCCCATTCGCAGAAAAAAGTTTCTCATTTTTAAATAGCATTTTCACTGAACGGTATTTTTCCTACCAGAGGTGTTTTGTAATTAAACTACTTCATGGCATTGTCCCTGCTTGCTGCGTTTAAAAAATATATTGTCATTACAATTTGTTTATTAGCTAAGTTTCATCTCCGTCACCTTAAACGCAGGTAAAAAATGGTCATTTGTATGTATACAGCAATTAGATAATTATATCAAATAGATTCATTTGAAATACATTGTGCTCTGCTGCCTTCTTAGTGTTACAACATGACCTTATCCCCAAAGTTATCTCTAATGTACAGACTTTAAGAAATTATAATTTCCATGTCTCACTGTTCCTGATAGGAGGGCCTCAATCTTTGATTATTGATTTGATAGCGGAATGGATAAGAATGGTATTTGCACCACGCAATCCTGACACAATCTCAGAATTCTGCTAGGTTCACTAGGATGGACCTTTTCTTGAACTGAGGCTGAAATCATTGCTGGGACAGTAAAGCAGATTTTGCCCGACTGTAACGACAGATAGGAGTAAGTTGCAACCTATATAGCTTTATTAGCCAATTAGTCAAGTTACAATCTCTATTCAAATCAATTAGTTGTAAAAGAAGATTCACCTGTATACAGCATACATGAATTCAATTCAAGTACTTCAATTTATTAAATGTGAGCATTGCGTTAATAAGGGCAACATGTGTGAATCAAAACAAGGTCTTGTTTCCGTAAAGGAAGCTCCTCTAATGCTAAGCTAAGGTTGTGGACAGATTTGGGTAATTCAAAAGTAGCAGGTCTCAACACATATATCATTGAAAGAAGATCCAAATTAAGGTTCAGACTAGCATTAGAAGTAAAATGGTTGCTCTCAAACCTATCTCAAGGAGCACAAAAAAAAGAAGCATTTGTCTCAATAAAAGGAAGGGTACATCCACCTGCTAAGGAGGACAGGTGCAAGCGATATAACTGACTAACAAACTTCACACAGTTAAAACATAAGTTCTATATCCAAATGATAATTTCTTCAGGATCCCACTGGGCAGGAACCAACCAAAATCCAGTGTTCTTTCTATACTCTGGGTCGGCCTACTTCTCACCCATAATACAATGGCCGTCATGGTATCTCACAAAGGAGTATTCATGTCCTACATTCCCATCTTGAAGATCCTGGGAGTCAATGTCCAATCTATTTAATACCCACTTCACGACCTTGAAAATGTAGGCTAACAAAGAGTAATATTTCTGAATGAGAAATATTAGACAGTGACTTCTTGCACCTGAAACAGAAAAAGTGTTATGCATAACAAACAGAAATGCAACATGTATTTCAAGATGGAGTAAGGCACCTAGGCCCGCTCATGGCAATTTTATGATGCACACATGCTGATTAAAGCTAGTCAAAATATATGATTCATTTAGTTTACTAATATGAATACAAAATCCAATGTATAATAATGTGTAGAGTAGTATGTGAAAAACAACTTGTGTGTAAATCACGTGTAAATCAGATAAGCAATAGTCAGGCAGGTTACGGATTTACATGTCATTAAGCACAAATAAAGAATGGTTACAGTGCATCACCACTCATTATCCCTCTTGATATGTAATGCTACCTAATTTATTCAAGGTGGTCTTTCATTATTTTTTCATGCCAGTTTTAGTAGGTGCATGTCCCATTTTGTCACCCCTGCAGTGTCTAAGTCCATTCTTATACATTATAAGTGCAGTAAAGTCGTTGGGTCCGATTCACAGAACTAATTCAAGACAAAATCCTAAACTTACTACCATTTTGGTATTCACAGAAGGCACTTACTCATTTTGATATTCACAGAAGGCACTTACTCATTTCGGTATTCACAGAAGTTAGGAGTCCTAACTTTAGGACTCCTAAATGCCTTCTGTGAATACCGAAAGTCTTAAAATTAGGATTTTTCTAAATTTAGTAGTAGTAAAGTTAGGACTCCTAACTTTAGGACTCCTAAATGCCTTCTGTGAATACCGAAAGTCTTAAAATTAGGATTTTTCTCTATTTAGTAGTAGTAAAGTTAGGACTCCTAACTTTAGGACTTCGAAATGCCTTCTGTGAATACCGAAAGTCTTAAAATTTGGAATGTTCTCATCTTTACTACTACTAAACTGAGAAAAATCCTAATTTTAAGACTTTCGGTATTCACAGAAGGCATTTAAGAGTCCTAAAGTTAGGAGTCCTAACTTTACTACTACTAAATTGAGAAAAATCCTAATTTTAAGACTTTCTGTATTCACAGAAGGCATTTAGAAGTCCTAAAGTTAGGACTCCTAACTTCTATGAATACCGAAATGAATAAGTGTCTTCTGTGAATACCAAAATGAGTAAGTGTCTTCTGTGAATACCAAAATGGTAGTAAGTTTAGGATTTTGTCTTAAGTTAGTTCTGTGAATCGGGCCCATAAAGAGTATATAGTCTAGGAGTTTAGCAGTACAAACTCCACAGCACCATAATGGCTTTACTGAATTCTGGGAAGTTTGGTATCAACCTTCTCAGCATAATAAACCCACACTGATGCCAGTGTGGGATTTATTATACAATGCACTCAGAGGGCATCCTAGAGATGTCCCCGAAAAATGACCAGCTTCTGGTGGGTTTCCTGCCTGGTTAACACCAGCCTGCCACAACAAGGCATGTTTCTGTCCTCTGGGGTGGGAGCATTCACTCCCTGAGCCCAGAAACAAAGCCTTTCTTGGGCGGAGGTGGTCACACCTCCCTCAGGAAGAACCATCTGTGGCAGGGGAGCTTCAAATGCCTTGCTGCCTTTGTAATGCGACCCCAGCCTCTCCTACTATCAAGAGCAGACCCCCTTCCTGTCTCCCCTCCTTTTCGGTGGGAAGACAGGCAGGAAAAATTAGACAGCCCAGAAGGTGTGCCCACCTCTGCCAACCCCACCCCTTAGGTGGGGGATGCGAGGTGAAGCCCATTTTTCAGTGCCCGCCATCTTGCAGATGACAGGCACTCTCCATTCAGGATTAGGGATTGTGCCCACTCCCCCAAGTGGATGAGTACACCAAGGGTGTAGTCACCCCATGGTCAATAGCCCATTGGCTACTGACCTCAAGATTCCTAAACTGCCCCTTAAATACTGTAATTAGGGGTCAGCCCTGAACCAAGAAAACAGATTCACGCATTCTATGAAGAAGGATAAAGAAGACGCCCAGCAGAGGAGACTGCAGAGAAGAACTGATTTGGCCCGCCCCTACCGGCCCATCTGCAGTTTCCAGAGATCCTGCGCCAAAAGTCGCCTTGTCCTGCGGCCAGCAACATCCAGCACCCCTCAGAGGACTTACTGCCTTCCACAAAGACTGGATCTCCTGTGAACAGCAGCTATGTTGAAAGGAAACAGCCAAGAAATACTCCAAGCATGCTGAGCACTAAGAAACCTGATGCCTGGAACCACCTCTGCACCCGACACATACTTCCAGAGTGCGAGTGGCCCACTGGTCCCAGTGAGGCCCCCCAGCACTCCAGAGTCAAAGTCCACCATGGGTTGACCCCTCCAAGACTCCCCAAGGTCGCATGCAGCCTCTGCACAGAGACCCCCCCAACTGCGAGTGGCCCGATAAGGTGAAAGCTGACCTCAAAATACACCCCTGCATCCAGCCGACCTGCACCCTGGAGAAGAGAACCCGAGGTGCACCTATGCCCTGAGCCCTCCAACTTACCTGTTTAGATGTTGGTTCCTCCTGGAAGACTTCCTGGACCGAACCTGCAGCCAAAATTGGCAATCCCCATTGAAAACAACAGGGTACCCAATGCCAAAACAGCACCCTGTATCCAGCTGCCCCTGTGCCGCTGCGGGTGCACATTGTGTGCTAACTCAGATCCCCCTTTGCCTGACCCTAATACCAGGAGCTTTGCTCTCACAACCTTGTGGCCTGCTCATGAGCAGTGACCAACCAGAGGCCCCCTGTCCCCCATTGGATGACATTGGGCCTCAGCAGTCTGCACCCGGCCGCCCTAGTGCCGCTCAGGGTGCTTTGAGAGTGCATTCTTGACCCTGGGGGAACCCTGTTGCTAACCCCAGAATACCAACTCCCACAAACAAGTACTTACCCGTAAACCAACAACTTCATTTCCTTCCTTAGGATTGCATTGACTGCTTTTCTTTGACAATTCTTGTGTGTGTGGAGGTGGTTAGTATGAAAACTTGAAAAACTGCAAATGTCCCAAAAGTCAATTACTTACCTTTTGTCTAGAAAATGTTTCAGTGTGATATCTAGGCATATCACACTGATTAACAAAATTAACATGAAAGTAATCCAAGAAGTAATGAGGATTGTAATCTACAACGGAACTGGAAAGTAATTCTGATTATTGACTTACCTGTAAATCACCCAACTGCATTTGAACCTGCATTCAACTGTAAATAATTTCATAAGTATTATAAAGTATTATTTCACTTACCTGCACCAGGCCTGGTTTGGTTCTAGAAATAAAATAACTAAATAATATTTTTATAAAAACAAATTTGTCTGAGTTCAGGCTCTGAGTTCTTGCCTGAGTTTGTACAATAAATGCTTAAAACTTCCCTGTGATAAAGCCTTACTGTTCACCCACACTACCACAGAGAGTAAGGTGCTACCTACTTTTACCTCTGCCTACCTTTGGGGTTCCACTGGACTCTATGCACACTATACCTCATGTTGGTACAGTATATACAGAGCCAGCTTCCTACAGGGCATTTGCCAAATCTTGAACAGCAGTCAAGTAATTGAGAGAGAGCGTAATATGCAAGCGAAATGGAAGCTCCAATTTACAAACCCATCAGTCAGTGCGTTGAATAGTATACTTTTTATGGACTTCACGGTTCTTATTTTGAAAGGACCATTTTCATATGCAGAGGGCATGTTAGAAGCTGCAGTTTTAAAAATATGAACCAACAGCTTCGCATCTTAGATTCCCGTTGCCATTGGCACATTTTTGTGCTCTGCTAATCATTCATGTACCTAAGAATGTCAAAGCTGTGGAATGTGCATACTTGTAATATAAAGGCTGACAGATCATCTGCTCCTGTTACAGATAACCCTTCACCCTCCCAGAAAGGCACACTGCACTCCTTGTCGACGTGTGAAGTGGCCACTTGTACACATTATAAACTCACCCCCACACCACTTTCTCTGGACCCCAGTGTCATTCCTTCTTTTGATTCTCTGCCGGATATCTCTCTTTGCAGTCGAGGTACTTTTGAAGCCCAGAATACACGTGTAGTCGTTTAGTGCAGCATGCATTTTATTACACAAATACATGACATACCCCAAATGAAATTGGTTTTCTAGATATTTATGTTTTTTTCTTTACTTGGCTGAATTTTGAACATGGCTCGTATCTGAGTGGCATTTTAGGATTTTATCTATGTCTTTTCAATGTTCCTTTTCCTTCTTTGTTTCTCTTTGTTTTCTCCTCATTTTAGTAAAAATAGTCCTTATTTGTGCGTTTTACTTCTGGCTAACTTAGGGCTTGACTTACTGTCCTAAAATTATGAGGAGACATCCTAGCCTAGAGTAGGTACTGCAAAGTATTGGGGGCTGTAAAAAACAAGCATTAATCCAAATTATGGATAATAATCAGCCCAGGCAGCCACTACCCTGTTCAGCACCTCCCGGTACTTATAAAGTGGCTATTAATGTTTACTCCGTTTTTAGGCACTTCCTTCTAAAGTGTATCCAGTTGTCCTGATCACCATGTGTCATTACCGCTGCAGGAGCTGTCCTGGCTGTTTAGGGACATGCCATGCATTATGAACACTTATAGCGTGCTAGATGAAAGGTTATTACTTTATAGCAGCACTATGTGACAGCGCCGTACAACTGACTAACTACAGCAACATTACAGCACGGTTTGTTTTTATGGCAGTGCAAAGATCAGCCTGTTTGGATGATACCAACCTGTTCGCTGCCAACATTTAGATTCTGATTTCTCAGTTGAGAATAGAGAGGGTTATCTTGCACTTACTGGCAGCATTGATGGCTTGCTTGGTGCCAGAGGTACAAATCTGATGTAGATTAGCTCTGCAGGTGATATAGGCATTTGCCAACCCCATGGTTCAATACGATTCAGAACACCAGGATATTGCGGCATGGATTAGCAAATTTAGCGGCACAAATATGGAAATTTAGCGGCTCAAATAGGGAAATTTAGCTGCATTTTTACTGCACTTTATTTTACTCATAATCATCCATTTTCAGCTTTAAAAAACAATGGAAACTGTTTTTGCAGAATATTCCACTTTGAAATAGGCAACCTGGGATATGGAGCAGAGGCAGCAGCCCACAGGTGAAGGCTGCTATCCTTTGGAAAAGCAGTCTTCATTTGCTTAGCCCATTCCATTCCAGAATACATATTCTTCTTGCCATCCCAGATACAGCAGCCATTATGGAAATCACTGATGCATTCTGGCTTATTTGTTATAGGTTGCACACAGTTCCCACCTGCTTAGAATTGGTGGGAACTTGCATGTGCAAAACTGTGTTTTTCTTATGACTAATCGCTATTTGAAAAAGCATTGACATAAGAAGAGTGATTCGCTATAAACAATTTTTTAATAGCGAATCACTATTTTGATACGGTAACATACCAATTCATAATTCATTTGTATTGCTAAATTGATGCCTGCAAATGATTTTCTTACATACAAAACTACTGCTTTTGCGACCGGTAACCAGTTTGTGACTGATTACTGAGTCACACAAATGTAGTACACATGGCCTCATCTTATACTCTATTTTCCTCTATGCGGTGAGGCAGTCACAGAGCTGATATAGCTCACATCTCTCCCTCCTTCCTGATAAAAAATATGCTAAGGCAGTACAATGTCCAATGGAATTCTGTAGTTTCATGCACATCTACAGGTGATGTGAAATGGAGAGTGAAGCCAGGGAGGGCCAATGTTTAGCGAGTGGAAAAGACTAATGGGAAGGGGTAGAGTAGGTGTTTCTGGCATTATTACTGGTGTCAGACTGATACTCCACCAAATTTTTGAAGGACTAATGTTTAGTACTCACGTGCTGACATCCAACACAACAAACAAATTGATGCGCATCCAAAGTCTGTTGGTTCCTAATAGCCCACACACACCATCTACCCTTTGTATGGCAAATGCATTACTTGCAAAGTAAAGAGACTCCTGGAGGTACTGAACCGTGTTTCCTGGCAGCCTTCCTCCAAAAGCAAAAGGTCAGTCCTTATCTCCTAAAAAGAATAAAATAACATGAAGCTCATTTTCCCAAGCCAGAGCCCCCAGCGAGGCCCCACCATATACATCACTATCCCAGTGTTTCCAGTTTCTAAAAGGAATTGTCCATTGTCAATCGGGTTTCCAGGCTTTGTCTTACTCACAAATAACTTTCAAATTACAATGATGTGTCAAAAAGTGTTTTCTTTTAACCATCATCACCCACAAATAAAAAGGTTTACTGCAAAAATGTAAAATGCATTACTTTTTTTGCATTACCTGTTTCCTAATTTGTGCTAAATTTGTAGCAAGAAAGCATGGTTGGCAGACTCGGAGGTATGGTGCAGGTTTGTCAGATGGGTGAAATATTATTAGCCGTCCAGAGAATATTTTGCATAACTAACTCAAACATAACTACAGATACATATAAGCCGTCTGCCACTGGCCTTATGAGAAGTCTGTGAGCGGCAGTTTGAGGGCTACTTGAAACAAGCATTTGCAATGCAATGGTCTCGGCATCATTAAAGGTAGAGCTATTGGCATTGCTCATGACATTTTTTTTCTTTAAATCAAAAATAAAACTCTGCCCTCACCACTCTGCACTCACCACTCTGCACTCACCACTCTGCACTCACCACCACTCTGCACTCACCACTCACCACTCTGCACTCACCACTCACCACTCTGCACTCACCACTCACCACTCTGCACTCACCACTCACCACTCTGCACTCACCACTCACCACTCTGCACTCACCACCACTCTGCACTCACCACCACTCTGCACTCACCACCACTCTGCACTCACCACCACTCTGCACTCACCACTCTGCACTCACCACTCTGCACTCACCACTCTGCACTCACCACTCTGCACTCACCACCACTCTGCACTCACCACCACTCTGCACTCACCACCACTCTGCCCTCACCACTCTGCCTTCACCACTCTGCCCTCACCACTCTGCCCTCACCACTCTGCACTCACCACTCTGCACTCACCACTCTGCACTCACCACCACTCTGCACTCACCACCACTCTGCACTCACCACCACTCTGCACTCACCACCACTCTGCCCTCACCACTCTGCACTCACCACCACTCTGCACTCACCACTCTGCACTCACCACTCTGCACTCACCACTCTGCACTCACCACTTTGCACTCACCACTCTGCACTCACCACTCTGCACTCACCACTCTGCACTCACCACCACTCTGCACTCACCACTCTGCACTCACCACTCTGCACTCACCACTCTGCACTCACCACTCTGCACTCACCACTCACCACTCTGCACCACTCACCACTCTGCACCACTCACCACTCTGCACTCACCCTCACCACTCTGCACTCACCCTCACCACTCTGCACTCACCCTCACCACTCTGCACTCACCACTCTGCACCACTCACCACTCTGCACTCACCACTCAACACTCACCACTCTGCACTCACCACTCTGCACTCACCACTCTGCACTCACCACTCTGCACTCACCACTCTGCAGGAGGCACCGGCATGTGCGCAGCTCGGAGGGTATAGTTATTAGCTCCTGTGCACTATTTTGATATGGCCGCTAGCATTGTACTCTTATTAGTGTGATCACAACATATAGGCTGTACAATATACTTACAGTGTGAGCTTTAACCTTCAATGTGCACTCCCTCTGTGAGCTCAATTTAGGTGTGTACAACACAGTATCACTGTGTGAATGCAGTGAAGAGTTCACGAATGAGGACAATTTTCAGTGTATGTGTACCACACGTGTGTAAATTATCACGAATTACCTACACCCAGATTTCCTAACTTTTGTTTCTCCGTTGACTAGGGTGGCTAAACCTTTATAAATCAAAAGATGATATGGAGGGGGGGGTGTATAGTTCACGAAGCATGCACACAAAGACCTGCACTAACACACACCCCAATGACAGAGTGATGATGTGAGCCAATGGCTTGGAGTGGACGGCGTCATCCTTTCCCGTCTGGTGACGAGTGTAGCACTTATAGAACATTTCCAAATCTCTGCTGTAATATTGTTTCCCAAGTTCATCAGTACAAAGCGACAAGAGCCGCAGCGCCTCATAGGAAGAGATGGGCCAGGACTGCTGAGTCACATCCAGTGCTGGAATGGTATGAAAAACCATACACTGGGTTTCAGTGTGCAGCAGAGAAAAGCGCGTGGATTCTCGCGAGGCAGACTGGTGAAATCAGGGTCTGACAGTCAACAAATACATTTATTTAAAAGAAAATAAATTGGCTGTTCCAGCTTATTCGTTCCCAGAGAGGCTGCGTTTAAAATCTCTCACAGGGTTAAGACACTCGCGGCCGCCCCGGAAGTCAGGCACGGTCGCCTGTGACGGGGGCGGGGCCACGTTCACACCGGAAGAGGAGGCAGGCGGAGTCGTAGCGTCTCGCGGCCCGGGGCTCCTGTGAGCGGTGTAGAGCCCCGGGGCCGCGCCAGCAGGAGGTTGGGCGCCGCGTGCTGAGGTAAGGTAAGTTCCAAAAGGCTGGAGCGCGATTGGTGCACTTGCGTGTGTGTATGCTCGTGTGTGTGTGTGTATGTATGTGTGCGACGGTGACGGCGGGGGAGGGGGAGGGGGGGCCTCGGTGCACTTGTGTGTGTGCGCGCGTGTTTGTATGAGTCAGGGGTGGTGTCTCTGTATGTATGTATGTGCGTGCGTGCATGGGCGCGTGTGTGTGTGTATGCGCATGCGTGTGTGGTGCTTGCGCTTCCCAGGAGACAGCGCCTGGCCACAGCGCGCGTTCCAGTTACAAATCGCCTGGAAGGATGCGCGTGGCCAGGACTGTCTCCTGGGAATGATAGTCGCTGACAAAAGATCTCGGCGGAGACGCGCTTCCGCGCGTTGACGCCGAGACCTAACGCTTCCTGGGTGGTGGTGATACAGTGACATGTTTAAAGTTGGACCTGTGCAGCTTTATTGTCATTAATAATGCTTGAAATCATTGTTCCGAAAAGAAACGTGTAAACCACAAAACATTATGTTGGTGATTCTCTTGTATTTCTTCTTTAAATATCTCTGTTGTCCTAAATCTTACGAAATCCAGTTTTTGAAGTCATTATCCCGCTGTATCACCTATAGAAATGGATGCAAAATGTAGACATACCAAGTGCCACATGCCATGTGGCATGCCTTAAACCTGAACTGCAATGTTTAAGCCAATAGAATGGGATCTTTTAACACTATACTTGCAATGTGACAATTAAACTCCAAGTCCCAGAATGAAGCCTGTTATTGGTTGAAAAAAAACACTTTTGTTACGTTGACACGCTTGACACGAAACTCGTGCCACCTATGACAAAAGATACTGAGAGGATAAATAGAAAATCAGTACAAAATATATAATCCCATGATGTGCGACTTTCCCCCTCAAAGTGGTTGGCAGTATAAGTGTTTAATTAAGATATATTACATTTTAAAAGCATGTAGCTTGAATGGGCTGTACTATGACATGACACCCTTCATGGAGCAGCTACTTACAAAATACCTTCCCTACTTTGAATACACGTTGCAGGCCCGTATAAAAGATGTCAAGACTGCAATGCCCCAGAAGATGGGACAATGTGTGAGGTTTGGGAAACTGGTATAATAGAGGCGCCTCCCTGCACAGGACAGAATCAGCTGGTACTACTCACTCAGAGTTTAAATATGGAAATAGATTATATATGCACTGGGTCTATTTATCTGAGGAGGATCTCGTTGTGGGTTTGTGAGAACCACAACCTGTTCTCTCGAAGTTTATAATGCGGCATCCCTCACTTATGCTAAACTTTCCTAGCCCAACATCCTATACAGTTCGTCCACTATACCAACGAACCTCTGGAAGGAGGAATGGTATTGTGGGATGAAGCAAAGCTGCTGATGTTTCTCACCACACCTTCGACGTGACCCTATGCTATAATCGGCTTTAAGATGCTGGCGTAGGATTTATACTATGGTGTAAAGTGGTGGCAAACGCGTGTGTTATTTTGTAAGTTGCAAGAGGATGGTCGCAAGAATGATGTGACCTGGGTTAACAGCAGATACTGAAAATGAGAGATTTTATTTTTGGGTGCATACACGCAATGAAGCAGATGTGGTTCTAATGCCATGGCATACTTTTTCATTTCACCCTCCAAGCCCCAAAACGGTGGAGATGGTCCTCTGATTGTTATTAATGCAATCACCGCCATCAGACCTCCACTCCCAACCATGACGCAGGCAGCTGGTACTGAAGGAGGACCAATGCTCCCGTGTTACCCCACAGTACCCCCCCACCCCTTCCAGGTACCGGAGCGTCCTTTTGCTGCCGAGCTTAGCTGCGTCAGCTTTTCCCTGCATTCTTTCATTTTCACAGGCACTTATGTAAAAATGGCAGATTTTTTACAAAAGTGCCGATTTCGCTGGCACTTTTGTAAAAATGGCGGCATTTTTACAAAAGTGCCAATTTTGCGGCAAGCCGCGAAAACCTGGAGGATCTGACTATTGCTTGTTGATTAACGCCTTCTAGATGCTCACACGACTTGCTCAGTCGCCTTTTTGTCCCTGATGCCTTTCTCCGCCGTGTGCCCTGTGATATACTTTGTGACTTCATAACCACTTAGTGCTGTACTATTGTGTGACTTTCACATTATGATTTCCTCTTGTACCTCTTGTAAACTTATTTATGTATTCTCATAACCAGTAAAGCACTCAGTTTTTTTTTGTAAGTCTGTTTATTGATATTTCATAATATACAGCTGAAGCAAAACAACAGTGTATACATGATATAACCACAAGAGCGACCCCACAGTAGTGAGGCGGCTTGAATTCTCTTGAGTATACATTGTGCTATGAAAGGAGAAACATAGTAACCATACACTTGAGAGCCATATGTCGGTATCAATTATGGCGTCAGTGCCACCATGTGGTCTGTGAAAATGCATATAACCCAAGAATGTCATATCACAGATTTGAACAGTGGGAGTGGGGATCATCAGAATGAGGACAAAGTAAGGTATAGGAGGGGGAATTAACTGTTAGTGACACGCTGCTGTGTTGCACTCCGTCTAGTACCACTCCACACTTATGTTGGATGCATGTGAAATGTGTGTGTATAAGCTAGCTCGATGACCGGCTAAATAAGAGATCCGCCCTAGATATATCTCAGATTATGCAGGGATTAAGGAGTATTCCTAATAATGATGCTACAACAGTCTGATCCTCTTCCCCTACAGAAGAATACACAGGGACTGTGACTACTTTCTGCAAATCCGCTAGATTAGCCTTCCAACTGTCGGCCAGGTGGAATTTTCGAAGGCCCCGCAAGTCTTCCCTGCGTAAGTCGACGCTCAGTGCAGCAAAGAGTGGTGCCACGCTACTGCATCGGGAGCCTCCGGTGATCTCTACTGTTTGCTAATTAGACATTTAGCAGTTGCTAGGCCCAATTCTAAGAAGCAGAAAGTGGCCCTATATTTCCTGCCCCTGTTGAATAGATGTGAGAGACAGGCCTCCCACTGGAACGGGATGCGGCATTCTGTGCAGCTAGCAAGAGTGGCAGCCACCTCGACCCAGTACCCATTGAGAGCGGGGCAGTGCCACAGCATGTGTAGGACGTCTGCATCCGTTAAGCATGCGGTGAAAGTACTCATTAATTTTTTCTGGGGTAAGGTATGCTCGGTGTAGGATAAATACCTGAATTTGGAGGAAGCGCTAGTTGCGAGGTATTCAGTTGGGGCTTTCCAGGGCAGCTGTCCATCTGTAGCGGAGAAAAGACATCCCAAGTCTTCCTCCCAGTAGTCTTAAGGGATCTAGCGAGACTTCAGCATGCTGACTGAGATATGCTGCTAACCACCGGATCAGGTGACCCTCTTCACCCATTATGTGTAAGCATTGAATCGTGTGATGCACAGGAGTCTCGATGGACAGGTTACCCCCATCTGGCCGAGAGAGCTGCAATGAGAGAGCGGTGCAGTAAGAAATATCCCAGATGGAGACCCTCCTCCGAGACCAGCTCGGTATATGGGATAAGGGTACCGTACCTGAAGAGATCCCCAGTGTCACGAATGCCAGCTGTATCCCAGTTATGTAGCTCCTTCGCTGTGGTAATCTTTTGGTCCCTGAGTGACCTCAAGAGAGGAATAGAGGGGACGTATGGTTTTGTGGAGCAGGCTTCTACGGTAGTATTTATAGGCCACTGAGAGTAACCGTGAGTCTATGCCCCTGGGCTTTACACATGGATGAAACAGATGTAAGCGGGTGAGGTGTGATATAGGTGGGCTTAGATTGGTCATGTCTGAGAGATAACAGGATGCCAGCCCCTGGCATCCTGTAACTGAGCAGTCAAATAATAATGTTCAAAGTTAAGAATGGTGAGGCCACCCTTTCTGGCCAGTAGGTATCCCTTTTTAATGGAAACTGTGTCTGGATGTTCCCCAAATGAAATCTCTAATTGTTTTTTCAAATTTGTTGAAGAAGGTGGGAGGAATGTAGAGAGGTAGGTTTGTAAAGTAATAGAGCAGCCGAGGAAGTAGCACCATTTTAGTGAGGGCAACTCTATTAGTAATGGACAGTGGGAGAGTAGTAGTAGTAGTAAAATCTTTATTTGGTTGTAATTTTACAAAAAACCATAAAAGCTTTCATACATTTCATTTCATTATAACAATTCTATAAACATACTCAGTTCATTTTAAAATTTATAGCATCATTGATTCATCGAGGAGATTAAAGATTATTATTTTGTAGGTTTAGCCTGTGCTTAAAAATACATTTCAGGAAGGTGCTTACAACTTTACATGCATATTCAGAGCTTAAAAACTGCAGCCACAACATTGCAGGGTGACACCTTCGAAGGCCTAAATTTCGGAGCAAGGGGGTTAGCCAAAGTTTGCGGTGTGCCGAATAAAATTTGCAAAACAGTACTGTGTGGATTGTTGTCTGCTCAGATAGTCCATCGCATGGGCAAGCCATTAAACTTTCTTCCCAGCTGTTTCTGTTGGGAAATGCTACAACCCTATGGAAAATGTTCAGCCTGAATCTCGCTAGTAAGAATCGTTCAAACTGCGAGTCGACATAAGTTAAATATGGTTCCATATCCAAGGTGGTCATGACCGCTAGGGAGTGCTGTACAGATGGTTTCTTAATTTCCACTGAAATACGTAATTCTTCGAAGTGGCTCAACGCCTTTGCCTTTAGTTCTTTTTTGGTAATTTCAGCAATGGATTCAGGTTTATAATAAAAGTCTGCCATTCCGAGGTCAATAAAAAGTTTTTTTACGTATCTTAGCCAATCTATTTTTTCAGCACAGTCTAGGCTCATGCAGTCTGCAATAATATCTTTGGTAAGAGTATTTTTAGTTGAGACCCATATTCGGCGCCATAGGAGTACAGGTTCGATTTTGGCCAAGTCCTCAATATGTGGTAGCCCCAGTTCTGCATGGCAAGCAAAAGTAGAAACTCTTTTTGGAACCGCAAGTAGAAATCTCGTAAATGTGTTCTCTGCAACCTGGAGTGCTTTCGTGTTTTTATGTCCCCACAGGCCCGCCCCATAAAGTGCGATGGAATGGCCTTTGGCTCTATAGATCTGTAGGAGTTCGACCGGGGGCTTTTTCCCTAGCTTCTGTGCGAATTTCATGAGTGCGGCAGTAGAGCGCAAAAGTTGGTGTTTACGCGCTTCTATTGCCGCTTTCCAGTTGAGCCTCTCATCTATCATAATCCCTAAATAGGGATACTGGGGGGTGGTGTCCAGTTTTTCGTTGTTAAGGTAGATGTTTTTTCCCTGTTTCCTAGATTGGCCAGCTACCATGACATAGGTTTTTTTTATGTTTATATGGAGGTCCAAATCACTCATAAATTTCGCATAGCTGTTCAGGGATTTTTGGAGCTCACGTGGGGTGCGTGCTATGATGACCGCGTCATCCGCGTACAGGAACGCGGGGACCAGTCGATCTTTCACCCGGGGCAAGTCCAGGCCCCCCCTCAACATCTCTGCCTCAAGACCATTGGTGTAGAGGGAGAAGAGAAAGGGGGCGAGGACGCACCCCTGCCTGACCCCACGCTCCACGGGAAAAGATTCCGACAGCTCGCCTCGTACTCCAAAGCGAACCCTGGAGGAAGCGTTGGAATAAAGTTCCCTAAGTAGGGTCAGAAGGGACTTATCAATTCCCATATTAGATAGCACCGACCATAATTTTGCGTGGGAAACGCAGTCGAAAGCCGCAGAGAGGTTGACATATACCATGTAGAGCCTCTCGCGTTTTGCGGACACGTATTTCCCCATCAGCAGGGCCAGGTTCAGGGCTTGTTCCGTTGTTCCGAGTCCCTCTCGGAAGCCATACTGGATATCCGAGAGGGTCCCGGTGTCTTCCGCCCACTCCTGGAGACGTTGGAGTACCACTCTGCCCAGTACTTTCCCCAGTGAGTCCAGGAGGGAAATTGGTCGGTAACAGGTCACCTCCTCTCTGTTTCCCTTTTTAAATATGGGTGCCAGTATAGATTGGGACCAAGAGGGGAGTAAGCCACACTTCATTGTTGCGTCAAATACCCTTGTTATAATGGGAGCCCACAGATCTAATTTAAATTTTAAAAAATCGACTGGCACCCCATCTGGGCCAGGGGCTTTTCTGCTCTTGCTGGCATTGACTGCAGCTATTACCTCAAGTAAGTTAACTGTCAATGGGATTGGGAATAGGTTATCCTGGTTTGGGCTATTGATGTCTATGAGGGGTACTACTGGGGGTTGACTGAAAATTTTTGCGAAGTGATTTACCCAGATTTGTTCCTCAATGGCCACTTCTATGCTAGGGCGATCTTCTGTGTCCGTTAAGAAAGGTGCTTTTACCACCTTCCAGAATAGATCGCTATCTTTATTTTTAGAGCTTTCATGCAGCTGATCCCACAAGGCTTTTTTGAGTTCTTCTTTTCGTGCTTTACACGTAAGCCTATACGTTTTTCTCAAGGTCCTAATCTCCTCTTGATCTCTTATTGGTTTCGATAGAGCTCTCTTTAGCTTTTTATGGGCGTCTGTGCAATCATGATTAAACCAACCTTTTTTCCTTTCCTTGGTCCCTTTCTGATTTACGGTGAGACATTCATTCACTTTTCCTAGTGGGAGAGTAACCCAGAAGGTCATTTGGGACTGGTAGTGGCTGTGGCTCTGTTGATGGTGCCTTAGAAAAGATCGGTTTTGTTCGGGTAAATGCGGATACCTAAATAGCGGAAGGTGTCAACCACCATGGCCCCAGGACATCGCTCAGAGAGTGTCCCGGGTCTGGGGTGGTCACAGAGAAGGGGAAAAGGGAGGACTTCAATGTGTTGATATGCAGTCCAGATACATTTGCAAGCAATGACAGCACCAGAGCCAGCGAGGGGGGATGGAGTGGAGATCTACCACATATAGCGGAATGTCATCTGCGTATAGAGAGATTGCGGGCATGACATCCCCAAGGGGAATTCCCACATCAACTCAGGTACGGACATATGCAGCGAGCGGTTCAGCTGCTAAGGAGAAAAGAAGGGGGGATGAGGGGCAGCCATGTTAGGTCCAACGACCCACTGCTATGGGTTCAGACATGTAACGGCCCATTTTTACACCAATATTGTTGGGTGTTTGTAAAGTAGTCTGACCATACCAATAAAGAAGGTGCTGATGTCGAATCTGGGTAAAACTGCAACAATCTAATCCCACTCAAGAGAGTCAAAGGCTCTGTCAAGGACTAAAACTAAGCAACCCGAGTGAGGCCATTGCAGCTGGGCATATTCCATCAGTCTGAAATAGCGCCGAAGGTTGAGGGAGGTTTTACGGGCAGGGACAAATCAATTCTGGTCTGGATGGATCAGGTTGGGGATCCAGGGTATGAGTCAATTAGCTACAATCTTCGCCAGAATTTTATAATCTGCGTTTAAAATCGATACGGGCCTGTAGGATCCCAGGGCTGTGGGATCCTTGCCCGGTTTAAATAAGGAGAATACACTGGCCACACATAAGGAAGGTGGCAGCAGGGAATTGTCTATCGCATAGCTATAAAGGGTGTGCAGGTGTGGGATAAGTGTATCAGCATATTTCTTTAAAACTCTGCCGGGAGCCGTCCGGTCCTGGCGCCTTCTCCAGCGCCAATGATGATAGTGCCTCCCGCACCTCATCAACTGATATAGGGGAGTCCAATGCCAGGTGCTGGTCGAGGGATAACATGGGCAATTCTACTGAGTCCAAAAAGACGCATATCTGCTGGGAGTTCCCATGCGTACTGGATGCATAGAGAGTAGAATAATGACAAGCCATGGCTGTGTGGATGTCAAGTTGCCTGCATTGCATATGTCCAATATCATCTCGTATGGTGTGAATTGGACATTGAGGATGCTCTTGTCGTATTTGATAAGCAAGTAGTTTACCTGCCCTATCTGATGTGGCGTGCGTGCGTGCTGGATGATCTAAGAAATTGTGACAGCGTAACTTGTACAAGAGCTCAACCCAGTCTGCATTCATTGCGTCTAATTGCGCTTTAGTCTCAGGGTGGGTGACCAAAATGGATTTGTACCAAAGGAGTTTTTGTTCAAGAGTACCCAGGGAACCGTTGAGCTGTTTGCGAATGTTCTATGTTAGGTCTATCCAATGTCTCCTAGTTGTGACCTCAAAAGCCTCCCACTCTAGTGACAGAGAGCCTGTTGAGTCGATGTTGTGTTCAAAATAGTCTAGCAGTGCCGTTCCCAAGGAATTGCGAAAGGCTTGATCCTCAAGCTCAGCCGGTGCAACCGGCAGGTAGGGATCGGAGGGGCCCTCCTATTCAAGCTAATCGTCATGAGCTGGGGGTTATGATCTGAATGTGTGCGACCAAGATATTCAGTGTCCTGAAATAAGGGCAACAGTACAGAGGAGGCCAGTATGTGATCCAGCCACACATGCAGGTTGTGGACGGGTGAGTACAAGGAGTATATACTTGTGCCCAGATTACGTGCGCACCAGATACCAGACAGGGACCAGTGCCGAAACCAATTGTGCAGAGATTGTGCATTAGATGATGCTGCAGTGCGCGTACGGGGTGGGAAAGAGTGGTCCAGCGAGACATTGAGAACTGAGTTGAAGTCTCCACCCAGGAGTCATGGGATATTGCTCCAGCGACACGTTAGATAGACCGCAAAGGAAGGTGCTCTGTTCAACATTGGGGGCTTAAATTGAACCAAGTACGAGGGGCTGCCCATTAAGTTTAACCCTAAGGAATACATAGCGACCCTCAGTGTCAATCTCCACCTCCTCCTCCCAAGGGTTTCCTGCCTTCACCCAGATCAATGCCCTCCTTGCCGAGGAGGAGAAGTTACTACTGTACACCTGTCCCCCCTAGCGGTGTCACAACCGAGAAGCTTCAAGGCTTGTCAAATGTGTTTCCTGAAGTGGGCAATGCTAGCAGATCTACACTGTAGATACACTAAGGGGCCTATTCCGATGTCGGACATCGGGCAGGAGCTGCTACCGACCGACCAGCTGTCGTTGGTTACAGCCCTGCTAGTACGAGGTCGCATTCGTATACCTTACAATGCAAGCATGCTTTCCGACTGGAAAGCATGCTTGCAATGTAGAAAGCAGGGGTGCAGTTCATCCAAGCACCCTGGGCCGGCACCCCAAGGTGCCTGCCACCCGGTGCAGTGATCAACGGATGGGCACCATAGGTGCCCCCAGACCGCCATCCGGCGGCCTCACACCCATGGGGGCCCTGCTGGGGGCCCCCAGAGACAGCGTCAGACTGCCTTTTCGTGCCAGACAGACTGGCACGAAAAGTCTGTGAAAAGCTGCCATTGTACTCCCTCGGTCGCACAGAGGCGACCGGTGAGTACTGGAGGATTTCCAGACTACAGACAGGCTCTCCGAGCCTGTCGTCCGCAATCTGGAAATCCGAGTCGGATTCCTTCCCGACCGAGCCCATCGGAATGGCTCGGTCGGGAAGGAATCTGTCCGGCACTGACCAAATCGGAATCGGCCCCTGAACGGAATATCTACGCAAGGGGGTATGGATTCCTCTTACGTTCCAGGTGATTATATTAACATGTGCCTTGGTGTAGGGTTGTAGTGATGGGACTCAGTCAGCAGAGCAGTTATGGAATATAAGAGCCCATGGTGTGGCATCGCGTCACATGGAAAAACAGAAACTATTCAGGGAAACCTAAAATTCTACTTCTAAGTTGTGGAACGGCATGAGATCGACTCCCAACAGGAGGTGACCCAAGCAGATGTGCTGAACAATGGCAACGATTGCTCAATCAGACTTTGAATCTGGAAAGGGCAGGTGAGTGCGAAGCTAAGCCGTGTAGCCCACACCCCAGTTAAATAAAAATGAGAGAAGAGGAGGAGAGAGTGTTATCGTGTGTGCATGCTGTAGTGCTGACGCGTATTATATCATCAGATTGTGTGTAGGTAATCTACTGGCTAATTACTTAGTGGGGTGTATACGGTTAAGTTAGTGATACAAAGCTTATTCAGGGCAGTCAGATGATAATATCTGAGGTCTGGGAGCGAAAACAGGGAGGCGAGGCGAGTCTGAGTCTACAGACCATGCCAGTAAGGAGTCAACAACCCCTCCGGACCTGGACGGGGATGCTGTGGAAGCTAATGGCGATCTCATGTCATGAAGAGCTGCTGCCACGCGTGATACCTCCTGATGTTCTGTCAAAATCTGCTCTGGATCCGGGACACTAATCGCAAAAGTATGTTGGCGTGTTCCTCCACCTCTCCCACTACGGCGGCTGCGCATACCCCGTCTGGAAGTTGAGGAATCATCAGGTGGTCTAGATAACGTGGCCAAGCCCTTCTCCTCCAGCCAGTACCAAGCGTCAGATGAGTCAAAAAAGTGGGAGAATCCATTCCTACCCACCCACAGATGATCCTGGAACAGTAAAGAATAGCGCAGATTAAGTTTCCGCAGCTGGTGCTTCACAGCCCCAAAGGAGGCCCGCCGCTTCTGTACCTGGGCAAAGTAATCTGGGAAAAATAAGACTGTTGTGTTCTGAACCGTGGGCCCTGGATGCTTTCTGATTTCCCTCAGTATTGTGTCTCTGATTCTGAAGTTCAATAAGTGAATAGAAATGGTCAACCTATAAAGCGCTCTGATACCCTTGGGTCCAGATAGCACTAAATAAAACGATTGGTTGTGCTGATACTTCAGCAGTGCAACATTCACTAAAGACAAGGCTCCTCTTCCATATATACATCTTTTTCTTTCCACTTCTAAGATAGTAAAGCCATCAAGGCAGAAATAATCTCATTCCAACGTGTTCAGTTCAAAAGACTGGACCTCACAATTCGCACTTCTCTCAAAAAGGGACCAAGCACTTCAATAACTACAGCCTCACTAGAGATCTGAGATTGGCTAATGTGTGACATCTAAAGTTTCCTGAGCATCTTAGGAAGAGTAGACGCTTCTTTGCTTATCCTTCTGCAAAGGTCTGGCGTTTCTTTCCTGTATCGATTACGAAGACCATGGCTTCATCATATTTTCCTATCTGCTACTTACGCAGCACCGGGATTCACATTGTAGGCAGCCTCATTCATTCAATCATTCATTCATTCATTCGTTTATTGGTGTATTCATACATCCATTCCACAGTGGAGTCCAAGTGCCCGTGGCGAAGGTGTTTGTTTTCACTGCAAGATGCCCTAATGTAGTCAAAGAAGGTTGGCATGTTTTGATCTTGTGCCACTTGTGCCTCTGGTCGGAGCTTGGCAATACATTTGTAACTGAAGGCTAGAAGACATTCCGATCGTGCAGCATTCAGAGGAGCTGAAATGTCTCTTGCTGTAAAGCCTATTTTTCTTCTAACAAAGGAGAATGACTTTAAAATGATCCCAAAATTGGTGAATAATTAACTCATAAGTAAGAAATTGCTAACCCCCCAAAAATATGTTAAGTAGTAAATCACTTGTGAAATGGGTTTATAGACAATTAGAATATTTGGATTCCAATTAATTTTTTTGTACACATTTGAAGCTGGATTGGAGCGCCATGGCTCATTTCTAATTCTCTCTTGTCAGTATTACCAGAAACCGCATACAATTCCTGCCACATTCAGTGCAATGACGCGTTGGTATTTTGCATATTTCCCAAACTAATTAGATGTACTGCATCTCCTAAGTATTCTGTGGCATTTTTCTTTTGGGTGTGCCCATATGTAGTAAACAGCTGTGAAAGTGCACTGTTCGAGCAGGCAGCTTGGCAGTGTGCTTTGTTGATGTGTTATACCGAGTAGTAAGGGCCCAACCCCACAGAACATCTTGACACACGATGAGCCACCCTTATGTCAATATGTCTTAAGGGTGGAGTCAGTTACTGTTTTTCGATGAGCGTGGCTTGTTTTTCCCACAATTCCACAAGAATGATGTCACTCACCTTAAAACTGCCTGGAGAATCGGCGTTAAACTGAACAGCAGAGAAATACGCAAAGAAAATATTCGACCCATTTCGTGTATTTGTATTGATCTTAAATTTGGCCGATCTCATTTTTTGACACAGCTGAGCTTACTTCATGAAGTAATGCACATACACACCAGTTTAAATTGCTTTCGGGTGGCAGAATATTGTAAGCCATCTACTGTAGTGAACCTGAGGAAGAAAGCCTCCCTCTAACCCGTCTGTTTCCACCTGAGCTAAGGTGGTGTTCAAACAAGGATTAAACTCTTATTACATCAGTCACCAAAACAAAATGTCTGCCGCTGCGACAAGTCATTCATGGTCTTTAGACCATTGATGGAGGATCCACTAATGCTTCTCTGTGTTCTCCTCCTCCCAGTCCTGGAGCCATATTAATGAAGATCCCGTGAGCGCAGACTGTGGGCACTCCTGTACTGCAGAAGGGACAGCAGACCTTAGAGGACCTCCATCCGTAATATGAATTCCGCAGGCGCTTGCCCAGTTCAAAGTGGACATCCCATCATTTGCAGAAACATGATTTAACTCCTTTGTCCTGTGGCAATGCTATTTTAAAGTAGCAGCAGTGCTTAACCCTTTAAGTGCTGCCGTCGGCCAACTTTCGTCGCAAGCACTTCCTTGCCAGTGCTGCGCACGACCGTTGGCCGACGGGGCCGCGCCCGTTATTCGAACGTTCAGCACTGGGCGCTGAACGTTCGACGCTCCTAAAGTGTTAATTTGACATGGTGGTTGAAGGTGGGGCCCATCATCACTCATTTTTGAGGGGTGGTACATATTTTTCCTCATAGACTTTGATCCAGAAAAAAGACAGAAAAACACAAGAGGGGTAAAGAAGGATAAAGAGAAAGAAAGAAAATGAACGACAAAGAGAGAAAGCAGCAATGAAAAAGAACCTGAAAGAGTAAGATAAAGAGACAGAGAATGTCTGGTGGTGGATTAAAGAGGCATGAGATGGAAGGAAGACTATGCTGCCTTAGTTCTCTGTACCCCAACTTTCGATAACTCCGGCAACAGGCTTCTGCAGAAAACTTTGGGCCCCAGCACTTTTTTTTTTCACAAATGAGGACTGAGTAGCAAGCAGGCTCACAGGCAAAGAGCCAACAAGTGATGTGCTCAACTTGGGCCATCTAGAGGACGCACAAATTTATTTTGGCACCAGTACAGTGCCATTTGGGAAGGGTATGGAAGCTCCAAGTGACTCCTTTCCTGAGGGATGCAGTCACAGTGCAAACTGACTACACCAAGAACGTGAAAGGACTTCCTGCCCCCCTTCAAAGAAAGACTGGGGGTGCATCTACACAGAGACCAATAATAAGACCTTGCACCTCAGCGAGTGAAGGGGCCCTAAAGGCCCCCATAATTGGCCTATAGGGTCTCCAACAGAGCGGCGTCTTTCTCCATTGTACTTTCTCCAGCGTTCACTCATGAGCGTGAGAGAACTTTTTGTTAACCTACCGTACAGCGCTAATCTTCGCCAAGAATGAAGCCGTGCACCCAAACCAGGACAACGTGCTAATACTATGACGCATCTCCTGGTACCACTTGTTCTTTGTTCTGCCATTTCTTCACATAATCACATTTAGGTCGTTTTACAGAGGAACAAAAATCCAGTCAGAATGCTTGTGCTAATCCCACTAATTTACCTTGCACTCAATACCTTGAATTCATTTAAATAAGCCTTCTCAAATGTAACAATTTATTTTTCATATATTATGCTGATTACAACATGCTATTCACACTGTTGCCTGACCAGTTCTTGTAAACCATTGAGAGGAGGAAGGAAGTACATGGAATATTTATTTTCCGATTTTTCTTCCCAAAAATTTAATATTTTTTTTATTTTGGAAAACAATGTAAAGAGAAAGATTACTCAGTTGCATGTGTCAAGTCACTGTATCCACACCATTCCTCCTCCCTGACACATAAGCTTGCTGTCTCTGTGGGCATGATCATGGACAGTGTACTGAGCCACCCGGGCCGTGCGAGGACGACTGCATGTCATCAAGCACCATCTCGGCTGGAAGTGGCTGAGGCGTTAAATAAAGGAGAGGCTAACCGCTTGAGGTCAGTCCCACACATCATAGCTAACATGTGGTTGTGTCTTGTTCATTGCGAGGACCCATACACTAATACTACTTTACAACCACAGCGTTAGGTCCAGATGGGTTGCAGCGTCCCATACAGCACAGGCAGAGGGGAAAATGCTAACAATTGCAGTACTGCCCTTTATGGGGCAACACATTCCTATCCTACATGGTTAATAAAATAGAAAAAGAGGGAGCTCATGTAGTGACTGCACTTCATACTTCCTTCCCCATAGTCTCCTTCCAAGCCCTGTAGAATGTTGACATCACGATGATGTAATAGAATGCTAGAGAGCTCTTGGTTAGAAGTTGAGAGTTAGGGCTGAGCTAGTACCATCCTGCTCCTGGTGGGGTTATTATTTCCTTTACTTCTAATTGATGAATGTACTACTAACCTGTACCATCATAATTTAAATAAATATACTTCATCAACTACCTGGATTCCTGATCATCCTTCACTACAGCTCAGCCCCGGGAGGATAGGTGGGGGAGAGGAGTGGGCACCATTCTTCCAGAGGGTTAGTATGAGGTACCATTTCCAACCTATCAGGCCTTCCTGGTTAAACTGCAGCACCCATAGAATCAATGGTACTTGCACTTCTATAAGGTATACACCATATGCAACGTCCCACTCATTTTCCAATATCCCGCAGAAAAATCGATGTGCTCTCTTTTATGTTTACTGTATATTCCAGTTTTATATTGACTGGACACATTTGAACTATTGCTGCTCACATTGATATTTAAATTATTTATAAAAATGTTAAAACACGTTCATCCCCGTACTGGTTACTGTGCACTCACCAAATTTCCTCCCAAACCTTAAAACCTTCACTGTTACCTGGTGCCCTGTTGTAACCAACTGTCTAACATTTTCATAATTCATCACCAATTTAAGTTTAAACTTATGTGTAAATTTCCATCTAGTGTCTGGGCAATGACACAACCAATAAACAGCTACATTAAAAGCACAACCTCTTACTGACTACTAAAGAAATCTAAGTTCTACCTTCTCATAAAAGTATTAGGTATTATTGTTATGGAATTAAACGGTGCTCATTATATTATCCTAACTGAAGGATTTGGTTGCAGTAAGAGGAACACCCATCAGTGAAAACAGACAGTCAGTGCTTAGTGGCCTTCTAATTCGATTCCCGTATGTCTTGACGGATCTGCTTAGTCTGCATCTGATTCCACTGCATGCGTAGTCCCAGGGTTAGTTAGGGCCTATCGATAGACAAACCTACCCCATTTACAAGTGTGATCAGGAACTACTTCCAAACCTAATTTGTGGCTGTGTTCTGAATAATATTTTATGGTAGTTCTGTGTTTTTAACCCTTTCGATGCTGATGACGAGCTCAACTCGTCATCACCCAAAGGTGTCGTGTGCTGATGACGAGCTGAGCTCGTCATGAACAAATGGCATCAGTGGTTTTCCAGCACAGGGGGGGAAAACGCCCAGCAGCCATGTGGTTAAAAGAACACTTGCTCGTATCAGGTTTGATGAACTGTTTATATTGTTGCTAACACAGAGAAGTAAACAGTGAACTACTTACTTTACAAAGACCGGCTACTACTGAATAAGGAATAGCCCTCTTATCGCAGGAATCAGCCACATGTTGTTAGATTTATTATGTGTTTATTAAGGAGTTTTATAGTGAGGCACAATACCGTTCGGTTTCCTCAGAGTGCGGACAATATTTTTAAGGAAAACGTCCCAAAGCGACATTTAGAAGAAAGAAAGAGCCTAAATTGTCATGCCAGTATGCTAGCAATATTCCTGAATCCAGAGGCATGAGGATAAGATGGCACTATTGGGCAGATATACAGTGTGGTGTTGAAGGTACTCCATCACAGTGGCAAAAGAATACCCTCTCTGACAAACGGAAGGTCCGCCCACCTGATTTACATTCGAGTGGACATTAAGTATGTCAGCGAGAGAGACCACTCAATTGCCGTGGATGCCATACTCTATTGGGCCATTGGAGGTTAGGCCATTCAACCACCCCCTGATTTAGAAAGGACCGTCAAATGGCCAGTTTCTACTCTTCCTTATCTCCTTGAAAAACCAAGTGGTACGGGACAGTAAAAACATTTAAATAACCCTCAACAAGGGAGTGACAGCGGTTCCTGTCAAGGACTAGAGATGTCCACTGGGCTTGCAGACATCTTTAAATTCGGAGTCTGAACACTAAATCAGGCCTTTAGTCTAGAAGAATGGAAATAAAAGCACTAGACTACAGAACCAAGGAGACGCTCTGAAATCACTCTCTAAGTACCAATAAATGAATTATTTCCCCACATTCAGCACCTTAAAGGTTTAGAAAATCTCAGAAGAGGAGCCTCCGGCAAAAACACGCACATGCTCCCAATTTGAATGTGTGACTTTGCTCATAGGGTGGCAATATAGATCTTTAGACTTGGTAATTGATCGATATGCATCTTAATTTTTATGGTTACTCTTAAAACCTATATCAAGCATTGCTTTAAAAAGCATTTTCTTGACCATTCTCATTTTATCTTTTCTTCTGTACGGCATTCCTTTTAGGGAACCACCACTCCTTACTCCCACTTTTCACTCCTCTCTCCTCTTGGTAACCTTCTGAATACTAAATTCGGGCTCCTTATTTTTTTCCTCCTCCCTTCCTTTCTTGATCAATGAGTATGAAGGATAATATCTTAAAATGTACCCACCACATATACATTTCAGCACACCACCAATTCAATCAGCCCGTGATGATGAATCTATTTGCCTAGTGCGTTTGTGTGAATGACACCTTTCTCCCAGGTTCTGTGCTACCGGACATTTTATTTCAAGAGTAATTGATTCAGCAAGAACAGGTACCTAAAGGGGGAATTAGTTCCTTACCCTGTAGCAGCAGATTTCCCAATGACAAGTTTTTTCCATGACCAATCAATCAATCTATCAATCAATCAATCAATCAATCAGAACATTTATAGAGCGCACTACTAACCTGTGAGGGTCACAATGTCCCTGGTAAATTGAACAATCTGAGTTTGAGATGTGGTGGGAAGTTAAGGCATTACATGGGTAGTTCTGCTTCAGGAATGTTTATTATAAGTGTACTTGTTCAAGAGTTCCCCAGTCCTGCCATTGGAGGGCACTGTCCTGGAAGAATAATACCCATACGGAGAGTAATCATTAATGCTAAGCAAGTAGTCCCCTGAACGTAACACTAGTTTGGCAAAACATGGTGCTGTTAAGTTAAACATGCTGTACTTCATACCTCAGCACTCTGTACTCAAGTGAAGTAGTCTGGCGGGCTGTTTGTTTTTACAATACACGCTTCTACCACAGCCTGTTCTCTCTTGCTTCGTATGCATGAGTTGGCATGCAGATTGGGCGGGTATCTTCTGCTTCATTTGTGTTGTTGTTTTTGATGGATTAGATTTTTTGTTGTGGACTTCATTTGTTTCTTTCTGTAGACAGACACCACGGGATAGCTGCTGTGAGCCAATATTTGCACAGCATTGTGCTCTCACCAAAACCATGTTGGATGTTTCTTGTCGCTTTAGTTTTCAATAACAGATTGCGTCTGTGCAAACCTCTACAACAACAAGCTGCCAGACC
Organism: Lissotriton vulgaris; assembly: GCF_964263255.1. Classification (NCBI taxonomy): domain Eukaryota; kingdom Metazoa; phylum Chordata; class Amphibia; order Caudata; family Salamandridae; genus Lissotriton; species Lissotriton vulgaris. The sequence continues at coordinate 433,472,839 of NC_141694.1, read as the reverse complement.
TCCTTGCTAGTCAGTTGTGCATGCAAGCGCCCTTTCATGTGGATCTTACTCTCTAGTGAGTTTTGCATTGAGAGGCAGGACCATACCTTTGAGCCAGCCTATGCAGAGGCTTATTTGTAGGCGTAATCCACTTGACAGAGGACATCCTTCAAAGGTAGATCACTAAGGGCCCGATGTAGGTAAATCCCATTTACCGATATTGAAATACCGAATTTTGCCGATTCGGTATTTCAAAATCGGTAAATGGGATGTAGGTCCCAACATCTGGATTCGTTACCGAATCCTTAACAATTCTTTAATTACCGATTTGGTAAATACCGAAACGGTAATGCCCATTCATTCCTATGGGCTTTGAAGCCCATAGGAATGATTAGGCATTACCGAATCGGTAATTAAAGAATTCACAAGGGTGCAGGGGGTGTCACTTTGACACCCTCTAGCACCCCCAAAACGGGCATGTGTGCAATGTGGCACACAGACATGCCCTAAGGGCACGTCTGTCTGTCACATGGCACATGTGTACATGCACAGATGTGCATGTACACAGGAATCGGTATTTTACCATGGATTTGTATTCCATGGTAAAATACCGATTCTGTCAGCCATGTGCCAATAGAAAATTGGCTACCCACATAGCATTTTCGGTAATTTTACCGAATCGGTACTTATTACCGATTCGGTAATAATAACGATTCGGTAAAATTACCGAATATGTGCACCTACATCTCCCTAGCCCTTTACCGATCGGAAACGGCCGAAAATCGGTATTTTCGGCCGATTCCGATCGGTAAAGGGCTACCTACATCTGGCCCTAAGTCTCTCAAGTGAAATAAACGCTGTGTGTCCCTATTTCTCCAGCATGGCTTTCAGCTGTGTGCTCCTTAATCGCGACTACATTTGCAAAGACCCATGTTTGTTTTTCAAAAAGCTCGCCTCCGTACTCAAAAGGAGAGAAGCTGAAACATATCAGCAAAATCAGGTGGACAAGGGATGTAAAGCCATTGAATGTATAATACATTTGGAGACCTTGTCTGTAGAGTTTTATCAAAACACTGATGAATTATTTACAACTGTCCTCAATAATTGATAGTACATCTGTATCATACACAACTACTTTAATTCCATACATACATATACTTCCCGTTTTTACTGCTCTGACTGAAAATCTCTGTCGTACTGATACTAAAACATATACATCAAATAAACACATTTGTAAAAATAATGTGATATGATCGTGATAGACTGGAGATATCGGGAATATTTATTTTTGAAGTGTTGTGATCCCTAAATGAACATGAAAGGATGTGACTAAAACCACATAATTATAGGGATAAGCAGTGAAACAGTTATCATTTTATTTTTTATCCTGTGTCAGTAGAGCACTTGCACTGCTGAAGAAGCTGTGAGTGCTTTTAGGGACAAACATAATAGCACGTTTGAAGAAGCAAAAAACGCAAACGCAGAATAATAATCAACAACAGAGCCATCATGTTGATGGACAGGAATGCCATTAAACCTTTGTTGTATTTCCAGAGGTTCGCAGTAAGGCAAAGACTCAAAGGGAGGTATTGCCCTAGGAGGATGTTTAGTTGTATGCTCAGTGTAATGGGCTCTTAATGAAAAACAATAATGCACTTGCATAATTAAGACATGTCAGTATAGGGCCTACATGTCAGTATAGGGCCCCCCCCCCCCCCAAAACAAATCTGTTAGTCACAACTTAATTGCAGGTCCTTGCTTGCAAGTGGTACTTACTTCAAATCTCGTTGCTTACAATTCAGAGGCAGGTCCCTGCTATGGGCAAAGTGTCGAAGTGGTGCAAATGGAGAGCAAGAGTGCATCTAATTGGATAGAACTTTTCAATCTCTGGTCCATTTGGATATTTTTCAGTATAATCATCCTATCTACTTTTCCCACGTTGTCATGGCTCGTTTCTCTTATAGGTGCACTTTCTTTTTACAGAGTGTGTTTTGCACTTCACTGCTTGCACAAGTCCTCTTTCAATGCATTATGGTAGATATTGTTCATTTTACTCACCGTTTGGTAATTATCCATTCAGATGGCTACTTTTAACTGTAGATTCCTCACCTTTAGAATATCCCTAGGTGTCAGACTCAATCTGGAGATTTTTCTTAGCAGTGCTCCCATGTGCTGGTAGGGAGCGTTGGAGTGACTCAACACCACCCCGGAAGTGACAGAATGGAGCTACATATAAGTGCCATTCAGTTAAAAAACTGTTGAGAAGTATACTCCAACTATATTGGATCTGCTTGGACCATAGATAATCATTCGCCATCTTTCACTACCTCTTCCATGTGAGCATTGTTGATAAAAAGTCTTGGACTAACGAGATGCGGGTATCCCTCTATGTGCTGGTTTCAGCTTTCCTGGTAGCCATCAGGATCTCTTCTTTGATCTTAAGGAAGTGGACTTGGTTCTGAACATTTGGGTTGAACTTGTTTCTTGTTTGCAAAGCTGTGAAGACCCTATGGATGTGGTACAATTCTACGGCTGAAACGTTCAGTAATTTAAAACGGGAATGGAATAGGGCCTGAATATTTTGTTCCAGTTCTGAGTTCTGTCTCTCTTCTGGAACTCCTCTGATATGTAAGTTATTTCTCCTTGAACTATTCTCTCCTTCCTCCAGTCTGTCCAGGAGATTCTGATCTTGCCGTTCAAGTTCACGTACTCTAAAATCTAGTTTGTCTCTGTTGTGGGCTTCTTTTGTTGTTGCAGTTTCAAGTTAATCAGTCCTTAATTCAGCTTTTGTATTTTGTGGTAAAGTTCCAGCATCTCCTTCCTAAACTTGATTATCAGGAGGCATATATTTCCTCTTGTTGAGAAGGCATCTAAGTTGCTGTCAATCAGTAGGCCAAGCATGAGTTCTGCAGGGGACTTTTCTGGAGGTCCAATTGGCTTCTGTACAGATTTGGACTAGGTGACCATGCCTTTACTATTGGGGCACTTGGTGACCTTGTTCCTAGCTCCTGAAATACCCACGCAGTGCTCCTGGGGCTCAGTCACTTTTATGTACAAGTGTTTGGAGACTCCAGTCAGAATAAGGAGCGCAAGTCTCTTGCAACCTTTCGCCAAATTCCAAATGACCAACTTGAGCTATTGGTTATGACCACAGTCATTAGTCCTGTTTTTGTTTTCGATGGGTGACTTCATTATCATCCCTCTACTTGTTGCTGTCCAACTTATCTTCCATTTGCCCCAAGACTATAGAGGGTTGCCAACTAAGGTGCCAAATCTTTGAAAGGAGTTTCAGTCACTGGAACAGCATCATGAGATTGTCAGAAATGGGGTTAGCAATTCGGGCAGGGGGGTACCACTATCAAATAAATAAATTCACTCTGCTTTGGTCAACACACAGTTCTGAGAGAATCTCTGCTCAAACTCTGGCACAAGTAGCAGGCAATCCTTCGAGAATTGTGTGCTAATTTTAAGCAGTACCAACAATTTTAAAGTAAAGAACATAACACAGTAAAATTCCCAAACCAATTTAGTAATCAAAATCAAATAGGTTAAGAGGAACTGAAGATTAGGATTTTGTAAAGTTTTAACGGAATAAGCACATAGAGAAAATAACCAAGGACTATGGTGAAACAACAGTTGGTGGTGGCCGGACCTAGGCACAGTTTCTGGCTACCCATGATTGAATTGTGGTTCAGTACTCCAAGCTGTTTGTCCCAGTCCAAGTTTTTACCTTCAGACGTAGTTTCTAACTGTTTAAAAACTTCTTCTGGTCTATTCAGCGGGCCATAGCTCCTGAACGCCGGCTTCTGGGCACCAGGTCTCACCAGCCAGATCGTCAACAAGGTTTGGTCCTCTTTAGTCAGCTAGGCTCTTTTGGAGTCAAGAATACTGGTGCTTTTTGTGTCTCTGAAGCTTAGAAACAGGAGGCAAGTACTTGACCCTGGGAGTGCAATTCTAGTCCCTGAGTATCAGCAGGGGTCAGGAGTCCTTACGTCCTTGTGTGAATCCTCTTCTTCTAGGAGCCAGGAGACAAGATTAATCTTTCTACAGGGCTGTCTTCTTAAGATGGAGTCTTTCCAGGTCCAGGAATTTTCATAGTAGTTGGTGGTACGGAGGCCAGATTTATCTTGTGCACTGGCCAGTGATAATAATAAAAATAATATGTAGATTTATAAAGCGCCTGTTTACACCACAACGGTGTGTCCATGCACTGAACCCATGATCATGCTGCAGTGAGACCTAGCAAAAGCATAAGAGAATGCCCAGGAGGGCAATTATGCACGGCTAAAGATCCAGGTTTTTAAAAGATTCCTAAACCGCGTCTCCGGGGGTTCAGCTCTCAACAGAAGCAGAAGAAAATTCCAAATCTTAGCCGCTAGGAAGGAGAAGGAGCATTCTCCCAGTCTGGCCTTTGGGATCTTGGGGATTTGCACAAGATTAGCCTCAGAAAATCTCAAATGGCTCTGTGGGAGGTAGGGCTGTATCAGGGGGCGAAGGTATTTGGAACCTTTTGTGGATAAAATCTTGTGGCAGTAACAGAGAGCCTTAAAGCAGATTCTCTATTCCAGTGGAAGTCAGTGGAGAGTGGCTAACGCCGCCGTTGTAGAAGCCCTTCTGGGGAGGTTAAGGCCCAGGTCAGTCGCAGCATTTTGCACTCTTTGGAACTTTTTTAGGCTCCCTTTGGAAGCTCTCAGATAGAGCATATTAAAGTTGTCTAATTATGATGTGACCAGCGCATCAACCACCATTTTGCGCAATTCAATAGGGAGGAGGTCCAGCGTCTTTCTTAGCATTTTAAGAGAGTTGAAGCACTGCCTTGCTACACTACTAATTTGAGATTCGAAGGAAAGATTGACATTGAACCAAACTCCTATTTTGTTTACATTTGGTTTAGGTTCAGGGATCTGGCCCAGCATGTCTGGCCACCACGCAGTTGACCATGTAGATAGCTTTAAACAGCTCTCGGTCATCCAAGAGGCAAGTTACACGGGACAGGATTTGAAATGGTGAGCCGAACTGTCTTCATTCTGAGAGTCACAGTCGATTGTGTGTTGTCTGTATATGATACTAATTCAACATTATGTCTCCCAATGACCTCTACTAGAGGACATATGTAAATATTAAATAGAGTGGGGCTCAGAATGGAGTCCTGGGGAACTCCTTGCGGAAGAGTAAATGTCTCAGAGGTGAAAGGTCTCTGAGCGACTTGAAAGGTGCGGTTGAACAGGAAGGAGGAGAGCCATCTTAGTGCCCAGCCGCCGACCCGCATTCTCCTAGTCTCTGAATCAAGAGGCCGTGGGATAAGGTGTTGAAGGCTGCACTCAGGTCGAGCAATATTTAGGCTGAGGTAAGACGGTTGTCCCTGTTGTGTCTTAGAGTTTCAGTCGCAAGAAGTAGGGTAGATTCCCTTGAGTGGGCAGCCTGGAATCCTTATTGAGATGTATGAAGTATTTCTGTTTCTTCAATGATACGAGTAATTTGATGGTTAATATGTTTTTCCAGAATTTTTGCAAAGAAGGGCAAAAGAGAGATGGGTCTGAGGTTGTCCAAAATCAAGGGGCCAAGAGTGAGTGTTTTCTGAACAGTGAGCACAATAGCATGTTTCCATTTCTGAGGTATACACCCCAATGTGAGACACATCATGATTAGGTGTCTAAGATGGGAAAGAATGGGGAGCATTCCTAACCAGAGTATTCTAGGTGTGGCCGGGTCCAAAGGGGACCCCAATTTAATATACAAGAGGAATTCCTGTAATTTCTTTATAGAGGGGCTGGTAAAAAACACAGAGATCGCCCTGAGTAGGTTATTTGTTGTCCCTAACATGACGCTGGCATTCCTTGGCTTCTGGTGGGGAAGTACCATACATTTTACCTACTTTAGCAGTGAAATAGTGAGCAATGCTGTTGCTAGTATCCTGAGAGGGAGTTCCCAGAGTGGAGACTCGATCAAGAGAGGACAGGGATTCAGGCACGCCCAGCACAGGTAACAGTGGGGGCGGGGCGGCGTTTGGGCAGTGGGGCGGAAGTGGACAGCCAACAGGATAGGGAAAGTAAAATTTGAAAAAAACATAAAACCACTTACCTTGCACTCGCCGCATTGCCTGTTTGGCCGACTCTTCCAAAGAACTGTGACCATGGCTGATACTGAGCTGCCATGAGACATCAAACTGTGACCATGGCTGGTCCTGTGCCGTTGTGACCTAAAGAATGTTTACAGCTGCCCTGTACCTCTACATCTCATCCGAAGACTGAAGCTTATGCCTGTGCCACTGGGCTCAAAGAGACTAAGTCCCAGCCCAAGCCACTATCACCGAGGAGTCTGGTGCCCTGAAATAGGGCCTGTGTAAAGCCTAATACATAGAAACTGGCCAAAGTGTGACTATGACAGTATTCACCCAAGTGACCCTCCGTAACTCCAGGTTATCTTTTTAGCTGCATACAGGGACTGTCCGCTCCCTGCTCCCACCAATACCCTTGAACCACGACCTAGCTGCAGAAAGAGGAGCCACATCGGAACACCACTATGAACTCCCCAGCGAAAGTGGGAGAGTCGATGTGCGCTGCTGCTTGCTGGCTGCCTCCTCACAACTGAATTCCTCAGGACTTCATGTGAGAGAAAGACTTCATGAACTGTGAAAGACTGAGTGGATTAACAATTAATAAAGGGGTAACCGGCACCTGAGCCTAAATTCATCCTATTACTGGTGCCACCCCACTGTGGTCTGACACCCAGCTTCCAGAAATGGGGGTCCTGGACGACTTTGACTGCTGGGATTTAACTGGTATCTCAAAATTAGGGGACATTTGGGATTTTACGGATCTCAGGTCATTCAACAAACTCATCCATTAATTTAGTCTTCACAAAAGTAGATTTTTTAGATTCCAACAATTAAGGCAATCCCTCAAGGTGTATAGGATGGACTTAAGCACACTCCCTGCATGCAACCCTTTGGAAGCAAAGGTCACTATTTAACCTTTTCGGAAAATGGTGATATTACACATGTATCGACCCTCTGTTGTTAATATACCTGTTCCAATAGAGCTAATCAGAGTAAGCTGGCAGGAAGACATTGGCTCCCTAGAAGATCATGAATGATTGTGTTGAAAAGGCCCCCTCCTTTGCTATTTCAGCATGCCTGATACAATTCAAACACCAAAATAGATAATATTGTATGCCACAGTGCCTGCACACAATGGGAAATGCACGACTGCACAATGGCTGGGACTCTTGACATTTTTACCATGTGTTTTGGGCTTGTTCATACATTAATAGATAGTAGGCTAATATGCAAGAGATAATCACTCGGATAATCATGGTACCAGTCACACTGGCGCCATAAACTGCACTTTTGAGAGAAGACGAATAGGAAGCATATACCTGGTTGATGATAGGACTAGGCAGTTTAATAGCAAAAACAGACATAGCTCACTACTGGTTGAATAAGAATGCGCTGCCAAAATCCAAGAGCCAGAGAATGATGAATAGCTGCATGCAACTGGAACATAGGTTATGCCTTATACGTGGCTGTCCGACTAAGTGTGAGAAAATATGTGGCCATGGATTAAGTTTTATAGACTAGGCTAATAATGTAGTGGTCTTCACTAAAATAGGAAATGGACGAGATTTTTTATTAGTGCCCACCAGGAGAAACTCTATATTATCATATGATGATGCTGTGTGCAGTTAGGTTTAATTATCGGTTTTATGCTTTATGGTTAAAGCTTATGAAATTTATAAAACTATTACTACTACTCCCAGAAAAGATGTGAGCCAGACATTAAAAATATGAGAGCTGATTGAAGAACAGCTACCCCAGTGACCAGTTCACTTAATTGTACCTGGCCATCATTATATTCATAGTATTTAGTTCTGATGTGTATTAAAGTACTTTTCTTTCTAAAAGTAAAACAGTAGGTTGGACAGTCAGCCATTTTGCTGCTGAATGATTGCGGAATTCTGAGCTTGAGCACCCCCAAACTACCTCCTTGAGAAGCCTGTGACTTCTTGTAATTACTACTGAGAGCCAAGGGCTGAAGGGTTTTTACTTGGCTCAGAACCATAGCAGGATGGACCCGGGGACCTCAGAGGCAAATGACGCCAACCCCCACATTTGAGGGCCAGTCGGCCCAGCGTGGTCTGTGCCCCCACTCCCTAGCTAGGGCTGACAGTATGTGTGCGTGTGGTTGTGTTTAAATAACAAAGAGTGGGCTTTGGGTCAGCCCCTTGCTAGCTTGCTTAAGCCACCTTCAGCTTGAGGCAAACGCTCACATTTTGAATATCAGCCAAGAAACGTATGTTATTCTCTGTCGTACTCTTGGCTGTATTTATTTTTATCCTTATAGCTCCAATGATATCTTGAAATGCACGAAATGCTATGTTAGATTTTCAAAGTACACTAAATCATCACAAGTTTCTTACTTTCAATTATTTCTCATACATGCATTTCATGCTTGAGGCACTGCTGTTTTCATTGTAGCAGACATTTTTATATGCTTTTTTTTTTTTTTTTTTTTTACAAGCGCAAGTGTGTGACTGCCCATCAGTGTGAGGCTGCCTTATTGATATGTTTCTTGTCAGACACTAGGATAGCCAAATCTCGAGATGATCAAAGTATTGCGAGATCAGCAACAAATAGCATGATCTCATAAGAGTTCTGGAGAGCATCATGGGGTCACACCGTCCCATTCCCATCAGGGCTGCTGCTACCTGGCGACTCCTGTTCATCTTGTTGCCGTTCAGTGCACCTATCGTTAGGATGAAATACTACTGCTGTAGAGCGAGCCCAGCGGCTCCTTCTCATCCTGCACCCAGACCTCTGGCGTTTTTCAGTGAAACTGGCAGCAGGCATGGGCATAGGTTCAGGGGGTGGGGTGTTTTGGGTGTTACACCACTTGCCCCCAACAAATGTATTTTCTGATAAATAGTCGGGTACAGAGGCTTTCAGTCGGGTTTGTTGAGGCGTCTGTCGGATTTCACCACGAATTTGAACATTTAGACAAAAATGCACATACAATCTCTCCCTTTCGGTTTTGAAAGTCGTCGAAAATGTTGATTATTTTACAAAATATTGTGCTTCTCTCTTAGTGCTCCTACAACTCTGCATTCCTCCCCCTTTTTCTGCCCATTAGGCCCGTTCCATGTCCCCGTCATGTGGCATAATTTATATTAAGATTAAATGCCGAACTGAATGTTGGAAAATCTGAAACTCACACCCTCCTACCTTACTGACTAAGTTACGCCATTGGCAACAGGACGGTAAAGAGCTGCTACTTTTCAGCCAGGCCACTGCTAACAAGTAGTGGCAAAGCCACATGATCTGGTTTATAACTAAAACTGCAAGCCACACCTATTGGCTTTGCCAGGGCTTAAGTGAGTCACAACAGTTTACCCCAAGTGCTCTAGGCCCTTGGTTGTTGTTGCATTGCTCAAACATGTCAAAGGCTCATATTTGGATCTTTATCTGATCTGGTAGCGATATCCAGCAGTAAAGTCTTAAATTTGGAGGTAGTTATGGGTTGGGAATTTGAAAAATGTATACAAAATTAAAAAAAAAAGAAAATTAAGTAACGGTTAGTGTCCAGGTTTGTAAAACATATAATTCTTTATTTACATAGAATACGCAAGTGAAATGATTAACCAAGTAAATCAGAAGGTTATAGCACCAGGTGGACTGAGACCCCCAAAGCCATTATAGTTCTACAGCTTTTAGGTGCTACTGATGATGTAAAACTGAACTTGCTGGAGCCCGAGGTTCCGCCGTCACTCGCTACTCTCCAAGAACCCTGTGTACATCAGGTCGATTGATCTTTGTTGTCAGCTGAGACTTCAAAGTGAAACCTCAACATGAATGAAAAACAATTATCATTACTTTTGTTCAGGTCAGTAAATAGAGTTTAGTTCAATTAAAGGGTTTTATTTTAAATATTTTTGTAATTCATTCATTTTATGACGGTATTATTCTCTAAAAAATATCAGTAGAAGTTAACAATCATTCAATACATTTAGTAATAAGATGAATCACTTCAATAAATCAAAGCTAGCATTAATATAAGGAAATGTAACAACCATGTTCCATTAAGAAACGTTCCTATTCTAATCTAGTTTTGAAATAAGTGCGAAAAAGATTTATAGGTGTCAGTACAGGAACTCATGAAGAGTTTCTGATGAGAGAGTCAAGCATAAGCATTAAGATTTAGCAGAATAAGCCAAAAAATATTATCAGCGCAAATAAAAGCTAGTAGAGGAAGATATAAAGAGACGTCTAAGAAACTCAGTATAGAGCATGGGTACTCACAAACTTTCTCTCGGGGGCCAAATTTACAGTGTGGTTTGTGTCTGAGGGCCGCACCAGTGGGGGCGGGGCCAGTGGGGGAGGGGCGGGGCTAGACCAACCCAAAAAAAAACTGACCATGAGGTTGATCACTGGTCCCTGCAGCGGACACCTTCGTCCACTGAGCCACCAGACCCGGCATACCCACCTCTCTCTCTAGCTCTCTTTCTCTCTCTCTCTCCCTCCCTCCCTCTCCCTCCCTCTCTCACTCTCCCTTACTCTGTCCCCCTCCCTCTGTCTCCCTCCCTCTGTCTCCCTTACCCTCTCTCACTCCCTCACTCTGTCTCCCTTTCCCTCTCTCACTCCCTCACTCTGTCTCCCTTTCCCTCTCTCACTCTGTCACTCCCTTTCCCTCCCTCCCTTTCCCTCTCTCACTCCCTCACTCTGTCTCCCTTTCCCTCTCTCACTCCCTCACCCCCTTTCCCTCCCTTCCTTTCCCTCCCTCCCTTTCCCTCTCTCCCTCTCTCACTCCCTCACTCTGTCTCCCTTTCCCTCTCTCACTCCCTCACTCTGTCTCCCTTTCCCTCTCTCACTCCCTCACTCTGTCACTCCCTTTCCCTCCCTCTCTCTCTCTCTCACTCCCTCACTCTGTCTCCCTTTCCCTCTTTCACTCCCTCACCCCTTTTCCCTCCCTCCCTTTCCCTATCTCACTCCCTCACTCTGTCTCCCTTTCCCTCTCTCACTCCCTCACTCTGTTACTCCCTTTCCTTCCCTCCCTCACTCCCTCACTGTCACTCTCTTTCCCTCCCTCACCCTCCCTTTCCCTTTCCCTCCTTCCCTCTCACTCCCCCTCACCCAGTCTCCCTTTCCCTCCCTCACTTTGTCTCAACTTCAGGGATTCCGCACTCCTTGATTTGTTCCATAATTTGCCTGCAGTAAGAAGAATTCACATTTATTACCAGTGTATTAGTATTAGGCAGATACTATTCTAGAATCAAAGCTAATAGGGTCTTGAATGCAGTAGACTCAAGTGCAAGGGACTCTGCAGTAAAGCACATGGCACCCTCCTAAACTTCACATGGTTAAATATGAGTAAAGATAAGCATTTTAAAATTCGTAATGCTCCATGATAACTTTATCCGCCTACTCGAACAGGGGCCACCCACATTTAACCAACAACCCAGTTTCTCATAATCCATCATTCCATCTTTAGCCATTCCATTCATTCATCCACTCTGCCACTAATCCATCTACCTACTCATCCATCCTTCTGTCTGTCCATCTATCCATCCATCCACTCTGCCATTCATCTTTCATTCATTCATCTATCCACTCTATCCATCCACCCATCCATCCATCTACTTTTCTATCCACCCATCCCTCCACTCTGCCATCTAGTCACTCATTCTTTCACCAACTCATCCACCACCTTGCTATGCCATCCCATCTCATGTCCATCCACATATTAATCCCTCATTCTCTCATATTTCACCTGTCCATCCATCTATTCATCCACCCCTTCACTCGGCCATCCTTCCACCTGTTCATTCACTTATCCATTAACTCACCTATACATTCACCCATCCAACCCTTTACTCTCCCCTCCTTTCACCCGTCCGTCCACCTATCCATTTACCTATCTAGTCACTCATTCATCCATCCATCTGCCATTCTTTCACATATCCATCCACCTATCAATTCACTCAACCTTTCACCCATACATCTACCCAGTCATTCATCCATTTATTCATCCACCTTTCAATATTCCTTCCTTCTTGCATTTACTCATCTTTCTTGTTTCCTTACTCCTGCTTGCGTTATTTATGAGCATTTGTCTGCTGAGTTTCATGCAGAAGAAACCCCCCAAAAATCCCACTCCCAGTGTAACTGCAAAAGCGGGGGTTCACAACGCTCCTGTAGGTGATATGTTTAAATGTTTGTCGGGCGCATGGTAGCATTAGATGTCTTGGGGCAATCTATACAACTGATGATTAATATCATTAAGAGATTCCCTGCTCATTAATGGCAAACAAAGGTAGGACGCAAGGCAATAGCACACATAATATTCAGACAACATTTGAAGGAAGTATAAGGCAGTGCAACATGGTTTGAATTTATATTTCTCCATAAGCGGGAGGATGTACTTTTTGTGATACACCGTATAAGATTTACAAAAAAGATGAGGTGCAAATTAGATTGTGGTGAAGTTCCATCGCCCGGGTGGAGACAGCTTCGGAGCACACAGCCGCACCGAGCGCATTAACAGGTCTTTAAAAGACCATTAATATGTTAATGAGGCTGTGTTGTTCACCTCTTAGCGCCCCTGCAGCTCCACTCTAAGTATGGCAGGAATCGCCCGGCCAGCCCCCACAGAGCAGCAGTCTCCAAGTCGCGTTGCTGCAACTTGTGTTGGCAGACACTCTTTTAAAAAAAAAAAATTAAAACACCGGTACGATATGTGCAAGGTCCGCGGGCGGCCAGGAAAGGCTTGCCGGGCCGCTGTTGGCCCGCGGGCCGTACTATGAGTACCCGTGGTATAGAGTCTCCACTCCTGCCAACGGGATCTCCTAAAGAAAGAGTCTGCCTCAATAGAAAAAATCTGCCTAACTAGTCCTGGAACATGCACTAATATAAACACACGTTTTCTACGTTGCAACATATATGTTCTCTCTCCTTCTTGGCCAATAAGATTTCAGCACGCTCCTGGGAACAGGTCTACTCCCCATCTTCTCACCAGAGTACAATCATCTTTCAACCATGTGTCCTTGAATGTTGCAGGCACTTGCCTTTTTGTTTGTAACATTGTCTTCCCATGAATCATCCTTCCTGTCATCTACGTTTTCTGTGGTGTGAACCTCCCTGTCAGTCGTCTAATACAACAAATGTCTATTCATAAACTAATAACAGTAGCTTCCGAGATTGCAACGCCCGCAGCAAAGAGAAGAAATCAACTTTGCACAATTGTGGGTTAAAGTGAAAAACACGCATTTCAGTGTTAACAGGTTTTCACTGTGTCATTGTATATGTTAAAACAACAGTTGATGGACAGAATGCAGAACAATGTCATACATTCACCCCAGTACAGAGATCTGGGCCTAATTCCATCGTTTTATTGCACTCCACACCACACCTGTTCAGACATGGCCATATGCAAATCAGCCTTGACCCTGTGCCTCATGGGAACAGTCCAGCCCGAACTGCCAAGCCATGTCTTTCCTGGACCGGAATCAAGCATCCTAGGACCGGTTTCTGGCTATCAGCCGTCTTCAGCCAGGATAGCTTGACTCCAGTGGTGTGGAGAGCATGGGACTCACATCTGAGCATACCCATCCCACTCGGGGGGACAAATGCAAAAACAACAGTTGATGGACAGACTGCAGAACAAGGTCATACATTCACCCCAGTACAGAGATCTGGGCCTAAATCCATCGTTTTTTGCACTCCACGCCACCCCAGTTCAGATATGGCCATATGCAAATCAGCCTTGACCCTGTGCCTCATGCGAACAGTCCAGCCTGAACTGCCAAGCCATGTCTTTACTGGACCGGAATCAAGCATCCTAGGACCAGTTTCTGGCTATCAGCCGTCTTCAGGCAGGATAACTTGACTCCAGTGGTGTGGAGAGCATGGGACTCACATCTGAGCATACCCATCCCACTCGGGGTGACAAATGCAAAAACAACAGTTGATGGACAGACTGCAGAACAATGTCATGCATTCACCCCAGTACAGAGATCTGTGCCTAAATCCATCGTTTTTTTGCACTCCACACCACCCCATTTCAGACATGGCCATATGCAAATCAGCCTTGACCCTGTGCCTCATGCGAACAGTCCAGCCTGAACTGCCAAGCCATGTCTTTACTGGACCGGAATCAAGCATCCTAGGACCAGTTTCTGGCTATCAGCCGTCTTCAGCCAGGATAGCTTGACTCCAGTGGTGTGGAGAGCATGGGACTCACATCTGAGCATACCCATCCCACTCGGGGTGACAAATGCAAAAACAACAGTTGATGGACAGACTGCAGAACAATGTCATACATTCACCCTAGTACAGAGATCTGTGCCTAAATCCATCGTTTTTTTGCACTCCACACCACCCCATTCAGACATGGCCATATGCAAATCAGCCTTGACCCTGTGCCTCATGGGAACAGTCCAGCCCGAACTGCCAAGCCATGTCTTTACTGGACAAGAGGACAAGGAGGCCTAGGAGCAAAGGGCCAAGATCAGAAAGCCAGCAGGACAAGGAGGAAGATGAGAAGCCGGGTCTGCTGGTTCAGTGGACTGATGGGTCCACTGTAGGGGCCTGTGTTTGACCTCATGGTTACAGGTTAAAATCCTGGTAGGGTTCATTCAGCCTTTCACCCTTCTGAGGTTGATAAAATGAGTACCATTGAGTTGGGCAACAATAAAAATCTGTTATTCAGGGCCAAGACGCCCTTCAGGGTGAATGTACACTTTACAAAAACAGGGTATGTCTTGTTATGTTTGGTGACCAGGACAAGGAGGACCAGTGGAAGCATGAGAAGGAGGGAGATGGCCCCCACGAAGTTTAGAATAAACATGACCATGAGGACCATGAGGACCGAGATTAGGATGAGGAGAACCAGTATGATGACGCATAAGACCAGGAGGAGGCCCAGGATGGGAAGGATGACCAGAAAGACCAGTCAGAAGGCTGGGATCTGTACGTCCAATGCTAGGAGAGCCAACCGATCTTGGAGCAGGAGAACCAGCATGACTAAGAACAGGAGAACTAAGAGGAGGAGGACAGGATTTATAGAACTGGAAACAGCAGAAGGCCCAACAGTGTTGACTGGGAACAGGGAGACCCAAATTACTAGGACCAAGAGGGCAGGAGACAAGTAGCACCCACATTGGCTTGAACAGTTGTGTTAGGAGCAGTAAGATCAACAGGACCAGCAGAGCCAGGAGGGGTAGTACTAAGAGGAGGAACTGGAGTGGGACCACCTTAAAGACCAGAACAGGAACACCAGCTTGTCCCGGATAAGGAGTTCAGGGCATGGAGGACAAGAGAGAGGCGAAAGATCAGAGTACGGATCAGGGAAAGGAGGAGGAGAAGTGCTGGGTGACTATTCAGCACCCAGAAGGACAAGGATGACCTTGGAGACTAAGACCAGGAGGACCTCGATGACAAAAATGTCTTGGACCCGGAAAAACAGCAGAACCAGGAGGGGATCTAAATGAAGGGTCAGGAAGTCCAGAAGTAGAAGAATGAGGACTACCAGCACTGGGACAGCAAGGAGGACCACACTAGAAATACTGGGAGGACAGTTCCATGAGGACCAGGGCAGGAGGAGAAGTAGAAGGACTTGGAGGAACCAGGAAAGTAGAAGGCCCACCAGGAAGATAAGAGCCTTCAGGATGATCAGGACGGAAGATCAGGTCAAAGAGGATCAGGAAGAGGAGGGAAGGAAACGAGGAGGAGAATATGGAGTTACACAAAAAGGGACACCAGAAAGATGAGAGCCAGCAGGGAGAAGAGGATACGAATGACCGTAAGGACCTAGAAGAGGACCAAGAGCAGCAGAAGTGCATATAGGCTCATGTATTAAAGCTCACGGTTACTTAGAGCATATCTCTCATAATCAGTTCTTAGTTATTCTTTATTGGCCACCTCCTACCCTTTTAGCATTTCTCCTTTCTTCCGCCTGCTTAGAGTCCTGAAGAGAGTTACCCTGGTGTTGCTCTATTGCATTTGTACAGTAGCTCTCTTTTTTTTATAAACCAATTTTTGTTTTCATTTATCTACACCACATTTAGATACATCTCATCTATGTTAAAACATATGTGCCTAATATTAATTACCATTAATTAGTGGTGCTAAAATTAAATCATTGTGATATCAACAGGATTTCCTGGTTCAATGTAAAATCTTGAAAAAATAGTGGAACAAAAAAGGGTCATGCGAAGGCGTCAACATAATCAGTAATATTACAATAATCATAGTAGGTCTATTCCATGTCTCATCCCTGTAAACCCCACCGGAGTTTGTTAAAATATCAGTGTCTATATATGGCAGTGTAGTATTGTGCAGGACCCTCGAGTCATTAGAGATAATTTAGAGTTAATTGTTACTTGTAAATGAGAACAGATGGCACAATGTCAGTGCATGAGTACATAGAGAGGCGAGCCTATACAAGTCAATAGCAACAATAAGTGCAGTAGGGAGGTCACAGAGTCGCAAATCTGGTAGGAGTTACACGCTAGCAGAAATAGAAGTGGTATTGCTAGTTAACCAGACCCTCACTATAAGTATTCAAATCAGCCAACAGTGGTTTCCAGTCCGCTGCAATAGGGCATTAGCGTGGTCCCCAAGCATCCTCTTGTTGAACCGCTACTGCTTCAGCCCCCACCCCCTCCCCCGCCCCCAATTAGGCATCGCCTTGCACCAGTGTGTTTTGCCTGGCAGTGTCTGAGCCTTCCAATGCATGGCTATAAGTCTACAAGTAATTTACAGCGCTAAATCAGTCAATCTATTGGTGGACTTTGCGTAGTTTTAGGGTGCTTGAACTGACCCAGGAGAGCGCCCTCCATTGTGCTTACATCTGTGCGACAAGTCACCTCTGTCAACTCGCTAGACACCTCCTCCCATAGCGCAGTGAGGTATATACTAGAGCTCAAACAAGCCATGTAATGAGCTACGACTGCTTTCCATTATATAAAGCATGTGTATCAGAGGGTGTTGGGCGGGTTCAGTTTCTGTAATGCCCCAGTGCCTCTCTAACATGGCCACCTGACTGCCATAAGCTAGAAAATGTCCCACTGGGAGCCCACACTCCCCTAGGTTGCCTACTCCTGCTGTCACCCAGGCCTCCATTCCTGTCCTATTTAGCATATCACTATGGGAGCGCAATGGGATCTCAGGCGAGTATTGAGGGATTCACATGATTCGCAAACTGCGATGTATACTGTTATATGCTACCTGTAACAGGACATTCACATTTGACGGTAGTCGGGCACTGAGTAAGAAGGCATGTTGAACTACTTGTTGAACTCAGGTAATGTCGG
This sequence comes from Lissotriton vulgaris, assembly GCF_964263255.1. Classification (NCBI taxonomy): domain Eukaryota; kingdom Metazoa; phylum Chordata; class Amphibia; order Caudata; family Salamandridae; genus Lissotriton; species Lissotriton vulgaris. Next base: position 433,455,556 of record NC_141694.1, on the reverse strand, counting down.
GAAAACCCAGTTCTACTGTGAGGCACCCTGCTAGCCAACTCGCTGGCCACTGCAGCTGAGCTGCCAAATAATAACTTTTACATTTTGGGGCTTCCAACCCCCCCTTTATCCACAGGCAATTGTAGTTTACTAAGCGTACAGGCCCCCTCCCCTTGTTCCATAATTAACAACCCAGTCTGAGTGTAACATGTGAAAAGTGGATTTGGGAATATGGACCGGGAGGTTATGAAAAAACTATAATAAGTGAGTTAATATCATCATCTTAGCCAATGATACTCAGCCCTGTACCGTGAGTGGTAATGTATTCCAAAACACCATCTGGGGCGCAGCGATGCTATGGCTCTTGTGAGATAGCCATCTATTACATCTTTCATATCATGTTATATGTTTATCCCCAAGTAGCGCAGAATGCAGAACTCCCAATGTAGCAGATAATATTCCACAATGTAATGCTGTTGGGGGCAGCCCAAACGCAATGGAAATATGCTGGAGTTTGCCCAGTTCACGTTCAGGCCCTAGGCAGCTTGGAATTCTTGCAATATGGTCTGTATTCCATATGGGAGGTCGCTCCTTTCGAGTTCTAGCGGCAGGACTATGGAACTCTCTTCCTGTCCATATTCGAGCCTTGAACAGCCTGACTCCTTTCAGGCGCGCCATAAAAACTTATTTGTTCCCTACTGCTGACTGATTCCCTCTTTTTTCCAGCATCGATTTGTTGTGTTGTGGTACCTGATCAGGCGCCGGGACGCCCCTTGGCTGGGGCAGCTGCGCGCCTTATAAAAGCGATTAACATAACATAACATAACATAACATTATACCCTCAAGAATATCCTGTATGTATATTAACATGTCGTCTGCATACAAGCCAACATGTGTTTCTTTGTTCAGTAGAATGCCCCATGCTTGTCCCTGTAGCCTAAGTCTCTGAGCCAGAGAGTCCATTGCTAATATGAAAAGCAAGGGGTACAGCGGGCAACCCTATCACGTCCCCCAGATCATTTTGCAGTTCTATACCCACCCTAACAACTGCCTGAATACAATGTTCCCTTAGCACAACCTTCATTGCCTCCCAATCTATTAACTATGAACTAGGGTCTTCTAGCATGGCAGGCTGCAAGCGCCAGGTGGTTACCGGTGGTCTTAGTGCCGCCCCACTCCAGCTGTAATTGTAGGGGATTATAATCAGAGAAAGTCTTCCCTAAATATTCTGCTTCTATTGCTAAGAGCTTGGTGGCTTGGATTACGGAGAAACCAGTCTAACGGGACATGCAAGTCATGTGGGGGTGAGTATTAAGAAAACTTTCTAAAGTCTGGATGTAGCGCCCTCCAACAGTCCAATAAAGACCAGTACCTCAGCCATTGAGAGAGGTGAGCCGCAGACATTATTACTGGGTTGGTTCGGAGTGGTGGATGCGAGTGATCCAATTGCGGATCAATCTCACAGATGAAATCTCCATCAAGAATTCATGGAATGTGAGACCATTTAGTGAGTATTGTAGATAAGCGTGATATGAAAGTCAGCTGTGCCACATAAGGGCCATATATGCTATGCAATCTAGTTGCCCCCCCTTAACACATAGCGGACTTCAGTATCGATTTCTGACCCTATATGATGGTAGGGGACCCCGGTCGAACCAAAACCAGCACAGGTTCTCTGGGATGCAGCATACAAGTTGTACTACCTACCTATCATAGGATTTCATCTGCTGTCTGTGGTGTCATATCTGGCAGTATCACCAGGGCTACACTATTTGTGGAGAGATTGGAATCAATGTCAGACACAGCATCCTTTGAGGTATTAGCCGATGGCAGTCAGCGGTCTACCCACATTGCAACTGTCACTGTCAGGACTTGAGCTTGTTGCTCTTTGGCTTGCTCTGGGGTAGAAGCACCATGGATCTTTGCTCCATTGGAGTTATGAGCCCTTCGATTCATGCAACATGATGGCTGAACTGCACACCTCTGATGTGTAGGTGAAGGAGGAGTGGAAGTCTCATACCGCTGCTGCTCCACACAGTCCTAAGCATTCCTAGGTTCTGTGAAAAAGTAACTCTAGTGTAAGACAATTAATTTCAGCTTTGCTGATAAAAGAAGTGAGTAGCGGCGTTGCACTGTCATAGTGTAATGTGAAAAGATAAACATTTTCATCCTGAAGTAGTGCGTTTCTCTGGCAGCTTGTAATATGGTATCTTTATCGCTATAATTAACGCAGGCCATGACATGTCTGGGAGGGGCCCCTGCCAGCGGATGTCGCGCTGGGACCCAGTGGGCACGTTCAATTAGAAAGTGGGTGGACAATTGGCCTGGAGCTACCTACTTAGATAGCCAGGTCTTGAAGAACTGCAAAGGATCAGCAACTTCTGCTCCCTCTGACACACCCACAATTCAGAGATTATTTTGGTGTGAGCCCCCCTCTGAGCCTTACGCCCGGGCCTTAAGTTCCAGTACCTTTGTGGTAAGGTAGCGGACCTGACCTACCAGTTCTTTCGTGGTCGGACAAATCTCAGTGATCTCCTGCTCCGTATGTGGATCGCAGTCAGCCAACTTTCGTTGGTCTTTCACCTAGCAGTCCCAAGTCAATTGATACTGCTGCAACCCTATTACACAGGTTTTGTTGAGAATCTGCTATAGCTGTGAGTATTTTATCCGATTTAAGATCTGTGGGGGTCGTTGAAGAGGATGAATCCAAGGGCAAGTCATTGTCAGAGTTACCCAACACAACATTACTCTGGATCCTCTACTGTTGAGGTCCCACTCATCTATGCCCCATGGCGAAGGTCTTCCCACCAGGTATTTGTTTCCAAAGGTCCACTGAACCACCAGAAGTCCCAGTAGAGACAATGGTCAACCAGACCAGACCCACCAGGCACCTACACACACTGGATTCAGTTGATGGAGCGGCACAAGCAGTCCCTCCAGGTAGAGGGGCTTGGATCCCAACATGGGCCTCACCTCAAGCTTCATTCTTTACTGGTACATCGTCCTAATATGCCAGATGGGGACTTCTTGCCTTCCAACCTCATCCCCATGAAACACCTCCCTCAGGGGCTTATTAAGCTTGATCAGTCCATAGCTGGACCCGCCTCACCCAATTCGCCTCCCGTAGGGGGGCATAAGCAGTCGTAATGTTGCCTTCGCCATGCATCTCCCGGTGGGCAATTCAATGCGCCGCCCCTCTGGATCACCAACCAGACCCAGATCAGCTTCAAAGTGCAGATTGGATACGAGCTGCCCTGTTTCTACTCAGGCCTTGGTCGTACATGATGCAGGCTCCCTCTAAGCCTGCCCTTTCTTTGTCTGCCTCACAGGTGCCCATGCATCTACACTGCAGATGTAAGCGTTTATACAGCTCACATATGCTGAGGCACAGTACTCGATAACCGGAGAGTATAGGCTCACATTATACCTGCAAGCATCCAGGTCACAGGCTGGCCACAGTAAGCAACGCAGTCCACTCCGCAAAGGCACCTATGATAGCTCTCAGTCCATCTTCCTCCTCATAGAGCCCACACCAGGCCTCATGCAACAGTCAGTCTTGGAGTCAACAGGGCAGTGAGGAGGCAAAGTCAGGATGAAGAGTGGAGAGTTGGGTATGCAGACCCGGTGAGTACCAAACCACTCCCCACAAGCATTTGTGCTCACAGATTTCAGTGTTCTGCTGCGGGGGTCGCAGGGCACTATTACCTTGCCACCTTCTCCGGCTCTTGTGCCAGTCCTGGGCCATGGTGCAGATGGCGGGCTGTCTTGCAGTGCCACTGCAACAGGACCATAGGGTTGGGGGCCTTCCCTTGCTGCCGCACAATGCACCTCAGCAGCATTGCAGCGAACCCTCACATGGTCCATGGACAGCATAGCTGGCCGCGTAAGCTGAGTAAATTACAAGGCACAAGGCAGCTGTCCCATGCTCAGAGGCTTTCGTTGCCACCTCACAAAGTGCCTCACCTGCATTGCAGGGAACTTCCTTGTGGTCCTCAGGCTGTGTAGGCCGGGGAAACTACAAGGTACGATGAGTCTTTCCCAGGCTCGGAGGTTGCCACAAAATGAGTCCTGTGGCACCAAGCTGAGATTCATACACCCATGCAGCCCAAATTAGGGCCACCTAGTTGCACATGGCGGCGTGCAATCATGGACCTTGGGTCTCCCGTTGGAGCAATCCTAAAACCCGTCTGCCATCTTACCTCGCCTGGCCATTCCCTCGTACAGTAGCTCCCTTTAAGGAATTCTCTTCCATTAAAGGAGATTATATGGAGCCTCATGAGTGAATAGTGAGTGCTGCAATCCACACCCGCACAGCACACATGTTATCAAAGATTTGGCTGCTACTGGTAGGTCGACAAGTGAATGGAGCTGTGGAGGAACAATAAGGGAGCAGGCATTCTCTATAGGGGCCCTCTTCCCTAATCTGTGTTAGGATCATGAGTGTTCTAGCTTCTGGGTCTCATTGGTTGGCTGGGAAAAAGATCTCTGAACATGGATGAGTAATTTCTCCTCAGATTGGGTCTCACAGTTGTTTTCTGGCAGACAGGCCCTGTGTCTAGTTCAGGACAGGTGCTCTCTGTGAAGGGCTGTGCACTTCCTTTTCCTCATTGGGTACAACTGCTGGTGCATTACTGGATCTACTCATGGCTTAAGAGCCACGGTGATACAGGATCTTGCAAGGGGCCAAACACTCCAAAATTGAAACGTAATTAGCTATATTTTAAGTGAAACAGAAATTAACTCAGGGATACAAGCATAGATCTAACGTTGTGGGTACTGGGACACAAACTAGTACATAATCACTGTACCTACCACCTGTGAAATAGAGTGGGCTGTCCTTACGATCCAAAGAATATCTTCCCATACTTTTCCATCAGGTAGTAAGAGGATGAGGAAGAGTGCCAGGTTGTGCATCAGGTACACATGCCAAAATGCCCTCTATTCAAGCTCCTCTAGAAGGACAGATCGTCCTGGCTCTGCTCAAATATCCAGAAAGGAGGAGGCACCCAGCTGTGCTCAGGATTCAGACACCCAGTCAGAGCTTTCTAGTTACTGTTTTCAGTGACAAAAATGAATTGGTGTGCTTGCCTTAATTAACTGAGTTACACTGATTGTGAAATCATAAAATATTCACACATACCTTAAGGAGTTATTTCTATAAACTAGCTCTTGGCAGACATTACAAGATGTAACTTCCATTTTGTAATGAGAGAAACAATGCCATTGAGCTGTAAGAATGCCAATAGCCTTGGGGCCAAAATACATTTTTTAGAATGTAGTATAAAGTGGATATGAAATCAGGATTGGTTCTACTGGTCTTTTCCATGCGATATTCACAGTAATGTTGCACACCTGGCAAGCATACACCTTGGCACAAAAAGAATTGTTATGAGAAAGGTATCGTATTTTTTCCTTAAGATACCTTTACGTGTACAGAGTGGAAACATTGAAACTGGTCACATGTCAAAGGTTAACACAGCGAGTTCAATAGAACTTGTAGGGCCAGATTTATGCCGTGCTCACGCAGCACAGTGAAGGAGCCGCAAATGCTACTCTGCGTGAGTTGGAAAGAGCAGGAGAGCATCAAATTTACTAAAATATGGCACGGTCTTCCCCTTTCCCTAGCGCTGGCTCTTAAATCAGCTGCTTTGTGCCACGGAAACACCTTTGTGCCACAGTGCAAGGGTGTCTTCATGAGTCTAGCATAGGTTTTGTACTAGAAGGATACCATCCAATAAAAAATACTATACATAGATGGACTTTAACCCTTTTTCCTATTTGTATGTGCGCTGCACAGTGCAGCACATGTACAAAGTCAGAAATGGAAGGAGAAATGAAAGCATTGCTCCTTCGATGCGCCTACTTCAAAAGAGAGCAGTTTTCTGACACTAAACCCTGTCTTCTTTATTTAGTAAATAAGGTTTTGCATCAGAAACCTTGGGTGGTTTCATGGGAACTCCCATACTCCACCAATGGTAAGCCCCCTCTTGGCTAAGTAATGCGCTTTGAGTTACTGTGACGTTATTTCTAGTGCTAAACAAGTTTAGTAATGAAAAGTAAATTAGAAAAAAATGCAAACATGCTGTAACATTTTTGTAAATCTCCCCCCTAATGTGATATTTTAATATGGCTACCGGAATTAACCATTGTAGAAATGGTTATGTACTGGGAAATCGCAGACGCAATCAAAATGACTACCTTTTCAAATAAACAGTACTTAACTCTGTAGTTTGAATCTGAAGCAATGCAATATTGTCTATAGGTTAGCTGTATTCCTCCTGAGGCACAGCCGGGAGACGCTTTGTGTATTTTAAAACGGTAAAATTGTAATCTTTTAACTGCACTCTCCCCCTGATCCCTGCACACGATTACAGTGTGCAGGCACTTGTCATTGCCTAAAACGAGCGCTGGGAAGACCACAAGTACCTCGCTTTTGGAAAGCCCATTTCCCCCGCCCGGAGCAGGACACGCCCACTCCGAGGCCACGCCCCCCAGCACATTGTATAAATAGCCCGCTGTCGCGCTAGGGCGCTGGTTAGCTGTATTCCTCCTGAGGCACAGCCGGGAGATGCTTTGTGTATTTTAAAAAGGTAAAATTGTAATCTTTTAACTGCACTCTCCCCCTGATCCCTGCACACGATTACAGTGTGCAGGCACTTGTCATTGCCTAAAACGAGCGCTGGGAAGACCACAAGTACCTCGCTTTTGGAAAGCCCATTTCCCCCGCCCGGAGCAGGACACGCCCACTCCGAGGCCACGCCCCTTAAATAATCTCTGTCCATAAGAATGTGCATGTACAGGAAGCGCAGCGGACGAGCGCGGCCGGTGCGACGAATGCGCGCCGAAGTCACGCATAAGGCAAGCTCGTCTGCGCTCGTCCGCGCCGAGTCCGGACCTCGGGCCACCCCCCCTACCCCCCAACAGCCAGCACTTATACGCTACTCCTCAGACTGCCTTCACCAACTAAGGCCTCCGGTCACCGCATGTTCGTGGCACTCCCTCCAAGCCACAGACCTTCCTTCCATCTGCCCTACCTGCTCTGCGCCTCTTAAACCTCAACTGTGCACCACAGCTACGCAGGAATTCAAAATGCTCCTGCTAAACTGCCGCTCGTTGCCCAAACACAGTACAGAAATGGCCATACTGATAGAAGAGCACACCCCGGACTTGCTTTTCCTTACGGAAACCTGGCTTACTAGCGATTCCAACCCAGCGATAGTTGAGTCCCTCCCTACCGGCTATCAAATAATGCGACAAGACCGGCCAAAAGAGACAGGAGGAGGCCTTGCTATTATTTTTAAAGAGCAATACCTCTTCCGCCTCTCCCCGGAGTCCATCGCGGACTGCGAGAGCTTGGGCTTTAACATCAACCTTTCACCCAACATCTGCTTTTCAGGCACTCTCATTTATCGTCCGCCCGGTCTTCCGAAGCAATTCCTCCTATCCCTTCCATCGAATGCAGCTAGTAGAGCCAGCACATCTTCTAGTTACACCGTGTTAGGTGATTTGAACCTACACTTCGACTCCCCCTCTGATCATGCAGCTGCTATCCTACTAGATGACTTAGCAGCTTTACAATTAACTCAACGCGTCCTCTCTCCCACCCACGAAAAAGGTCATTTATTAGACCTAATTTTCTCAAATTGCTCTGGAATCACAGTGGACCCAGGCATCACCCTACCATGGACGGACCATTTTTTAATCCCTTTTAAATGGACCACATTAAAACCCTCTCCTCCGGCTCCCACCACCAAACTCAGGCGGGCCTGGGCGCGCCTTGAGGTGGATAAATGGTGCACTAAACTGGCCAGCTCTGACCCAGAAATCCAGGATGATCCCGCCTCAGCAAATCAGGCATACAACAACTGGATCTCCCAATCCCTTGACTGCACGCTCCCAATGAGCAAAACTGTACTGAGGCGGCCTCAGAAAAGCGCCCCGTGGTACACTCAATCCCTTAGAGAAAAAAAGCACCTCTGTAGAAGAGCGGAAAGACGCTGGCGTTTAGACCGATCAGTATATAACAAAAATCAGTACCGTGCAACCTTAAACGAGTACAAACTCCAAATAAAAACAGCACAATCGACCTTTTTCGCCGAAAAGATCATGAATGCTAGATCAAAACCTAAAGAGATCTTTTAAATCATTAAAAAATTAACCAATCCATCCCCTACAGCCCATGTTGAGAAATCGGTCACCCAGTGTGATGACATCGCCGAATTCTTCTACCAGAAAATAAACAAAATCTATTCAACCTTTTCTTCTTCAAACACCGACCCGCCCACGCAACCTAATAACCCCTCCAGCCCACCACCTCCCCCCACCCCTTACAAGTTAACTCACTTCCCCCCGATAGACCTCTCCACTTTAGAATCACTGACCCTTAGTGTTAAGTCAGGCTCCCCGTCCGACCCTGCCCCTCCGGACACCCTAATGGCAGCATCCCACACTACCTTGCCTGTCATCAGAGAGGTTCTAAACTCCTCCATCTCCTCTGGCACTGTCCCACCCGAGTGGAAACGGGCCATGGTCAGGTCTCTGATCAAAAAACCCAATCTGGACCCGGCTGATTTGGCGAATTATCGCCCCATTTCTCTCCTCCCTTGGCTGAGCAAGGTATTGGAGAAATATGTAAGCCAACAGCTGGTGTCCTATCTTGAGGACCACCATATACTGGATCCCACTCAGACGGGTTTCAGACCCAAGCACGGGACAGAAACAGCACTCCTCATGGTTGTAGAGGAAGCGCGAAAAATCTTGGATCAAGGAGGATCAGTGGCAGTGATCCTCCTTGATCTAAGCGCGGCTTTCGACACAGTATGTCATGACACCTTACTTAACCGCCTGTCTAGTGTAGGGATTGTGGATGGAGCCTGGGCCTGGTTTGAATCCTTTTTAAGGAACAGGTCTTTCAGGGTTTTTGACGGTGACTCAGTTTCCTCCAGCAGACCACTAAATTGTGGAGTTCCTCAGGGCTCCTCTCTGAGCCCAGCCTTGTTCAATCTATATATGAGACCACTGGCCATTGTCGTCCGCCCTTTTGGAGTTAACATCATCTCATATGCGGACGACACACAGCTGGTGGTCTCACTGGCGCAAGAGTCATCCCGAACAGCGTCAGGCGGGCTCAGAGAATGCCTAGAGGAAGTGAGGAGCTGGATGACGGCATCAGCCCTGAAACTTAACGGAGACAAAACCGAGCTAATGCTCCTCGGACCCTCAGAACCGGCTCTCCCCCCCTCCCTTTGGCCTTCCAGCCTAGGACCGCCGCCAACCCCAAAAAATGCAATTAAAAGTCTTGGAGTGTGGTTGGATAGCTCGCTTTCCTTCAACACCCAAGCCACTAAACTCTCTGCTACATGTTTCTCCATTCTGAGGATACTAAACAAAATCTTCCCCATCCTCCCCCTGGAAGCCAAACAGGCAGCCATTCAAGGACTCATCCACTCCCGGCTTGATTTTAACAATGCACTCTACCTGGGTGCACCTGAATACACCCTTCGTAGGCTGCAAACTGTTCAGAACAGTGCTGCTCGCCTTCTACTTAAAATCCCCCACAGACACTCAGTCAGGACCGGCTTGATAAGCCTCCACTGGCTACCGATCCGACAGAGGGTTCTGTTTAAGGCGCTATGCATAGCCCACCAAGCCTTCTGGAACATGGGTCCTACCATCACCCGTAACCTGATCTGTCAATACATCCCGAAGCGGAATCTCTGTTCTAGCCAGACCCTCTTGGCAGTTGTCCCAAGAATAAAGAGATCCAGAACAGGCGGCAGAACGTTCATGTACAACGCAGCTAAGGCCTGGAATGCTCTACCATTTCACCTTAGAGCCACCCAGAACCTCAATATATTCCGCAAACAACTGAAAACTCACCTTTTCACATCTGTTTGTTAATCCTATTCCTCTGTCCCCTTAAGTGCACTGCAGGTTTACGTCTTCCCCAGCGCTTGGACGCCCACGGGCAACAAATGCGCTCTACAAATCCCCAAGTTTACAAGTTTACAAGTCTGCAAACTGATTCCAGTGCTCAGCTGAATGGAGGACCACTTAAACTACGAAACATTTTGCTTGCTAAAGCAGTGGGTCTTTGTTACAGTGTCATATATTGTGATATTCCGGACCAGAGAAGAAGTTCTAGGTCAGGCGGAAAAGCTTGAGGTCACCGCTTTAAAAGGAAATCAGAACCCAGGAGAATGTCATATCAGTCTGGAATTTAGCAAAGCTCTTGAGCAAGTTCTTGCATTGTTTCCAGTTTCACTGCCATCTGTCCACTGCCACAACCACTGTCACTAAAAATATATTGTTTAGCATCCAAATCCGGATAAAGCACTCAAGAACGTGCAATGTTCCACACCACATCTTGACCACCCCAGCCTTATAAGACTATCACTGAGCAGACTAGTTAGGGAAGGTCGTGCGGCTGTGGAGGAGACCAACTTCTTTGCCTTCCATTCAAGTAATCCTGGCTCACCAGACATTCACACTTACTGTACCACTCCCTGGGATTGACTTCTATATAAATGCTGATTTTATTTTACATCAGTAATAGCACATATGCGAGGCCTGTACAACCTTTTTTAAACATCTTTTTCATCAACAATATACTTCTCATGAAGCGTTCGAAAAATATCAAAATAAAGTTCAACTTACGCACATTGTATTGAATCCATCACTCTGTCACTCTGTCCTTCACTTAAGAGGTGAGAAGAGGAAGGATGTGTAATAGTTATTGCAATATGTTTTCGATGTAATCAGCACCTCACATATTATTATGATTAATATAACATATTTATATTGCCCACATTCACCTTTAACCACTATGGGCTTTTTCTCGCAATACTTATTTCTTGTAGATTGTTCTGGTTGCACTCGTGTTAATCAATCAATCAATGCATTTATATAGCGCACTACTCACACAGAGGGGCTCAAGGCGCTAGGGGAGGGGGGTCCGCTACTGCTCGAACAGCCAGGTCTTGAGTTGCTTCCTGAAGGCGAGGTGGTCCTGGGTCAGGCGGAGGTGGGTCGGGAGGGAGTTCCATGTCTTGGCGGCGAGGTAGGAGAAGGACCGTCCTCCTGTGGTGGCTCTTCGGATGCGGGGAACGGTGGCGAGGGCGTGGCCGGTCGATCGAAGCTGGCGTTTGGGAGCGTAGAAGTTGAGGCGGCTGTTGAGGTATCCTGGTTCTTGGTTGTGTAGGGCTTTGTGTGGGTGGGTGAGGAGTCGGAAGGTGATTCTCTTGGTGACCGGGAGCCAGTGCAGGTCTCTCAGGTGTCCGGAGATGTGGCTGCGGCGGGGGATGTCCAGGATGAGTCGTGCTGAGGCGTTCTGGATCCGCTGAAGTCTTTTCTGGAGTTTGGCGGTGGTTCCGGCGTAGAGGGAGTTGCCGTAGTCCAGACGGCTGGTGACGAGGGTCTGGGTGACCGTCTTCCTGGTCTCGGTGGGGATCCACCGGAAGATCTTTCGTAGCATGCGCAGGATGTTGAAGCACGACGAGGAGACGGCGTTGACTTGTCTGGTCATGGAGAGGGTGGAGTCCAGGATGAAGCCCAGGTTGCGTGCGTGGTCTGTTGGTTTGGGTGCGCTGCCTAGGGCGGGGGGCCACCACGAGTCGTCCCAGGCGGAGGGTGAGGATCCCAGGATGAGGACTTCCGTCTTGTCCGAGTTCAGTTTCAGGCGGCTGTTCTTCATCCATTCGGCTACCTCTTTCATCCCTTCGTGGAGGTTGGCTCTGGCGGTGGCGGGTCGGGGTGTTAGACCTACCTTGAGAGCTGTCTAATGCCATCTGGTGCTTTTACATTGGTGCATCCTCATCTGATCTGGCTAATGAGTTCATCATATTCAGGCGTGGCTCCTCCGCTATGGAGGAGGAGCGTAGCCCCACTGCTTTTAAGTTGTGAGAAACATAAAATGACAATAACTTAAAGTTTCTACCGTTTTATGTTTCCTGTTCTGCTGCTTTGCAGCAGGCATTTGAGCAGGGCTGCTCAGCTCTCTTAGCAGGGTAGGGGCGGAGTGGTTTGCCCACTCCTAAGTGCGCAATGACTGTTTGGTCGGCCCTCTCAGGCCGCCCAAAACATTCATGCGCACTCCCATGTTCTCCATGGAGGCTGCATTACTGCCTGCATGGAGAACTTGCCCATCCATACAGCCCCTGGTTGAGCACCATGTCATGGTGCTCAGACCAATCACAATGGAGGGAGCCTGGCTGCCTGCTTCCTGTGCCTGTCGGAGGCAGGAGAGCAGGAAAGCAGGAGCTCAGAAGAAGCGGAACCCGGCCTCGAGGTAAGTTTTATTTTGTATTTTTTTTAAATTTCCAATACCCCTCCCCCTCCTGTGCGACACCCGATTCCCCCTCTCCCCCACAATCGCTCCCTCACCCTGCACCCTGCACCTGATCCCCCACCTCCCACCCGCGAGCCATGCCGGCCGCGACTGATCATATTGGTTAATGCATCTAGGTCTACTATGACTCTATCATCCGTCCTGACTGCTCTCATTCTTATCTCTTAAGTTTCCTCTAAAGAGCACATTTGGTAAAACTACTGCATTTCTGTGTCAATTTGCTACCAGCACCACCAGCCCTGCAAATTTATGGTGGATACCTGATTCTCTAGGTCTGTGTTTGATACGTAATATGCAGTGTTTGAACGTCGTGTCAAAGCTGGTACTTGCTACACCGCTCAGCCCTTGTTGTTACTTGTGTCTAATATTCAGTCAGACTCCTACAAGGCCATGTTATATATATAAATGTGACTTCCCGCTTCCTTTATTTGGGGCGTGCAGAGTATCCATTAGAGTAAATCCTCTTCAGTTTCACAGAGTCAGATAAGTATGATGCAGCAAGATAATACGTATTAATTTAAATATTGTGTTGCTAGATACCCCCTGCACTTGAACTCTTGTTTTCTCGCATTCATTCTTTGTCTGTTAATGGTGTCTGTAAATCCATATTCCACCGCTGCCATGATCTCGGAGAAGAAGCTGTAGAACCTTAGTCGTTTTGCACTTCAAATAGACAAAAGCAGAAATCCTAGTGAGTGGAAAGCACCAATATCGTCGCCATGCTTTACTGATGCTTTCTGAAGAGCTCAATAGCTGTACAGAAAACATTTTTTTGAGGTGATGGAGGTATCCTTGTATGGGTGCAGTAGCATATTGTTGCAAAAATTGCCAGAAGCTGAAGACAGACTTACCTGGTGGAAGATTGGTCCTGCCATCTTGAGCTAAGGGCTCCTGGGAAATCTTATAGGAAATAAGAGGACACGGTGCACAAGAAGGTGAGGGAATGTGAGAAAATAGGATTGGATAGTAGAAGTTCTTCAATCAGTTCAAAGGATACAACTGTCTCCTTGACTACCACTTCCATGGAACATTCCTGGACGTGGGAAGACTCCACCTGAAGAAGGTCCTGTTAGGAGAAAGAGGGCCTTTACTACAAAAGCCCAAACTGCACTGGGCAGTATAAGGAGACAGAAACGGAGGTGGATGAAGAAAAAAAGCAGGGAGAGAAGGCAGATAAAAAGGGACATGAGTTAGGCGAATTGGTGCAGAATATCAGTAAGCATCGTAATTAAGGTTTACTTTTTATAAACTGAGGTAAAGTGGACTGTAAACTGAAGTGCCAATTTGGATACTTGCAGAGGATATTGATATCATGTTTCCATACATTAGCTACATGTATGTTACGAGAGAACATCTGAAGTGGCTGCGCCTTCAATCATGAAATAACCAGTGATCTCCAAACCACTCTGTGTTAGTGAAAAGGTTATTTTCCTTCATGCAAATCCATTCAATTCCAAGACTGTTTAAAGACAACATTTCTCGCCATCTTGGGCAGACAATGGTACCAGCTTCTTCCAATGTGAACTTTCATGCCACTGTCTATGAAGCATGGGCAAAGCGAACTGGCCTGGCATTGGTTGCCATTTTTTTGGCGTTACCTACGTTTTGTAAACGTTTTTGTGAACCTTTATTACAAAAACATTAAAACCAAACAAAGGAGAAAACATTAAAATAAATTCACATCGGCCGATCAGTCCCTGAGAGTCAAAGGGACAACTTTCCAGGTGGGTGTCAACAATGTGCTTGGGAAGAATGCTGCCACATGTTGAGCGGGGCAAAAACAAAATGTGAATGACACTACTGCAGCCCAAAAATTGAAGAGGGCTGGCTGAAAGCCGCTCTAAGTAAGTATATGACATGCAGGGTTGGACTGACCTATAGGACAGCCTGTCAGTGCCCGATGGGCTGGTCTGACAAGTCAGTGTGTGGGGCGGTGTTGTGGCTGTTTGTGGGCCTGTTGATATCACTGATATAAAAAACATTGCCAGCAGCAAGCCCAAATCCATGCACTCTTCCATACTTTGCAAAACATTTATACAGCATAACATTATAAATTTAAAACTGTCCAAATGTGCAAACATGAACCAAGTGTATTTTTAGCTATCTAATTCACTATACGGGCCACTTTTATTCTGTTGTCCAGGTCTATTTCCTGCCCCAGTACGACCCCGATGACATGTATACTTTTTGTAAAATCACATGTTCTTAAGCTAATGCCAGACCTAAAAAGGACTTCCACGTCCAATAAAAGCTTTCTTGCCAGCATGTGTTTTATCTTTATGGTAGACTTTTTAAAGCTAGTCGGTTGTAGTTTTAAAATAAGCCATATTAAGGGCAAGTATATAGGTACTGTAAACGGCCACAATCTCACTGTATCAAAACACACATTAGGTTTCTAAAGTATGCAGTAATTCTGGCTGATAGTAACCTGCATAAATATGTCATTACCGCTGGTCCAGCATAATTTTAGTGGCTTATGCACTTTCTCATTATATACACATTATATACAATAATCATATTATTCTGTGTGCGTTGTATTAATTAACCATTAGTGGGTGGCTTAATTTATTGTTAAGTAAAGACTACACATCAAGTAGAAATGTATTTGTTAAATGTATTCGTGCTAAATGTACTTGTGTGAATCCATTTTTGATAAGAAAGTTAGCTTAGCATATAACCAGACTCCAGTAACTTGAGTTTCTTTTTTTTGAGATATCTTGCCAGTGCCTTCCTTTATTATCTCCTCCATAAGTGTATACTCATCGCATTTGTTAAGTTAGAATGGGCTCATTGGTTATTGTATTAAACTGGTATGCATCCTGAACCTTTATTAGTAGTTTTCCTGGTACATGGAGACTGATAGGAGATGCTCTTGTACTAGAGAGATCTGAATGATGTTACATCAAGGTTGCCCAGATGATTGCTCCTTTGTTGAGAGCAAGGAAACCAAGGAGTCTACCAGCTCCCAGAGTACACTTTCTTCAGATTGATTTGTCTGGTGGAACTGATATAGATAAGCTTTATATAATCTTTCTTCATGTTTTAATTGCGAGCTCTTTAGAATAGTAGACCAGACCCTCTCCTGACTTAGGCAGAGAGAAGACTTCTTCTCAACTCAGCTGATTTCCTCTGCCCAGAGTGTCGAGATTCATGTTTGAGTACTGATATGTTTTCCCATGAACCTTAGTTTTTGTTCATTTGATACTGACAGCTTCCTCGTAGAAGTTCCCCATAGCAGTTTCAATAATTAATTTAGAATAGGGAAGTTCATTTGTGGAACCTGCATGGTAAATATTTTGCTTGCTGTATGTGAATCTATTTTGCATCTATGTCCTCATGACATCCAAATTCAGGCTGCATGATCATTTAACTATGTATGATCTTACAATATATTTTCTTCTATCTTGCTGATTGATTTGTAACCTGAATCAAATTGTTAATAAAACCCTTAAGGTTTGGACACCATCCTTTCTGTCGTTCTTGTGGGACCACATTGATTTCACTGTAATTGAAATTTATTGAAATGGTTTGTCACTGAAGTGTAGGGAGTTGCTATACTATAGAAAAGATGTAGAGCTTGGCCAAGTCCAGTCCATGCAACTAACATTTATGGCCCAATTTGGAAGATCAGTAGTGTTTGGCAGTTCTGAAGGCACTTGTGGTGGCTGAGTGAGTATTAATAAGGCTTTGCCTCGTAACTTGTCTATGTCAAGTTTGCGGTGTTACATCAACATCGTTTGTTTTGCATTTTAGCGTTGTATGTGGCCAAACTGTGTGAATGCATGTGCTCTTAATGTTGAGCAGTTAAAGTTGTTATCAGGCTCATAGCAGTCCAAGATCACAGGCTGGAAAAGAAAAATTGTGTGTTTTCACTTGTCTGTTGAGTTTTGTGGTGTTGTGGGTTCGCGTGGTACTGTAGGTCGCACAATTAAGATAGAAACCTATAAATAATTGGTGTTGTTAGATCCTATAGCACCAAGGCAAAGCCATATTGGTCAGTGTGACTTCCTTTTGGTCAAGATTTTACTTGTGTGTATGCTAATGCTGGAAAATGTTATTCCTCATTATCCCCTTGAGAGAGATAACTTTGAATTTCTTTACTGTAGCAGACGGGAGTCACTTGTTAATTGTGCTTGCTTTGGTGTTTTTGCAAAAGTTTGCTTGCACAAAGAAATCATAAAGGAAGGAGAGCTGCTGTGAGGTGCTGTGATCCAAGTCATCCCGTACTGCACAGGCAATGGTAGTTGCACCGTTAGGTGCCGCGCTTTGATAAGTCTGTGTAGAGAGTGCTGTGCTGAGGTTGGATATTAGTACGGCCATGTATTTATACTGTGATTTGATAGAAATCGCCACCTAATTGAATTCACTGTTTACTCTTGAATTGTTAGAAATTACTGCAGACATGAAATGTTTTAGGGTGCCCAGAGATATAGTGAGGGGTGACATGAGAATTCCTGTCCGAAAAGGCAAGGATGCTCCACTGAAAGGTGCACCAGATCATTACATGACCATAAATATCAGACTTAACACATGTATTTCTCTCGAATAATAGAACAACATCACTGAAAAAAACCTGGAAGAAGAAAGCTGAGGGAGAGAAAGGTAATGAGATGCAGGAGAAATCTGACTCTGATTCTGGTAACAATTTCTTAGAGGGCCTATTGTCTCCCGACCACCACTATATAAATGTTGTCCAGTCCACTGGCAATGTCGGTGTTACCGGTAATGGTGATACTGCTTCTGCTGACCAAAATATAACTCAGATAGGAGGACCTGACCGACAGCCCCAGTTGTGACTGTTTCAGCACCAACATCTATTGTTATGACTGTCCCAGTTATACCTGTCCCTGGGGTGACAACCCCTGTTATAACAACCCAGACACTGACTGTTACCATTGTAACAGCCCTGATAGCCGTGGCCCTGGTACCTGGAGTTTCATGGGCAGCTGCTTGATTGCCTGCTACCATTATTTCTCTAATGAAACAGAATTCACCAGTGGCAAGTTGTAGTCCCAACCATTTACAAGGCCTTTAGGACAAGTTTGGACCCTAGTGTTTAGGATCCCAGTTGGTCAAGGTTCCTCGGGATTCTTGAATAGTCGGTCAAGGTTCCCCAGGATTCTTGGATTTTGGAGTGGTATCCCAACTATTTGGAGAATTCCCAGAAAGTGCAGAGGAGGAGGTCAAAAATGAACCTGTAGACATGTTCTTGCTGAGGGCAGAGTTAGAGGAGCTCACTAGGGTAAACCTTGACTTTAGCCATGTGGAGCAGTAGTAGGAAAATGAGCTTATATATTTCAGCAAAATATTACCAGCCATCCAGTGCAAGCCATGATGAATTAACAGAATTGGCAAATCAGTATGATGTAGACCTTTTTAGAAGTAAGACTTTATAGAGGAGCTTTGGAGCTCAGTTAGATGATGGAGCGATTGTGAACACGAGGACTTCTGGGATGAAGTTACATGTTAAGGAATTGGTCAGTTGCATACAGAATTGGAGTAGCCTAGACAAGGTAAGGGACAGTTTGGGTCAGTAAAAAATGGAAAAAAAAGAAAAAAAGGAAGAAGCTGGAAGAATGATAAAGACACCCCCAGATGGAGATATGGCTAAGACTTTCCCTTTGAGGGAGATACATGGAGGGAGGTACGTGCATGTGCCCTGGAGTCGCACAGACTCTATTTCCTGCTTGATGTTGTTTTATCTGTATTTGCTGTGAAGCGCTCTGATACCTCCGGGTCCAGCTAGCGCTATACAAAACTTAAATAAATAAATAAATAAATAAATAAATAAATAAAATAAAAAATGATCTTGTTACATTTACAAATCAGTTCCCAAAATCGAGGGAGAGTCCCAATTGGTGGTCCACTTAGGTTGATTAATTTATGAAAATATCTAAAGAGTTGTGGGAAGATTGGAACACAGTTTTCGACATAGTGGTTCCCAGTGATTTGTGGACTGAATGTAAGGTGTCGGTAAAGAGGCCTAATGCAGAACCTCAAAGAGTGGCTGGGACAAATGCACCTTCTCTTGATTGAGAAGTATAACCAGGTGATTAACTTTTTTAAATGACAGTTCCCACAAAAGGAAATTGAGTGGTTGAAATTAATCACACTACTCAAGAGGTAAAGGAGTCAGTGCATGCTTATCATGAGCGTTTGTTCCAGGTGTTCAGATAACATAGTGAGGTCAATAACCAAGAAAAGGGTGAGATGACCGATTTTGTGTCATAGTTTGTTCTTGGATTGCATCTGGAGATTAACCTGCATATTTAACAGAATGTGATCTGTTGTCAAACCAAGACTATGGACAAGATACTTCGATATACAAAGTATTTTAGTGATGAGCAAGAAATGAAATAGGAAAGTCTAAAAGAAAATGTTATGATGGTTCAAACTAAGCTTGCACAGTAGGAATTTCAAAATGAACCATACATGGGAAATATTGGTGGAATGCAAGCTGCTTGGTACCAAGGTGGAGTACAGATGTTCCAAAGGTAGATGTCAAGGTGTGCTAATTGATCTGAGTACAGAGATAGGTGTGGCAATGTTGAAGTGGGCTAACCCATGTCATTATTGAAAGAAGTTGGTTTCCTGGAATAGGACATGTTGATTGAACCCCAACTGACTGTTGGAGGATGCCCAAATACAAAATGTTAATCCTATGCAGATGCAAAATAAACCCATGCAAATACCGCAGAACCCTAACATGCCTCAAACCCCGGTGATGTAGGTTCCCCAACCATCGATGCCTCAGCAAAATATGGGAATACGAGGTTCAATGCGAACTAGGTTCGAAGAGCTAATCAGAACTCTTTTGCAAATCATGCTGCTTTCCAACAGTTTCCTGTCTTTCATGGTTATGGTTCGGATCAATCACATTATCGGTGCTTGAGGCGGAAGGTAGATTGTGTGCTTGGTGCAGTCGTGGAGGTAGACCTGAGAGGTCCATACTTAGAAGGTGAGTGGCCACAAAAGGGTCATTCTTGATTGACACTGGTGCTACTCGTTCCACTGTTAGAAAAGCAGAAGTCCCAAACCTACCCCTCTGGAAAACAGATCCATGTTGTATCAGGGTCAGAGACGGGTTAAGGTACAGTTTTTCGAGAAGACCATCAATTTGTGATATGTGATTCTAGTCCAGCCAACTTGTAAGAACGCAATCTTTTGTGCAGGTAAATTGCACCATTTATTGTACACGGATAGTGTTGAGATTCAAACACATAATGAGAATGTTGACTATAAAATGGCCAGATGAGCACCAGCCATCTGTCTGTTTCCCATAATGACTGTGGAAGACTTACACCCTGATTGGAAAGATACTGTGAAGCCCAAAGTCTGGTATTTTTCAGGTAAAGATATCAGACTTATTAAAGGTGCAGAACCTGTCCAAATTACTGTCACAACAATTGTTGAATATCCTCAAATGCCACAGTATAAACTCATACCAGGAACAATAGCTGGAATTGCTCCAGAGATTGAGTCCATGATACAGCAAGGTATCCTAAAGGAGATTATGGGGATTCACCATGTAACTTTCCCATTTTGGGCCTGCGGAAAACCAATGGCAAGTACTACATTGTGCAGAACCTGCGAAACATTAATAGTATCATAGTTCCATGTTGTCCTGTGGTATTGAATCCTGCTGTGGTTTAGTTTCAGATACCATGTGAAGCTGAGTGGTTCGCAGTAATTGACCTAAGCCAAGCATTCTTTTCCATCCCACTTCATGAAGAGAGTCAGTTTTCTTCACCTTTCAGTTAGAGAATACAATTTTGGCATGGTGCTGAGTTCCACAAGGTTATATGGAAAGTCCTTCAATTTTTAACCAAAGCTTGAAAAAGGAATTTGAAGCCTCTAAAGTTACCGTCTAGTGCAGTGCGTGGGTGATCTAATGGTAGCATCGATCTCGCAAGAAGCATGCAGACAAGACATCATTGCCTTGTCGAATCACTTGCCTGAGAATGGATAGAAGGTGTCCCCAGGTTAAACTGCAGTACTATCAGAAAGAGGTCCTGTACTTAGAGCTTCCCATTGAGAAGGGAGCAGGGAAAGTGTCATAAAAGAGAATCTCTGCGTTTTTGAAACTGAACCTTCCCACTACACAGAGAGAAGCCAGAATGTTTTTGGGGAATGGTGGGTTACTGTTCTCATTAGATTCCCAACTTTTTCTTAGTGGTTAAACCTCTACAGAGGTTAGGTTGACACACAAAGATGTATCCGATTCGGTACCTTGGTACACCAACAGCTTGAATGCCTTCCTAGAGTTGGGAGAAAATCTTTGTTGAGTCCCAGGTCTGGGAATGTCAGATTACAGTAAAGAATTAGTGTTATTTTGCAGTGAGAGAGAGAGAGCTGTACTGTGTCAGTGCTTACTCAAATGCATGGTGATTCTTAAAGACTTGTTGCATTATTTTTTGCTGTACGTGACCCCGTAGCTGCAGGACTGCCTGTTTGCCTTAATGAGGTAGCAGAGGTCGGTGTCAACATTGAGCAGAGTGAGAATATAGTTATGGGCTATCGTCTTACATTTCCTATCTGTAGAAATATTGCTTACCAGTACTAAGACACAACACCTGACCAACAGCAGACTAACCGGTTATGAGCAGATGACACTTGCTACTAAAAATATTCTGTTGAAAAGGTGCTGAAGTCTCAATCCTGCCATGCTGTTACGCCTGCCTGAACCTGAAGCTGAAGGGGGAGATTGAGCAAGACGGTCTTGATTTTATAGAATTGTGCACCAAGCCAACACCTGATATTAAAGAGTAACCCCTCGCAGAGCCTATGTATTGTTTGTGAATGCCTCATGTTTGAGAGATAATGAGGGACATTTGAGAGCTTCTTATGCTGTTTGTGCAGTTCAAGATGTAGTGGAAGCCTCCTAGCTCAGCTGTGTAACTTCTGTCCATGAGGCTGAATTTTTCACTCTTGCCAGAGCTTGCTGTGTCTTAGACCAATTGAAAGGTACTATTTTCACTGATAGTGAATATGGCTTTGGTGTTGTCCATGATTTCAGACAGTTGTGGTCACAAAGCAGATTTAGGGCGCCATCAAGGTCCTTGATTTGAAATAGGTAATATGTTATAAAACTTCTCGAGATATTGCAGATGCCTATAGAAATTGCTGTCCTGAAGTGCGCAGCACATAGGAGCGCAAATAATTATGTGAGAGCTAGTAACCGGTGTGCCAATGAAGTCGCCTAGTAATGAAATAATGGGTTCTGTGCATTTAATGGAGACTATTCAAATTAGCCTCAAATTAGACCAATTTCAATTTCTTCTTGTCTGTTACTTATACTTGGGAAGAAGTTAAGAGGTTGCAGGAAAAAATGCAAGAAAGCAAGGCTTAGTTAGAGCAGGATGTGTTAAGAATGAGGACGATATTTAGGTTTCAGCAGATGGAAGACCTGTATTACCACACAGTTTGTAGTATCAAATGGCTAGACACTTTCATGGTCCTACACATAAATAGGGATGTAATATTGAGGTTGTTTAGACAGAACTGGTTTAACCCCAGATTCAGGATGGTAGAGGATGTGTTGAGCACCAGAAGATAAATGTGGGGAAAAGAACACTAGTTACTATGAGTCACTTAGGGAGATCAGGGGTTCCTTTCGACAGAATGCAGTTCAATTTTATTGAAATGTCTGTGTGTAATGAGCTGAAATGTATCCTGTTTATGGTGTGCATTTTTTCCAATTGGGTTGAAGAGTACCTTACTAGGAGGAATCACAGTCTCACTGTGGTCAAACTGTTGTTGTGTGAACTGATACCAAGGTTCGGATCCTCTTTTTCTTTGGAGTCAGACCGAGGGACTCATTTTAATAATGAAGTCTTGAAAATGCTTTGTGTAGCTCTTTAGTTAGAGCAACAACTGCACTGTAGTTCCCGACCCGAGGCTTCTGTCATTGTGGGGCAGGTAAATTTGAATGCTGAAGTCCAGATTGATGAAAGCATGTGCGTCTACCTCTTTGAAGTGGTCAGACGCTTTCCCCTTGTTGTTGATGAGTCTCCAAAATACACCCGATCGGCGAACAAGACTGTCTCTCCATGAAATCCTCATGGGGAAGGCTATGTGAATGCCTGCTGTGCCTGCATATGTGCTTGTGAATATCACATAATATATGGTTCTCAACTACTGCAGAGGACTGGTTGATGTGGTGCGTTTTGTCTCTCACCAGGTTGAAGTTGCCACTGTCCTCCCTCAACAGGGACAGTGCCACAACGTCAGTCTGAGGGACTGGGTCCTCTTCAAAAAGTACATTCAAAAGTAATTCCTGAGCTCTGCTGGAAGAGCGCCTACCAAGTCATTCTGGTCATCATCACTGCTGTCACGAGCAGTGTACTGCCGAACTAGGTGCACACCTTCCATACTCAGCAAGTGAGAAGTCAGAGCTGGTAATTCCAATCAATGATATGCAACCGCAACCTTGTGAATACTCCAAAGGAACAGAAGGGGTGAAGTGAATACCCAATTACCTAAATGTAAATCCAGTACTTGTATAGCGCACAAATCACCCCCGAAGGGGTATCTCGGCGCTGGGGGCCGTTGGGAAGATTAAGCGTGTTATTGCCCAGAGTCGCATGGTGCTGGGCAGACCCCTGCTGCCGGAATCAGGGATCGAACCTTGATCCCCAGTGTCCATTGTCAGTCGCCCTGGCCGCGGCGCCACACCTCTTCCTCCGCGGCGCCACACCTCGTCCTCCTATGATCCAAGTTCCAGAAGTAGCTCAAAGTTTAAGGAAAGCCCTGAGTATGTGGTGAATGAATCAGCGGTAACTACATTAAATCAGCCTCATGCTGAGATGATTAATGACACTAATCCTGGTAAAGGACCGAATAATATGACCAGGAGTGACCAGGGTAGAGTGGCCTAGGGGCAGAGAGAGACTGAGAATGAGCTTTTCTGTTGAACTCATTCCACAAACTGTCATCAAGGAGACAGTGTTGACTGGGTTGAGTAATAGTGAAGATGAACAGCCAGTACCCAGGAGATTGAAATGAGTGAGGGTGCCTTGTCTGATGTTCTCTGCTCTGAGTGCACTTACTATGCTGACAGTGAACTTGAGCAAATAACATCTGATTTTGTTGATCAGGGAACTATACCAAGGTACTGATTTGATCTCTGTATGTTCCAAGAATCATGGGCTGTTACGCCACCCTTTTGGTCTGGGATTGCCAGTGTTGACCGACCTGCTGATTTCTCAGGGAAGGGCAGGCTGTCGGGGGGGGGCCTTGCAATGTGGTTGAGAACCCCTTTGGCCTGTACTTCTAAAGTTATTGACCATGGGTCCCCTGACGTGCTATGTGTGATCTTGCAATTTCCTGACAGGTTTTTATTATGTTTGAATAATGTTTATTGTAGGCACAAAGGTAACATAGCTGGTCTAGCTGCTATTGATGTAATCAATGTGCACCTTTTATCTCTCTAGGTTGATGTTTTTAGAAATGTGCTGGGGGATGATCATTTTGAATCTCTTGGTATTGCCACTGGTGCACTTAGTGGAGAAGAGAATTAAGTATGGACAATTCCAGCACTTACGCTCCAACCGATTAAAAAATGTTCGGCAGCAGTTCTGCAATTAAATTACTTTACCCTCAGTAATGGCTTGCAAACCTGTAACGGGAAGACCCCATCAGATAAAGAGGGGAAAGTCACCTTCAATTGGCAGGGTGAGACTAGTCGGATAGATTATATATTGATGGATGTTAGGTGTGGTCACAAGTAATTGACATGAAGGTGGTTTCTAGGCAGGACAGAAACCACAATGCCTTTAACCTCTCCTTGAGCTAGCTTGGCTCTAGAATTCTACCATATGACCTAGAACCCCTTGATAGGAGGCTTTTGCCAACCAGCAATCGACATAGGCTGAGATGGAGTGTTATTGCTGCCAGCTCCAACTATTCATGCCCAGCTGTACAAGGCCATTGCTACAGCTTTTGAAGCAGTCCCGGCACTAAGATGAAGTTCACTTGCAGTGTCCTCGTGGGAGGACCTTACTGACACCCATAATTCCTTGTTCTGCTCCATAAAAGAGTTTTTCTTGGTAGAAGCTAGGACTCTCCCAAAACGTGCTCATGCAGCCAAATGGTTTACCAAGTATATCGGTTAGCGAGACGCACCCTGAGGGCTGCTATCAAGGGAGGACCAGAGCTGCAATCCAGGAAGCTAGAGCTTCATATAAAGCTGTACTGGATAGGCCCAAATTAGATCATGAGATGGCTAGTTGGGAGCCATTACTGGCTGCAACTAAGGGGAAAGACCATCACTTATTTTAACAAATAGTGGCTAATAAGGGTCATGACCCGGTAGCCCTGCTGTGTAGTAATATACCAGCTGTCGCTTGGGTTGAATATGTCTCAGGCCTGTACTGGCATGAGGTGGGAATGATTGAGCCGGCCGTGTTGCCCTATACTGAGTGAGCAGGTCACAAGAGGGTGTGACCGTGGCCCTATACGTAACAGGCTGGGCTACCCAGGGGAATGGAAAAAGGAGTGTCAATCATCTAGCGTGTCACCTGCAGCTGCCCCGTCACACCAGATTGATTGTATTCCCAGCCCTATCACCACGAGTGAAGTTGCCACCACAAGTGATTGAAGTACGCCAGGGATGGCACTGGGCTAGATGAGGCACCTGGAGACTTGTTTAAAGTTGAGTAGATTTGGTGCCCTTATTTTGCCCTTTTTTTCATTAACATCATGAATGGGCTTACCATGTAGCAGACTTGGGCAGGAGCTGAAAGCGTCTCAGTCTATAAGAAGAGCCTTAGGTCTGTCAAATCGCATTACCGTCCTATCAGTCTTATTGACAACACACAGAAACTCTTTAATCAAATTCTGTTGAGCAGACTACAAACTTAGACTGAGGATGTAGAAGTGTTGACTCCGGGGAACATCCTTTACGACAAAACTTTAACAATGCGGTACTGTTACCATGCTACTTTTACATTGTAAATCGTTACAACGACTTGCGCTGGGGGGCGCTCCAGGATAGTAAATAGTTTAATTTACTATCCAACTCCTTCCCTAGAGTCCACGGGGACTGGAGTTGGAATAGTAAATAAAACTATTTACTATCCAGCGCTCCCCAACGCAAGTCGTTGTAACGACTTGCGTTGTAAAAGTAGCATTGTAACGGTACGCGTTGTCAAAGTACGCGTCGTAACGTCATACATCCGTTGACTCCTTTCCAAGCTGGATTCATTGCAGAGACTAGCACTATTGACCAAGTGCTCCAATTACAACGAATCTACTGGAAGCATGTCAAATTGGGGGTGGGCACCTCTATGTCATCTTTGTCGACCTACAATTCATAGGGAAGGCCTGTGGGTAGACCTAAATAATATGGGGGTACCAAAATATTTGATTGATGTGTTCAGGAGGGTTCACCTGGATAACTATGAGCAGGTTAGGTGTGGGCCTGCTGGGGAGTTGACAGACCCCATTCCAGTGTTCTGGGGGTGAGACAGGGGTGTGTCTTAGCCCCCACTTTGTTTCTGCTATACATTATTTACCTGACAACAACATTAGAGCAGTGTAAGCATGCTTACCCGATTCTGGCAAACAGGAACGTCTCGGATCTCCTGTTTACAGACAACACATTACTGGTCTCGAACTCCCCAATGGGTATCCAAAAATTGCTTGGTCAGTTTGGTGTCTTCTTCAGCAGAGAGGGCTGGAGATCAACCTTAACAAAACAAAATATATGGTATTGAATCCTTGCCAGATGGCTACGTCGCACCCAGCCCTTAATGGCTCTCCACTCGAGAAGGTTTGTACCTTTGAATGCCTAGAGTTCGCCCTCAATGAGCATTTTGGTTCGTCACCCCAGATCCAAAAGTGTAAACTTAGATTAGGAGATTATACGGGTTGTATCCTGAGAGCCTTGAAGGGGTCTAGCTTTTGCCCAGTAACACCCACATGGCAAATGTATAACTTGCAAGCTCTGGTGTCTATATGGTGGAAAACATTGCGAGCATGGCAATGTGAATGTTAGGAAATTGACAGAAAATCATTTTCTCCGACTCCTCACAAATCTCCCTGCCAGCACTCCCACTAGTACAAATCTGATTAGATCTTGGCATTCCACCACTTGCCCTCAGAGTAAAACTCAGACAGCTGCTGTATTGGGGAAGGATTTGGTCCTCAGAGACATATTGCCATTTTGGCTGGGCCTGGAAGAAATCTTAAAACTCCCTGGGGCTAATAGGATCCCATGGTTGGGGTACATTAGACGCTGTCTTGAAGAGATTGGGTGCGGAAATGGGTGGGTCCATCTGGAAACGTTGTGTGGTGTTTCCAAGTCCATACTTAACGAGTTGTATTGGAAATATGCAGATGGTAGACCCCACAAGGCTGAGGGGAAGTACCTTTACCTTGGCTTTTCTGGAATTTAAAGACACCTACTGTCTGGTAAGGTATATGGATACAGTTTAGCCCCTGGCTGCCGATCTCTCTATATTAAATTCTGCGTTGGGACCTTGTTGTTTCGATCATTTCCTGCGAACTTCCGCCCCATCTCGCTCCTCCCCTTTCCAGCCAAAGTCATTGAAAAGACCGTCAACAGACAACTCTCCACCTTCCTCGAGACCAGCGGATCCCTCGACCCATCACAGTCCGGCTTCCGAGCAAACCACAGCACCGAGACCACCCTCATCGTAGCCACCGACGACATCAGGTCCCTGCTCGACAACGGGGAAATGGCTGCCCTCGTCCTCCTGGACCTCTCAGCGGCATTTGACACCGTATGCCACCTCACCCTGATACAACGCCTCAGCAACACCGGAATCCAAGGAGCGGCACTGAAGTGGATCATCTCGTTCCTCGCCGGAAAAACCCAGAGAGTCCGCCTCCCCCCGGTCCGATCCGCGGCAACCAAAGTCATCTGCGGCTTCCCGCAGGGATCCTCACTCAGCCCCAGCCTTTTCAACATCTACATGAGCCCTCTCGCAGCCATCGCCCACCAACACAACCTTAATATCATCTCCTATGCCGACGACACCCAGCTGATCCTCTCCCTCACCAACGACCCCGCTACCGCCAAAGCCAACCTCCAGGAAGGAATGAGAGACGTTGCAGAATGGATGAAGATCAGCCGTCGGAAACTGAACTCAGACAAGACGGTAGTCCTCATCCTCGGACCATCTCTCTCCGCCTGGGACGACTCCTGGTGGCCACCCAAACCAACGGACCACGCACGCAACTTAGGCTTCATTCTGGACTCCCTCCTCGCGATGACCAAGCAAGCGAACGCCGTCTCATCATCCTGTTTCATCACCCTGCGCATGCTCCGAAAGATCTTCCGATGGATCCCCACCGAAACCAGCAAGACGGTCACCCAGGCTCTCATCACCAGCCGTCTGGATTACGGGAACACCCTCTACGCTGGTACCACAGCCACACTCCAGAAAAAACTCCAGCGCATCCAGAACGCCTTCAGCACAACTCATCCTGAACATCCCTCGCTGCAGCCACATCTCTGCCCACCTGAAAGACCTTCACAAGCTCCCCGTCAACAAGAGGATTACGTTCAGACTCCTCACCCACGCACACAAGGCTCTCCACGACACGGGCCCTAAGTACCTCAACAGCCATCTCACATTCTACACACCCACCTGCCAGCTCCGATCCGCCAGCCTCGCCCTCGCCTCCGTCCCACGATTTCAGAAATCCACCATCGGAGGAAGATCCTTCTCCTACCTGGCAGCCAAGACATGGAACTCCCTCCCCACTCACCTTCGGCTAACCCAGGACCATCTCTCCTTCAGGAAACAACTCAAGACCTGGCTGTTCGAGCAGTAGCGACCCCCCCCGCCCACTCCCTCAGCGCCTTGAGACCCTTATGGGTGAGTAGCGCGCTCTACAAATTCTGATGATTGATTGATTGATTGAAGTGGAAATGCTGGCTGAACCTGACCAGCGTAGTCCTTTCTGTTCTGAGGTCAAGGAAACCATAGACCATGTCCTGTAATTCTGGCTGCTATATTATGCACATAGGAGAAATTGGATTTTGCTACTGTGCCTCAATCTGATCATCAGGGACCATAACATTGCAAATTGGGCACTTTGAACAGACAAAACTCAGCCAATTGGATTTGCTGTTTCTCGCTTTCTCACTTATATGTGGAAACATGGACAGAAAAGGGTTAGTGCTTAGTGCCTAGTGCCCAGAACTTGTCTGTATTTATGCTGTGTCCTGCAGTTTCCTGTGATTTTATAAACTGCATGTTGCTTTTGAATATGGACTTCCAGCGCATGTTACGGTACAAATGTATGTCTAGGAGCTCTGAAACTAACTTTGATCTAAACTTTTAATTGTTGTGAAGTCTCCCTCATATGCTGCTAGTTCTTATTCTTATGTGCCTTTCTAACTTTTTTTAAATGTGTTAATTTTAAGTATTTTAATGACTTAATGATTGTAATGTTTTGATTTAATATTATATCTGCTTTTATGGCAATAGCCGAAATAAAGTTCAATAAAGTAAAGGAACTGTGCTAATTGCGTCTCCACAATGTAGGCCCACACACCAAAGTATTTAACTTCCTGAATTGATCACAATCATCATAAAAAAACTGTGTCTATGAGCGTAATTTCATTGAACTTTGATAAACTGAGCTTTGATGAACTTTGCATTTGTTTAATTCCGAAGATTCCCTAGGGCCAAGTCTCCAGTGGAAGAGTAGGGATGTCATTCTAGAAGAAGGCGGAGTAGGGTTAGAAGTGACTCACCAAGACTGCTGTACTTAGAGCCAATTTCCTTCAAATCACAAAATTAGTTTTGGTATTTTCACAAGTAGAAACGTTGCAGGATGTTTACGCCTGCTTGCTGCTATTTTACTCTAGAAGTATACTGTAGAGAAGATATGGGTATACTTACCAAAGATCAGTGTAGGCTAGGTACAGCGGGAGTATTACTTGTTGCTATCATATGTCTGATTGCTTTATTAATCGGCTTTAGTTTCCCTGCAGACATTAGTCCTGTTAGGGCCACACCTAAGCCTATTAACCATGCACCATCTGTAGAAGATTAACATAGTTTTGACATTAGGATTTTAAAACAAAATGATTCAGAGGGAGGCTTTTCTACTAATGCATTTTCTGGATTACTATACGAGTACACACATACAATGGAGGTAAAGGGCCTATTATGTATGCGCTCACTTGACTGCTTTAGTAGCTGAGTGAGTTACCTACCATCATTCTTCTCTTTCTTAAGCCGTCAACAGTAATATTCTGAACAGTCTTTTATATAGCTACGTATGCTAGAAATATTATTTTTCAAATCATGATTTAATTCTTTTTGAAGTTCCCCCTAATAAGTGCATGAATTCTGAGGCAAAGAAAAAAGAACCTGTGGAAAAGGAGGAAGATGAATATAAGGAGAAGGGAATATATCCTAAGTCGAAATTGGATTGGCAACATAAAGGGAAGTTGTGCATTTACTAGTAGAAAAGTGCAGACAGGAATAAGCATTTGAGACTGAGTGAACATACATTTTTAATTTTAGGTGCCCCTGCTGAAATTCTTACAGCAGAAGATCAAGTTATTCCTGGAGTTTATTTTGTGTGTGGATAGTATGCTTATTTTACTTTGCCAGAACATTGGGCAGGCATTTGTTATCTTGCTTTAGTGTTCCCAAAAATAGATCACATAAGTTATTTAGATATGCCTGAAAAAAGGATCATTTAGTAGACCTAAACATAGTGGTACCTCACAAATAGTAGGAGACATATTTGGACCTATGATTCCTTCAGTAGCTGGTGTCTTAAATGTTTTGAAGATTAGAAAGCTTTCTACAGTTGTGGACAAACTGGTTGCTAATACAACTTGTGCATTGTTGGCAGTAGATTCAGATGCCGATGATGGCAAAACGGATGTGCCACTTGTATGTTATTGCTCCGGCATACCCTTTACATTTCCAATTTGTGTTGCATTACATTGAATTGTCTTCTTGTATTAAATACTCTGTTCTTATTTTTTAGGCCGGACCTGATAGACATGAATATCGTTGCTGTTCAAAGCAACACCGCAAATTTAGAAAATGCTTTTTATGTTGCTGAGAAACTTGGCGTAACTAGACTTCTAGATCCTGAAGGTAAATATTGTCTTGCACCTCCCATTAGATTGAAGTCTTTGTAGTTGTGCCTGCATTCCTATCTGCATGTTTGATTCTTTTAATGAGTGAATGTAGATTCCCAAAAAATGAAAAGTAATTAAGATATTTTGTTATGTTTGATTAGAGGATTCTGCTCTGACGCAAACTTGTAAATCAGTGCTCTTTTGTCATTTTGATAGATGTGGATGTCTCCTCCCCTGATGAAAAATCAGTAATTACGTATGTGTCATCACTTTATGATGTGTTTCCCAAAGTACCAGAAGATGGTGAAGGCATCAATGCAAATGTAAGTAACTCACTGGAACATTACATGGGATGTACGAATACACACCTTTATTTAAAAAATAACCTTTGTAATGTATATTTTTTCATTGTATGGTAATTAAAATCATACAGGTGTGATAACTCAAGATCACATGAATAAAATGTTCTCCTACTTTTCATGCTAAAATGGTAAAACCCATTCTTTTAATAGCAGACTAAAAATGTTGCTCTAAATTTGAATATGTTCGCTGCCTTTTTCTGAAACATATTATATGTGTTTTTCATACCTGTGTTTTCTTGCCTGCATTCTACAGAATTCTATTAGTATAGCTTTCCTCTCAGGAGAACAAAGAAAAATCACCATTAAGCATTCATAGCAGTTAGTTTTACCTGGATAAGCAGCTTTAGGTTGAAGTCCACTAGATTTTTCCTCTAAAGCATGTGTCTCCAACCAGTAGGTCGAGAGCTATTGGTAGCTTGGCAGCTGCCTGATAGTAGCTGGTAGAAGGCTAGTCCAGTCCATAGAGAGGGTCCAGGCACATTGAAGGAGGTAGTGAAGCCAGCCAAACCAATGGCAGGTATCCACACTAACATACACGATGAAAGCCAGTGACAGTGGGATGGCCTGCAGAATAACCACCTTTTTCCATTTGCATTCAGGTAAGGTTGCATAGAGATTGGTCATGTTACATGCCCTGTTCTATCAATCACACTGTGCGAATAAACACTCGGACGCAAAGGAATGACAGAAGGACCAAGAGTAGAGTCAGCGTTGCAAAGGGTCGTTGTTATCATTAATGCTATATGGGGAGATCAGAATAGGAAATGAATTGGGTCTGTTCCTATTGGATCTGTTACCATATTCATGAGTAGTTCGTGGTGATATTCATTGATTAGAAGTAGCTCCCATCATAAAAAAAGGTTGGTGACACCGGCACAAAACCCATGCTTGATGTTTACTCCAGAGGCCTGACCACCTCTTAGTGCCAGAACGTATAAAGCATTAAAGAGCAAGATTACAAAAAGTGAATATGGTATCCACCACAAGCTGGAGGCTGAAACAGAAAGCTTTCAGTGGTTTCCTGAATTGAACCCCTTTATACAGATTCTAAATCTTATTTGGGAGTTCACTTCAGAAAGATGGTACCTTGTCCATTCTCCTCTCTATTTAGATGACCCCAAGTGCATCCCTGGAACATATGGGGTTATTTTTTCTGACATTAGCACAGGATACACTCCATTAGCACATTTACATTTTAGACTGAAAGATGTGTTGCTTGTCTTAAGAGACACCCAGCTCAGGCCTGTCTGATTCTGAGAAACTGGGTCTTTTATTTACAGCCCGAAAACAAGACACGCTATGGTATTCTCCACAGCCCGAAGCCCCTTAACTTGCTAACTGCCAAGTGCAAATCATTGGCATAATCCAGTTTTGCATTGATCAGTGACCCAATGACCATCGGTTACTGTTTCGAAGGGATATATGTAAGGACATTTTTGCACTGGCACAGCCAAAAAGAGTCTCCAGCTTAACGTAACCAGATTTGAAATGTATGTTAAGATCGTCATCTCATATAAATCCAGCATGATTTTGGCTTTTTTGCCACACAACAAATTGTGGCCAAGAGAGGCAGAGCCAAAGATTAACATACTGAAGACACCTAAGAGGTTACTCAAACTGCTGGCCCCGTTCAATTAGATAGCCCTGAAGCCTATCCACGTTGTGTCACAGTTTACTTGTTGGCTAATCTATGCATCATCTCCATACAAGTACAAACACAGGACCGTGGCATATCCATGAGGTGTCATTTTGTGAATTTTAAAAAGCAGTGGGTTGGAATCCTCCATCTTTGAGGTCAAGAATAAAGTATTTGTTTTGTCCTTTAAGAAAGCAATGGCACTATCTTTAAAACTACTTAGTAACCCGAGCTTTGATAACAACATGGTGCGTTAATAGGACTTACTCTACTGAGCCAAAAGTCATGGAATGGTCCAGTAAAAAGAAGAAGGACAATCCCTCTCATCTGTTTGTAAAAGAATGTGATGTGACCCAGGGACCGAGTCTAAGATGACAAAGAGTAACAATGACTGATTGGCTACATAATGTTCTTTACAAACTGTAACAAATGGTCCGCTATCACTCTCTCCAGCTACATTGAGGACCAAGGTAGATTCTTCAGAGGCAGATACTTATCCATGGTATGTCAGCTCAGAGGCCTCTGAGTTTGCTGCCCCTTTGCCACACATTTTCAAGGCAATCACTGTGAATCTGTCCATCTTTTGGGTTACCGATGATCATATACATGAAAGGCCTCAGGTCTGTCTCTGCATGGGAATGAAAGGGAGGAGGCCTCACCTTTCTGACTGAGGCCCTGAGCTCTTGAGGAGCAATAGCATAAATGCCTTGTCTGTGGGGGACGTCATGAAAGAATTTGAGTTTCTGTCTACCATACCCAGGATCTTCTAATACTCTTTTATGAAGCTCTAGTGTCTTTTGAAGTTTGTAGAGTGGTGGTCCCTTGTCCTGACCAAGATTCCCCATTATCAATCATAATGCCTGATTTACTTTGTGGTTCTCTTTTTATGGGTAAGGTAACTCCCTCCTTTTGTCTACCTTCTGAGAATGGAAATGGAATGACATTAGACAATTCTTAAACTCTAATTAGGTAACAGACATGTGACCCAACCGGTATGTTTTTATCTAATAATATTATTGATCTGTCTATAGCATCTCTATGTGTGTGGCAGATTACTGGATTGGTCTTTCCAAATCTTTGGGATGTTGATAGTGCGAGAGACTCTAGTTTTCTCCTATTTACCTGTCACTCAACCTTCCTTCTGTTGGTTCTATTTGGTATTGAAAGCTAGAGGTGAAGGAATGTGGGCTGCATTTGGGTATTTCTTTGTTGATAAAACTCTAAGGCCATGATTCAGAGTTTGGCTATAGCAGAAAGTACAGTAATTTTTGGAGAAAATGCTAAATTCTCATTTGGAGTATTCTCCTCTAACAAAAGATCAACCATTAGTAGTTAATCTTCCACACTGTCCCTACGAAAGAGGTTCCGACAATAGGGGTAATTCAGCAGCAGAGTCACCTCTTGAGGAGAATCATCCATCAGAAAATAACTGGAGGTTTAGTATGGCTAACACTACAGCCTACATTTTATATGGCTAAGGCTTTGACAGTATGGAACGTTTGCAACTTTACAAGTTTCGTCTTGTCTTCATTTAGGAGAATCTGAAACGCCTCCTTTAAAAGCGCCTGGGCATTCAATAAGGAGACTAAGATCGAAATGTTCCAATGTGTTTTTAAGCAGATCTCTAGAAGAGGAATATGTGACGATTTTTCGCATTTGTTTACAACGCATGCCATAACAACGCGGTCTTTACAACGACTGTGTTGTTATTTCGCATACCATTATAACGCAAGTCGGAACAACGACTTGCTTTTAGGGGTCGCTGGATGTTGGAATAGTATAATTTACAATTCCAACTCCAGTCTGTGCGGACACTAGAGAAGGTGTTGGATTTTAAATCCAACACCTTCTGCCCCCTAACGCAAGTCTTTGTTCCGACTTGCGTTGCAATGGTATGCGAAATAACAACACGGTTGTTGTAACAACCGCGTTGTTATGGCATGCGTTTAGCATGCAAACTAAACGCTGTTAACTCTCTAGAAGCATGGCTTAGTCTAGGCTTCACACATTGTGCATATAGTGTGATCTTGAAACATATTCTAGCTCCGAGGCCCAGTTTGGCCGGATTAGTTGAAGCAGATATGTGGCCAGTAATGGTGTCAGCGCTCCTTCCACCTGTTTAGCATAGCTCGAAAAAGCATTCTGACCACGTGTGTCCATACACAAAGACCCCCAAAAGAAATTACCTACCTAGACGCATCCTTTTAATTGTTCTCTTCGTTGTTCTATCCGTGCCCTCCTTCACTCTTGGTCAGGATGTTCCATGTTCTGTTGTGTTGGGAGAAATATTTCAAACAAACATATAGTAATTACTGTATAATGTTAGTCGACTGCTGTGGAGGATGTAGCAGGTATGCTTGGTATGGTCTTCACCTGTCATCACTTTCACAAGCTCCCAGGGGCCTTCCACTTAAACACCTAATGCTGGTTTCAAGTAATCCATTCTAACTTGGTCCACAGAGAGGTTACGTCATGTGTTGAACTGCTATAACTAGCCTGGAGGTTAGAGTCGAGTTTCCATTTAATGTCATTGAGTGTAATTCTTCTCAACTTTAGAATTCTGGACAGTAGGATATTTTGAGTAGGAAAGGGCAATACATTCTAATATCTAGTTGACATTAACAGAGCAGGTGTATTTTGAAAGAAAAAAGAAGTACTTTATACAAACACATGGCCCTGTAGCTGGCAGCATATGATTTTATATCCTTGGGTCTGTTTGATACAGAAGACTGCTCTGTAGTAAATGTCTGGACATGTTCCATGGCTACCGTTGAATATAATACTGGTTTACTAAGATGACTCCACCTCCAAGATTCCATGTGTTGTTTCAGGATGTCGAAGTGAAATGGGTCGAGTACCAGAATATGGTGAACTACCTCATCCAGTGGATCAGGCACCATGCCACACTCATGTCCGACAGGACGTTTCCCAACAATCCTGTAGAACTAAAGGTAAGTTGCTGAAAATGTTCTTCTATTCAATATGGCATTTTTGTGAGTTTATAGGAATGCTGGAGGTGTGATGTGGTCTACGAAGTGGCAGTAGATAGAATAATGTGGTAAACAAACATTACAACAAAACTTAAACAACGCACTACCATTACGACGCAACTTTTACAACGCAAACCATTACAACGCATTGCGCTGGGGGGCGCTCTAGGATAGGGAAAAGGTTGGATTGGTGTCAGTACAACACAGATTTTTACGTCGCATTCCGTTACAACGGAATTTTTACAACGCAGGATCCATTACATCGGATGCCATTACAACGCATGGCATTACATAGCAGATGGTATTACAACGCATGGCATTACATCGTAAGTATAGGTAAGTATACCTTTTTAAAAAAAATGTTATTAAGTTAATTTAATTAATTTAATTTAATTAATTTAATTAAAATACATTTTAAAATAGCCATTAATTTAATTTAATAAAATAATATCTATTTAATAAATGTAATTTTAATAAAAAAAGGAAATAATTTAATTTAATTAAAAAATAAAATTAACTTAATGTTAATATTTTTATAATTGAAATTAAATTAAATTAATTGAAATAATTTATTTAATTTAAATAATTTAATTTAAAAATGTAATTAATGTAATAAAATTAATTAAATTTATTAAATATATTTTATTAATTTAAAAATGGTAAATATAATTTAATTAACCCAAAACACAAACCTACCCCTGAACCCTAAAAACACCCCTCTACCCCAAAACACAAACCCTGCCCTAAAACCTAAAAACACCCCTGTACCCCAAAACCCAAACCCTGCCCTAAAACCTAAAAACACCCCTGTACCCCAAAACCCAAACCCTGCCCTAAAACCTAAAAACACCCCTGTACCCCAAAACCCAAACCCTGCCCTAAAACCTAAAAACACCCCTGTACCCCAAAACCCAAACCCTGCCCTAAAACCTAAAAACACCCCTGTACCCCAAAACCCAAAGCCTGCCCTAAAACCTAAAAACACCCCTGTACCCCAAAACCCAAACCCTGCCCTAAAACCTAAAAACACCCCTGTACCCCAAAACCCAAACCCTGCCCTAAAACCTAAAACACACCCCTGTACCCCAAAACCCAAACCCTGCCCTAAAACCTAAAAACACCCCTGTACCCCAAAACCCAAACCCTGCCCTTAAACCTAAAAACACCCCTGTACCCCAAAACCCAAACCCTGCCCTAAAACCTAAAAACACCCCTGTACCCCAAAACACAAACCCTGCCCTAAAACCTAAAAATACCCAAACACCCCAAAACATATACCTCAGTACCCCAAAACATATACTCCTATACTCATACTTATTTAAAAAATTACTTAAATTAATATATTTAATTTATAATATTTAAAAACATAAATAAATATTTTTATTTATAATTAATAATAATTAAATCAATTATATAATATGTAATAAAATAAAAAAAAATTATATACTTACCAATACTTACGATGTAATGGTATGCGTTGTAATACCATCTGCTATGTAATGCCATGCGTTGTAATGGCATCCGATGTAATGGATCCTGCGATGTAATAGCTGCGTTGTAACAGCATTACGACGTAAAAGTTGCGTTGTAAGTGATACACACCGAAAAGGTTTAATGTACTATCCAACACCTTCCCTACTATCCACGGGGACTGGAGTTGGAATAGTAAATTAAACTATTCACTATCCAGCGCCCCAAAGCACTATGCGTTGTAAAGGCATGCGCTGTAAAAACCACGTTGTAAAGGCATGCGTTGTAACGTCATACATCCGAATAATGTACTGCGTGGATGGACATGGCAGTCAGTTCTTCAATCAATTAGTGGGACTCTGTATTTAGGGATAGGTTGTTATGTTCACACTGAGCACTTACCTGTTGCTTACTCTATAAACTTGCTAGTACTTGCAAGTCCTGTATGCTCAATCTTAATAAGTATGCTTTAGACATGGGTGTCCAGCTTAGGTTGAGAATGTTCAGATCAATGCTAGATTTTCTGGATGACACAAGTTGATGTGCATACAATAAATGTAAATCAAACTAATTTACATAGTCCTAATTCTGAAAATCTGACGTCAATCTGGCCACCTTGCAACTATGATGAACAGCGCTTATTGTAAGTGCGTGCCTACTCGTGGTGGAAAACAGACGCTCTTACAAGTGCATTTTAGTAATGTTTGGAATAACCTCAAAGTTACTGCTTTGAGGATGTTCGTCAAATTTTCTGTGTCCCTCCCGATCCACTCCTCGAACACACACTTCTATGCATCATATGAAACTGATGAGACCGTAATGTACACGTACCTTGCATACTTCGTGCACGTTAATGCCTCTCCACATAAGTAATAACATGCAGGTATGTGTGTGTGTTGCACCCACGCATGGAAAGGGCCTTGATAGTCATGCCCCAAGCCCTTTCTCTGTGAGCCAACCTATTCAAAGTGCAAATGCTGGTCCAGAGGGCAGAGGATTCAAAAAGTGGCCAATAGGTAATGCACCAGACTCAGTTTCATTCACAAAGGCTTTGCTTTAAGAACACACCTAGAGTGCAGTTTTATTAGTAAGTGGAAAATCAATCGCTCTTAGCAAGGAGTATCATTTATCCATGCATTATCTTTCTGGTACACTACCCTACCTCCTCTCGTATGACAGCAGGCTCTCTGTGTAGCTTTGCGTGTGTCATTGCCTTCTATTTGCTTCTAAAGAAAAGGTAGAGGCAAGGGATGCTTCGGTCTTCGCTTTGTGCATAGAAAGTGCCCACCTGAGGCCTATCATTCAATCAACAGCAGTTTGTACTTGCACACCCTGCCTTCTTGGATAGCCAGAGACAGAGCCAATCAAAACAGAAGGAAATGCACCTAGTTACAGTAACGAATAACGTGCTGTGTACATTAATGCAACAAAAAGAGTCAGTCGCTGTGGGCAGGGCTAGTGATTATACCCTGGCTGCAGATTCTACAGTCATAATGCAAACAGGAATCTCACCTGCTAAGCAGTGTGATCTTGGGCAATCCCTCGGTTTGCCACATTTGCATATTGAGCTAATTCGCCGTTGAACTCTGCGCAGTAAATTGAGTGTGCTCCTTCCTTATTATTATTATTATTATTTTAGAGTTTTATAGAGCGCGAACCAGACCCGTGAGGGTATCAGAGCGCTTTACAGGATTGACAGGTGGTACAAACAGTCTTAGGACGGGTGCATACAATTGGGATAGGAACAAGTAGATGCATTATCCAAGGAAAGAAATAATAGGCAGTAACAGATCCCGGATACAGGTGGGATAAAAACAGCTGGATACATTATATGAGAGAGCAGCTGTCTCAATTCCCAGGTGGGATGCCCAGAAGTGCCGGGTAAGTAGCATCCGGAAGAGCCATGGGTAATACCGAATAGAAGGAGAAACAAAATTGCTGAGGTGATTGAAATGCAAGCGTTAAGCGAGGAATTTGACCATAAGGAAAGATTTGGCCTCCTTTTTAAAATGTGCCAAAGATGGAAGTCTTCTGATGGTGGGCGGGAGTGAGTTCCATATTCTTGGTGCTGCCCCAGAGATGGACCAATTGTAAAAAAACATCCCGCAGGCATGCTGGTTGGAGCAAAAGGTCTTTGCGGATCTTGAGCTTCTGGATCGTACGGATATCACAAGTTTCTGGGCGAGAAAAGCTGGGGTCTTGGAGTATAGCGCCTTTTGAGTGATGCAAGCCAGCTTAAGTTGGATTCTGGCCTCAAGAGGAAGCCAGTTTAGAGCTTAGAGGTTGGGAGAGATATGGTTGAATTTCTTTGGCCCAGTTAGGAGTCTGGCGGCGGCGATAAGGCAGGCTTTCAATGGGGCCAAACAGTTCTTGGGTAGACCTGCGAGGGTAGAGCATCCATATTCTAGTCTGGAGAGGACTACTACCTGGGTTGCCATTTTTAGGTCGGTGGTGTCAAGGAAAGGTTTCAGGTGTCTGAGGTAGCGGAGGTGAAATCTGGCAGTTTTGGCCATGGAATTGATATGGCCATGCATATCCAAATTGCAGTCTAGGGTTATTCCCAGGGATTTAGCAGAGTCCACAATGGTCAGAGGGCAATTTAACGCTGTGATAGCCTTGATCCATTCCTGAGAGTAAGAATTGGTTTTGGGTGGGGAGATCAGGAGAAATTCAGGGTGTTTTTGCGTTAAGTTTGAGCTTGTTGGAGGTGAGCCAATGCACAGTCAGCTTCAAGGCCTCATTCAGGGAGTGAATGTCCTCAGGGGGAGAGATAATAATGTAGATCAGTGTGTTGTCGGCATACACGTGATAGGGGATGTTGGTGGTGCGTAGCACCTCTGTGAGCGGTTCTAGGTAAAGATTGAAGAGGGTAGGGGACAAGGTTGATCCTTGGGGGGGCTCCAACTGTGATCAGAGAGGGAGCGGATAAGTTGCCGTTGATAAGGATTCTCTGCGAGTGATTATGGAGGAAGGACCTAAACCATTTAGGAACGGTGCCATCCAATCCAATCCGGAGTTGGAGGCGGTCCACGAGGGTTTTGTGGTTGACCATATCTAACACTGAGGATAGGTCTAGGAGGATTAGGAGACAGGTTTTGCCTTGGTCAAGGGCTTGGAAGGCATCATCCACGATGTGAAGGAGGGTGGTTTCCGTGCTGTGTCCAGGTCTGAACCCGGATTCGAAGTCATCAAGTAGGTGGAAGTTGATGATGTGTTGGCTTAACTGCTGTGCACACATTTCTCCAGCACTTTCGCTAGGAGTGGGATGTTCGATATTGGTTTATAGTGGTCAGGGGAAGAAGGACCCAGCCTGGGTTTCTTTAAGATGGGGACGACTTGTCCGGCTTTGAAAGAGTCAGGTATCGATCCATGTAGTAGGGATGCAATATTTATTGCAGTCCAAGAAGGGACGATTGCCTGAGAGACGGCAGCTAGGTAGTTAGAAGGGAGAGGATTGTTGTAGTGATTGTTCGGGTGTGCTAAACCTTGTTCCCCCTAGTAGTACAGTCATTAGAGATTTTTGATATATATCATACACTTTTGTACAGAAAATGGGAAATCTACACAAATAACACATTTTATATAGAAGTTTCTGTCATTGCAAGTCCGCCCAATGTAATTATCAGTTGTTGGTAACTCTCTGAACTATTACACTTTGGTGAAAGAAAACCAACATGCCTGTTTTCAAACTGATATATATATTATTTTGTTTATGTATGAGGCACTTCAGCCCACTTAGCTATCAGGTCAACTGTGGCACTTGTCTGCACAGAACTGTGGCACCTTTGCTAATTTTCAGAAAGTCACACTGAGGTAGCTTAAAAACATGAATAAAATGTAATCTTGCTGTTTAAATCTAATCTGCTTTCTTGATTTCATTTCTTGTCGCCATATCTTTGCAGGCACTTTATAACCAATATTTGCAGTTTAAAGAAACAGAAATTCCACCAAAGGAGAACGAGAAAGCAAGAATCAAGCACTTGTATAAACAGCTGGAGGTAACGTCCGAAATACTTTTTTTTCTCCTGTACACTGACATTGACAATACAGTTTCTTTCGTGACGTGTGGACAAGAAACGACTTGTTTCTCTTTTTCTGAAGGTATGGATAGAGTTTGGGCGTGTCAAGCTCCCTCAGGGCTACCATCCAAATGATATAGAAAAAGAATGGGGAAAATTAATAATTGCTATGCTGGAAAGGGAGAAGACACTTCGGCCAGAGGTAGACAGGTAGGTGCCAACGCATGCCTTGCCCAGTCCCTCCCCAATCTAACGGGAGCCTCGCTTGTCAAACTGCCTCTGATTTCACGTTCTGTGCATGGTCATATATGTTGTGTCAGAAGTGCACACCATTAAGAGGTTTGCAGTGAGCACTGTTGTGAATTGTCAGACCGCTGGATGGTGGCTTCGGTGTGCCTGAGTGCCATTCTCTGCACACAAGACCCTGCCGGGCCTTTATTTTAAGGCGGTTATATGTGAGCTTGCGAGGTGTGTGATCCTGGACACCCTGGTCCCCACTGTACTCCCGGGTCTGTTCCTTCACTACTGCCCAGCCTGCCAGCGCCGCTCGGGTGTAAGTGAATTGTGACCCGTGGCAGACATCCTCTCCCTGCCAGAGCACGGCTCCGGGGGCAGAGTTTGGGGGTCGTCCATGCAGTCTTGTTAGGGGCCATGCATGGAATCCATGTTTGAGGCTGAGTGCCGCCCTCTGAAGCACGAAAGCATGAATCTGCTTCGAGGGGTTTATTTAGGACACGTGTGTCGAGATGTCCAAATGGTTCGCATTCGATATGATAAACGCAATGAATGTAACGGTAATTGGGAAACAGCAACTTAAATGAAAATGTGAAATCCGGTTCTTAACATAAAACACGTTCAGTGCACTTCTCACCGCACTGCAGTATGCAGAGCATCCGACTGTGGGAGCGTGTCCGGGATGCAGGATTTGTGGAGACCTGGATACGGAGTTGCACAAAAAGTTACCCATGTTTAGGGTTTCGAGATAGGTGGTGGCTTTGTTTAGTTTTTTACTCGTGATGAAGGCAGCTATCATGACTCCATCTGTCGCTGCTTTCTCCTCCTGTATCTCCTGGTACACGTGCCCTGGTGCTGTGCTGATGTAAGCTGTGCACAGTGCAGGGAATGAACATAACACAGTTACTTTGCCTGCCTCTTGCTGCGTTTGTCTCTTGGCACACATCAAGAGCTGCCCTTTTGATGTACTTTATGCACGGACAAGTAACGAACAGAAGGCAACTACTAAACTGCCTCTTGCTGCGTTCGCCTCTCGTCTCTTGATACATAGAAATAGATACCCTGTGTATGTACTTTATGCAGGGTGCAGCGAATGAATAGAATTTGATGTACTTTATGCAGCGTGCAGCGAATGAATAGAATTTGATGTACTTTGTGCAGGGTGTAGAGTATGAATATAATTTGATGTACTTTATGCAGGGTGCAGAGAATGAAAACAATTTGATGCACTTTATGCAGGGTGCATAGAATGAATAGAATTTGATGTACTTTATGCAGGGTGCAGAGAATGAATACAAAGTGATGTACTTTATGCAGGATGCATAGAATGAATAGAATTTGATGTACTTTATGCAGGGTGCAGAGAATGAAAACAATTTGATGCACTTTATGCAGGGTGCATAGAATGAATAGAATT
Organism: Lissotriton vulgaris; assembly: GCF_964263255.1. Lineage (NCBI taxonomy): Eukaryota > Metazoa > Chordata > Amphibia > Caudata > Salamandridae > Lissotriton > Lissotriton vulgaris. The sequence continues at coordinate 433,413,024 of NC_141694.1, read as the reverse complement.
TGATGTACTTTATGCAGGGTGCAGAGAATGAATACAAAGTGATGTACTTTATGCAGGATGCATAGAATGAATAGAATTTGATGTACTTTATGCAGGGTGCAGAGAATGAATACAATTTGATGCACTTTATGAAGGGTGCATAGAATGAATACAATTTGATGCACTTTATGCAGGGTGCATAGAATGAATAGAATTTGATGTACTTCATGCAGGGTGCATAGAATGAATAGAATTTAATGTACTTCATGCAGGGTGCAGAGAATGAATATAATTTGAGGTACTTTATGCAGGGTGCAGAGAATGAATAGAATGTGATGTACTTTATGCAGGGTGCAAAGAATGAATAGAATGTGATGTACTTTATGCAGGGTGTAGAGAATGAATACAATTTGATGCACTTTATGCAGGGTGCATAGAATGAATAGAATGTGATGTGCTTTATGCAGGGTGCAGAGAATGAATAGAATGTGATGTACTTTATGCACGGTGCAGGGATATACACAAGGCATTTACTGCGACTGCCTCTTGCTGCGGCCACATCTTCATCTCTTGGGACATTGGAAGAGGCGCCCTTTCTTTATGCACGATGCAGGGCTTTAACTTCAGAGAGTTTCCGCGGCGGCTTCTTGCTACACCTGCCTCTGCACCCCCTGGTATTCTAGAAGATGTGCTCTGTTTATGTACTATCTGCACGGTGCCTGCCTGGACTGAACAGAAGACAGCGCCATCACCATGCCTGGCGCTCGCTGCGTTGCCGATTCATCTCTTGGTACGAGGGTGCCTGCTGCGACGATGGACTCGGTGCAAGGTCCAGAGAGTAACCAGAAAACTGCTTAACAGAGAAACATCGAAGTCTCACGGAAGCCCAGTGGTCGTGTAGTGTGGCCACAACTTCTCCTGGTACATAGGAAGATGTGCCCTGCTAATGTACTGCGTGCCTGGTGCAGTGAGTTAGCAGCAAAGATTTACTCGGACTGCACAGTTGCTGCACTTGCGTCCTCTACCTCTTGCTATATAGGACAGTGAGCCCAGGTTATATTGTCTATGCATGGTGCAGCAGGTGAGCAGAGGGGAGTTGTCATGACGGCATCTCTGTTGGCTTCTCCTCATTTGTTGGTGCAAAGGATGGTGCGCCCTACTGATGTGCTTTATGCACAGCACAGTGATGAGCAGAAGGCAGATCTCGAGATGACACTCTTGGTCCTCTCTCCTTCTGCATCTCCTGGTGCTTGGAGAGGCTGCCCTACTTGATGGTCCCGATGCTCAATGCAGAGGATGAGCAGGAGGCAGTTCTCATGATGGCACTGTTGGTGCTTTCTTCACCTGTATTTTTTGTTAATGAAGCTGTGTCGTGATTATGCACTCTATGCACAGTGTAGAGTGCGAGAAGGAGGCTGTTTCCCTCCCTGCACTCTTGCTGCTTTCTCCCCTGTACTTCTTGTTGTTACTGAAGCTGTGTCGTGGTCATGCACTCTGTGCGCGGTGCAGAGTGCGAGAAGGAGGCTGTTACCCGCCCTGCACTCTTGCTGCTTTCTCCCCTGTTCCTCTTGTTGTTAATGACGCTCTGTCGTGATCATGCACTCTGTGAACGGTGCAGAGTGCGAGAAGGAGGCTGCTACCATGCCTGCACTCTTGCTGCTTTCTCCCCTGTATCTCTTGTTAATGAGGCTGTGTTGTGATCATGCACTCTATGCACGGTGCAGAGTACGAGAAGGAGGCTGTTACCGTGCCTGTACTCTTGCTGCTTCCTCCCCTGTACCTCTTGTTGTTACTAAAGCTGTGTCGTGGTCATGCACTCTGTGGGCCTTATTTATGAAGGCCTTGCGCCACCGGTGCGTCACTTTTAACATGGGAAAAAGTGACGCACCGGTGGCGCAAGGCCTTCATAAATAAGGCCCTGTGCGCGGTGCAGAGTGCGAGAAGGAGGCTGTTACCCGCCCTGCACTCTTGCTGCTTTTTCCCCTGTATCTCTTGTTAATGAAGCTCTGTCGTGATCATGCACTCTATGCATGGTGCAGAGTGTGAGAAGGAGGCTGTTACCGTGCCTGTACTCTTGCTGCTTTCTCCCCGGTACTTCTTGTTGTTTCTGAAGCTGTGCCGTCATCATGCACTCTGTGCGCGGTGCAGAGTGCGAGAAGGAGGCTGTTACCCTGCTTGCACTCTTGCTGCTTTCTCCCCAGTATCTCTTGTTAATGAAGCTGGGTCTTGATCATGCACTCTATGCACAGTGCAGAGTACGAGAAGGAGGCTGTTACCCTGCTTGCACTCTTGCTGCTTTCTCCCCACTATCTCTTGTTAATGAAGCTCTGTCGTGATCATGCACTCTATGCACGGTGCAGAGTTCGAGAAGGAGGCTGCTACCATGCCTGCACTCTTGCTGCTCTCTCCCCTCTAACTCTTATCGTTAACGAAGCTCTGTCGCGATCATGCATTCTATGCATGGTGCAGAGTGTGAGAAGGAGGCTGTTACCGTGCCTGCACTCTTGCTGCTTTCTCCCCTGTTCCTCTTGTTATTAATGAAGCTCTGTCGTGATCATGCACTCTGTGAACGGTGCAGAGTGCGAGAAGGAGGCTGCTACCGTGCCTGCACTCTTGCTGCTCTCTCCCCTCTAACTCTTATTGTTAACGAAGCTCTTTCGCGATCATGCACTCTATGCATGGTGCAGAGTGTGAGAAGTAGGCTGTTACCATGCCAGCACTATTGCTGCTCTCTCCCCTCTAACTCTTATTGTTAACGAAGCTCTGTCGCGATCATGCACTCTATGCATGGTGCAGAGTGTGAGAAGGAGGCTGTTACCATGCCAGCACTATTGCTGCTCTCTCCCCTCTAACTCTCATTGTTAAAGAAGCTCTGTCGCGATCATGCACTCTATACAGGGTGCAGAGTGCGAGAAGGAGGCTGTTACCATGCCAGCACTATTGCTGCTTTCTCCCCTGTACCTCTTGTTGATAATGAAGCTGTGTCGTGATCATGCACTCTGTGCACTGTGCGAGAAGGGGGCTGTTACCCTGCCTGCACTCTTGCTGCTCTCTCCCCTCTAACTCTTATTGTTAACGAAGCTCTGTCGCGATCATGCACTCTATGCATGGTGCAGAGTGCGAGAAGGAGGCTGTTTGCATACCTACACTCTTGCTGCCTTCTCCCCTGAACCTCTTGTTGTTAATGAAGCTGTGTTGTGATCATGCACTCTGTGCACGGTGCGAGAAGGAGGCTGTTACCCTGCCTGCACTCTTGTTGCTCTCTCCCCTCTAACTTTTATTGTTAACGAAGCTCTGTCGTGATCATGCACACTGTGAACGGTGCAGAGTGCAAAAAGGAGGCTGTTACCATGCCTTCACTCTTGCTGCTTTCTCACCTCTAACTGTTATTGTCAACGAAGCTCTGTCGTGATCATGCACTCTATGAATGGTGCAGAGTGCGAGGAGGAGGCTGTTAGCATGCCTACACTCTTGCTGCCTTCTCCCCTGAACCTCTTGTTGTTAATGAAGCTGTGTCGTGATTATGCACTCCATGCACGGTGCAGAGTTCGAGAACGAGGCTGTTACCCTCCCTGCACTCTTGCTGCGTTCTCCCCTGTATCTCTTGTTGTTAATGGAGCTGTGTCGTGATCATGTAATCTATGCACAGTGCAGAGTGCGAGAAGGAGGCTGTTTCCCTCCCTGCACTCTTGCTGCTTTCTTCCCTGTATCTCTTGTTGTTAATGAAACTGTGTCGTGATCATGCACTTTATGCACAGTGCAGGGTACGAGAAGGAGGCTGTCACCATGCCTGCACTCTTGCTGCTTTCTTATCCTCTACATGTTGATACAAAGGAAGGTGCTCCCTGACATACTGATTTCTCCACAATGAAGGCAATTATTGTGTCTACACTCTTACAGCTTCCTCTGTGTGTTGTTACATAGGATCACGCAGTCTGGCATAAGACATGGTGCCAAGTGGTAATAGTTTTATCGATATCATACCCACACTTTTGCTGCTTTCTCCTGCTCTATTTCTGGGTACTTTCCTTCTCTCTCGGAGTGTAGTTTACTCTAGCTCACATACACGTTTGTCTTAATCTATATTATTTTATTTCTACACATTTCCCATGATTTCAAAGATCACAACTTCTCCTTACTTAAAAGTGATACCCCTGTTGCCTAAGAATACCTAATCTCCTCTAGCTCATCTTTAGGCAAATTATGCAGCATAATGCTGCCCATTTCTTGGTGGAATTACTTCTTTATTTTATCATTTTTACACATGGAAATACAGTCTGGGCAAAGAGTTCCCCTCATTAGTACCAGTTTAACAACCAAGTACAGAAATAAGCAACTGAAAGGTGACCAGTTAACCTTTGCGCAGGGCCTTCATCTGCGTTGGACATATATTCTCTCAGGAGAGAATGTGGCCTAAAGCCAGGACTCTTGACCCCGGAGCTGGGGTACTGGGTCCGAGTCTCAGCAGGGACGCTCAACATTTTGTGATTCTGGGAAAATCACTTAATCTCCCCGTGCCTAACAATTTATATATTTTTTAAGTGAATGTGCCTATCTTTAATGTAACTGGTGCTCATGTAAAGCACTCTGATAACCCTCGCTCTAGTTCGCACTATATAAAACGCCACACAAAAAAAGTATATATATATATGTTGCCATTATTTTAGTACCTTTTGATCTGTTTGAGATTTTTGTTAAAACCTGCAGATTATGCAGCAGATGATGCAGGAGATGATGGATTACATGGCAAATCCATAATTATGGAGAAAAATGGAGGATGAGGCAGCAGTTACCATGAATGCTCTCTTGCTGGTTCCTCCTCTGTGTGTTGATTCATAGGAAGGTGAGCCCTGATGTTGGACTCTCTACACAGTGAAGATTGGGATGAGCACAAGGCAGTTTTTGTGTCTGCACTCTTGCTGTTTACTCTATGTGTTGATACATAGGAAGGTGATCCCAGCTGTAGTATAGTCTCTAAAGAATGAAGGCTCTTACTGCTTTCCCCCATCACTTTTGGTGTAGTCGTGTGGACACGGGTGTAGACCTCCAGGCACCATGCAGATTTGTTCAGAGGTTGCTGTGGTGTCCATGAGAGAACTTTTAATCCGTGTAGCCGTCGGGGTTATTTTGGCCTATTTGCAAGATCTCAAAATGTCCCAAGACAGGTGTAAGTAATACACCTAGTCCACTTTTTCCCTTTTATTTTTGAACTTGTAGCCTTACATCTGTAACGGCTAAGCAAAACTAGCCTTAGGTACAGTAACACAAAGGAAGAGAAGGAGTTGATAAACTGTTCTCATTTACAATGGGACAACCTGAGATCTCTGCTTTTGAACACTTGTATCTCTCCAGACTATGTGTTCTAGGGGGGCAAGCAAAGATTTTGGGAGGCTCTTAGTGTGCTGCTATAGACACGCCTAAGCAGATGCCCTATCCGGGCTTACCTGTGCCCAGTCCTCCGACCAGCCTAAGACTCATTTGCACCCCACTTATGGGCGTTGAGGTACCCGCCTCCCTCCATTGTCTCCTCCTCTGAACCGCTCTAGTTCTCTTTTCCTCATTTCTCAGTTTAGTAATTCCGCTTTTTCCTTTTGTTGCTGTTTACCATTGATTTAAGTGTCTGTTTTTTGTATGTTCTCAACTGAGCTTGTGCTTTCACTGTCCACTCTTTGCTTGTTGTCACTCGTGACTATCCCGTCTTTGCTTGTTTTTACCCTTGAGTGCACTTTCACTGTTTGCTCCATGCTTATTCTCACCCTTTCTTGCGCATTCACTGTCCACCTTTTGCCTCTTTCACCCTCACTTTGTGTCTTTATTGTCTGCTCTTTGCAGTTTCCCTCATGCTTTATATAGGGTTTGTCAAAATTTGACCTGTACTGTTGTCCTGTTTCCTCTCTCTCACTCTCATTAATTGTGCCTTGCCTTTATTCTCTCACCCTTTCTGTGCCTATGTTTTGCCCATTTCTTTTTTTTTCACCTGGTGCCTTTTTTTTCTTGGACTGGGATTAGTGTTCATCTAATCAAGCATGCTATTCTTCTGGGATCTATGTAATTTAAATCCCCCGCAGACGCCCCCTGAAACTGTCAGTCTAGGCGTGTGACCTCAAACATGCCAATTTGTCCAAAAACACATCATTGTTTTTTTCAACATAAAAACTAAGGGAGATCATCCGAAAGTATTTTTCAACTCAACAAAGTCCACCAGCATCTGCTCACCTGAAACAGTGCACCATCCACACTTATAGTGTGATAGACATAGAAAAAATGTGTGGCGAGGAGGTAGGCACCTCACGGGAGAACACCCTTGGGGCCTTTAGGCATGTAAGTACCAAATTCTTGCCCCTTTCTCATCATCGGTTGCCATACCTCCTCAAAGAAAAAGTGTCCCAACGCAAACCAAACGTGTCATGTGCATATAAACAGGTGCAAGACGAACAACACCCAAGGATTCACTCCTTGGTATGAAAACAAGAAAAAGTATCTAAAATCAACCGACACACCAAAGTTACAATTTTATTATTAGTTGTGGTGTGTAAGGTGAATAAAAAGGTTGGTAGCTTAGCCTCGCATACCAATACCCACAGCCAACATGTTTCACTGCCCTACACACTTATTCCTGGGATGATTCACGGTCCTGGTGCCACTTTTGTACTATTAATGTGACAATCGACAAAGAATTACTGTCCTTTCCAGCTGGTACGAGAGGCTTTGGCTGGATAAGGTTTCCACAATGAGAGTGTCCAATATTGGTGCAACGACCCAGTGGTGAGCCCTGATGAATCTGCCAATAAGTGGCCTTTCTTAAATGGGTTCCTGGATGCGATGGATATATATATATATACAAGGGCTGTTTAGCTCGAAACGCGTCATGTCTGGTTACTCACAGAATAATCTGGAACAATAAATCTTTTTCCTGAAAGCTGTGGTCTGTCTCCTGCTTCGCCGTTCCTGCTGGTTCGGAGGTGGTTCTTCAGGAGTGACTGTCGATATATATATATATATATATATATATATATATATATATATATATTTCAGGGGGCGTCTGTGGGGGAATTAAATTACATAGATCCCAGCAGAATAGCATGCTTGATTAGATGAACACTAATCCCAGTCCAGGGTACAGGGACTTTTTGGTATTGATACTTAGTGAGTGGAGGGCTGTCCCTAAACGTACCCTTATTTCCCTCATGGCTCCTTTGTGTATTGCATGTCTTTTTTTTTCTTGTCACTGTTTTTTCATGCCCCCCTACCCTTGTCGGCCTATTCCAACTCTCTACCTCCCGCCCACTCCTTACGTCATTTCCACGACTACCGCTTTCCCTCTCTCTCACCTCCCACTCTCCGCTAATCCCCACCAAGTTCCCCTGCTCTCTCCTCCTCTGATATACTTAAAGGTGGTCCCAGCGCAGAACCGCCTCTGGCATGTAAAAGGCAAGCCCATCTGCATCAATCTGGGACCTTTCATGGCCTAGCGCCAGGAACCCTGATCCTCCATGCAGCGATCTTCTGCGCTTTCAACCTCCGCCGCGACTTACCGCACTGCTGCCGCAACACTGAAAGCACATTCTCCTGCACCTCTAGATAATTCTCATGCAACATCCCACAGCTAACACCCACCTCCCTCACACCTACACCAATCCACATCCCCTCACACTGACCAACCACTTCCCACACAACACTTTGCACTCTTGTGCATGGTCCTCAACACCTCCCCACTCACTAAGCATGCCATGGAAATCTGGGATCTGCTGCATGACCATATCTCAGACCTACAGCCCCCAACATCACTTCAGCCATCCCCCAGCTACAAGATCACCCGGAAGTACTGCCAGCACAAGCATGGAGGCAGAGTCACCATCAATGATTCCATCATCTGTACCACCACCCCTGACACATCCATCAGCAAAATGGAACACTCCATGTTCAAACTCCACATCACAAACAACTATACCCTGAGAGGAACCCTTGTCTACAGACCACCAGACTTTGCCAGCACTGAGTTCGTCAGCACCATCACAGATCTTGTCCCACCACTGATCTTCATCCCCAGTGCCTTCATCCTCCTCAGAGAACTGAACTTCCACCTGGAAGAAAGTGCTGATCTCAATCAAATAGCTCTCTTAAGAATCCTCAATCTCTCTCAATGCATGACAGATCCCACCCACTCTGCTGGACACCTCCAGGACCCTATTTTTACCTTCTTCTGCAAAATTGCAGTAAATAAACCCTCACCCATAACCTGGACAAGCCACGCCCTCATCCTGTTCAGCAGCTCAGTCCTCAGTCACCACAGACCTACCACCACCAGACCATACATGCTAATAGACCCGACTCAGGCTGGAGACTCCAGATTTTGAAAGCCAACAATGGCAATATTTTGGCTGTCTTCCACCTGAAATTGCCTCTTCTTCAATAGACGTCACTGGGAGAAATACATTCTTCCGATTTTATTATTATTTTTTTTTAAACACTTTTGCACTTTTTATTAGTCATTGTATTATACAGTATCCTTCTACATGCATAATACACCTGTGCATTTAGTATACATACAGGTAAATCATATTCTACCAGTAATGACTTGTACATTGTATTTGCATAATAAACATACTCTAAAGCATAAACCAATACAGTGTTTTCACACAATCCCTAGTATTGCCATCCATTACCATTAGGGAACCTGACACACTCACTTTTACTTATCGCATTGTAAATATTCTCCCCTCCTGTAAGCTCCTCATCCACGTCACAGTGCTCACATGCTAATCATGTCTAAATTTATTTAATTAATACCTGTCTTCATTCCTACTCCTAAACTTCCTCTGTGCCTATTTCCTGCATGCTTCTCCCCCGTTCCTTCATCCCCTTCCTCTCCCTGTCTCTGATTCATGTTCTCCATGAGGGCCGCCCAGTCAACTAGGTCTTCTTCCAATTTATCATCCCTGTGGGCATGTTTCATGTTCACATTCTCCGCCAGGGCCCATTCAACCACATCTTTATACCATAATTATATTGACGACGTCCTCATACTCAACCATCTGATGGCTACCCTTGTTTCGCCACCACCAGTGCCAACTGCAGGAACTTCCAACGTATCTTGCTCCCCCCAACTCCCAGGCATCTTAACAATTCCCAATAAACACATCTGTGAGGTTACTATCTGTATCAGACCTGTCACCTCCCTCATCCTATCTGTCACATTTTGCCTCTATTGTTGAGCTGTCTGACATTCCCATGCCATGTACAGAAGTGTTGCATCACCCACACCACACCTGGGACAGTTTGCACGCCTTCCCACATACATCCTGCTAAGTTTGATTGAAGTTAAGTATGTGCTGTGCAGGCAATCAAAATGGGTCAATTTAAAATGGGCGTTGCAGAACACTTTCTTAACTAGTTCACATGTCGCATTGCAGGCACTGTCTGTACAGGGAGTACCCAGACCTCCCTCCCACACTCATCCAGCAGGTGCCTACTTCCACATCCTATCTTCCTGCAGTGTCTTATATAGGAAGATCACCATATGTCTCGTTGCTCCTTCCATTAATAGAAGTTGTAATGTAGCCGTTCACTTCGGGGCATTCGGGAAATCTGTCCATATTCCTGTGCGGTAAGCGTTATTTCGGCATATTGGAGAAATTATTCCCACCCCACCCGAAAGCTGTCTGTGTCTCCTCAAATGTCAAGTATGTTTCCCCTGGATACAGACCCCCCCCCCAGTGTCATGTAGACATCCTCCCTCCGCCTGACCATGGTCATGTCTTAATCAATGCAGTAAAATGTAAGCAATGTCCATAAATCCAGATACCTGGCAAAGGACAGTTTTTAAACACCATCGTGACTGCTCGTTCCCATATCTCTGAGGTTTGGCTTATCAGATATGAAGTTCCCGGTGGAACTTTGTTCCCACGCATGAGCAGCTCCATTAGGAAGTGTGGACCATGTGTGCCCACCCCTCAAGAGTCACTGCTCCCCATTGTCATTCCCTGACACCCACTGAGCTACGTATTGCATCTTGGAGGCATTATAATAGAATTCCAGATCTGGAAAACCCAACACCCCTCCTCTGCAGGTCTCTTTTGAGCTGTGAGAGCGCAAGCCTTCCTCTCTTTCCCGCCTCTACCAGCATTGTAAAGAGACTGTCCAGCTTCCAGAACAGAATACCGGGCAAAGTGTTGATATGTTTTGTAGGATATACAGACACCTGGGGAGGAATACCATTTTAGCTACCGCTACCCTCCCCATTGTGGAGAGCGGCAGCGTGTTCTGAAATTCCATTGATCTAGATATCCCATTCACCCATTATTCTATACTAAAGGGTATTTGGTCATCCATGCTGTGACCCACTATGATACCAAGGTACTGAAAGGACGACAGTTCCCAGTGGAGACTCAACTGTGGCAGTTCTACCTCTGGAATTCGCTCTAAAGCCCCCAAGGGTAACAGCAGTGATTTCCATCTGTTAACATAAAGCTGTTACTTCCCCAAACTTATCCAAATGTTGCAGAAGCGGTGGGACTGATTCCTGCTGGCCACTGCAGATAAAACAGCACATCTTCTGCGTATAAAGAAATCAGGTGTGTTGTCTCTCCTACTCTTATTCCCGCAGTCCACTGCTCCCTCCTGATTCTACACGCCAAGGGTTCAATCGCAGGTGCAAATAGCTGAGAGAGCGGGCAACCCTGTCTCATGTCTCTCTGTACTCCGCAGTCTTCTAACATGATGCCCCCATTGTGCACCCTGGCTCTAGGTGAGGTGTACAGTATTCTAACCCAATGACAGAATTGTGGACCAAAACCCATTTGTTGTAGCACCTGTTGCAAATAACTCCACTCAACAGTATCAAATGTTTTTGCAATCTCCACTGATACTAGGGCCTTGTTTTCCTGACTTACTCGCAGCATGCCGGTGCGGGGTAAGTGCTGTGCTCCGTCTCGGTATGAATCTGCACTGATCTTCATGCACCAATGCCCCCACCACTGCTGTCAACCTATCCGCCAATATCTTGCATAGTGCCTTGACATTCACATTAAGCCTTGTAAGGGGCTGATAGGCCGATGGATCCGCCACATCACCCCCTGGTTGAGGCACCATCCATATCACTCCTTCTTTGAAAGTCTGAGACCCCCTCTACCTGGCCTCAATGTACACCTCCCGCAGTGGACCCGCCAACTGCTCTGCATACGTCTGGTAAAATTCTACAGGGAAGCCGTCAATCCCCGGAGTCCTACCTCTGTTTAGATTCTTTATCGCCCCTTTAACTATTTCTAGGGTGATATCTGCATCGAGTTTATCCCGGGATAGAACATTCAATTGAGGAAGCCCTGCTCTCTCCAATTACTCTGTTCGTTTCGGTCCTTCCAGTTCTCTGCCCCCAGCATACATCTCCTGCGGATGATCATTCGCTGAGTGGTGGCAATCATCCCATCCCGTCTTCATAACACAACTATGGGGTGTCTAAACATTTCCCTTTGAAGTAACCAAGTCAATATTCTGCCAGGTTTATCTCCTTCTCTATGTAATTTCTGCCTATATTCCCTTCTGGTGAATTTTTCTAACCTATCTCACATGTCTTCTAGCCATCTTTTAATAGGCACCACTGCGTTCCCCTCTTCTAATTCTCTCTCTCTCTAATTTGAGCATCTCTCAGTTCAGTTTCCAAATTACTCAGTTCAGTTTGCACCTGTCGACACAGACTACAGTTTTTCCTCATACGTCCTCCCATCACAACTGCTTTGAATGCTTCCGATTCTATACCCCTACTATTTGCTGTGCCCTAGTTACCTTCCATGTAATCAGTGAACCTGCTGACAAAATCCTACCTAGAGGGCGTATCAAGGAACATATCTGTCAGTAGACACCAAAATCTTTCCCCACACCCCATTCGAGTTTCACCCCATTCCAACAGCAGTGGGGAATTGTCTGATAGATATCTGCTCAGGTAACCCACTTTATGTATTGCTTCCTGCAATTGTACGGTTGTACACATAAAATTAATTATTATTATTTATTTTTATGTTTTATAGAGCGCGAACTTGACCCGTGAGGGTATCAGAGCGCTTTATAGGTTCATAGAGTAATACAGAAAAGACGGTTATCACATGAGAGCAATACATCAGAGGGCTATACAGAATCAAGGGTCAAAAGGTAGGCAGGGTGTCAAAGGGGAATGTGCAAAGGAGGGAGGGGGTGAAAGCTGTACATAGGAACATTTTACAGAATAGATGGTCATACAATAGGGAGGATATTGCAGGGGTGCTTTACATTAAGTGACAGAAAAAGAAAAGAAAACTATACCACAGTGTACTTTACAGAGTCAAGGATCATACAATAGACAGGATATCACACGGGTGCTAAGTCTCTCAGTGGCTGTGGAGCGGGTTAGCCAAGGAATTTACCCATGTGGAAGGATTTAGCCTCTTTTTTGAAGCGTGCCAGGGAGTGGATACTTCTGATGTCAGGCGGGAAGGAGTTCCATATTCTTGGAGTAGTCCTGGTGAAAGCCCGATTGTAGTTTTTTTTTTCTTAAAACGTGCAGGCCGGAGTAGGAAGGTATTTGCCGATCGTGATTTTCTGCTTCCTCCGGATATCGCAGGCTTCTGTGCTAGTACGCCAGGGAGTTGGAGTGTAAGGCCTTGTGCGTGATGCATGCCAGCTCGAGGTGAATCCTAGCCTCGAGGGGAAGCCAGTTCAACGCTTTTAGGTGAGGGGTGATGTGATCGAATTTTCTAGAGCCAGTAAGTAGTCGGGCGGCTGCGTTGAGGCAGGCTTTTAAGGGTGCCAGAGTGACCTTGGGTAAACCGGAGAGGGTGGACCAATCATATTCCAGCCGAGATATAACTAATGATTCAGAAAAGGGGGTGGTGATGAACAGAGTGTCTGAATTGAGCAGACCACTCTTACCCAGTCAAAAGATCAGGGCTTGATCCATCACCGTTATTTATCTCACTGCCCCATCCCAGCTCAGAACCTGGCTGTATGCAAATCAGTCTGTCCCTGGCCCAGTGCATCATGGGAACAGGGCAGACTAAACTACCAAGCCAATTCTTCACCAGAAAGGAGACAAGCTACCGGGGACCGGTTTCTGGCATTTCAGCCGTCTTCGGCCCGGCTTGCTTGAATCCTGATGGAGCAGTGAGAAAGGGACTCATGTCTGAGTATACCCTGCCACACCTATAGTGGCCAAAAACGATTCAGAAAAGGGGGTGGTGATGAACAGAGTGTCTGAATTGAGCAGACCACTCTTACCCAGTCAAAAGATCAGGGCTTGATCCATCACCGTTATTTATCTCACTGCCCCATCCCAGCTCAGAACCTGGCTGTATGCAAATCAGTCTGTTCCTGGCCCAGTGCATCATGGGAACAGGGCAGACTAAACTACCAAGCCAATTCTTCACCAGAAAGGAGACAAGCTACCGGGGACCGGTTTCTGGCATTTCAGCCGTCTTCGGCCCGGCTTGCTTGAATCCTGATGGAGCAGTGAGAAAGGGACTCATGTCTGAGTATACCCTGCCACACCTATAGTGGCCAAAAACGATTCAGAAAAGGGGGTGGTGATGAACAGAGTGTCTGAATTGAGCAGACCACTCTTACCCAGTCAAAAGATCAGGGCTTGATCCATCACCGTTATTTATCTCACTGCCCCATCCCAGCTCAGAACCTGGCTGTATGCAAATCAGTCTGTCCCTGGCCCAGTGCATCATGGGAACAGGGCAGACTAAACTACCAAGCCAATTCTTCACCAGAAAGGAGACAAGCTACCGGGGACCGGTTTCTGGCATTTCAGCCGTCTTCGGCCCGGCTTGCTTGAATCCTGATGGAGCAGTGAGAAAGGGACTCATGTCTGAGTATACCCTGCCACACCTATAGTGGCCAAAAACGATTCAGAAAAGGGGGTGGTGATGAACAGAGTGTCTGAATTGAGCAGACCACTCTTACCCAGTCAAAAGATCAGGGCTTGATCCATCACCGTTATTTATCTCACTGCCCCATCCCAGCTCAGAACCTGGCTGTATGCAAATCAGTCTGTCCCTGGCCCAGTGCATCATGGGAACAGGGCAGACTAAACTACCAAGCCAATTCTTCACCAGAAAGGAGACAAGCTACCGGGGACCGGTTTCTGGCATTTCAGCCGCCCCTTGTTGTTTAATTATTTTGTCCACCATAAGCGTGGAAGGGTATACTCAGATGTGAGTCCCTTGCTCATTGCACCATCAGGATTCAAGCAAGCCGGGCCGAAGACGGCTGTAATGCCAGAAACCGGTCCCCGGAAGCTTGTTTCCTTCCCAGTGAAAGAATTGGCTTTGTAGTTTGGTTTGCCCTGTTCCCATCATGCACTGGGACAGGAACAGACTAATTTGCATATAGCCAGGTTCTGAGCTGGGATGGTGCAGTGAGCTAAAAAACGGTGTTGGATGTAACCCTGATCTCTTGACTGGGTGAGAGTATTCTGCTTAATTCAGAAACTCTGTCCATCACCACCCCTTGTTGATTAATTATTTTGTCCACCATAAGCGTGGAAGGGTATACTCAGATGTGAGTCCCTTGCTCATTGCACCATCAGGATTCAAGCAAGCCGGGCCGAAGACGGCTGTAATGCCAGAAACCGGTCCCCGGAAGCTTGTTTCCTTCCCAGTGAAAGAATTGGCTTTGTAGTTTGGTTTGCCCTGTTCCCATCATGCACTGGGACAGGAACAGACTAATTTGCATATAGCCAGGTTCTGAGCTGGGATGGTGCAGTGAGCTAAAAAACGGTGTTGGATGTAACCCTGATCTCTTGACTGGGTGAGAGTATTCTGCTTAATTCAGAAACTCTGTCCATCACCACCCATTGTTGTTTAATTATTTTGTCCACCATAAGCGTGGAAGGGTATACTCAGATGTGAGTCCCTTGCTCATTGCACCATCAGGATTCAAGCAAGCCGGGCCGAAGACGGCTGTAATGCCAGAAACCGGTCCCCGGAAGCTTGTTTCCTTCCCAGTGAAAGAATTGGCTTTGTAGTTTGGTTTGCCCTGTTCCCATCATGCACTGGGACAGGAACAGACTAATTTGCATATAGCCAGGTTCTGAGCTGGGATGGTGCAGTGAGCTAAAAAACGGTGTTGGATGTAACCCTGATCTCTTGACTGGGTGAGAGTATTCTGCTTAATTCAGAAACTCTGTCCATCACCACCCCTTGTTGTTTAATTATTTTGTCCACCATAAGCGTGGAAGGGTATACTCAGATGTGAGTCCTTTGCTCATTGCACCATCAGGATTCAAGCAAGCCGGGCCGA
The DNA here is from genome assembly GCF_964263255.1 of Lissotriton vulgaris. NCBI lineage: Eukaryota > Metazoa > Chordata > Amphibia > Caudata > Salamandridae > Lissotriton > Lissotriton vulgaris. Next base: position 433,397,772 of record NC_141694.1, on the reverse strand, counting down.
AGACGGCTGTAATGCCAGAAACCGGTCCCCGGAAGCTTGTTTCCTTCCCAGTGAAAGAATTGGCTTTGTAGTTTGGTTTGCCCTGTTCCCATCATGCACTGGGACAGGAACAGACTAATTTGCATATAGCCAGGTTCTGAGCTGGGATGGTGCAGTGAGCTAAAAAACGGTGTTGGATGTAACCCTGATCTCTTGACTGGGTGAGAGTATTCTGCTTAATTCAGAAACTCTGTCCATCACCACCCCTTGTTGTTTAATTGAGATATAACTAATGATTGGACTTCAAGTTTTAGGTCGGGAGCAGCTACAAAGAGTTTCAGTTTCCATAGGTAGCTCAGGTGGAATCTGGCAGATTTGGCCATTGAGTTGATGTGGTTTTGCATGTTTCAGTTGTAATCCACTATGATTCCCAGTGATTTGGCAGAGTCCACAATGGTCGGGGGACAGTTTAAGGCTGTGATAGCTTTGATCCAAGTCTGTATCTCAGAGTTGCTCTTGGGCGGAGAGATTAGAAGGAACTCAGTTTTATTAGCATTGAGTTTGAGTTGGTTTGAGGCGAGTCATCGGACGGTCAGCTTCAGGGCCTCATTCAGGGTGAGGATCTCTGCATGAGATGAGATTTTTATGTAGATCTGAGTATCATCAGCGTACATATGGAAGGAGATATTTGCAGTTTCAAGGACTTCGGCAAGGGGTTCTAAATAGAGATTAAAAAGGGTGGAGGACAACGTTGATCCTTGAGGGACTCCCACCGTGACCACGGAGGGGGTGGAAAGTTCGCCATTGATTAGGAATCTCTGAGATCGGTTTCGGAGGTAGGAACTAAACCAATCGAGTACTGTGCCATCTAAACCTGTCCTAAGTTTGAGGCGTTCGAGTAGCATCTCGTGGTTGACAGTATCGAAGGCCGAGGATAGATCAAGGAGGATTAGGAAACAAGTTTTGTCTTGGTCAAGGGCTTGAAGAGCATCATCGACAATGTGGGGCATGGTGGTTTCAGTGCTATGTCCCGGTCGGAAGCCGGATTGGCAGTCATCGAGTAGATGGAAGTTGCTGATGTGACGACTTAGCTGTATATGAACACACTTTTCCAACACTTTCGCCAAGAGGGGAATGTTGGAGATTGGTTTGAAGTTATCTGGGGAGGCTGGGTCCAGCGATGGCTTTTTCAGAATGGGGAGGACTTGGCCTGCTTTCAGTGAGGTCGGGATTGATCCCTGCCAGAGAGAGGCGTTGATTATCGCAGTCCAACAAGGAATCATGGATTTGGCAACAGTCGCAAGACAGTTCGAGGGGAGCGGGTCGTTGAAATGGTTGTTCGGGTTTAAGGAGGAAAGGATATTTGCGACAGAGTCTTCATCGTAGGGTGAGAATTCGGACCAGTGCGCTAGATTCTTGGGTGAGGTCAGTGTCTGTAGCAGTGATGGAGGAAGCGGATGGTCAATGTTAGGTGGGGGAGTGAGGCAGCTTTGAGTTCGGTACCTAAGGTTTTGATTTTGTTTGCGGTGGAGATGAGAGAATTGGAGTTTTCTTTCGCTGTTTTGGACAGTTTGTTCAATTGGAGTTTGATCATCTCAAAGAGTTTGCGCGGCCTGTTCTGGGCATTTCCTAGTTCCGCTCTGAAAAACTCTTTTTTTGAATTGAGGATGTTTTTGTTGTAAGCATTTCGGGCCTGGCGAAGAAGTTTCAGGTGATCTGCCGATGGGTGCTGTCTCCAGATTCTTTCGGCTTGTCGGAGGGATCGTCTCTTGTCGTTGAGGGAACCAGTGAACCATGGGTTTCTATCTTTGACTTGAGTCCTTTTTAGTTTAAGAGGGGCTAAGACTAGAGATTTAGCCTTCCCTTGTTCTCCAAGGCTACACACAAAACGAGAATAGCACCTGTGAACATCCAAATTGGAAAGCTCAGAATTTTAGTTCAATAGTCCTCCTCGTTTTGTGAGTGAAAATGTACGGTGCCTAGCGCCCTACCCAGCCTACTAGAAGTGTCATGAGGAGCTGAATAACAGGAATATTATTTTTCTGCCGGATTAAGTTCCCTCCAGAGATCTCTGCAGCTCAAATTTTGCATGACTTCAATAAGTGCACCCACCATACCTGGCTTAGTCATAGCATGTGGGGGTTGCCTGTCCATATTTGCTTCTAAAACACAATTAACATCTTCCACCCAAAGCAATCTATCTTACATGTTGTTTGTTACTAAGGCTTGCATTTTGGGGAACAAATCTCTATCATCCACATTCGGCGCATATGTGTTAAGAATAGTCACATCAATACCATCCAACATCCCTTGCACCAGTACATATCGTCCCTGGGGTCTGCTACCGAATATATCAGTTGAAACAGGACCCCCAGCACTACCCATACCACCACACCCAAGGCATAGGAGGAAATATGTAGATATGTATAAATGTCCTCTCCATTTTTTCTTTAGTTTTGCTGCTTCCTCATTCGTGACCTATTATTATTTTAAAATCTCACCGTTTCCTCTTATAAAATGTTGACATGTATGCCAGATCTGCATACTGAAATTGGAACAACATCCCAGCAGAGGACTGGACCACCACTCTCTCCACTCACAGGCCTGAACACACCAGCGTCCTTCCAGACGCCATGAACAACTTTATTAGGTGGATTACTGCTGGCGCAGACACCCTAGTCTCGCTCAAATGCAGCAAACCCACAAGCCAGCTGGTACACAGAGGAACTCAGGATGACAAAGCACCACTGCAAGCAAATGGAGTGAAGATGGAGAATGAGTGAAGATATCACAGACAAAAACATCTTCAAATCTGCCCGGTAAAGCTACCACCAACAGATCTGGAACACCAAGAGCACAGCACTTGCAAACCGCATAGATTCCAGCACCAATAGCAGTAAAAATATATTCGCCATTGTGCAAGATTTCAATCTCCACTGCCACCACCTCAAACAGCATAACTCTCTTGCAGGACCTCTGCAACAAGCTTTCGAAATCCTTCTGTAGCAAGATAACCTCCCTATACAGCAACTTCGACCCTCAACCAGACCCTGCTGCCCTCGCATTGCAACTTCTAGTTTCAACCAGAGAAGAGGCCTTGACCTCCTGGCATGCCATAGCCACAGACAAAAATGCTGCCACCATGAGGTCTATCCACTCCAGGTCTGCATCTGACCCTGCCACTACCATGCCTTCACAAGAGGACACCAACCTACCAGTGAAGCTCTCACACCTATCCTCAATGCCTCCATCACCACAGCTACCTTCCTAGGCGCTTGGGAACATACCACAGTCCTCGCACATCTCAAGAAACCTTCTGCAGATCCATCCCCACTTCTCAGCCACAGACAGTTTTTATATTACTTGTTGTATTCAGTGCTTGAAATGGAAAATAGAAGTGCAGGTACTCTGTATCAGAGTACCTGCTTGTTTCTGAGAAGTGCTGGCACTCTCCAATTAACCCCTTGCATGCTTTGGACGGCCCCCGGCCGTCTGCCGTCATGGTGGGTGTGTGCGAACGATGGTCGGGCCGTCCGAATCCCACCCACTATTTAAATCGCCCACAGAGGGTGAAAATGTGCGCAGCATGCAATGGGGTAAAGGTATTTTTATTTATTTATTTATTTTTACCATTTGTTGAGCGCGCTGTTACCGGGCGGTGTCCTGGCGCTGAAACGATACATTATCTCCAAGAGGCAAAGAAAGTTACTGGAGGTTAAAAAGCCATGTTTTGATATTTTTCCTGAAGGTCAGGAGATCATTGCTTTGTTTTAGGGCGAGAGGCAATTCATTCCAGATGTTAGATGCTCCGTGGAAGAAGCTACGGCCACCCCAACGGGCTTTCCTAATACGGTTAGTCATGACCAGGCTTTTATTAGCAGATCTTAGTTGTCGCCCTGGTTTGTACAGTTGGAGGTGTTCTTGAAGGAAGGATGGACCTATTCCATTTACTGCCTTGAATACCATACAAAGAGCCTTAAACATTATACGTTTCCGTATTGGAAGCCAGTGTAGATTTTTTAATTCCTGAGCTACCGATGCAAACTTAGGTAGACCGGTAATCAGTCGGGCAGCAGCATTTTGTAGCGTTTGCAATTTGTTCAGAACTCCCTGCTGGGCCTCCAGATACATGCTATTGCAGTAGTCAAGGCGAGACAGCACAAGTGCTGTCACCACCGTTTTCCTGCTATCACTGGAGAGGAAAGGAAGAATTTTCCTAATAGTTTTTATTATCCAGTGAATGGAGGATGATAAGGCATTAGCCTGTGCTTTAAAGGAGAGTTGGGAGTCAATAATTACCCCCAGGTTTTTTACTGTAGTGGCTGGAATGGGTAGGGCTCCCATTTCGTGAGGCCACCAGTCAGGGGTCCAGAGATTGGTCACATTTCCAAAGAGAAGGACCTCAGTTTTAGAGGAATTCAATTTAAGGCAGTTCTTAGCCATCCATGAACTTACTGCCATCATGCAATCCTGGAATCTGGCCGCAATTCCTTCCTCTCGCCCCGGGAGCAGAGATACCACAATTTGAGTATCATCTGCATACGATGTTAATTCGAAGCCAAAAGAACGAATCACCGGGGCGAAGGAGGTAACATAAACATTAAATAGGGTAGGGCTCAGGGAGGAGCCCTGAGGAACCCCTCCTGGAAGGGTAAAAGGGCTCGATTCAAAATCTCCCATGGCCACCACTTGTATCCTGTCTGCTAGGAAGGATTTCAGCATGGTCAATGCGACTCCTTGGATTCCGCAGCCCTCAAGACGGTCCAATAGAATGTCATGGTGGACCGTATCAAAGGCTGCGGATAGGTCCAGGAGCACCAGGACTGCCCGTCCTCCAGCATCCATCACCTTCCTGATTTCCTCAGTGGATTTAATGAGGGCGGACTCGGTGCTGTGACCTTCCCTAAACCCATGTTGAGCAGGGTCCAAGCCCCCAGAGGATCGGAGGAAGTCACAGAGCTGAACGTTCATGATTCTTTCAATAAGCTTGGCCGGTAGAGGGAGTCTGGATATAGGCCGATAGCTACTAGGGTCATAAATGTCTAGATTAGATTTTTTCAGCAGAGGAGCTATTGAAACTTGTTTCCAACATAGTGGATATGCTCCCTCTTTGAACATTTTATTGAACAAATCTGCTAGCAAGACAGATATAGGGGCGGCTGCCAGATGAGCCACTGAGACTGGGCAGGGATCCCGGGGGGAGCCAGATTTGGTTCTCAGAAGTAGTTTCTTTACTACTTCTGTTGTAACTGGCCCAAATTCCCTGAATTCCAAACTATGTGGATTTGTTGGCGTAGTCGTATGTGCTCCCTCGGTAAGAGTGAGCCCCACATGAGGTTCAAGGGCTGCGAAGATTTGCTCCACTTTATTTAAAAAGTACTTGGCAAGGGTCTCGCAAAGCTCCAGACTGGGAGGGACAGTGACAGAATTTGGACTGGACAAAGTGGTCACCGTCTGGAAAAGTTCTTTGGAGGAGTTTTTAGCTCCCTCAATTCTAGCAGAGAAATATTCAATTTTTGCTTTTTTGATCATTTCTTTGTATATCTTTTGGCTTGATTTGAGTTTTTGTTTATCTGCCTGTGAATATTCAGTACGCCATTGGCGTTCGAGTTTTTTGCAAGATACTTTGTAATCTCTTAATTCCAAGGTGAACCAAGGGGCAGATGGTATTGTGCGTGTTGGACGAGATAGTTTGGGCTTAATTAGAGATGTGCATGCATCTTTTATCCAGTTGGTGTATCTCTCCGTAGCTTCGTTTACATCAATCGAAGGGGTAAAGGTGGAGGCTGCCAGACGTTCCTCCAATGCTTTCCCATCCAATTCCCTCCATGGCATATAGAGCTCGGCAGGTTTCCTTTCCTTCCTTGCTCTGACTGACTCAGACGGTTGAATTTTAAAAAGGACTGCTGAATGGTCTGTCCATGCTAAAGGCTCCGCATGGCTAAACTTCAGGTCAGGGTTATTTGTAAAAATCCCATCCAACGTATGTCCCTTTATATGTGTGGAACCCCTTACCATCTGAGTTAGTCCTGCTGTCAGCATGGAGTCTACCAGAATTGCCGTCTGAGGGTCTGAGTTTTCCTCTAGGTGAAAGTTAAAGTCACCAAGAATGGTGAATGATTTGGTGCAGAGGGCTTCTTCCAAGTAAGTACCTATTTCTACGAGAAATGAGGCTTTAGGACCAGGAGGTCTGTATAAGAGGCAACCTTGGAAAGTGTTATGGTTAGAGATAGAAAGTTTAAATCCTAGTACCTCCGTTAACTGGCAGTTCAGTGACTGAAATGTGCCTTGGATCGAGGCGTGGTAGATAATGGCTATCCCACCTCCCCTTTGACCGGGTCTGTCCTGTACCCGACAAAGGTATTACATTGCACTTGAGAAGTGCAGTTACTGTCTCTCTCAAAATATAAAAGTGCTGGTACTTAGTACCAGACAGTACGTTCCCATTTAAAGCACTGCTTGTATTAAATATCTAGATGCAATGACAGAAAGAAGCAGTTCAATACCAGTCGGGCGGGGTCTAAGGCTAAGCAGAGATTTCTAATTTATGTGTTTGAAGTAACACCCTTAATTATTTCGACCACGCCCCTTTGAGAGACCCCCCAATTTGTTTATCCCACTTAAAACCCTGATCGGGAGCAGTAGCACCCTTCACCGGTCTTTGGTGTACCTTCAATGAGACTCGCTATAGTTATTTTACAGTCTCACATTTCAGAATTGATGCATTCTCAAAATTAGATACAACAAAGTAATTGTGGTTACTTATTTGTGGTTACTTATTTATGTTTTGCAGCCAACAATACTAACTATACTAAATGCCATGTTTAAGCCATGCCCTTAATTACAGAGCCCACGCCTCATTGACAGCCCCCCGTTTTATTACCCCACTTAAAGTCTTGCTTGTTTTCTCTCATTGCTACTCCCTGCACTGAGATGCGTCCACTGAAAGTTGATTTCAGAGGGACAAGCAGGCCTTTAAGTGGGATCAAAAAACTGGCGGGTCGCACATGGGGGGTGGCCTCTGTAATTAAGGGCGTGGCTTAAAACACTTCTAATAATCTGTGTTTAGCATAGCATGGTATTTTGCTGCTTCTGTCCATTCATCCAGATATATAACTCAACAAGTAACATTACACCTACAACAAGCCAGAACTAATGGCTTTGTCAATGGTTGTAAATTGCATAAGATAAATAAACAACAACTAGCGTTGTATATAATATTGAAAATGCTACTAACACCGGAATATAGGAGGCGCGCGCACGTTTTAGGTTTGTAGGTGTAAGATGAGTTGGTTAAACCTGTATTGGGCGTGGGCATTTATTGGGCCGCTTTCTGCCCTTTTTTCACAAGTACACACTTTGAAGTACGTCACTGTTATCGAGCACATTGTTACTCGAAGGCAAGGTTCCATTCCATGTAGGTCAGCGCGTGGAAGGGCACGCACCTCTGTAGAGAAAGCGCGGAGGAACCCCCATTCAGTGCTTTGACTGGTGCGCCCACCTAAAAAAAAAAAGTCTCCTTTTTACCTCTCTAGCAGCGTGGCTCTTCACTCAATTATTTGCGCGACACTGAACCTGCCTGCAACCGTGAGCTTGCTAGAGAATGAATAATGCTCGATTCATATTTGGAATGCTTGGTTCTGAGCGACGCCCAATTAAAGTGGATGAGTCCCTGCTTGCAGGGATGAAAACAAACCTGAGCCGGAGTACAGATCGCTGCGGGCCAAGCCCTTTGGAACGCTAGCCGATGTGCTTTGCTGGGCTCGCCGTGTGCATGTTGGAGCCCATTTAATAAGACACACACCTCTTCAGAGAGCCAGCAGCAGGGAGTTTCTTTTTTTGGCGTTCCCCGGAGCTGTGGTTTCTGAAGGATTGCGTCCTTCCCGTCAGTCTGTCAGTGTCAATGGCTGAAGACGGGAGGCTCCAAGGGGCATCAAAATGAACAGCGTCAGCTATGGCTACCACAGCAGCGACTCGTTGCTTAGCAGCAGCACCCGCACGAGCGCCCGCACCAGCATCGGGTCCAGCGAGAACCTACTTTCTGTCCACTGCGGCCCCAAGCTGATCAACTCCTGCATCAGTTTTGGCGGGAACTCGTTGCCAGCGGGCTTCAGGTAGCACCTTTGTGGTCTCGTGCACGGTTTGGAGTCTTGCTCCCGCTGTTGCTTTCTTGACGCATTGTCCACAAAATAGTTGTGCAGGTTTTGGAACTGTGACCCGACTGGAAATATATTTTTTGTACTTATACATGTCTTTTTTTCTCTCCAACTCAGATTGGAAATGCTGCAGCAGATAGCGTCCAGAATCCAAAGGGACAGCCTGGGATGTGAAGATAAACTGATCCTTGCACAGAACGCCCTGCATTCAGTAAGTATGGCTCGTGGGGCAGTGGGGGCACACACGCGCGACCATTTACTATTCCTTGTCGCCATATTACATTTGTGACGCACTTACATTTTTGTAAGCAAACCCATTTTACTGGAATTTAATCTAAATACTTCCTGTTCTTGTGGGATAAGACATTTTGTCTGTTCTGCAGCCTGCGTCATTTTCGAGGGCATTCACTTTTAGAACCTCCGTTCATAAATGCGCGTGCTAATGCGGCCTTGTTTTAATCTCTGTTTGCCTTACTTTGAATCACAGGATGCTAAACGTTTGGAGTCCGGCCTGCAGCTCCAGCATGAGGCCGAGATCGCGGGCTACCTCCTGGAGAGCGAGAGCCTTCTGCGCCAGCAGCTCAACGACGTGCAGGTGCTGCTGGACGGGAAGTACTACCAGGCGGATCAGATTGTGCAACGGTAAGTGTCCACGAGGAGTGAGAGAGCGTGAGGGGTGGAGCTAGGGGGCACAGGCCTGGAGATGCGCTGGGGCGCAGAAGTATACGCATTGTGCGGAAACAGCACAAGACAACGCATCATCATGGTAAACAAATCTCTGACAAACGTGACGAGACTCTAAAATCTCCCGTATCTTCATCTCTTAATTATGTCTGGAAGTACTTTATTCTATATTATTATTATTAAGGCTTCCTGTTTTCCCTTTTTACAGATTTTTACAGATAAATATAGACAGAAAACATTGTGGTTTTTGTCTGCATTTATTTTTTAAAAGTGGATAAATACAGAAAATTGTGATTCTTTTAAATGACTCACTGTGCAGTCTCATGAATTGTAGCCCAATTGCTAAGCAGATGGACAGCATGGAAAATTAAAAAACAGGATCACATTTTTATAAATAATGCAATATGTCAACATACATTTGTGGTATAATGTTAATATTTAGTGAATGTATTGTTACGTAATATTTAGCAGCTTAAATAGCGAAATCGCGACAGGCATCAAAGTTTGAGTGCGTGTCTATCAGTTAAATAAATATGGAAATATACAGTTTTACAACTTCATTTATACACCAAACACAAAATAAATATGGATAGATAGAGATAAAAGGGCCAAAAAATAAATATGGATAAATACAGCCGGACATATTAAAAAAATAAATACCATAAAACCGGGAGCCCTAATTATTATGCATGGTGCCCCTTCCTCTCCATAACATGTCTGGCTCCCACCACTCATATAAAAGCACATCTGCATGGCATTCCTAAAAACTGAATAGTGATGTAATGTTGGTAATGCAGTCTAGATGTGTGCCTTTTAAGGAAACGAGCTATATTTTGCGTAGTTTTTGTATAATGGCTTTTATCTATACATATATTGTAGGCTACTTATTGCACAGTGATGTGTACGTATTTTCAGTAACCTGCTTACTTCATGAGCCAATATCGACTGTGCAAAGTACTGTACAGGTAGTATGTATTGGCGCCTCACTACCAGCTTTGATCTCTTTTAACTGCTCCTGCACAATAATTCATAATATTCTTCAGTCAAATTCTCCACTGGCATTCGTTTTTAGCTGGGCAGGTTGGCCCAAACCTTTCTCCTGCCAACTCTTGCAAATTTGTAAAATCACACCTGATCCTTCACAGAGCCAGAAATCTAAACACATATCTTGTTAAGAAAAGTAATATTAAAGAAACTAAACCAGCTGACATTTTTGAGTTAAAAAGCATGCTTGCAGCTTGTGTCATCATCACAATAAGTGTTTCCAAATAGTGTTCTTGTTTTAAATGCAAGTGATATTTAAATGGGAAGCCTCCTAGCCGCCCACTCACATTGTTACTTCCAAAGATTCATTTCTACAAATTTGAGATTATAGTCTTAAAAATATAAAGCTTTTATGCACCGTGGTGCAAGGGTGCCTTCAGTGGCGCTAGGCAGTAAATTGTGCACCGGAGCAGCGGGAAAGTACAGGAATGCATCGGATTTCATAAACACAGTGCATTCCTGCCCTTTCACATTGGCGTAGGGCAGTGCAGCAAGAAGACTATGCCAATCCCTCATAAATGATGCCCTCTGTGGTATACAGCTCTAGATTATTGGCACCACAGTTGTTGGATTTACATACTGACACAGTCTTTTAAAAGTGAAAGAGAACCATGTGCTATTTATTGGCAGATGAATGTGTATGATGTAAACATTCAGGACCAGAACACAGATTGTGCGCGGGGGAGGGGGATTCATAATCTCATAATGGTGAAACAATGTTATTTTCCACTTGTTTGCACCATATTTTAAAGTAGACGTGCGCTTGGCTGTGCTGGTTAGCAGTGGCATATTGTTACTTAATTAATGATTTCTTTTAAAGCATGTTTGTTTTACAATGACAACATTTATTAACTGTGTCCCAGAGTGCTATTTTAATGAATGCCATTAATTTGTAAAATTACTCGCACTCATTTAACAATATTATAAAGTATTGTTGAACTATTTTTTTTGCATGTTACTGTATACAGTCATAATTTTAGAAACTGCAAGTTTAAAAAAGTTTTATGACAGTCAAATATGCCCCCTCAACAGAGAAGCACCATACTGCACGGTAAGCTGTCGGGGCCACATGGCGCACCTTCTGTGGTTCGTCTCTTTTGCTCTCTCTGTGTAATGTATGTTTTCTTCCGCACAGGTTCATTTTTTTAATATAAGGAAGGATCAAATAAGTAAATCCGTCATTGTTGCTGATGATGTCAGAGAGGTGCCTCGAGGTACTGGTTAAAATACTGTGCAACCACAATATCGCAAGCTGTATTCCCAGTCACCCTAGTGCTGAGCTGTTTCTTTGCTGTTTGCAGCTTTAGAATATTTTTTATTGTTTGCTGCTGTGTAAATTGTTATTTCTTTACAGGGTTACAAAGCTTCGTGATGACCTCATTGCCTTAAAGAATGAATGCTCCTCGTTGTACAGCACGGGGCGCTCCCTAACAACTGAGCAAACCAAGTACACAATGTCAGGAATAACTCAAGGTTTCAACTCTGGATTCTCACAACATTTGAACCCCAGCCTTAACTCTGGCTTGCCTCAGACTCTGTCTAGCTTGGCTCCATCCAGCATAACAACAGGCCTTTCTCATGGGGTTAACTCTAGAATGACGCCAGCTTTAAATCAAGGGTTCCCACCTACTTACGCCCCCGGTTTAATGCAGAGCTACATGCCAGGGGTGGATACAAATGCACTGCAAAACCTGAAGCTCATGCAGATCCGCAAGCCCACCTTGAAGTCTGCCATGGCAGATCAGAATATGACCGAGGAAGAAGTAAACATGAATTTTCTTCAAGACCTGCTCATCTGGGTGGATGAAATGCAGGTAACCCCCAGAGTGAAGACCTAATGCTTTACCTCTCCGTTTTATGTCTTCTGTGCAAAGACTTTGGCCTTACCATGTTTATCATTCATTCTGACAGGTGCAGCTTGATCGGGCGGAATGGGGCTCCGACTTACCAAGTGTGGAAAGCCATCTGGATAACCACAAGAATGTTCACAAGGCAATTGAAGAATTTGAATCTAGTCTGAGGGAGGCCAAAATGAGTGAGGTAGAGCACTTTCTTGTGTTTGGGAACAATGTTTGATACATGGTAGCTGTAGCCATTTCAGACGAAGTTCTTCTGTGTAGAAGTGGGCTGAAAGCAGAGTTGAAACTAGTTGGTTGCATAGAAGCCCATATTTTTGTGGAGATCCATTTCTAATGTTTGGGGCCTCTAATTCGGCTCACAAAAAGTGGTTCAAATTTACATCATATTTTGGTGCAGTGCAGCTTCTCCAATTAAGAAAAAAAGTGTGGGTTTTCACTTTTTACATACATTGACGGGGAGTTCAAATATAGCCAAAGAAGACCTTTTACTGGCTAGATCTCTTCTGGAGTCCAATTTGAATTAATGCCTTATTATGAGGCATTTCATGTTAGAGCATACTCTCCCTTCCAAGTTATAAAGTGAGTTATTCATCAGTTTAACATTTTGTAATTGCGGTCTTACTAAAGACAGCTCCAACTCTCCTTTGGAAAACAGCATTGTATACAGTACTTCACAGAGCCAATCCTTGCCCAAGATTTGATGGCCTTCATTCCAGTTTACAGTTGCCTAGCTCCTATTTGTTGACTTCCTTCCTTTTGTGTTTGACTCACTCACAGGAACTTTTTAATTTAGCTGTGTATAGATTTGCCATTTGACTTGCCCAAACGCTGCATTGCATACAGAGCTACATTAAAACACCTAATTGCTACCTATCAGTGACACCTATTGGCCACTAGAAAAACTGCAGCAGAAATGTAAAAGATAAAAACATCAACCTTCTTGAAGTCCACTTTAAAGAAGCATTGGCAATACCAATTATTCTCACTGCAAGAGTGAGACCAGCTGTCACTGACAAAACGTGTATTTGTTTAATAATCAGCAGCAACGTCCTATTCTACCAGCATCTTAGCAGAAGCACTATCAATCTTCCAGTCCTTTCCCTTTACTTCCACTCAAAGTACTGTGAAAATAGAAAGCAGCTCTTTATGCCCCTATCACAACAACAGTACCCATTCAAATGCATTTGAAAGTTCTCTTCTAATGTTGTTAACATTTCTGATTCTTTCATGTGTATCCTGAACTATGAAGAGCAATAGAAAGTCATCTCTGCATGATATTAACTGCAACATATATAGAATTCTCTAGGGTATATTCTTCATTGCTAAAAATGGAAAAGTACCTACGCAAGTAAGGGTAGTTGACAATTTTCAGGCATGGGTAATACAGGCAAAAATGTCTGCGTTTCTGGATACTGTAGATTTTTAAAAGAACTTTAATGTACTAAACAAGCTATCATTTGGCAGAAGTACATAACATTTACTTCTTTCTCTCGGGAACAGCTCCAGATGACTGGTTCAAATAAACCCCATTACTCCGAGAAGCTGCACAAACTGGAGGGCCATTATTCCAAGCTCCTGGTAAGATCACTAAATGCCTAACTTACTTCTCAGCTATTATTTTCAGTTTGTAGAGCCCATATCTTTAGTACTTATACTGTATGCTTCTCATTCCCCAAGCATTCATCCAGGAGTCGGGCACGGCATCTTGACACACTTCATAATGTGGTCTCCCGCGCCACGAGGGAGCTCATCTGGCTGAACGAAAAAGAAGAAGAGGAAGTTGCATATGATTGGAGTGAACGTATACCAAATTTGACCAGAAAAAAAGAATACCATGCGGTGCGTACAGCATGAACTTGAATGTTGTGTGCTAAATGAATTGTGAAGTGAAGACGGTCAGATCTCTTTGTGCGGGCCACAGTCTAGGCAGGGGCTACTGGGCGCCAGTTGTGGTTTTTACGGTGATATACACTGGTATCCTGCGTCCGTTCTACTATGACATAAAACCGGGACAAATGCATCACTTTCTAAACATGACTCACGATAACGAGGGCGAACAGTTACAAGCTTATCAGGTAGGTAATATGGAGGCAAGAACTCAGAACTCAATAGCCAACCAATAGATAAAATAATGTGTTGTCCAGCCCAGTGCCTAACTTTTATATAAAAGAAAGTTTTGTAATTTCAAAGCAAAACTGAATACTGCGCAATTCAATGGGACGATGATACAGGGTTTTAATCTAATTCATATTTAGCAGTAAGGCCCTACACCCCTCTTCTATCCCTGATATGGTTGTGATCCCATGGTTACAGCCCTGCAACACACAAAGGGCTCAGGAAATGATCAGGCACAGGTAAAGATGTTGTCAAAATAATCTCACTGGTTAAATATGCAAGCATAAGCAGCAGACTCATCTATGCATGTTAGTCTCTGATCCCAGGTGCATGTAAAGCTGTGCGTTTTCTTGCTGGTTATCAATGCATTTGTAGTGTTTTAGCAAATGTGGTACGCACTGCTGCCCTCGCGGAGGTAGCTCTTCTCCTGTGAGGGGCATGGTTGCATATTGATTTTGGACTAGTGTTCATTGGCTGAAATCGGTAAAACAGGTCTGTGTAGCAACAATCATCTTCAGCTGTGGCGGTCACCCTAGCTGGAGCAGACAGAATCATAGCTTCACAGTGGCAGCCTTCAGGTCAAGTTATCCGTGGTTATGTGTCTTCGGCAGTTGAAGCCTCCTGGCCAATCAGGCCTTCCTTCTTTGGAAGTGATGCAGCATCGCTCTCTGCAATGTCGGCTGTGGCAGAATCAGTCTTTTTAGCCCTGAGTGGATTGCCAGACGACACAGTGGTATTTGACACTGGAAAGTCTTAATGTAGCTCACATGGGAACTGTGCAGCGAGACTGCGGCTGAGGACACTTTAGCAAGACCTTAAGTTTCTCCAGCAGAAAATGCAGTCTTAAGGTGATATCCCCTCACCTCTGGGAGGCTGGCTGTCCGGTAGATACGAGTCCTGTTGCAAAGCAGCTTATTAAGTACTCTCTTGAGCACTCCCATCCTTGGACAAGAAGAACATGGGATTGGAATGAAGTGCAGGGGTTTAGAGTCCACTTTTATACACATTTTCAAGTTATGGGATGTGGTTACTCTGTTTAAGTCTTCATACCAATTTGGATCAGTTCTCTTCTAAATGTCATTTTCAGGCCCTGCCTTTGTTCAAAGTGATGGCTCCCACAACAGATAACAATGGAGCTACCTCCAAGCAGGGATATCCAAAAGAGTGGCACAGTGAAGTGAGTTCTCTGCACCTTGCTGTCATCTGTCTTCCTGTAAAAGTAAAAAGAGGCAGCAAAAAGTGAAGACCCTGCCTAGAAACCTCCTTACTTTCAACAACAGAAACTGAAGTCTCATCCTCACCCCTACCATGTACCAAATGGCAGTGCTCAAGAAGAACTAATCTGCAGCCCTGTGGCAATGAGGCCCTCTCTGAATTTCTTGGGAAACCCCTGTCTCCATCCTTCTTCAGGTCAGTGTCTGGGTCGCCACCCTTTAGCCACAAGAAAGCTGGTGATACACTACCACTCTCTGGGGAAGCCCCCGCCCCAATCTCCCTCTTGTGCCATGCTAAAACAGTGGCATCCACAATGGATTCTTCTGGCTTCAGTACCCAGACCTATACAAAACACCTACTACTGTACATGGCCTACACACTCACTGTACATACACACACTCAACATTCACGGGGATGTCAGTGCAAGGCCCTGGGTTTTACCTAACAGTGGGACTTTATACATGAGGTATCAGTAGACCACCCCTCACTGACCCAGGAAAAAGGTATGGTCACAGTAAAATTAACAATACACTTTACACTGTCACCACCGCTTTAAGTGATATACCCAGGGCGTGGACAGTAGTCCAATGCCCTCTATGAAGGCTCGCTTTGTTCACCCTCTTGGTCATACAACAGGATCTGGACCACTAACATGGGTGGGCCTAGCATGATGCCAGGGCCAAAATAAAAATCACAATATCAGTATCGCAGGCAGTAGGGCATTCAGGTCAGTTGTACATTCCCATTTATTATGCAGAGAACACCCCCCACCTAAAGACTCAATGTTTGTGGTAAACACTGCATATGTAACAATCATAGGGAGTAAGTGAAGTGCAGGCGGAGCACGAACACCTTAAATTATGGGGTCTGAAACACTATGAGAAGTATGGTGTGGGCCCCTGCACTCTAATGTATAGAGCTTTCTCACACTCTATGTAACAGTCAGTGTGAGATCCATCACCACGTAATTAATTGATTGATCTCAAACCGTATATAACATACAGTGTAAATTCAAGCACCATATAAAGAGCAACATGATATTAAGCCTGATGTGAAGAAAAGCTTGACCTTGACACTGTGATATACATTGTGAGCTAATGCAAGGTACATAATACAATGTGAACTTCAACAGCATATGAAGGTCAGTGAGAGCTCAATCCACATGCCTCAAGCCTTTTAAGGGTAGGAAAGTGCTCTAGAATCACCATACACTGCGGTGCCTGTAAACTGTAGAATGATCTTAAATGCTACTTAAATTGCAGAACTTGAACACTATATAAAGCAGAGTGATATAATGCAATGTGAACTCAGACACTCATGTTGCTTGTTCTCAAACCCCAGTAAGATATAATGCATGCATAAAAAAGCATGTATGTAACAATGGAAGCTCATAAGCTAGGCAGAGCATAGAGTGAACTTGAACTTGGTGTTAAGTACAATATAAGCCTGTATAGCAAGTACCCTGTAAACCCAAACACCTTGTTAAGTGCAGAGTGAGCTCGTGCATCAAGTAATGCACAGTGAAAACTCAAACAACGCGTACGATGCAGGGTAATATCAAACCCCCAGTGAAGTGGAGAGTGAGCTCGAACTCCATCTAATGCATTATATCATTACATACATAAGTATTCAAGAGCACATGGTAAGCTTGAACTCAGTATAACATATGGCATTATTATTCACTCTAGATACTATGCAAGCTTACAGGCAAAGGAGCTACTGCTTTGAAACACCATGAACAGGGGGATCTTAAATCTGATGTATAATTTGAAACATTATTCAAAATACAGCATGAGGTCAAGCCCCATGAAAAGTGGAGTGTAATATACACATTTTAGTGAGAGCTTTGAGGACATACTGTAAGAGTGGCCTAGACCAATTTAGTTTTTTTTAGTTTAGCTTTTGTTACCCCATCCAGTCAATATAGTGGTATCCAGGTAGAAAGTGAAGCACAGGGGCGTAGCTTCCATTGGTGCAGCAGGTGCAGTGGCACCGAGGCCCTGAGGCTTGAGGGGCCCACTGAATCCTGATTATTTCTGGATTTGATAGTTCAAACAGCAGCCCGGGGGCCACATTCCCTTCCTTGCACTAGGGCCCATGACACACTAGTCATGCTACTGGGGCAGCATGACAAAAAATACAATGCAGTTTGCATAGTGTGTGATCAATGGAGCATGGACTCAAATACCAAGCTGTCACTATCGTCTGCGCTGCGGTTCCTTGTGGTAATTCTTAAGTGAGGGTGGAATGAAGCAACGTGGATTTCTGCTAAGTCGTTTTACGAAAGACTTCAGCCCAGTCCTCGCTCAGGTATCCAAATGTAATGCATTTTTTCAAATTGTCTGGTCCAGGCATTGTTGTGTGTTTATAGTTTACGATTTGTGAGTACCAACCTGAAACCCCAGGATTGCTAGTAAACCACCCAAATCCACTGAGCCTGGATTTATCAGATTCCTTCTTTGATTCCTAAGCCAAACCACAGAGCTGATGTCATCAGTGAGAAGTGATGGAGTAATCCTATGTCTCTGTCCGCAGGCGCTCATGAGGGAGCTGGATCACAAGGAAGAGTCCATGCGGGCGGTGCAGGATATGGCGGAGCAGCTGCTGGTGGAGAACCACCCCGCCAGACTGACTATTGAGGTAAGTTAAGAATACACTGTCAAGCCGCAGTCATGAATGCAAGGATGGGTGGTAATCCTGTCATCTGTTGTGCGAGTCTGGGCAATCGACCCAGAGAATGAGTGGACTGGAGCTACTTTGCTTAGTCTGAGATCTGTCCACCGCAGGCGTGATGCACTTTCATCACAATCCAACACTGGTGGCATCGAATGTTATGTAAATAAGTGACTTGCTTACCAAGTCCTTAAAAATGTGCCCAGATGAATGTTAACAAATTCGTGACTCGGTGACCAGGTGCATGGCTGTCAATGGTGCAGTCGGGGCATTGGCACTGGAGCCAAGTGTTCTGGGGTCTAGCACATGCCCGTTTTGTTTGGCTTCATTGTAAAACTGGGGGAGGATTGGGGGTTGTTCTCCTTGTTTGCATTGGGGCCATTGGGGCGCTAACATTGCCACTGTCGGTGATATTGTTCTGCTGTTATCTGCAGAAGAGTGGTTGAAATACCGTGGCTGAGCCAAGGCACGGCTAGGGTGAGCTGGGGTAGTAATTTACAGAAATGTACTCCAAACGTAGACATAAGCCCGGGTAATGTCAGATATTTTGTTGAGAATCAGCTCCATTATTATTTTCATTCAACCAGTGACATGCAGATGAGTCACATATAATGCACATAGCTACCTGGTACTTCTGTTCGCTGCCTGTTGTAAAGTATGCTCTCACTGGGGTGAATTGCTCCCATTGGCCGACAGAGCTCCCAGGATGCTAATACAGAAAAAGCAGTGAAACACAGTATTTTTCCCGTTGCAGACCTTAAACAGCAAGCCCGAAAAAATTGTTTAAACAGTGTTGCAAGTTATGTAAATCACTTCTGAATGTTTATTAGAGCAAACATAGAGATAATTGTCATTTTCAAAAAATTCTGAGGATTTGGCGCAAATGTGTTTTGACCTGCCAGCTCTTGGCTTTTCCAGAATAGCAAAATATAAACAAATGGTCTGCATTTTTTGTAAGCAAGGTTTCAACCCTTGTGGTAGCTATTGTTTATTGTATTTATCAAGGCACACAAAAGCTTTGTTTTTGGCAGGCATTTTGGAACTCATTCTCAACATGATTTCGCATGCTGCTGGCAGAACCATTCACTGTGTGCACCTTTCAAAGAAAACCTGCTTTTGAGCTAAAAAAAAAAAGATGACTTGCATGATTGGGGTCAGGTGTGCTTTTGAAGATAATATTTGCAAGGGTCTACCAAGAATGCGACTGATTCCTCTATTGATGGATGTTTGTGCCAAGCCCAAACCATTGTATGTCTTTGAGAAGCCTAACACTTTAGTGTAGACTTGTAGGTTATGGAGCAGTGTGTCTGGGATTGACCCAGATAAGCCCACTAGAACCTTGTATCAGACGTGAACTATGTTCCCGTTTCCTTATGTACACAAAGTTTAAAATTCAAATAAAAACAAATTAGTTAGTATGTGACTTCGTAAGCATAATTCTGGCTGTTCATGTGAGATGGGAGGCAATTTTACTGTAAACAAGCTAACAGGAGACTTTCTGACTTGCTGAGTATAAGATGTGTTTTCCTTTCTTTCTGAACCAGGCCTACAGAGCTGCCATGCAGACCCAGTGGAGCTGGATCCTGCAGCTGTGTCACTGTGTGGAGCAGCACTTACGCGAAAATTCGGAATATTTTGAGGTATTTATATTATTTAATAATTCCATCAAAAACTGGCTAGAGACTACAACTGAAAAGTACATCTCTAACTAGAATGTTTACAGTTTGCGTCATGGTCAGGGGTGGATTAGGATACAAAACAGCTCAACAAAAATCTTTAATAACAGCGTAAATTTTACTGAGCGTGAAGATAGATTATTTCCTTACCTAAGACAATTTTGGAAAAATGGTGACAACTTTGTGCATCTTACAATACAGTTCATCAGATATATTGGTGGAATTTACAGCTAATTCTAGAGGGGACCTAATGAAATATTTCAAAGCCTTAATATGAACAGTTCCAAACCCTATTGCAAGACCTGTGTTACTCCACTGTGTCAAGCACCGCAGCCATACTATTTCTTACAGTACACTATTATGTAAGGCACCATAGCCAAACCAGTTTTGACAGTACTCCTGTATGTAATTCTCTTTAGGTAGACCAGTTTTCACAGTACACAAGTATGTAAAGAACCATAGCCAGTCCAGTTTTGACAATCCACACGTATGTAAAGCACCATGACCACAACAATTTTCATAGAGCCTCGGTATGTCAAGCACAAAGCCAGGCCAATATAGTCCTAGCATTCAAAGCAATATAGTCCGATTATATTTCCCCAGCATATAAAGCACCACAGATAGGCTAGTTTTCCCAATGCCTCTTTATATAAAGCATCATAGCCAGGTGATTTTCAATAGTGCTCAGTATGTAAAGCACTCCAGTCAGAACTGGTTTGACAGCATCTCTGTGTGTGTAAAGCACCATAGCCAGACCATATTTTACAGTGTTTTAGTATGTAAAGCACAATACCAGGCCACTACTTTCCTAGTATATAAAGCAACACACGTAATCCAAAGTGGAGTCTATGTTCTAGTGGGTTGTGAGTTTGTGGGAAGTTTCACGATTCACCAAGAAGCCTAAACCTCTTCTTGAAAGAAAACCTTAGTTGCAATGTCTGTTCCCAACATTAGATGACAGGAGAATGGACAGTGGTGGGATCTGAAGTCCTACTGGCCCCTAACCTATCCATGTTCAGCACGGAAAGTAGAGTAGAGTAGAGATGAGCCAGTGAGGCCCCAGTATGTAAAAAACAATGGCAAGACCACTTTTGTCCAGCTTCCGTACATGAGGCCCCATAGGTTGAGCACATTTCACAGAGTCTCTCCATGTAACATGTATAACAGTCAGGGCTGTATTTTCCAAAGACGTAAAAGGTAGAGATAAAGGCCAATTATGACAATATTGAAAGGACATTTGTTAGCACAGCATTGCCTCAGAATGTGAAGTAAAACAGTTGGATCCATATAGCCCCAGTATGTAAAGCACAGCAGACAGGCACGTTTTTGCTGAATTCGAGCACGTAAAATACCATAGTGAGGCTCAGGAAGGGCAGCTCTCATGTTATCCTAGAATATAAAGCACCAACGCTGGGCAGTATTGTGGCAGATTGTGAAGCACAATAGCCAGGCAAGTATTGCCCCCCTATTCAAAACACCATAACAGTTTACTTCCACAAATGGTTAAGCAGCATTGCATCCCTAAGCCAGTATCCACAGCCACTTCTTGCATTCTAGCTAGTCCAGGCACAATGCATCTCTCAGTATGTATTGCAACATCAGACTCAGGTTAGTATCCACATTTCTTCATGACTGAAAGCATGATTATTAGGACAGTATCCACAAGTGACACTTTTCACCCAACCCACCTTTGGTCCTACATTCTCACCATAACAGGTCAGGTCCTGCGGCTCCTTCACTGAGATGTAGAGCACATGTAGTGCATGTGCAGGGTTGTACCTGCACTGCAGAGAACAATTACCATTGAATTTGTGTTCATTATAGTCCTTGTCCTTCTTACCTGCACCTCTTGCCTGTTGAATCTGTCCCCCCTTGCCAAAGATCCAGTACTCTTACTCAGGGGAGGCGTTGATGGGGCTGGCTGCTAGAAGCAGCTACCATGGATTGCAGAGTGTAGAGAGCAGTGACAATGTAGATGCCTGTGTAGCGGGCTTCATCTGAGGAAACTTTTTAGCCTGCATTTTAGGCCTGGTGGGTTTATCAAACTAGATCAGAAAGCAGCCCCTCATCCTCCAGCATACCAGAATATTTCCTTGCATGCTAGCAGTTCAGTGCTGCAGTATCTTGGTCCCCTTGGAAGCTGACCAGTAAGTCAAAGAAAGCAAAACTTACCTTTCTGCTCATACTCTAACTGCACATTGTCCCAGCCATGCATACAAATAGTTGGCCTGCAACTAATTGTACAAAGCCCAGAATCCCATAAGAGCTTACTAATGGCTGGCGTGTGCCGTGGCGGCTCCTCGAGGGAGTGCTGCGGGCAGTGGGGCAGGGGAGGGGCAGGATGGGGGTAGTAAACTTCGGCATACGGCCGAACAGAGTTAAGTAAATTAATAAATAACTAATCAAAAGAATTACATTGTGCGCACTGCCTCCCCGATTGCGGATTGAAGGACATGTGCAGTGCATGTTGACATGTTGACATGCACCATTTCCATGGGTGGTTGTAGTGCGTGTTGACATGCAACATTCTATGGACGTGTGTAATGCATGTTTACATGCATCATTCTATGGACAGGTGCACTGCGTGTTGACCTGGACCATTCCATGGATAGGTGCAATGTGTGTTTGCATGCAGCCTTCTATGGACAGCTTCAATGCATGTTGACATGCACCTTTCAAGGGACAGGTGTAATGTCTATTGCAGGTGCAGCAGCAACAAAGCCAACAGTGGGGAGGGGGACGAGTTCAGTGGTGCATGACTCCCAATTCACATTCACATTTCTCTTTGGCAAACCCCTGCTACCTTCTGTTGAAAAACCCATCTGATACCTGGGGGTGGCAGTGCAGATGGAAGTCTGGTGTGAAAGTCCAGCCATAGATATTGAGAATGTGATGTTACAATGCTCCAGATGAATATTATTGTATATGTATACTGTAGATGTTAGACACTAACATATACACATGTGTAGAGCTCCCACCATAACATTTAATGTTAGTTGTTTTAACAGAGGCCTTACTTGTGTTTCCCCAGTTTTTCAACGATGCCAAAGAAGCAATGGATTATTTAAAGAACCTGAAGGATGCTGTGCTTCGCAAGTATAGCTGTGACAGATCCAGCAGCCTCCATAAACTAGAAGACTTGCTGCAGGAGTCCATGGTAAGTGTTCCAAGCAGGCCTCTTCAGCCAGATGGCCACTAAAGGCACCCATGAGTGTGATTTTGATTCCTTTATGCAAGGTGGCGTATGGTGGGAATCATGCACCACCAATAGTCTTAGATGTACTGGGTCTGCAGGGAGAGCAAGCCCATGTGTGAATGTATGATGATGTGAATAAGATCAAAGCTCTGCAACACAAACATTTAGGTTTGAAATTACAATGCCCTGTTTTAAAACTTTCATATTTTAATGTTGTCCTGTAGCTGTGCCCCTTTCTCAATTCTCTGCATTAGCGGTGCTGTGTTCTACCTTGTCGTGCCCCGGGACGCTCCTGTGCTGGAGCATCTGTGCGCATTATAAGTGCCCATAGCATAGCATAGCATAGCACAGATTCCCATTGTAGTCAGGTGATACCATTAGTAGTTTGCATTCGTTTATCTTCAGCATCTGCAGTCATGTCTCCTGCAGCTAGCAAAGTTGGGCGTCGGTCACACTGGGGTTCAGGGGGGGTGATTAATTCTCCTTCTGCGATGTTACATGTTACACATGATATATCAGGAATACTCATGGTTATTCAACCCACAGCCTAAGTCAAAAAATCTGAAGACATGTTATGGACACACTTAACTCCTTAAGACACCGAGAGACTTTGCTGTAAAGTCAAACAGGTGCAATAATATTGGGTAATATCTTCAGTTTTGTGAGATAAAATGCCATGTATAATATTAACAAGTTTGCCTGTGTTTCATGTGATCCAATTAGTGACAAGTGCAATGCGTGTTAACATGCTGCATTTTATGGACAGTTGCAATGCATGTTGACATGCACTATTCTATGGACAGGTTCAGTGCATATTGACATGCACCTTTCTATGGACTAGTGCAGTACGTGTTGACATGCTGCATTCTATGGACAGTTGTAATGCGTGTTGACATGCTGCATTCTATAGACAGTTGCAATGCGTGTTGACATGCTGCATTCTATAGACAGTTGCAATGCGTGTTGACATGCTGCATTCTATGGACAGTTGCAATGCGTGTTGACCTGCTGCATTCTATAGACAGTTGCAATGCGTGTTGACATGCTGCATTCTATAAACAGTTGCAATGCGTGTTGACATGCTGCACTCTATGGACTAGTGCAATGCATGTTGACATGCTGCATTCTATGGACTGTTGCAATGCGTGTTGACTTGCTGCATTCTATAGACAGTTGCAATGCGTGTTGACATGTACTATTCTCTGGTTCAGTGCCTATGCATAAAATGGCAAAGCACCAAGTAACACACTCACAATTACATTTTGTTTCTCCTTTTTCAGGAAGAGAAGGCCCAGCTCCTGCAGTACAAGAGCACAGTGGCAAGCTTGGTCGGAAGGGCGAAGGCAATAATTCAACTCAAGCCGCGGAACCCTGACAGTCCACTGAAGTCCTCCATCCCCATCAAGGCGATTTGTGACTACAGGCAGATTGAGGTTAGCGGCCATCATTTGTCAAAAAACTCTCTCAAAGATTTCAGAAGTGCCGATGCACCACCAACGGTGTGGTCAAAATGTCATTACCCAAGTTTAGTACATGCCTGCGCAAGACAGTGATTAAGGTTGTCTTTATAAGTTTAAAATCTATTAATTACAGAAACTGAAATAAAGTTCAACCACGTTGCCAATAAGCGAATAAGACAAAACAGTATAACAACCACTATGAAGGAGTGATCAAAGGTAGTCTATTACAATTGAATAATGTAAAGTAATATTCAAATGTAATTCTTTCAGCGAGCCAACAAGTATGATAATAAAATACACACCTGTAATCTAAAAACAAAATGTACAAAGACTATAAAAAAGAAGTAAAGGGAAGAGAAAGAAGAGGGCACAAATTATTGTGTCAAAAAGAAACAGTTGTAAATTAACCATAGAAAAGACCATACTTTGTTAGGAAGAGCAATGCTATAAAAATATAGATTAAAAATTACGACAGCTATTTAACTTCTTTTTGAGGAAATACATTTTGCTGGTTATGTTGTGTGCTGATCGATAAACCACCATCTGATTTATTTTATTTTTTTTATGTTCATTTTCAGTCTATTTACTATTTCTCTTGTAACTTTGTCGATAAATAAAAAAAATATATTACATTTTGCACTTGCCCTAGCAGCCCTATAAATCATAGTGTAAAGAAAGCGATACTCTGGATTTCAGAGTTTATCAGGTGCAATAAGTAGGCACCTAATATCATTTTTAGTGCTAAACGTGGCATAATTTGTAGATTTTGGATTTTCCACACCAAAATCTGAATGTCTCCTATTTAACAAGCTTTTTTTCCCAAAATGTATTGGCGCAGCAGACGTTAGCAATAACTCTGACCAACTTGTACATGTGACACCTGGGTAAATCGACCTTTTCACCTACCCCTTCCTCACAGTTGTCAGTAACTCCGTGGTACAGGATAGGGGCTTGTTGTTGTAAGCTTGTTGTTCCATAGAGTAAAAGAGAATTTGGATAGTTGCTGTACGTCCTAACATACTTTCCGTCAAATACCTATTGTGTGGGCAATTGTGAAAACATCCGCGCACAAAGTAATAATTTCAATTTGCTTTTGAAAGGTTTTGTCATCACCTGCCTCTTTAGCTGGGATATTGCACCACAGAATGTTGATGCTGGTTTCTTTAAAATAGCAGCATTTTCATTCCATTTGTGAGCTTCACATGCAAAAATACATTGAGGCACAAGCCATGGATGGACATAATTGTAGAATTGAGAGCTTGTTTTGAAAGAGCTGCATGATTGCAAATGGTTTAATTGACAAATACACCTCCTATTTCTTGTTTCCTTAACTTTAGATCACCATTTACAAAAATGATGAATGCATATTAGCTGGCAACTCCCATCGGGCCAAGTGGAAAGTTATCAGTCCCAGTGGGAATGAGGCCATGATCCCATCTGTATGCTTTACCGTTCCTCCTCCGAATAAAGAAGCAATAGATACCGCAAACAGGTACAGTATGCGTGATGGGAAGCCTTTATCTGTAGCAGTGTGAACGCATGCTTAGATGTGTGCATATTTTTTTTAAGCTAGCTTCTTTTGAGAATTGTGATCCAGAGATATGTGCTGTATTCATAGAGCCTCTGCTGAGTATTGTCTAAATGTTTTTTCCTTCTAAGCACATGTTCGATGGTTTTGTTCTGCCACAGAATGATGCCGTCTTTGAGTACCCCTGGTGTTGGCTTGTTATATAAAAGCCAAGTACAGTCCACAGTGTGCATCCCAGAGAGAACAGGAAAACCTTAGCTCAACTGTCTGCACATATACACATCATCTGATACTCCAGTATCTCTACTGTCTGTGTTATTTTTCCTTCGAGACTTGTAATCCCATGTGCTTTTGAAATATCAGCTAGAGTGGACTTTGACACAGTTATATCACTTTGTGTTGGGCAGTTATATCTTAAGATCTTCCAAAAAAGGAATAACAGCACTTTTCTGGTGTAAAGTGAACTTCAGCTCTTAGTTTTTTTGCAGTTCCATTCCAGCACATTTACTTCCAATATTGCTAAGAACTAGCCAGGTACGAGTAGGCACGTGCCAAGAAGTGAGCCAATGTAGGATGCTTAGTCAGTTGCTTATGGAGTTGCGAAAGAACATATGATTGTATTGTGGCTCCAATCAGCTCCTCTATCTACCTAATTCTTCTAAGATACCATTACTGAAATGAATATATATGCATGCAAAAGACCAGGGAATCATATGGTTTATGAAGCATGTGAACTACCATAAGATGGTATTCCACCCTCACCATTCAGAGGTGGGAGAGCAGCAGGGTTTATACCAGTAGAGCCTCAGCTGGCGGCGACCATACTAATTCCTCTGCCTGTGACCGCCATGCCCCACAAGAAAATCAATTAATGGCTCTAACCCACAGGGAGAAAGCTCCCTGCATGTCTGGGCCATTGGTTGTTTATTTTTGAAAAACTACTGGTGAGAAAAGCAGGGAAGGACGATAACAGCATGGCGCCTCTCGACATATCTCTGTGCCTATTCAGAAACTTCAGGTGCAGCTGCTTCACTGTAGGCTTTAAGGGGCCCACGAAGCAGTTCTGAATTGTGTGGGCAGTCCTCCACCAGGGAAAGGATAGCATAACCTCCATTGACCTAGCGAGCCACTCCAAACCTTAAATGAGGCCCCTCGTCTTTCAAGCCATTCAGTGCTTTTGTGTGTTGCACATTTTCACACATGGGGTTGGGCCACAAAATGTACAAATGGCAAACATCAAATAAACAAATCAGTTATCCTGTGCTTTATATAGGTGGGCAAAAACAACAATGGGCATTTCTCGAATCAGTAAGGCTGAGCCAATAAACAACCAAACAACCAGAGATGCCAATACTGAAAGCTAGTCAACACAACTTAAACGGACACAAAAGCCACTGGTCAGTCTGTGTCTTGAATTATCAATAATCTTTATTTCATTTAAAAAACAATTAATTTCATATTAACCACTTTCTCAAAAGAAACGACACAAGTTTTTACAGAAAAATTATAAAACAAATGTTAACAAGACATAAACACAACACTTGATGATTAAACATAATACATCTATATACAACACCAGAAAAGATACACAGTCAAACTTGAATTCACTCATCCAAACCTTTCAACATTCATACAGTATTTCATCAAAAACTCTCTCTCACAAACATACACAAGCTCATACACCCCTAGAACAAGAGAAATATTCAAAAGTTTGAACGGGCTAGGGGGTCTAAGACCAAACAATGCAAACATTTAATATCAAGGCTTGGCTGTGCCCATATTCATAAGAAACAATAATGAATTTAAAACATTATTTGAAATAGCACAAAGCCAGCCTTAGCTGTCACAACAGCGCATTTGTTTGGTTCACCACACTAGAATACACGAGTCTACACGTTTCGAACCCCTTCAAGTTTTGGGGGTTCTCCTTAGGACCAAAAAAGAAACTATTTTGTAATCCAATAATGGACAATAAAGTTGCGAAAGAACCTGAAGAACTTTGTGGGTTCAAAACAGAACACCGTTGCGGCAAACGGCGATTGAATAGACAGAATTCCGGGTTGATAGCACTTTTCTGGAGGTTCAAAGGAAAAAGCTGCTAGAGCTGAATGTCAGACCGGAGTAGCCACTTGGTGTAACTCTTGTTCCTTAAAGATGTATTGGACGTCTTGATGGCATAGCGTTTTTTACTATGTGGTTTTTTCAGTCGGGTTTTCGTCCCTCTGTATTCAATTAGATTAGGCGCCCTGGGTCGAATTTCATGCTGCAGCGGTCAGCGGAATTCTGCGAAAAATGTATTTTGCTGTTACGGCTCCAATGGCGTAATGCGGCGATGGCTCACAGAAACATAGCGGTATCTATTGCAGTCACCTCCGGTGGTTTACCCTTTGCTTCAAATTTTTTAAAAATGTTTTCGTTAAAAACTTGCGCCGTTTCTTTTGAGAAAGAGGTTAATATGAAATTAATTGTTTTTTTTTAAATGAAATAAAGATTATTGACGATTCAGGACACAGACTGACCAGTTGCTTTTGTGTCCGTTTAAGTTGTGTTAACTAGCTATCAGTATTGGCATCTCTGGTTCCGTTATATATCTTGGGGTAAAGTATTCCTTTATATCATCCCTCACCCGTGACCAAACTAAGGTTCCTGGTATTGATTGTGTCGGCCATCTTCCATAAATTTCTTCCAGAAAGCCTACCCAGTCATCCTAAGGGACCATACAGGCCAAGGAACCAGATTTCCCCCCACACTCTCTTAGACTAATTTTCAGAACCCTCTTGCATCCTTGGATTCAATCACCTCCAACATATTTGCCCAGCATTTTTCTTCATACCTTCTTGTTTTGTTCCGAATTAATGTTTTATACTTTAACCTTAGTTGCTTAAGGGATTGGTATAGATCCACTTTGAACATGGCCCTTACTCTTCTCTCCTGTCTAACTAATCAGGGTCAATGTGTTTAGTACAGAGGGTTCTGGCTGTCTACACTTCTCAATGCAAATGCAGTTTTTCTTGGGCTTTGAAGATTGTGTTGGTATGGAAATAATTGTACTGAAGATTTAGGTCTGTAATGGAGCACAACAAGCCAGGCTTTGTGCTTGTCGCCTTTGTTAACACCTCTTGCAGCCCTCAATTTAACACTGATAAGAGGTTACTGGTATCCAACTTTAATACATTTCTATGCAGCACATAACACTTTTTTGTTGTAGTCATATTAAGCTCAACATGGCCGAAGGGTTTTAAAGCGCTTTACAAGAGAACCCGATTACATTACATATTTTTCTAAAGTCGTTTTGAAATGTTTGGTATGAATATCACTTGAATAGAAGAAATGTTTTTTATTGTAAATTCTTTATTTCTCTTACTTTTCAGAATTGAACAAGTCTTCCAGAGTGTTTTAACTCTATGGCACGAGTCTCACATAAACATGAAGAGTGTGGTGTCCTTCCATTACCTGATGAATGAAATTGAAGCAATTCGGGCTAGCAATGTGTCTTTGGTATGTGTAGTCATAAGATATAGTTTAATTCAAATGAGTAAAATAGGGCAGAAAAAATATCGAGAAAAAGTGGGAGAGACAGCAGACTGTCATCTAAACATGCATCAGATGTGGTAACAGTTTAAATGTTTTAAAATATTAATTTCTGCTTTATATTAAGTTTACGTTCGAATGAAATGCTATGAAAAAACACAAATTAATTGCTCGAAGCCTCTCTTTAATAGCTTGTGCTCTGTTTCAAACAAATGGTTTCCAAAATGGTCCTGATCGATAGGCCATTTAGTCTCTTACTCTTACCCTAACTGCATAGTTATTGAGGACCCAGGATACCAGCATCTTTAAATTTTAGAGATTGTATTTGTTGTATTTTATCTGTAACAATAACCACAAAACCATGAGCATGTTGCCAAAGTTACCACAAACTCCCGCTGATATATAACTTTTTAATGTAAGTGTTAGTAAAGGTTTGAAATTGTATTTTTCTTGTTCAGAGATCTGGTGTTTAGATAACATTTTTGTAGTGTTCAACATCCAGATTAAAGCATGTCTATGATCCATTAGCCATTATGTATTGGCAGCTTCTAGGACAATGGTTTCTGCAAAGGGATAGGATTAAGCATGGCCTTTCCTTACATCCTTTTGTGAGAACAATAAATATTCAACCTTGTCTAGACGCTGCACATTCTGTAAAGCTGCTGCCATGGCCTGACACTCATACTAAAGCCTATTTTGTTAAGGTTTAGTTATCATATATAGGATCTTCTCATTCGTATATGGGCTTTTGCTCGGCATTCTTTCCTGGCATGATGTTTTTGCAGGGTTTCTTTTTCCTATCTTGGATGAAACTGACAAAATGGGAGTGCAAAGAGACTTGTAGAATAGTGTGTCTGCATGTGCAGCACTGACTAATTTAAATGTATCCTTTGATAACCCATTGCCTTGAAATCACCTTATTTAGAATGTCATGGAAAATTCAGGGCTTCTTTCAAAATGTGTTATATTGAGTGCTAATCTTAACCACTTTCTTTATTCACACCTTCAGTATTCCAATATTAAATTGCTAAAATTACATATGTTCTAGCCCTACTGCTAGTATCTCCAGTTAGTGTTGGAACATCTCATGTATGTACTTGTTTCATCCAATCCCTTTCTGATTACTTAGTGTGCACAACACTGCAGCCTGAATTTTGCAAATAGATCAGTGCATTTGTTTCAAATTTTTATCCAATGACAAACTACCTGTACATTTAAAATGACCACTGATGGGAGATAATGAAGTTAAGAGAATACCAGAACAGTAATTAAACTTTCTAAAATGCTTTAACAAGGAGCTTTCACTGAGTAAATCATTCTTTATAAATGTCTCTCAAGGCCGATTCTCCCAGTATGTAGCGTGATGTTTAGATGGTGTTTAAGAAACTTATTCATCAAAAATGCAATGGATGAATATTTGTGATTAATGCTTTTCTTAGAGTTTTGTGTGATCACATAACACACTTCCAGGATATAGTTCCCTCTACTGTATTTATTGAAGATATTGCAGTTCACCGCACAGTTCTTTGATATTTCAGAGGAATGACATCAAATGTATCTCAATAAACACAGGTCCCAAAAAACAAGAGGACGTATAATTTGCTTTTTATTTTATGTGTGTTACACTGTACTTTTTACTTAAATTAAATGGCAGCTTAAAAATCACAGTTCCTCCATTCATAACTTAGTGTAGGCTATCTCTAATGCAAGAAGCAGGCGTTTGCAAACCATTCGGAATCCACACTGTGGACATAGTTATAGTCCAACATGTAACCTTATCTTTGTGGCAAATGCATATTTAGTCTGTGTAATATATGCTGCTTTGAAGGCTTATTCTAACGTTTATTGTAACAAGTTGTTTTTGCTCTCATACCATTATTTTATTCAACAATTTGCAAATATGAAGTAAAATACCTTTTTCTTTATGAATGAGATTAATTAGTTCATTCTCTTTTGTGTTCAAGTTGTTTGCTTTTATTCAATTACGTTGTTTTCATTGAATATTGAATACTACAAAGACATTGTTTGACCCAATAGAACTGATTGTTACTTGTCTCATACCATTATTGGCAGCAAAAATAGATAACCAGATTCCATTTTGGTAAAGGAAAACCAAAGGGAACCACTGTTAATTACGCTATGGTGGGTTTGCTGCAAGCATTGTGCTGCTGTTACATACTTGTAATAAGTTATTGTAATATAGTAATAATGCAGTTTTGTTAATATAAGTAAGCGGTACAGAAATCTTGTACTGTTTTTATTTGGGCATTGCAAGCCTCTTATTTAATATCTGCTGGTTAACAAAGCATTTAATCCAGGAGATCCTAATTCTAATTACTGACATAATGACCTTTAGGGAAGAAGACGTTTAAGATTTCCTTACAAAGAAATGTTAATATCCACATCCCATTTTTGAACCCAGCATTGCCTGAAGACTAACAGTGTATCAGTCTGGCGTTGGAGCACAAAAAACCTAGCATCTGAGTGTTATCCTCTAGAGGAGGACATGTGTATGCCATGCTGCTCCTTGAGGGATAGAGCATAATTTGGACATTACTTAGCATTATTTCTGCAATATGGAAATATTGGTCAGTTGTACATTGAGTGGAAGAAAGGCCTCCAAATAGGTTCACACATTCTGCAGCAGCTTTCAAATGATCATGAACGTTGGCAAGAAGTGTTTACATGTCCACTTACCAAGTTCACTCACGTGTCAGAATTGTAGACAGTCTGACACTGTAGAAAATCCTTTCAGAATAATCTAAAGTATGAAGACTTGCTTAAGATATGTCAGATTGTATGCACCATTTGTTATAGTCCTTCATATTAGCTTTCAACCCTTTGTGTGTTTAAACACAGTGTTGTAGTGTTGTTTGTAACAATCTAATGACATTATTTTGTAGATCAAGACAACACTGCCAGGTGAACACCAGCAAGTTCTAAGCAGCCTACGGTCTCGTTTTGAAGATTTTGCAGAGGATAGCCAGGAGTCTAAGATCTTTACTGTGTCAGATATAGGACAGCTGGAGAGAGAGGTGAATACCTGCCGGCAGTATTATGAGGAGCTTCTAAAATCTGCAGAAAGAGGTATGAATTACAAACAACATATGAAGAATACCAGAGCCGGATCTAATGATGAGCAAACTTTGTTTTTTCCGATCATGGGGACAGGTCCAAATGCAGAAACACAATTTTGTAACTAAAGTGCCCTTCTACTAAGTCTCATCTCAATCCTACTTTATCATTGTAGTACTCTGTAAGGATTTCTCACTAGACTGTACAACAGAGTGACTGTACAACAGAGTTCTGTTGTGCCATCTATTGAGTTTGAAATAATAGCCTCCTATGCCGCGTTTCACAAAGACTTGTCCTGTGAGAAGACCAGTGGTTCAGCTGAATGTAGATGAGTGGACAGAAAGAAAGCAATTTAAGGCTTTTCATTTTTCTGATTTCCTTTATCTTTATTTGTGGTTCTGCCCCAGAGATTTGCCAAACAATTTCAGCTTGCAGCCTAGAGGTGTTGAAAAACGAGTACATACGGAAAGGAAAGACTGAAATATTAATTGTAGTATTTCTAAACTTAAATTGATAATCCAGTTTCAACAACTGAACATAACTATAGTATATCAATCATTTAACTTTGTTTAACTTTCTGAATGCCTTTAGAAAACAGGACCAGTGGTTTGTGGTCAATAATGTTTAACAAGACAGTGTGCAATATCAAGAATACCTTTGTTTCCCTCAACAGAGGAACAGGAAGAGTCCATTTACAACCTGTATATCTCTGAGGTCAGAAACATCAGGCTGCGCTTGGAAACCTGCGAGGAGCGTTTGATCAGGCAGATCAGAACTCCACTTGAAAGAGATGATGTGCATGAAAGTGTCTTCAAAATCTCAGAGCAAGAGGTGGGTTACAGGAGAGTAAATATAATACCACACAATTAATACGTTCTTCACTCTTAATGGAAATGATGGTGCTTTAATGAGATTATGATTGTGGAAAATAATTTTTCAGCTTGTAGATCCGGAACTTCGTATTATTTCCAGTATAAATCAGCTGCAGTTTAATGTCTTATTCTCCAATCACTTTACAAGGATAGAACGGGTTCGGTAACTTGAGATGTCCAGATGCTTACTGTGCTACATAAAGATAATAACAATGTCATGTTCCTCATTGTATGTCTCTTTCTCTTCAGAGGTGGCATTTCATTTTCTTCTGCAAAAGTCCACACTGCTTAAGATGCAGTGTATCTCAGGAAATCAAAATACTCATAATGTCTTCTAGTTCTAACAAAGCTTTACCTTTAAATGTTCTGATATCTCAGTAGATGTTCACTAGTAAAAAATATGTATTACTCATGTAAATGTCCAATCCATTTCTACAAGGAAAGTTTTATAGTTATGGCACTGACAAAGATTTATGTGTAGCATTTGAATTCAAACAAATGTTCCAATCACTGTCAAAGTACTGCGGCACACATCTACAGTCAGAAATGTGTAGCAAGGACAATAATTCTGTATTCAGCCATTGTAGTCCCCCATATGCCAATATAGTCTCAATGACATCAAATAATCTTCCATAACCCAGTTGATTTAGCCAGACAGGCTTCTCTCCGTTAGTGATCTATAGCTATGTATTACTAGTCCCACCATCACCCAGTTGGCCTGTATGCATAAGGGATTCCATGGCATAACAAAAGCCCGATCACCCCTATATAAGTTGTTATGGCCCAACCGATCAGTTGTGCTTTGTGTAGGACTGACCTCCTCTTAAATCTTCAGTATATCACTTGATACGTCTATACTCACTGACACAAGTCCAGAGCATGAGTAAAATTTGGGAGGCTGAGCTCAGGGAATGATGGCCAGGTTTGAGGCTTTGTGCGGAGAAAGCATAGGCACTGGACAGACACTGAAGTACAGAGACAATGGCTGCACTTTTCACTGGTACCAGCGTATACAGTGGTCTTGACTCTGCTTCTAAATGTCTCTGTATCGACATGGATGAGTCTTGTAGCTTGGGGCATGCATATTTTAATGACCTGCAGCACTCCTTACTGTTCAATAAGGTTGAGTAGATCGAATGGGCTCACTCTAGTGCAGTTGTAAAGTAGTTTTATTCCACGCTACGACAGTGGCACAAACACCAACACATTTCGGTGAAAAGCATGCTCCTTGGTCACGACTCATTGGTGGTGACCGTCACAGTTTAATATATATATATATATATATATATATATATATATATATATATATATATATATATATATAATATATCACCCCGCAACTTGCCTCGTCGCAAGGGGAGCACTCAGGAGCTGGTGCCATCGTCGGGATCAAGGCAGTATCCCGTTTCAATATGCACACACAAGTTCCAAAATTGATGGCACTCCACTCGGGAAATTATTAACAGAGTTTTATTTCACAACTGTGATCGCTTACGCGTTTCGAACGTAGCGTTCTTGATCACGGCAAATTCCCCGAGTGGAGTGCCATCAATATTGGAACTTGTGTGTGGATATATATATAGATATATATATATATATATATATATACACACACACACACACACATATATATATATATATATATATATATATATATATATATATATATATATATATATATATATATATATATATACACATATATATATATGATCCAAATCCCTCCTCAAAAGGAAAATGAGCCGCACTCCCAACAGTGACTGTAGATGCAATTAATTTATATCTTGCCTTTTCCTGACACATTTCGGTCATCTTCAACCTTTGTCAAAGGATAGTTTTAGGCATCTGAAATCCACAAAGTCATTTACCTCCTTCATTTATTCAAGTTTCAGCTCCCTGGTGGACAACCTCTGGCAGGTCCTAACAATGGATCTTGGGATACGTGGTTTCCGATTCAACCCTCCGGTGGGTGATGCTGATGCCTTGATGTCACATTGTTTCACTTTGTTTTTGGAAAAAATAAAGTGTATTTGAATTCTCTGTTTACTCCATTGCATCTCCATTTTCAAAAGTGCAGGGAGACCATGCCGAAAACAGTCTTCGGCGGCACACAAACTGTCCCTAGGCGTTTTCACGTTCAACAGAATTGGTTCATGTTCGGGCAGTAGCGGCGCTCTCGCTGGCGGTGCGTTCCTCCACGGCTGAACCACGTTGTTTAAATCTGATCCTTAATCCCTCATCAAAAGGAAAATGAGACGCACTCCCAACAGTGACTGTAGAAACAATTAATTTATTTCTTGCCTTTTCCTGACGCGTTCCGGTCGTCTTTGACCTTTGACAAAGGATAATTTTAGGTATCTGAAATCCACAAAGTCATTTACGTCCTTCATTTATTTAAGTTTTAGCCCCCTGGTGGACAACCTCTGGTAGGTCCTAACAATGGATCTTGGGATATGTGGTTTATACACACACACAAACACACACACACACTGCAGTTTGCACAGTCTAATGTCAACATCACTATCATAGATGTCATCAATTATGTAATTTGAGATATTATCAGTGATGTTGTTTACCAAGCCATGAGCGATGACACTTGTAAGGTCATAAGAAGTGGATGAAGGGGTATGAGTAATGGTTAGTTTACCTAATCATAATCAGCACATTTCTATAGTTTTATGTTTTGTTTTAAGAGCAACTGCACTTTAACTGTCAGTGAAAACACACAAACATACACACACAGACCCACACACGCACTTTCATTTTATCAGCTGGTTCCAGTAGCACTATATTTGTAATATTTGTTAGGGAGCCATTGGCATAAAGAAGCAGGATTTATGTATGTTACAATAGACCTCACCTCCTTTTTTAGAGTTTCAGAGCAGTTTCTCGTATTCACCCTTGAAGGTTATCATCAGTAGGAAATATTGTGAAGTTCATATTGGAAAAATACATATATTGATTTTTAAACACTCTAGGAGATCAAAACAATCACTAGGAGTCAGCCAGAGTAATGCAAAATAAATAACAACTGATTTATTTTTCAGAAACTAAAGAAAGAGTTAGATCGCCTTAAAGATGACCTATTGGTGACTACGGATAAGTGTGAGGAGTTCTTCAATCAAGCTGCTGCTTCACTTTCCGTCCCCACACTGCGTTCAGAGCTAAACGCAGTCATTCAGAATATGAATCATATCTACTCCTTGTCTTCCATCTATTTAGAAAAGTAAGTTAAACGGTGCATCACTGTGGTGTAAATATAGCCATGGTTTTACCAAATGAGTACTAATTCAGAGATGGTCAGTTACATATTTGCCGATGTGATTGCTGATTGTGTATTACAAATGTTTGAGTGAATAATAGATCTTCAAATTCTGTACAGCAAAGATTTATACGTTTTTTCCTTGCTTTTCCTCGGGCGAAAGTAGATAAAAAGCATATTCAAAGAAGCAGGTCTATAGCTTTTTTATGCTAGTGTGGTGCTTAGAAAAGCTAACGGACTTGGATAAAGACCCAATTTCACCCAGCGTAACTGGAAATAAACTGTGTACACAAGTAAACAAAGAGTACATTTCCATGGTATTCACATTACCAGTGCTGTTCTCATTCCTGGCTCCATGCCAGGACTGAACCTCTGGTGATATCGACCGCCGAAGACATACAGTGACACCTTCTCTTACAATGAACTCAGTTGGGGAATTGAAAAACACATCAACTGTAGCATGGCACTGTCATGGCATGGTCTTACTGCCATGGCATGGTCTTACTGAAGAAGGTATTGACTCTATTATTAGTTCAATAACATTAACATTGTCAGGCAGGCTCTTGGATTTCACTTTGCAGTATAATTTAGGGTCTCTATCAAATTCGTTCCTGGCGTTTCTCTGAACTTATTATGTGCTCTACTTTGAAGTGGTGCCGTAATACCATATCGAGAATTAATAGCACAGCAGAGTTTGATAGTGACTTGTTGTGGTATTACTACATCATTATGAGTTAGAGGTATGACCATGGGAATAGGCGTCTGCAGAATCATTTCCAAAAGTTTTTCAATCTTTCTGAGCATTTTTCCTGACAAATTCCATCTACTTTTCACAGATGAAACACATCAGTGGAAAAACCATAATATGAAAGTTTGACTGCAAAAGCCATAATCCTGATTCAGGTGGAAATTCCATTTTGTGCCTCTATTTGGATTTTTTGTAAACTCCTGTTGAGAGACTAAGTAGTGATTCTTTACCTATGTCTCACCAAAATAAACAGTAGAAAGTTGTCACGACATTTAATGATCAATTATAATCCATAGTGTCACACATGGTGTTTACATAAGATAGAATTGAGTTGTGTTTAGGTATTATTAATTCCAGTAATGATTAACTTTATTTCAGGTTAAAAACTATAAATCTGGTTCTACAAAATACTCAAGGTGCGGAATCTCTTGTGAAACTTTATGAAACAAAGTTGTGCGAAGAAGATGCAGCGACATCTGACAAAAAGGCAATTGAGAGCTTGGTAGCTACACTGAAGGTACGAATTACCCAAATTAAGTCTGATGTTACACAAACAATTAATGCCACTAATATCAAAATGTTGTGCACATAAATGGACTCCGGTTTTTGGATTTGCTTTTCTTTTATATTCAGTGTTAGGATTTCTGCAAAAATATACTGAAATCTTTTAAAGAAAAACATCAACTTTGATTGGCTATTGACCCGTGTTATCGCTTTCGCTGAATAAGATTTCTTTAGCGAAAAAAGCACATGTTTTGTCCATGTGAAATGTTCTCATGTTTCACTAATTCCATCCCATCAAAAGAAGAAGTTTGTACTTTTTCAAGCCTTTTAATGACTGTGTGTTTGAGGAAGTTTGGATAATGGGCATTTGTTCCAGAGTAATTTTAGCGGAAGTTATCTACCTGTTTGGCAGTAGATAGTAACTAACTCCAAGTTCTTTTTTTTCTAATTTGTTATGTTTTTTAAACACTGCAACACTAAACCGAGGGCATCTGAGTTGGAAAAATAATGGCTAATGAGGCTCCATTAAGCACTGGGAAAGAGAGTTGTAATTTTCTTTCTGACCTCTTATTGGAATTCATACCACAAAGAACATGATTAACGTCAGAAGGTTCTCTTTAGCCTTAGCTTTTTTCACTATTGGAATAACTGGCGACGTGTTATAGAAAATTGGTTTTCCATCACTCTTTTTGTGCTAAGATGAGTTGAGAGAATACTTAGGGAAGCACAATTCAACATAAACAGCAGTACTGATCTAGTATCCACTCATGGTTTTCGAACATAAACCTGCACAATTGACAGCAGTCTGTCCTTCAAGCACAGTATCACCAAGAAATCATATCCAAAAAGAGCACAACATATACTCACCAAAATCTGCCTTTTGAGTCTCTGACCAAGATCTGAGTACATCATTTCTTTCTATACTACTTGAGTACAAAACATTCTTCTAGAATTATTGTACATGGTATTAAAAAGTTAGGAGTTTTGGGTGGGAACATATGGAGAAAGTTTTAGATTTGATGCATGGTGGATGTTTCTCATAAGCATGGTACTAAAGACAATTACTTCTCAAACATATATATTTATTAGACAATCTCACATCCAGGCAACAGTAGTGCTACCCTCCTCCCAAAGGCCCTGACACCTTTCAACGCCTGCAATGTCAGCAAAAAGCAGGGTGAGCAAACTCCATATACATAGAAGAGACGCAGGCCATTTCTAACCATCAAGTCAACACCAGAGTCAACTCTGTCCCCTATTTGATCTTACAAAAATGCCATTAACAACAAACCCTGAACAAACCCAGAAGGAGCACACACCCATCACTACTGCTGCTATAGAGTTGCTGAATTGCTGATGAGCTGCTGCTTCAGTTTATAAACTGTTTACTTTCCTGGCATACCTGCATCCAGGTTACGGTGACTGCAGGTGCTGTAAGAGGCGGAACTTGATGTTCCATAGGTAACAGTCACCAAAAGTGTGTGTTTTGGGAGTCACATGAAAAATGCACTACAGTCAGTCCTTGTGTTGTGCACTGGACACTTTCGGGTCAGGAAGATGTTCATACGTAAATCAGTATTGCCTGTCTCCTACCACGACCTGAACAAGCCTTCTTGACTTGCCAGAAACATCTGAGCGTTGAGAAGACGAAACAGAGCAACATCACAGACACCATTTAGAAAGCCACATAGTGGATACAAGAGAACAATAACAAGAGCAACAATATGTAAAAACAACATGCAGCGAACCAAATATTTTTTGAACAGCTGATTACTAATAATAAATAGGTAGATACTTTGACTCTGTATGACAGCTGAAACCATTACCTGATTTGATTCAAAACCTTTCCTATCTTTCTAGTGGTCAATAGAGCATTTCATAAATCAGAATGTAAGTACCTATAACGGTTAAAATCCCCAGACATGTTCTCGGTGGAAAGCCATGTGTCTGTCTCTAAGATCTTTTCCTCTCTCCACGTCTATTTGTAATACAGATTTCTTAGTCCAAAACACATTACTTCTCACGCTCAAATCACTGATTACCTTTAGTGTTCATCCCCTCACTGTCCTGCCCACGGCTACATTCTGAAAGGAGTATGCATCTTGATATTGACTATTATTATTGTAATGCCATTTTTAAAAGACAATCTTGTCAACAGTTATGTAATTTCAGATGTTGCAGTGATGTTCTCAGTGATGCCATTGATCATGCCATGAGTGATGTAATATGTGGGGTAATAGCAGAATCCTGCAAGACTGCAAGCATACATTTTTTTGGTTTTGTTTTTTTCATGCCACGTAGGTTTTTTTCAAGCTTGCTGGCTGAGCAAAAGCACTGCATTTTCTCGGGAAAAAAGGAACTACAAGTGATTGCATTTCAAAACATTGTTAGCAAAAGTATTGTCTGACTGACATTTCGGCTCCTGTATATTGTTTACAACAATAGCACCCCTTTGGTTGTGCATTTTGAATTAACTCAAATGGGGTGATATTTTTTAAGCAATATTTAGGCAACATAATTTCTATTAGATGGTATTTTGGTTATGATTTTATGGTAAAAACACAAATATGTGGTAGCCTAACGAAAATACCTCTTTGCAAATTTGCAGTTTTTTGTATTTTTAGCTACACCTTTCATCTGTATAACATGTTAGTCATTTAACCATTAATACCTCTGCTGCTACTACTACACTGAATACTGCTACTTACAATAATGATGTGGGTTATACATTTATTACTGTCAGTTTGGATGGTAAAGAACCAAGTTCAAAATTGGCAAACTGATACAGTGATGTGAGATTTTATGCTCACAAATAGTCCTGATCCTTTTAGATCTGTGGATATATCAATATATATATATATGTAAATATATATAGGACAGGGCCGGAGTGGGAACCACAACCGGCCATGGCAAAGTGCTCGGCCGGCCCCCCTCCCCACTCGGGGGAGGGGGGGGGGTGGACGAGCACATTGTCAGTGCCGGTTTTCGGCCGAGTTTGTTACAGGGCCGATTTTGCAGCTATGCTGCAAAAACGGCCCTGTAACAAAAACGCCCCCCAGGGGCCCCAAAACGGCCCCTACCCGTGCGGCGCAACGGGGGATTGCCCCGTGCCTGCTATGGCCAGTCCGGGCCTGATATGGGATAAAGTACTCTCTGTCGTACAAGTATCAGAGGAGTTCCTTTATAAGATTAGAGACCTTCGAGGTGGCTTGCAATACCCTTATAATGGGGGTACTTTCTTCCTAATAATACACGGTCACACCAACACCGCTCCCACAAACCACTTATATCCTTGATTTTGATGGGTAGCTCTTTCATATCAGAAAGAACATGGTTGCAAACGTGAAGAATAAAAATAGAATAATAGAATGTCTAGTGCACAATTTTACTTCTAAAAAGCTGTTACATAATTGTTGCAAAAA
Organism: Lissotriton vulgaris; assembly: GCF_964263255.1. Classification (NCBI taxonomy): domain Eukaryota; kingdom Metazoa; phylum Chordata; class Amphibia; order Caudata; family Salamandridae; genus Lissotriton; species Lissotriton vulgaris. Next base: position 433,356,773 of record NC_141694.1, on the reverse strand, counting down.
GATATTAGAATCAATTTAATGCAAGTCATTAAAAAATGCTAAGTAGAAACATACAGTGAGATTATAACTTTTGTACACTGCCTTAGGAGTGTAAAAAATAACATGTTGCTAATAATCTCACCTTTCAGGTTGTCATTGTACAAATAGAAAAACAGAGCAGAAGAAAGAAAAGCAAAAATGTTTCTGCCATTTAAATTGTTGCTTAAATTATGCTCTCCGTCTTGACCTTCCTTTCACCTCGGCTGCTGACAGCAGGCATTATGACGTGAGAACTCAATTTATAAGTTATTAAGGTTGACTTCTGATGTGATTTCTTTATAATCGGCAACAGAGTCTGTCAAATTACCCGGATTATAAAGAAATTAGATACCGGCTTTTAGTACAGGGAATGCAGAATCCCATGTATATAATAAACTTAAATATAGGGGGTGCTATCTAGTACTCTTCATCCATTTGCTTTGGTCATTCACATATTTCTTCCGCCCACTACAGAATACAGTAAGGGGAAGTGGGTCAGCCCACTTCAGCAAATGGCTAACTTTATTGTGATTGACTGCATTCTGCTCTTTCACAAGGAGCACATCTTCACACAGTGTAGGTCCCTTCAGTACTAGCAATTACTATGGTAGTGTGTGCTTTTTATGGCCAAAAACATTTTTGCTTTTAGCCAGTGTTTAATTTGGTTGTATGATGGAACCACGCAATGGCTGAACAATACGGTCTTAACAACGACCGGGTCTTAATCATGTATGCCTTTACCACTCATGCCTTTACAATGGACTTTGTTGCAATGGCACAATTGGTAAATGCATATCTGTGGTTAAGGTTACACCTTAGCCCCCGCCCTGATCCCTAAAACCCAACCCCCTGCCCTGAGTACAACCCTGGCCTCAGTGCTAAAAACATCCTGTCGCCCCTCCCTGAGTCCTAAAAGCGGCCCAAAGCCATAAAAACACTCCAGCCCCCCACCCTGAGCCCTACATTCTGGACTTCAGCCCTAAAAAACAGCCCAGAGCCCGCCCCGAGCCCTAAAACCATCCAGTCAGCTGTAAAAGTAGCCAGACCCAACCTATTGGCTTTGTCAATGCTTGCTATGAAGAAATATGTCAACCAATGAAGATGTGAAATAGAAGCGGGTGGTTGAGAACAAGGTGGTCAAAGTGAAATGTCTACAGTGAACCACAAAATGAGCGAAAAAGAGGACTAGGAGAGGAGGTCAGTGAAGCAGAACCCCCATATGTATGTGCTGACATTTTTGAGCGAAGGAAGCTGCTTCACCAAAGCAGGAGGATGTTTGCAAAAAGAGACAAGTTGGGGCTGTGCACAAAATGAGACCCTCAAATATGTTTCTTCTTTGTCCTGCTCGCACAGTTTAATGTAGTACTATACAATACAAGTTTCTGGGGTCAACACCCCCGAGCTGGGGTTTGAATGGATACTTCCTGACACTAAATTAAATTATTTAACAAGGCATGTAAGACCGACTGAAGTCCTTTCCCTGCTGGACTTCACAATCTGGAAGGAGCTTGGATGTGGGAGGCTACCCCCAAGATATGCAAATCTACAATGTTATGATCTGATAACCAATAGGGATGCAACCAAGGAGATTTCAAGACCTTAGGTAGAGAGGGCTCTAAAGAGCAGATGCTATCCAACAGTAAACCAAGAGAACGTAGCATTCAGACTACAAGGATGCAATTCACAGGAGTAAGGAAATAAGACCTCGTGGTAGATTTAACACCAAAGCCCAAGTGTCCAAATGTAAATAATGGTATGCATCTTAAAACATCTTTTGTAAGAAGCTTCTCAGTCACTCCTTTAACTTATTTACTGAAAGCCATTTCACGCTTCCTAACCCACCCTGAAACCTGCAAGCTCTTGACTGATGCAGCTTATGCTTCAAGTAAGTGCAATCCTAAACACGCACATCAGAATGTATGTTGAATAAATGCAAAGAACTAAAAGGGACGTGCAATGGGTGAAACCATGCACCATCAATTACAGGAGGCTATGTGCAGAAAAGTTTATGTTGGCTTCAAGCGCTCCGCTGCCTAGGTTAGGCTAGGTTTGTGCTACACAAATACTTGAAACATTTATACATAAAAGAAAATACTGGCTGCCGACTTATCCTCGGAGACAACCTGAAAACATTGAGGGGGATACAAATTGATAAATTGGACTCTAACAAAAAGTCAGGTAAATATTGAAGATGCAGCGAGAGACCAATCAAACACCCTTAAATGATGTGTTGAGATGAGAAAGAAACCCTTAAGCATTGGACTCTTTTTTCTCACTCATTACTATCTCTAGACAATAAGCAGAAATGTGTACTTGATGAAAAGTGACGGCCTTCCCCCAAAGTATTTCCCTAGTGTAGGTAATATGACCAATATGGCACTATAAATTTAAGACTAAACAATTTTGACAACCAGCCATGCAGTCTCTCTAGTACTGATAACCTACTGGCCTTTTGCTACTTTACCACTGTTGTTTTTTATTCTGATTTTCTTTTTGTCAGAATTTGTTCCATTCCCTTTCATTTTCCTCTCTAGAAAAGTAGTAATATTGTTGCCCATTGTTTTCTGGTAATTTCCAACCAGCGATTTGTATTGTATCCCAATTTGTTTCTTTTAAACGTGCTTCAGAACCCAAACGCTCCTGACAAAAGTGTGGTTGATAAATTAAACTCCAAATTCCCAAAATAAGCACTATGACACATCTATATTTATTTCCTTTGTAAAATATAATATATTTAATGCATGCTAACAGCCAAATAAGTGCATGCACGATATAACAATTTACCTCTTCTTAAAAAAACTTTAGGCTTGTATGTACACATTTTTATAACACATGTATTTTCTAATCATCCTTGTTCTATTGTATTTTAGCTTTGGAGGTCGGAAGTAGATGAAAAAAGAGAGGTATTTCACGCCTTGGAGGATGAGCTGCAGAAAGCCAAAGCAATTAGTGATCAGATGTTTAAGACGCACAAGGAACGTGATCTTGACTTTGACTGGCACAAGGAAAAGGCGGATCAGCTGGCTGAAAGGTGGCAAAATGTGCACAGTCAGATTGACAGCAGGTGAGCTCTGCTCTATCCAGCAGATGAACACATATTTTTTATGGAAATGATCACAAGAATGCAGAGGTTGAAGTGGGTAGGAACTGAAGTTATGACTGTTTTGATTCTTCCAGTAAATAGGTTTTATTAGATGTAAAGAAAGTTCATTCTATTGTGCAATTTTACTCAGTCTTTTGTATTATGCTAATTGCTTCCTCTCTTCTCTTGATGAGTTGACTAGCATGTAAACCTAAATCTGTTTCATTCAAATGGAATAAAAAAAATCGAACGACAGAAAGGACACTTACTTGTCTATCCTGTCAGCTTGGTTCCTCCATTATCTGGTTGTGCACAGTTCTACTTTTTGTCTTACTGTTTGACCCTTGCACAATTGTGCCTGTGAAGCTGTCCACAAAAAGTGCATGTCACATTAAGTGACAAAAGTGATTTGGTTTAGGCTCAGGTATCCAATTCGGCTGTTCTGCTTTAGAGTGGATTGGCAAGAAGTGAAAATTCTAAGCAAGGTGAGTCATAGTGCGGTAGTAAAGGGATTATGTGAGGATACAAAAAATTTCCTGGCATTGGTTTCATGTGTAAGCCCATTGAACTACTCTTGGACATTGACTAAACTCCAAGCATGTGGAGAAGTCCAAATCAACAAGATGTTTCATAGGGGGTTTTGCGTTAGAAAGCAGTGTGTTGCTTATGTTTGCCAACACTTTAAATATGTGCTTAGGCAAAGGATCCTTGTTGTCTAGGGTTTCAGGCACGGGTTGTGGTACTACAATATTTACTTTGCACTAAACCCACATTTGCAAATTATGAACTTTGAGTTCAGCCATTGTATCATATTGAGTATTTATATAGCTTGGTCCTACCACTGATAAGGCTTGGAGCTCTGTGACGTCCTTGTCCAGTGTACCAGGCCTGGTGCATGGTTGTTAGAATGCAAATTATAAGGTATCATATACCTTGGGTGAGAGCCAGGTGAGTTCTCCAGTCTCGCTGTTGCGGACCTGGCAGAGCACCTAGACCTAGACCTGGTTCAACGTGCGAGTCCTTATCAGGGTTATCTGACTCTTTCTCTGTATTATCATCTGTTCATTGATGGGAGCAGGAATCGTCTTTACTGGTATAACCAGGCTAGGAATCTTCCTGAGAGTGTCCAGGCGCCTTTTCAGGAAGGCCTGGTAGAGCCTTTCAAAGGCATCCAACAAGGTATAGGCTTCTGAAATGATGACCTTTAGTCGTAGCCTTGCCTTTACTCTTGGGGCACCTCTTTTATCCGTAGGAGGATCTCGCCTCCCGTCTTTCACCAGTCGAGCATCTCGCAGTGAGGCCTTTAGAAACACACGAATGGCTTCGCTATCACCCCAGCGCGTCTAACATTGACCACTGCCCAGGGCCTCTAGGGGATAACGCACTCACCACATCAGGGGAAATATTCCTATCGGGGAAAGAGAACCCCACTCCTACACACCAAAGTATGAACCACAGTATTAATTAGTCAAAGGAGTAAGAATGACCCCATGCATAAACTACTAGGTTATTAAAATAATTATTAATTAGACAAAAACATCCAATATGAAGGAAAAGCACGTATCTGGCTACTGAGCAGCGAAGAAAGAGGACGTGCTTTTCCTTGATACTGGATATATAGGACTGACTCTATTGTTGTGTTGTTGAACTATCGCAAAGACTCCTGAGATTTATAGTCGTTGAACGAAATATATTGTTTTCATAAGTCTGCTGAGCAAAATAAAAGGAAGAGAAAGTATAATCTGCACGTCCGAGTCCTGACATAGAAATTGGATTTTGTAAGTCAAGCTAGAGATCGACAGAGACATAGTTGCCTGGGTCACCAAAGCAAACAGTGTTATCTGAGAAAGCAGAGCCATGAAAATGCAAGCTTTCCACTTTCTGTGGTAGACCACAATGTATGTACCATATACGAGCACAGTTAGGAGTGCAATGTATTCACACTTATCTGCTGTTAAGCTATTTATTTAATCATTTCATAAGTTTTTGAAAGCACCACCTTTGACACTGTGCCCACTCAAAGTGATAGGGCCCCCGCAGCAGGATATGAAGAGGTACCCCTAGGTCTACCACATCTTACAATAATCAATTGAATTTGAACTGAATGGCGGCCCCCAGACAGGTTGCCCTTACTCCCTCTCTTGCATTGCAGGACTGCTTTATGCCCCTGCTGGCATAAAGTCTGTTTTGGTCCTGGAGGTTGATTTGTCATAGTTAAAACTTACATAAAATATGGTTTGAACAATATTACTGAGGAGTCAGTCAAATATTTGTCTTCATTGCTTGATTAAATCCGCAGGGTTTTTGGTCGCCTTTAAAATATTAAATTAGAAAACAACTTCCATGATTTTTCATTTAAATGTACGATGTATGCTTCTCGTGCAAAAAAGGTAATGGTTGGATGTTTGATGTTCAATCAGCACCACAACCTGCGAAAAACTCTTTCTTGCTGCACCGCCTTTTTCGATTGTCAATTTCAGCCACCAAGAATTTGAAAATCTAATTCGGATCTGGGGCAGTGATGTGCTAATGCATTCAAATTTACTTATGGTGTGAAAATGTTTGAAGTAGCCAATGAAAAATTAGCTTGAAGCCCCAGTAAAGGTTCTTTGGACTGCTATTGCAAGTGAGCTAGAGAAAGCAGAAGCATTCAAAATTGGAAGTACCTTCAACTATCATGAATTCTTTACAGGAACAAAAAAGCAAAATTATGTTGTATGCATTTTGAACTGGTTCACTACTAGCTTAAAAGCACACTTATTTTGGACTAGCTTACCCATCGCTCGTTGCTGAATTTAAGGAAACTTTTTATGATAAGATTTAATTTACATTGTGTCATTTTTATTGAAACTTATTCATTTTAATATGGAAAACATTTTAAAGTGTTGTTTTAATTCTGTTTATTTATTCGAGTGCTTGTGGATACACAGTATTTTTTGTTTTTCCGGCTGGTGCGTACACTAATAAATCAGAAGGTTTTCCGATGCATGAGCTGGCCACATACAGTTGTCCATGTGAGAAGCACGGATTCTCCAAATCTAGTCCACACACTTGCAGCGATTGTTCTTGTGCTTTGTTGATGGTCATTGCAAAAGCGAGTCACACCGGAAACTGTAAACGGCCCTGGGGGGCCGGGGGCCGATATTTAACAAATTGTTCTTTTTTTTTTTTTTTGCCAGAAACCTTTGCGGGAGTGTACTCAACAACTTTTAACATTTTTTTTAAAAATTATAATATAAAAAAAAAGATTTTGTGCCAGAAACCTTCGCGGGAGTGTACTCAACAATTTCCCAAAGTTTCATGCCGATCGGATGAATGGTGTAGTAATGCATAAAGGACAAACAGACATACTTTCGTTTTTATAGATGTATTCTCTGCCTTTATATGTTCATGTTCTTTCTTCAATTTTGTTTCTTATTTTCTATTGCATTTCCAGCCATCCATTCACAAATAAATATTTTTCTCACATTATACTAGGTTACGTGACTTAGATGGTATTGGAAAATCATTGAAGTACTACAAAGAATCATATGTGGCACTGGACAACTGGATTACACAAGTAGAAGAAACCCAGAAAAGACTGCAGGAAAGTCAACCTGAGAACAGCAAAGCTCTGGCAAAACAGTTACACCAGCAGAAGGTACTTGACAAAGTGTTAGTCGTGATATTAGATCAATCCTGGCAAATATGTACCAAAATAAAAGTAGTAAATGCTCCTCTCTCACAAGCCCTTAAGAGTAGTGCACATCCACATTGATAAATGTTGTTGGTTATCTTCAGATGGGCTGGCATTACTATCCAACTACCCTTCAGTTGTGTTTCGTGCAGATCTGAAAATGTGAAAATATGGTCTCAGTCGTCACTCAATTCATAATGAAGATTGTTCAAAATAGCAGCTTCCCAATGTGATGTTGCCCTGTGCAACTTTGAATTCAGAGCTTATAGAGAATTGTGGTAAAGGCATTTATCTTTGATCAAATAACATCAGTTTTAGTTAGTTTGGTTAGCAGCACATAAGTTCTAGTACCGTTTTGCTTAGTTTGGGAATGATACCTTTCAGGGCTCCCACTGAGAACAATACGTTTGGAGTACCCACTGCATGAATCTAGCATTAATGTTTGAAATATGTCTCTAGTGACCCTTATTATTCTTACATTGTTCTACAAATAACACCATATCATGTATAGGGAAGGAAGCAATGCCATTTGGAACAAATGTAATCCTGAGTGATGGATGGGTACATTAATAGGAATGTAAATTGTTTGTTGTCAAGTTCCATGCGGTGGTGATCAAACTAAAGATGTAGATGAGCTAGGACATATTTGTGCTCTGCAGAACAAGACAATACTATGGTTAAAGAAAACAGTCAGCTAAAAATTACATCGGATGCATACTCCAAGTGACCCACATACCAAGCATCCAGTGATTGTCTATTTCTTGTTCGTGGATGGCTGCCCACCATCAGTGCTCAAAAAGGTGAGGACAGAAGCACGTTGATTCTCTTTGATGAGGTTATGTTGCAACCCATCCCCTCCTACTATTCACTTCAACATAGATTACTAGTTCCTGGAAAATGGCTGTAATGGCTTTGTTACTTACCTTCACAATGATATAAGTAATCTCCCTTTCAGACGAGACAGCTGCCTTCATGTTTATTCTATCTTAAGGCACATTGGGAGATAAGGTTCAGCCCTGATGACTGTAGATTTCTTTTTGGCACATTGTAGGTGGTCATCCCACTAGGAATTCCATCTCTCTACTCCAGTAACTATTGTGGATTGTACTAAGTAATTTAAACGTTCATCATAGGAGCCAGAAGAGTGCTTTTAATGCATGTTTAATCTTGTTGCACTGCTTTAGGCTCAGTCACATTTTGAACACTTGATTTTGGAGGCTTTGGAGGCTTTTGATGTGTCTCTTTCTGAACCGGTTTTAAACAATGTTTCAATAACCTAAGCAGGACATCACTAGTCCTCTAATCAGCTCGTCCTGGCTGTAAGTGAAGAGAAGCGAGGGGATTCTTTGCAGTAAGGAGATCTCACAGTTTCACGCCGCCATGAAGGGCTCAGTGCTCACGTTGTTTAGGTACCTTCTTTTCCTCAATCATACAAATCTTCCAGTATCTTTCTAAGAGCACTCGTGAGCGGAATGCTGTTTTGCCACCCTAGGAGTAGGGCAGACTCTTCTTTAGCAGGTATTTATTCAGTCTGCTAATATTGCTCACTCTGGACATACTACAGAGACATAAACGAAATATGATGCTTTTGTTGTGGTTTTGTTAAGATGACTGATACTCTAGAAGAAAACAGTTTTAGAAAAATGAATGGTGAATTGATCCTAACCTTTTGTGAGCACCCTGTGTTTTCAGAAAATATCAAGCATTACAATTTATTTGGCACAGTGCACAAAATTATTGAAAATAATGGTGGCATCAGCTAATATTTTATCACAGTGGGAAACATAGGCTCCAACCGTCATCATGACTAGACTGCTGTCAGTCTAATCTTTATGTTAGCTGTCTACAATTTAAATTCCACGCACAGTGAACAGTGTAGTTCTCTGGTACCACACAGTACACTTTTATTGCTGCCCTATTGTACCCTAGGATGTGATGTCTCATAGATGTGTGCTACTCAATGTCTGTGTCTTAGTGTTTCATTACAGTGCATGGACTTTTAAATGTGGTTTTATTTCATAAATGTGATAACATAACAGCGCTCACTAGGGTTGAAGATTCTTAAAAATATGGAGCAGCGTACACCTGGATCAGCTGTTATGCAAAACCTTTTTCCACAAACCTATTTCCATAAATTTCAAAGGAGTAGCTGGATCCATCCTAGAGCATGCCCTTTATTTGGAAAAAAAATCCCTGCACCTCTCTTATTACTAGATCGTTTAAGTTCCTTGTTTGGGGGTAAGCTCACCTTTATCTCTTTTTCACCTCCTCCCTATGTACCCTTTGTTTATGTTGTTTGCATGGGGCTCCCTAAGCCCCTCCCATCTTTTCTCTACTCTACTCTTCTCATCATTCACCTTCCTTTATCCAAGTTGGTTCTGATTCCCTTCATCTTTAAATAGTTTTTTTCTTTATCTTAGCCCTCTTGCCCTAGTTATACCATAGCACCTTTTCCCATACCTATGCACTACTATCCTTGCTTATTCCCATACCCCTTTAAGCCCATCACTAACTATGCCCAATTGCTTATATGCTTCCCTACACACTAGCCTGTGTAGCCTTGCTAATATTGTAGTATATTCACCTCTACTTGTATTCCAGTAAAGTTCCACTTTCCTTTACCTTCATACCTTCACCCCTGCCTATATCGGGTTGCACCGTGTTAATTCAGTTTTTTCACCGAGAAATAGCATCAGTTCATTTTCAACACTCCAAACGTGTAATGTGTTAAATTAAACCAGATTATGGGCATTGTTACTGTGAAAAACAACACTTTTTGTTTTTTCCATTTTGAACTGATAGACTAAAAATAACTGTAGCAATCATCAGCACACCTTAAACGTATTTCCAACAGTGACACTAAACAGACGTAATCATAGTGGTTAACCCTTTGTCTAACCCCTTAACTTTATACCTTGAACCATCAAGCATGTATCATTAACCCTTCAACCTTATCACCTGTGCATTTAATTTATAATCTTAACTTGTAGGTCACATACCTCCAACCCTGCACCGAAATGTTTAACGAAACCTCTTACCGTATAGCTTTATCCCAACCCTAACCACTTATGCATGCCATCTATACCTCAAAGCCCGAAACCTTAACCCTATACTCTATGCCCTTAAGACCTAAACCTTTAAACCTCTAGCCCAAAACCATAACCGAATATCTTAAACTCTTAACACATTAACCCCTTAATCTCTAGGAACATACCCCGTACCTATAACTTTACCCCTTCAATCTTTAATCTCTAACCCCATTTCTTAATTTGTGAACTTTAAACCCTAATCCTCAACCCTACACCCCTAACCCTAATAATCTTTTCAGACTATGACATTTATTCAGTGGTGTCGTTAGATATTTTGGTAGTCCAAATGTGATCATCATAAGGGCACTAATCTTTAAATGCCTCCTATTGTTTACCAGTTCCATAAAATCACTGAAGAGACCCATGTAAAGCTGAGGAGACTTGAACAAAAGGAGATAGCAATAGATATAAGAAAGAAACAAGAAGAGAAAGACAGTGGATGAAAGCCTTGCCTTATCCATCTATACGTAGTTTTAAGAAATGGGTCTATACATTACAAAAATGTGGGATCTTTGACATCTGCTGAAAGAACTTGATTATTTGTCTAGTATTTGAATGAGGGGACTTTTGCCTTACAAATCAAGTTTAGGCCAAAGCTGTCTTGGTGAGTTCAATCTAAAAGTATTAGTAAATACAGTTTTGAGGCTAACCCAGGCCCACCATGTGTTTTAAGACCAATATTTGGAGCTATTCCATTCACACAGGATAACATTGGTACCTACATTTTAGAGAAGGTCCCAGAGATAAAGATCTGAAGTGTTTAAAATCAGAAAGTGCTTAATACTGCAACCACCTAGAACCACATTTATGCAATCTAAAGATATGTTTTGGTGGAATTATTTACTGATAGACTTTTTGATATATTTTCAGAACTGTCTTGTAAATTTACAGCTGAAAAGCATATTTTCCCCATCATTAGCTGCTTCATACAGTTTCAGTTTACATCCAAATTCAGTAGATTTAGTTAAAAAAGTTTAAAAGGATTTAAAAATAAATCTGAATTTTCACTAGGATAAATAGGAAGCAATCTTAACAGCCTCAGACGATTTCCATGTTTTTAACTATAAATTCTACGAGAATGGTTGAGAGGTTTGCTCCAGTCTCATTCCATTTTATTTCTGCCTTCATAATATATTTTGATTTACTGCTCATGAGTGAGTCATGTTTTAGCAGCTGCATGGCCCTTTATAGAGAGCTTGGTTTGCACAGTAAAATGCCCAGGAAGTTTACTGCACTTAATATGCTAAGTACTATGTTGAGTCTGAGACATTAATAAAAATCTATTTTGGATAAGTTACATTTCTGTTGCTGCATAGGAAAATACATTGGGGCAGATTTACAAGCCCCTTGCGCCACTTTTGCATCACTTTCCCATGTTAAAAATGTAAATCTGCCCAATTGAACTTTGCTGCTTCCTAAGTCTCCAATGAATATTATTCCTTTTTATGCCCATTCCTCTCAAAACAGTATCTTGCTCGCTATTCAAATCTTAGGATTGCTCCATAGTGCCGTCACAGTAGAGCCAGAAATGTTAATGTTTAGTTTTGTTCAAGGTATTTCAGTGTTGAGGTATATGTTTTATTTTCATATAGGAGTGGAGTACTTTGATACTGTGGGAGGTAAGGGTGGTCAGAGGTCTGAGTGGCTTGGGAAGATCATGTTCTATTTGTGGGCAGGCGGTTAATCCAGACATCCCATTGTGTAGCCAGAGTATATTGTGTCTTGCAGGAAATAACCCACTCAGCGATTTAGGTGTTAAGCGTTTTTGGAGAGAAATCTTTGCTTTTTGCCTTTTAAAATAAAGTCTGAAATAAGTCTGTCAATTGATTTGAAGAAGCTCATCCACACTTGTAAAGGGGCTATGCTAGTAATATCGTTATTTTAAGTCATTTTAATGGTCTCCAATCTCTCCAAACATTTTATGAATTTAGGAATTCATGAATCGGCCAATAATTTTTATTTCCTCTGTGGCTCCTGGATTCTTCTAAAAAGGTTTTACTTTTCCAGTACATGGCTGAACAATCTTATGTTGTCGCTCAATGGCCTTCCTTTTACAAATCCTGTTTGTGTAGCATGAATTATTGACGGTAGGATATTTACTAGTCTAGTAGCTAACATTGTGGTGTATATTTTGCACTCTACATTGACTCATGAGATTAATGTGTAGTTCTTTGTTTGAAGATGATCTGTACCCTCCTTGTGTAGCACAACAATTGGAACTTCTGCTGCTGAGCCTTTGATTACAATGGTGTTAGTGAAGTGATGGAAGAAGATTTTCAAGTGTATCAACAACTCATTGTGGCAGCATTTGTTAAAACGTACTTGGTACCCATCTTGGCCTGGAGGTTACCTGTTAATCACTGTGGGGTTCTCAGTTTTGCTGGTCCATTTGTTTAAGATCAATTTTATTCAAGTGTCACAGAAAGATAAATTAAAAATGGAGTAAGTATTGCTGGCATGTTTTAGTTGATACTAGACTATTATAAGTTAGTATAAAATTGTTGAAAGCAGTTCATTCTTTTGTGTTGGTTGTTTTTCAACCTGCCTTTTCTTTCATACCTGCAATGTCAGAACTATTGTCACTAAATTGGAGATGGTTACCTAACATTTGTCCATCTTTGTTTCTGTCACTATTTTATCTTGCTTTAAGCTTAGCTTAGCGTTCCTTGCGTGTGATCTTTCACTCGTGATTTTACTATATTCATATTTGCGAATTAACTTCTTTTTTTTAGGTGTCTAGTTTTGCATTATTTATTTATTAAGCTTTTTTGCCAGTTATGGCTCTTATTATTGCATCCCAAATAAGGTCTGCATAAGAGTTACTGTTGATATAGTCAATGAAATAATTCCTCATAGAATTTAAGATTTGGTACCCTTGAATTTGGGTCTATCAAGACCTCTTCATTCAGCCACCGTAATGTTTGCCTACCAGTTAAAATGTCAATTCGTAGTTCTGTGGAAATGCAAGTATTGCCTTCTTGGGTTCTATAGATTCTATTATAGGGTTCTCTATTTTAGGAGTTAGCTACTTGTTATCTAGCATGTATTCTTTCTGATGGATACTTCTAACTGTAAATTCCTCACTTTGTGAATACACCCCCTCCACCCCTCGGGCCAGACTGAATCCATAGATTTTTGTCAGCATTGCTCCTGTCCGCCAGCAAGTGGAATTGTGTGGCTCTGTGTTGCAATTGAAGCTACATATAAGTACCACTTCTGCGCTCTGGCATCAGTTCCTTTCATTCTACGCTCTCAAACTGTTACTTTGTCTCAGGGAAATATTTTCTTCCAAAATTCTGTTTCCAGTGTGCAATGAACCTGTCCGCACCAGAAACTACAGGATTTAAGCCTTTTAGGGACTGGTGTCAGTGACTGACCCCCTGAGATGTCTCTGGCATTTACGGTCTCCACATGACTCCAACGTTTGTGTCAAAAGTATTCGGGCCAACCCAAAGGTGATCCGGGAGCATGAAGCCATACTATGTTGCTGAACACCAAAAGAAGGCATGCAAGACCCTTTTCCAGTTGAAGTTGAGGGTGCTAACCCTCTCCGGCTCTGAAGTCCGTTCTTGCAAATCATTCTCTTCATATTCGAAGTCATCATGTACACAAATGTCCCAGAAGAAACACAAGAAGATGAAGTGGGATTCTTCTCCATCTCACCAATCTTTTCCAGAGAAGTTAGGTGACTGTCAGGGCGCCTCTTTGTCTCTGTCCAGATCTCCTAGTTGGGAACCGATTCTACAACTGGTTCTGATGAAACCTGATTTTCTGGATCCATTGGTGAAGCAGCTGCAGATAGAGGCAATTCAGCAGCAGTTAAAGGAGTACAAAAAAGCCATGGGTTGGAACTTCAGCATCCTTAAGGCCTCATAGATCTAAGCAAAACTCCCGTCAGGGCACCGTACTAAAGGATGAATGTTAGTGGTAGCTGTAGTGATTCATATGTCCAGGCATGTTATTGGGAGATGTGGCTGTCGTTAGGAGGTGGATCACAGTGCATAGGTCCAGCATGCAGGTGTAGAAGAAGGGTTAAGCAAGTTACTCATTTTAAGGATCCCAGATTGTAGAGAGTGTCTTGGAGCAGTATCAAATTTAACATCAGTATAGTGGGAATCTATGAGCCCTCTCAGTTTCAGGGTCTTTCAAGAAAGATATCCTCAACACTTATGGGATCTAAGCGTCTAGTAAAACATCATATGTAGTCCCATTTTTCTCAGGGTTCTTAGGTAGACAAACAATCATCAAGATACCTATTCTATTCCTGTCCTCCTAATCAGTAATTCCCCTTTCTAAAGACTATAATTTCCGAGACATGAGGTTTGCTTTCTGCTGATATCCTTCATCTCATCATTGACCCTGCTAATTCTTGTTTCTGCTTCTGTTAATCAAAGTGAGAGACATCCAAAGTCTTTCCTCAGCGGTGAGGTGAGGTCATGAAAAGAGGTGAGGCATTGCAGATACATATTTTGTTTTGCACTCAATTCTGTTTTCTCTTTAATGGGTGATCCTAGTGTCCCATTTTCAGATTTCACTCTTTTCTGACCCACTTTTGATTTCTTTCCCTTTAAAGTCCTTTTTTGGATGCTGCTATAATGGACAGCACAAGTCTTCCACAAGGATTTGTAGACTTAGCTGAAGAGTATTGAACTATGGTAGTGGAAGGGCAGGATGGGAAAATAGTTAGAAACTCTTGTGTGTAGTGGTATTAATGATGTTTGATTACGGGGATGTTGTTAATGGGATATCACCAGATTGACTAGAGCTGTAATTCAATTAGCAGCTCATCCATCAACAGCAGCATGCTGCTCGGAACAAATATATCACATACAAGGTAAAGCCTTATGGTGAAATCATTTTAGGAAATCATAGCATGCGGTTTACATATTTAGTTACATTTAAATAATCCCAAGAATGCTCTGCACCATTTGCATACGAGCACCTTACATCTCCAGATGCCAGCATTATTAGTTTAAAAAAATTCGGAACTTTGTAACGATACTGTTAGATATGCGCCTTTATCACACTCCACATAATGATCGCTATTCTTGGACCAATAGCTAGGTTTGGCTGCATGCATATATTTCAGATGTTGAATATGACCTTCTTGGTATAATCATATTCTGCAGTAAGGCAGAGAGGCTCCATGTTTAAATGTCTACAGGTGTCTGTTTTTAGGCGCCATTTCATGAGATTTCTTAGAGGCTCTGCTCACAGTATGTTTGTTGGCTTTGAATGCATCAGGATTGTTCCTCGATCAGCATTGAGCTTGCAGCTCCGATAGCCATCTTGTTCAGGTTCTGGTGATGCCCCCACTATATTGTCTATATACCTTTAACCCATTACCCATAAGCCCTTCATATCTTTCTCACTGTCCTTACTTTAATATATTTTGGTAAATTTTCCTTTTTGAAGTATTTATAATTGGGAACTGTTGTTTTTATATGTGTTATTTCTGAAGCTATACCCTATTTCCTCATCCCTGTCTGGAATCATTAAGAGAGAACCTTTAAAAAAACAGGATTAAAAGCCACTTTGATCTCCTGGGGCTCATGAGATAGTAAAAGATAGCATCACAAGAAGTGCAGAGAGTGGAGATTGCGGCATACAGGACAGTGAAGGCTTGGGTACAGAGGCATTAGGTGAGGCTTCTGGGTCAGATCAGCCACAGGACAAATAAAAGAAAAGCTTAGAGGAAAGGCGGGTGCTTTTGGGGAAACTTAAGAAGTGGCAGTGGCAGTGGAGTTAGCCAGGTTCCTTGCAACTATTTAGTTGCATGGTTTCTCTTGAGTTTGTCTCTCCACTGCTTTACTGCCCCATACCTTTATTGTATTTTTTCCTTCTCGCTTTCTTCCCTTTGTGTGTATGTACACCTCCTCTATTGGTGTTTAGGTGGTTTCCTCTTGTAGTCACTTAAACTACTACAGGCACAACTTACTTGACGTTCTCCTGTCCCAGCATCCTCCAACAGCATGTAGCTATCTTCCCCAGGCTTTCCAGGTTCCAGGAGGGATTCACAGTATTCCTTTGACTTGTTACTGGCATTTCCGTTGCAGAACCTGAATTTCTGTGTTGTACTTGAAATGTGTGAATCCGGGCCTGATGAGGCTTACCTATTAAACACACCATCCTGCGATCCCATATTAACGCCAGGGAGATAGGGAGATACTCTTGTTTTCTCTCTATCTCTATCTCAAACACATTTTCCACTTTCCCTAATAGAGAACTCCAGCTTCAGAGTCAAATTGTAAACTCTTGGGCAAGTATCTCTTTTGGCTTGGGGA
This sequence comes from Lissotriton vulgaris, assembly GCF_964263255.1. Lineage (NCBI taxonomy): Eukaryota > Metazoa > Chordata > Amphibia > Caudata > Salamandridae > Lissotriton > Lissotriton vulgaris. The sequence continues at coordinate 433,340,624 of NC_141694.1, read as the reverse complement.
TCAGTATCAACATTATACTCATTGTTCCTATAAGCCGAGAAGTAGACTCTCCAGCTTCACTGAGTCAATATAAATGTATATGCAGAGGCATCATTTCATTTGTGAGTTAGGAAGTTCCACAACAGGCACAGGTCCTCACATGCCCCTGTCTACACCCATTCCTATCCCTGCTCCATAATCCTTTTATAATACCATTCTAAATTTAGCTTTATTCGTAGGTCTTTTAATGCCTCTTTCTCTAATTTAGTTTTGTTACAGATTGTAAAATGTTGCAAGTAAATCAGTTTTCCCATAATGTAATTTACTGAAATGAAGTTTTATCCTGCCTGGTGTCCACCTATTTGTTTTATTATGAAATTACGTACAGCCCTATGACTAGCATCCTCTCTGTTGTACAGCTTTTCAGTGATGTATACGCCACTTCCTGTGTAATTCGACTGTCTTTCACTACTACTCTCTGTATGCACGTAGTCATACATTGATCTCATACTGAACATATATATTGTAGAATGCTTATTGTTAAAGTTTGCCTTCTTTACCACCCCATTTATTTGATGCTTGAGAGCATACAATTATTTAGTATACCATCATCTAGTTCACACCCTACCAAAGCTGTGCTTGGCTATAAACATAGATGCTTCTTAGAGAATAACTGAGCCTTCTCTTGTGTTGTGCAACCCATGCTTGTGCATGCATTCTTGTTGTCATGAATAGTGTCATTCATGACGCCAGGTGTGGCGCAGCAAGAAAACAATGGCACTAAAGAAAAATAGCTTCAAACCTTGAAATCTATATTCCTGTTTTTCTGACATTAATAGTACTTTAACACTATGGTAAGAACATTCATAGAAAAGTAAAACAACAGAAAGCCATTTATGAGTGCCCATATAATCTACGAACGATTTAGCAATAAAGCAAACTACCAGAAGGACATTTTGTTGTAAAATAATAAAAATACTCAAGCACAGTAACATTCATATTATATTCTAAAATAATACCTGTTTCTAAAATCCTGGTGTGGAACATGGGCCTTATTTAGAATTTGGCTGTCATGGCCAGGGACATTTTCCGGATTTAGGGGGTCCTGGGCAAGCATATTTGGGGGCCCCTGTAAGGAACAGTTTTGAATTTATGATCCTATTTCAACTCTTTCATGTCCTATTGGACCGAGACACTGGCAGTGCACAGACCTACTTGTCCAAATTCTAAATGTGTTTTCATGTAATATTCAGGGATAGCGATGTGTGTTTTTAATATTGTAACACAGCAGCTGCTTGCTAATGTTAATGCAAATAATCTCTGTGACGCCCTCTTGTGAAAAAGTACTTCAAAAACAGCACTTTGATTGAAGAGTCTTCTATATTTAAGTTACAGATGATATAACGCCCTACCCACATGAAAGCCTTCAACAACTGCAGATGGTGTTAGGCAACTAGCTTACAATTCATAAACATTCTAGATTTCTCTAATGAAGTAAATTCCAAGTGACAACAGCATAGTCTCAAATAAGCAATGAACACTAAAGTATAATAAAACATTATACTACACACCTTCCCCACCACTATATAAAAATACAAGAGGAGAAAAAATAAAAATAAATAAATACATTTTGTAAGAACGTGTGCTCCTTCGCAGAGGAGTGACTTCTTTATGATGAAGTCAAGTCATAAAATTTATATAGCGCACTACATACCCAGAGGGTTTCAAGGCGCTTAGGAGGGGGAGGATGTTTATTTGTCAAAAATCCACGTTTTAAGCTGTTTTCTGAACGCTAGGTGATTCTGGGTGAGGCGAAGGTAAGCGGGGAGTGAGTTCCATGTTCTGGCAGCCAGGTAAGAAAAGGATCTGCCTCCCATGGTGGTCTTGTTGATGCGAGGTACAGTGGCGAGGGCTTGGCTGGAAGAGCGAAGTTGGCGGGAGGGGGTGTAGAAGGACAGTCGAGAGTTGAGGCAATCTGGTCCGATGTCGTAGAGTGATTTGTGTGCGTGGGTAAGCAGACGGAAAGTAATTCTCTTATTGACGGGTAGCCAATGGAGGTCTTTGAGGTGACCAGAGATGTGTTCGTTGCGTGGGATGTCTAATATGATCCTGGCTGAGGCGTTTTGGATTCGTTGTAGTTTCTTCTGAAGTTTAGCGGTGGTACCTGCGTAGAGGGTGTTTCCGTAGTCCAGTCGGCTCGTGACCAGGGCATGGGTGACTGTTTTCCTTGTTTCGGTGGGGATCCAGCGAAAAGTTTTTCTGAGCATGCGAAGAATGTTAAAGCAGGAAGAGGATACGGCGCTGACTTGTTTGTTCATAGAGAGTGAAGAATCCAGGATGACGCCAAGGTTCCGAGCGTGGTCTGTCGGGATGGGTGCATTTCCGAGGGCTTCCGGCCACCAGGAGTCGTCCCATGCAGAGGGGGATTTACCTAAAATGAGGACTTCTGTTTTGTCTGAGTTCAGTTTCAGACGGCTTTGTTTCATCCATTCGGCGACTTCTTTCATTCCTTCGTGTAGGTTAGTTTTGGCGGTGCTGGGGTCCTTGGTGAGAGATAGGATCAGTTGAGTGTCATCCGCGTAAGAGATGATGTTGAGGTTGTGTTGGCGGGCGATGGCCGCGAGGGGGCTCATGTATATGTTGAAGAGGGTGGGACTGAGTGAGGATCTTTGTGGTACGCCGCAGATGATATCAGAGGCCTCGGATTTGAATGGTGGGAGGCGGACTCTCTGGGTTCTTCCGTTAGTAGACTGTTAGTAGACAAACTTGTGCGTATAGGAACAATTCTGTTCAAATTCCAAATGCGACCATCTTCCAGTCGAACTGCATTGAGAAACAATTTAGTTACCACAAGTGGACAAGAATATTTGTTGCTACCAGTCAAGAGGGTATTTATCAGAGACAATCGCACGATTCAAAGCACGAAGGTCGACACAAAAACGAACCTCGCCTGAAGCCTTACGTGCTAAAACTACAGGGGAAATTCACTCATTAGCTTCAGTCTCAACTATAATAACCTTTCTTTTAAACTTTTCGAGTTTATTTAACATAGACTCTTTCATGGCTAAAGGTACGCTGCAAACTTTACACGTGACAGGCTTAGAGTCAGGCTTGAGCACAATGTTGTGAGTGTATCCTGAAAGACAACCTAACTTCTCAGAAAAACATTTTTAAATTCAGCACGTAGAGCACTACTAGGATCATTGTGTGGTTTGTTGTTAAATTTGTTGTTTATAACCTTAATATCAGCAACAGAGTGTAAGACCATTTTATCATAAGATAAGTTCGCCAAACCAGAAATACTGTTAGCGGACATATCCCTTAATACAATGCATGTATCAGCTCCAGGAACTAAAGATATACCCATATCAGCTTGATGATACCAACTGATAATACTATCACCCTTGCATGAAATGTATATTTTTCCCGCTGTCATGCGCCATTTATATTCAATACTACCTAGGAAGTATCCCCAAAATGTTTTGGTTTGCCACCATAAGCCAGAGGTCTTATATCTGACTTGTAAATGGTGACTTTACCATGTAACTCTAAGTCGTAAAAACTCTTCGGAATAAGAGTAATTTTTGCTCCAGAGTCAAATAGCATTTTTATTTCACAATCATTAATTTTGACCACGTCAAGCGGACCCTTACACTTGTTAATAGAAATAAAAATCTCTCCACAATGTAATTCGTCATCATCATCAGATTGAGGCTCACTCAACACTTCTTTAACTCACCTATTGGATTTGTATTTCTTAGCTCGACATGCTTTTGTGAAATGACCCACTTTTCCACAATTTTTGCATTTGGATTTAAGGGCTGGGCAGGACCTGTCATTAGCAAGGTGGTCTGTCATGCCACAACGGAAACATCAATTTCGTATAATTTTTTGAATATGTACGAGAGGATTTAGGAGTGTCCCAAGATTCATTTTTCTTTGAGATAACCTTAGATGACCTATTAGCAACTATCAGTACCTTCTCCTCAACAGAAACTTTTTCTTCTTTTTTTTATGACTAGAAATTACATTCCATAAACATTCTAGATTTCTTTAATTAAGTAAATTCCAAGTTACAACAGCATAGTGTCAAATAAGCAATGAACACTAAAGTATAATAAAACATTACAGAACATTACTACACCTCTCATTTCTCATATGTCAGGTCCTGATTTGATCTAAAAGAAACTATTTTACGGATGTTGCATGAAACATAAACGCAATATTTTTCTACTAAATATAATAGACACGCATATCACCCACAATGAAAATAAAGTAAAGGAAAATAGTATTTAAAACAATCTGTTTAAGAATCATTCAATGCCATCAGGGCAAAACGCGGCAGAACAGAGCTGGATCTATCTTGGGGCCCCAGAAAGGCTGGGGCCCTTGACCAGAGGCCACTTTGCCCATGCCTTAAAACGTCTCTGGACATGGTACTTTGACACAGACGATTATAGAGTGTTCTGCATCGCTAACTCACAGTCTGCCCGCTCTGCTTAGAGTGGGGGAGCTGCCATGTTCCCGCCAGCAGAAGTCTTTGACTGATGGCCCGACTGACATTGGGCCATTAGCAAAGTACCTTAGACTGCAGTTGTTCTGCATACTTTTTTCCCTGTTTGAGACTACTAAGGAAGGTGAAAAATGACTAAGATACATTGATAGAAAGCACATAGCGTGTCAAGTATATTTGTTTTTTAACATGACATTTTACTGCCCCTCAGCAAACGTTGAGTGCCTTCAGCATAGCCATTTCGATGGTGGCTGCTGGAGGCAGTGAGCTCCCTGCCTTTCTGGCGGAAACTGCTGAATATTGTGGCTGGTCTACTTCGAGGGGAGCAAATACCTTGACTGGTCTGGTGAGCCAACAGAGCGCCAGCCAAACTTAACATAAGGCCATTGTTTTAATATTCATGCAGAAAAGGTGTAGTGAAGGATGTAAGAATCAGGAGTCAATTTAAGTAGTAAATTTAGAAGTTTATTCCAAGTATATGCCAAGAACCCCACCAGGAGCAGCCTCTTTCTTGCTCAGCCCAATTCCCAACGGACTCAAAGAGTCCAGCATACCAACATTCCATTACATCACATGAGTGTCAACATTCTACATGATAACTAGACTGGCTAAGCAGAAGAGCACGATGCTACAAAAGGGTAAGGAGACAAAGGTACAGGAAGGAATGATCAAGAAATGGTTGCGGGTTAACAGGAGGAATGAGCGTAGCAAAGGAGACTTTCACAATAAAGCAGAAATAAAGTGAAGGGGCAATATAAACTAAGTTTGAAATGAAGTGAGAGTGGGAGCTGAAGGGTTGTCCTAAACAAAAATATAATGCAAAAGGAGGCAGGTGTTGAAGAAGGGAGAGTAAAGGGACGAACTAAGTGAAAGTTAGTGAAAAAAGGGAAGATGTGTTCGAATGGCACGCCTCCCCGAACAGCAATTTAAAGAGTGAAATGTCAAATATGTTAAAGGCATTTTAAAATAAAGACATTCCATGAATTGTAATTACCTTATTTTTGCAGAGTCTGGTTTCCGAGATTGAAATGAAGCAACACAAAATCGAGGAGTGCCAGAAATATTCTGAACAGTACTCTGCTTCAGTCAAGGTAAGACAGCCATTTATGTTTTGCTGTATGTCGCTTGGCAAAGTAAATGACTGTAACCAAATTCTGAGTGTCTTGACCACGGTTTCACACTCTCAACAGGACTATGAATTGCAGTTAATGACATACAGGGCCATGGTTGATTCTCACCAGAAATCACCTGTGAAACGCCGCAGGATGCAGAGTTCTTCAGACGTGATTATACAGGAGGTAGGAGAATTTATGTGATGTGAAGTGTGTTTATCATAAATGGAAGTTAGTGAAGCTGAATTTAGAAACTGTAGACTAGACTAAGCCTATTTTTTTATGTGCGGAGTCTCTGCCACTCTTGTGAGGATACTACTTGTAAAATGTATTTGTGAATAGCAAAAAATCATAAATTTACACTTAAGTGTTAGTTTACCTTTGTGAATTGTGAATTTGTGAATTCCTGTATTCATATATGTATGACCAGTTCACTTCCAGGAATGTATACTACTTGTAAGTGAATAATATAAAAGGTACGCATAGGCATTGTGGGGTAGAAGGACTCAGCTCTGAGTGGTTGTATGCTGTTGTTGGCAGGAGAGTCAGCTATTATTACATGTGAAAGCTGGGCCCATAAGTTCTAGAACCACAATACAATGGTTCTTTTTTTCACAGCATGAAAGTGTAAAGGGTAGAAAAGTCATTAAGTGACCAATCAACAAATCAGTAATCCTCTTGGACACTTATCACCCACAGAAAACTACGTAAGATTAGGCTGTTTATTACAAAACTAAAAATAACTGAACATTAAGGGACCTCGTACAAGGGTGTTCAAATACTTCGGAATTAGCATGAAGCCAAATCGGTGTATCCAGTTTAGGCGATGTAGCATAAGTAATACAATTAGTTCAAGCAGCAGAATGCAGAGGATCAGAAAGCATGAGTCCAAGTTTCCCTGCATTGCGGGTTGATGAATAAAAAGCATTAATCTATCCCTACACTAACACTAAGGTGACAGCCCTACTTAGACATCTTCAGGAAGGACGATAAACGGTGTCAGCATGTGGAGTTTTCCTAAGAAGCCTCTCCACAATCAATGGGTCATGTAGCATAAAGCTACGAAGGCAAAGTTTGCTCTCAGATGCTCCCTCTCCGAAGTCAAAAGAATAAGAAGGGGGCTCTTTCCCTACTCCCAACAGCACATTATTCATAGGTAACATTCCCAGAATTCAGTTTGAGTCACGCCTTCGGCTCTGGGTATGATCCTGAAGGTGTTTTTCCATGGTTCAACAGTGTTCTTTCCTTGATACAATTTGTCCTTGGTCCCTAGGCCTTCTCCTGTGTGAAGCATAAAAACCTACCATTATCGACTCAAGCCCCCACAATGTTCCCGAACCCTACTGCGCACGACGAGGGCCTCAGGGAGAAGAGATGAAGCTCCTCGGGGTATGCTGGTAAAAGTAATACCTGTTCAAACTGGGTTCCTTTTAGAAGCCTTACGATACTGCTGCTCGTAATAGAAATCACAACAGTGGTTACAGTGGGTTCTTAGCAGTCTGTAGAGAGCCTCTCAAAAACACAGGGCTAATGGGAGCCACATGGAAAGAAGCACTAGCACTTTTTTTGTTTGCGCCAGAAGCTCTTTAAAGGCACTCGTGGGCTCCCGTGGCGCAGGACGCTTGGGGGCGTTCCCAGACCACTCTCGGCACTAAATATTTAGAGACGTGGAACAGATGGTTCACACAGAGCAGAGTAGATGTCCCCCATTCTCCTTAACAGCTTTCCTTCAAATCTCACGTAAGTGATGAGTGTTCCCCTGGTGTACTGCCCATCACTGGAAGAGCTAATTGATGGAGACGTAGGGAAGGTTCAACCCCTGCATCCTTCTGGTCTCTTCTTTATAGTGCCTGTCCCCAGTGAAGAATATGGAAGTGATTCCCCACGCAAACCCTCTTGAGGTGTGGGGCCATGAGACAGCTCTGCATGCCCCTGAACAAGAAAACAGCTTGTTTTCCTGAGCAGACTGAGGCTATACACCTGGAACGGGGACACTTCAGGGATACAGGGGGTGCATGCAGATCCAGGAAACATGGCCGACACAAAAAATACCTTCTGGGCAGCCTCTGGGTATTCAAAAAGGAACTGCTGTAATGAACTACAACAGTATTTCGCCAAAAGCTTAAGTGATTTTAGCTCTAACGTGGGCTTCAAAATACAGGAACTGTGCACAGACTTTGACTTGGTGGGCCATCTCATCTTTCACATTGAAACCAGGTTAGACGACCTCCAGTTGCCTGTGCAGGAGGCCAAAACTGATCTCCTGGTGGAGGTGCTATAGCCTGGTTACAAATCGGCTGGGCCTCTCCTCCAATTAAATAATACATTGAAAGATATTTTGTTGGGGCCTGGGCCAAGCCCTGTTTCATGGTGACTGTCAATCACAAGCTTGTCTGTAGCCATCTGGCGGCACCAGGAGATCCATTATTTTTGTCTCAGCACCAGCCTCATGAGAGCATGTGGTGCAGGCTTCAACAGCAAAATTAACTGGAATGCATTCCGCTCTGTGCCCACTTGTCAGAGTTGAAACGTATCAATATGTTTGGGCATAGAATGTTCTCATCTGTTAGTCTGGGCCTCCTATTTATGAGCAGCTCCTATCTTTTTAAATGTTGTTCCCGTGGCCGATGGTATTCTGTGCTCCAAGCCATTGTCATGGTTTCAGTGGAAGCCATGGCTATTCTTTCACAGGCCATTCAGGATGGCAGTGATTTAGCTAAGTTTTCAATCTCCTTTGGCTGAACACAACAGATTCTTTGGGCAGTGCCTTGGTACCAGCATAGCCGTCCATTGACTCACTTGGATGTGGTCAACAGGGTTCTCCAGGAATGTCAAATCTAGCCTTATGGACATGTCCTACAATTACTCCAGACTTTTTGGAGTTAAGGTGGATTCGGCGATAGAGTGCTTTAAGGAGAGTAGGCCTACAGCCAGCTCTCCTGGATTGTTGGCCACCTCACGCCAACCTCAGCGACATTTCTGCCCCGTGGAAAGGGGTTTCATCGGTTGTATGTCGTTACAACGCATTCCGGTGCAACGCAGGCCTTTACCACTCATGCGTTACAACGGAATGCTTTTTCCACGCATAACCTTTACCAAAAATATTCCTTTACCACGCATAGATTTACAATGATTTTCATTGTAAATTTATGCTTGGTAAGGGCATACTCTTAGTAAAGGTTATACCCCTCTCCTGTACCCTTACATGACACCCCCATTCCCCACTCCTTATAATTACCACTGCCCTTAACCCTTAATCTTTTTTTTTTTAAACTAAAATTCCAATTACCTCTTCACATCGTCTCCTCTACTTCATCTTACTTGGTGATGTCGTACATCATAAAGAGGAAGCAGAAGTTTCTTTCCGTTTTCTCTCAAACTACGCCGATTGCCTCCGCTTCGTCCCATCATGTTTTTTTAATTTTTTTGGGGGGGGGGAGACCCCCAAACCCTCTTTTTCTTTTTTTAGCCTTTACCACACATGCCTTTACTACGAATCTCGTGGTGAAGGTATGCATGGTAAAGGCTTTCGTGGTAACAACGCATGCGTTGTAATGCATGCATGGTAAAGGTTTGCGTGAAAACGGCAGCGTTGTAGTGGCGGTTTCCTGTTTCATCCTCATTACCAAGCTCCACCAGCCCTGCAATCACCCAAATCCTTTACAGGCCATGGGTGGGGAACCCATAATTCATACTGACAAGAGGGGGGACATGCAAGCTGATCCACTGCTCTTTCGGCTGCCAGACCCCCTAAGCTTCTTAGATGGGTCCTAACCAGTGCACAGCCACCCTATTGGCCGCAGGATTCTGCACTTCCTGCCAGAGTGGTAGGCTGTCACCTCAGACACGTGGGTGTTACAGATCGCTAAGCGAGGTTATACTCTCCCATTCTTGTAAACCCCACAGCCAGTGCTGCCATCTCAAGATGCCTGATCGAGGACCATTCCTCTTTTGTATCAGGAACTGAAGGCTCTTTTGGCCTTAGGAGCCTTAGAGATGGTGCTGGCACCAGAAGTAGGTTGTGGTTTGTTATCCCCCTTTCGTCTAGTGTCCAAAAAGGATGGTGGACTCCCTCTTATAATTAGTCTCACCCTTTCATCGCCTTCACCTTGGCTTTGGTCTTTTCTGCCCTCTACCCTGGAAACTGGATAGTAGTCGTGGACCTGCAAGACCCCTCTTTCCACGCTCCCATCCTGCAGGCCCACAGGCATTAACTAGGATTTTACGGTGGACCACAAGGATTTTCAGTTTGCTGTAATCCTGCTCTGCCTTACCAGTGCCCCTTGGGTGTTCATGAAGGTCATGACAGTGGTGGCAGCCCATCTGAAGAGGGTCAGAGGTCCCAGTTTTCCCTGCTTCAATCACTAGCTGTAAAAGATGGCCTTGTCCCAGGTAGTTGTCACCCACCTCAACTCGGCACATAGATTTACTATCAATTTGACAAAGTCAAACCTTTTTTTTTAAACACATTTTATTAAGTTTTGCAATTAGGAAAAAAGAGGAAAGGGGATTATTTCATACACCCATAATTCACAACGGTACTCATATTATTATAATTACATATGAAAAGCTTTACAATATATGTCTTTTCTTTGTGATCATGTGTCAGTATGGGCTGAAGTCACTCCTGACCCTTTCTCAGACTCCTCCTTTCATCTGAGCCATTCTGGACACAGTTCAGTTTCATGCCTTTCCTCTGGAAAAGAGAGACCAGGACATTAAGGCTATGATCCCAACCTTTCAGCCTCGGTCCTTGATCTCAGTGAGGTCAACTCTGAGGCTGCTGGGACTGATGACCTGGCATGCTTGACCATTTTATTTATTTATTTATTTGACCATCCTGCTAGTCAAGCTTCCCAAGTGACATTTGCAGGCTCTGTAGTGGCATCTAAAGTCCCAGTGACCATAACATCATGGGGACCTCTCCGACATTGTCTGAATTTTGGACGGGACTGCTAAAAACCTACAATGGTGGCTACAGAACCACAAGTGGTAGACTGATCCCCCAACCCTCGAGCTGACAGTGGTGACCGATGCATCACTTCTGGTATCTGACAGAGGCTCAGCTCCACACCAGTATGTTGGAGCTCAGAGCCATCTGCATGGCATTGAAATCCTTCTTCCAATCAATTTGAGGTTGGCTGGTTCAGGTGTTCACATACAACACCACCACCATGTGGTACTGCAACAAGCAGGGCGGGTTGGGGTTGTGGACTCTGTTCCAGGAGGCCCTTCGTCTCTGGACGTCGCTGAAGTGACAGGGGATTTTCCTGATAGTTCAGTGCCTAGCAGGATCTTTGAATGCCAGGGCAGATAAGTCCAGTCGTCGATGCCTGGCGGACCGTGAATGGTGGTTGCACCCGTATATGCCACAGTGTCAGGACTGCTACGTATTGGAGTTCCTAAGGCAGCTCTTGCTTGATGAAACATTTTCCATATAGTGAAAGTCCTATACTCCTTTCTGCTGGTACCACTCCTACCCAGAGTTCTCATGAAGATTAGGTCAGACTGAGCCCAAGTTATCCTGGTGGCCCCGTATTGGGCATTGAGAGCAAGGTATCTCAAGCTTCTGAGCTTGAGTATCTGTCCTCCGATCAGGATGCCAATTCAGGAGGTTCTTCTGTCACTGCGGAGCAGGACAGGGTACTAAACCTGCCCACCCTTCACCTACTTGCATGGAGTTGATGCGGTGGCAGTTAGGCACCTTTGACCTTCCTCCCGAAGTCTGGATACTTTCTTGGCAGCCAGAAGTCCCTCTACTTCGCTCCACTTTACTGCCTCAAAAGAAGAGGAACAACTTAATTACCTGAATCCAAGAGGGCTCTTTTTAAAATTCATTGTACCCAACAGCACCATGTAGATGATAGCTCTTTATCGGGTTCCTGGGAACGAAGAGAAGAAAGGTGATGCAGAAAAGAGCCATTTCCCACGGATATGTGCTCTTCATAATTATATGCTATGTACTGGCGAAGAATCAGTCTCCAGTAAGCTTGCAGGCTCATTCAACCTGAGCCAAGGCGACTATCCCTGTTCTGGCATGTGGGGTGCCTGTTCTGGACATCTGTCAGGCTGCTATTAGGGCATCCCTCTGTACATTTATAAAACACTAGTGCCTGGACAGCCAGGTCTGATGCAACTGGCATTTTTCCTTTTCAGTCTTGCAGGACTTTTTGGGTTAAGCTAGTTCACAGACCCACCTCTTACTAGGTACTGCTCAGGTGTCTATTCTAAGGTGAGAAGACATCTCAGAAGAATGAGTTATTTACCTTTGGTTATGCCTTTTCTGGTAGAGACTCTATCCAACCAGAGATTTCTCACCTCTCCTCCCATCCTCCCTGTTCTGTGAACTTGGGTTATTTTTCCTTAAAACTATCCCAATCTAGAAATCTTTGCACTAGTCACAACCAGTTTGATTTTAGTTCCACGTCTACAAGCATGGAGAAGTCAAGAAAGCAACGGATATCAGTGCACATGCTTTGCACCTACATGGGTCCACGCATGTCACATCTGGTGTGGCGCTATGGGCACCACTTCACTGCATGTAGAGGTACTGCTATGAAGTTTTCTAGGTATAGTCTGATGCCTGGGGAAATATTTTAAGATGAGAAATCTACAGTTAGAGTCTCTACCAAAAAAGGCATTACTGAAGGTAAGTAACAGAAGAGAGTATATGTAAAGGGGGATAAAGTTTGCACACGATTGGCTAGGCTGCTGTGAGGTAGACAAGAAAAAGACTATGTGAAAGGACTACTCAACTCTTCAGGTAGTAAACTTACTGATGATGCAACAAAACGTGAAGAGTTCTGCTGCTTCTATTCCGACCTGCCTTCCAGGGAGGCATGTTCTTTACTCCAATAATTGGCATATATTAGGGACAAACTGCTCTCCCTGATTTCTGGGTTGCAGTGGGAGCTTTGGAGTGCCCCATACTGCAGGGCAAGGTGAAAGTGGCAATAAAAACATTGAAAACTTAGCAAAGCCATGGAACTTGATGTGGTCATGGCCCAAGTTTATAAGTATTCTCAAGTAAACTAATACGTAAACTAGATGCTCTATTTAACTACTGTGCAGAATTGGGATACATAACCCCTACAAGTAATAATTTCAGTCCTCCATAAACCGGGCAAAGCGACTAGAAAGTGTACCTCCTTCCGCCCCATTGTACTGTAGAATATTGACAGCAAAACTGTATACAACAATTTTGGCCACTCAACTAAACAAGATTCTGCCCTCACTGGACCAGCCTAAGCATACCAATACAAATGTTTTTCCCCTGGACTTATTGTTAAAATCCATAATTTTGCAATGCTGATGCTTAATTACCAACACACGAACAACAGATATAACGTCAGTGTTAAAGAATAACCACTTATGCTCCAAAAACAATATTTGGAATCTCATAAATATTTAATAAAATACTAGTGACATTTGTTGATATAGTTTATCATCCACTGGACGCTCACCACTCAAGGAAAAATCCTTTATCTTTGTTTGGCTGAACCCTATCCTCTGTGCCTTTTATAAAAAGGGTTAATCTCTAAATTGTTTATTCCTTTGACTGGGTGCATTTGTCCTTTCTGCTCCTAGTTTTTCAGCGCATGAAAATTGGACTTGGGCCTGATCATGATTGTTTTCAGCTATGTGGACCCTGCAGCCAAGGTCACACTCAGTGGCCGGACCTCCCACGACTTTAGGTTGCACAGGGGCACCAGGCAGGTGTGCCCTTTTTCCTCACTTCTGTAACCCTTTTTGTAGAGCCTCTAGGGTGTTGCATCTTGCAGTCTGACAGGGTGGTAGGCATTAAATTTGGCCCCGAAATATAAACTTTCTCTGTACATAGATGACTCATTGCTTACCCTGGGGGCCCTCGTGATCATCTCTCCAGGATGTGACTGGCCATCTGTGGGTCTTTGAGTCAGTCTGCATTTATAAAATTAATTATGATAAATCAGAGGCCCACAATTTAACATTGTCAGCCAACCTCTGCATACAGGGATTTCCCTTTCACCATGTCAAGAAATCTAATTACTTAGACTTAGGTGTGCGGATCACCAGGACTCCGTTGGAACAATTCTATGTGAAATATCCCCAATACTTGCTGCAGTTCATCGAGACTTGGATTCTTGGGGCAACTTGATAATATCACGGCTGGGTATGCATTAATGATTTTAAAATGAATGTACTCCTGAGTTTGTTGAACACTTTTCAGGCCCTCCTGTTCTGTGTTGATGGAGGATATATCACGCAGATACAGCAACAACTGATACACTTTATCTGGTTAAGGAAGGCACCTACAGTGCCTCAGAGACTCTTAATGGCAAGCAGGTAGGTTGACCATACCTTGCATTATGCAGCATCCTAATTGAGGGAGGTGGTGGAATGGACCATGGCAGAATCACAGAAAAACTGGGGGCATATATACCACTCCATTATCTGTAGGCCTCTGTTGGACAAGAAACTGGGGTGGCAGAGTGGGCTAAAGAACGGTGATGGATTAAACCCAGATCTTTTGACTGGATGTGAGTGTTTGATTGATTCAGATGCTCCGTCCATCACCACCCCCTTTTGTACCGCTTTTGGCCGCCATAAGTGTGGCAGGGTATGCTCAGACATGAGTCCCTTGCTCACTTTGCCACTGGATTCAAGCAAGCCGGGCTGAAGACGGCTGGAATGCCAGAAACCAGTCCTCGGAAGCTTGTTTCTGGTCCAGGGAAGACATGGCTTGGCAGTTCGGGCTGGACTGTTCCCATGAGGCACAGGGTCAGACTGATTTGCATATAGCCGTGTCTGAACTGGGGTGGCAGAGTGGGCTAAAGAACGGTGATGGATTAAACCCAGATCTTTTGACTGCATGTGAATGTTTGAATGATTCAGATGCTCCGTCCATCACCACCCCCTTTTGTACCGGACAAGAAACATAGGCCACCAAAATCCTACCTAAGCACACCAGTTGTTAGAACACTGCAGGTATGAGACATCTGCGTAGAAGGTCATGGCCTTGATGCTCTCCCTCTGCATACCAATTCATTACCACACAGAATTTAATCCTGCAGCACAGAGCACAGCTTTCGGGGATGGGGAGACGGGGTGCAGGATACTGTTCGATGTGCTTGAGACATACATACCTAAGATTTTTTTGCAATGAAAGATAGACTTTGGGCTTTCCGAGATAGCCCGATTACAACTTAGACACTGGGTGACCAACCCAGCAATTCGGTTGAGTGCAACTCTGAACAAGACTTCACTGTAATCCCTGTTCCCAAGCCGGTAAGCGATGGAGGCCCTATATCCATCCCATACTGGGCATTGCTCACACAAAAGCACCCCAGTCATGGGCTCTCAACAAGGAGTGGCAAACAAGTGTCATAAAAGCAGTGGTAGCTGTTGGTCAGGGACATTCATTCCTCCTCCAGGTCTGTTTTGGGTAGGGAGATCCATTATAAAAACTTCCATGGCTGGCACTACACTCTGCATTGCTAGCACCAAATGTTCCCCAATTCCAGTCCCAACTGTTGGAGGGACAGTAGGAGTAGAGGTGACAGAATACATATCTGGTGGTCACTAGTCTGTCTCTTTTGGGAGCAGGTGGCAGCCGTACTAAAAACATTTGGAATTATCTAATACCCTTCGTTCCTGAGGTCATGCTGTTCAGCTTGAGACACTCCAAACTTGAAATGATGTCAAAAATTGACTGGCTCACGGTGCTACACTATCTTGGGCGGCCAAGCTGACAATAGCTTTTTATTGGAAAAAGAAGGACATTCCACCACTCTCCCAGTGGTACCAAAGGCTCTGGAAGATGTGAGCCAAGGAACATTTGTCTAACAATTTGAATGGCACCCCACTATATGTTAAGTCTCAATGGAAGCCACCGGTATGCAGAGTACATCATAGGGGTCTCCCAAGCACCATACTCTCTCCCAGTTGGAAGGCTCAGAATCATTTTGAGTAATGCTCCTGAGCTGGACCCCTCACGGGTGGTGATGGGGGGTATCCCAGTACAGACAACAAGGGTTTGGAGGTATGGTCAGCTAGATGAAAACTTTTGCTTTCTAGGACACTATGAGAAGGCTGTCTGAGAGGGACATTCCCCGTGGTGGCGTGGTGGAGTTGAGGTGTTAAAACTGTTTGAAGGGTTGTAAGTGAATTTGGTTTCCTTTAACATCTTGTTCCTCTTGTTACATGCTGTCATACACACTTCATGTATTAAATATGGCCCTTTGCACTAACTTAGCCTTCAATATTTTAGACTTTGATATTTTGCCCTTGATGTTCTTATATCACATTATTCCTGTTGTCGTTATTCAGAAGAATAATCAGATAATCTGCACTCAAATCGTTACAGTCAAATCATGCCAAACAACACATGAAAAAAAATCCATTATGTAGGCTAACACTTTCTGTGAATCAGATCAGTTGCAGGTATTGACTATATGCAGGCGTCTACCGAGTTGGTCCATATTTTATTTGTGATTCAGTAATGCATGTTTACTATGCTTCCCATGCACACACAAATGTCACTTAAGTGAATTATTGTTTGAATTTACATTAATAAATGCCAAAGCATACTTCATGCAATCGCTGTTTGTGAATCCCCCTTACTCCTGTTAAAAAACACTTGTTACTAGATCTTTCTGCTTTCAAAATTCTGTATTAGGGAAAGGGGAAGAGGTGTAAGATGGTGCTTAGTCAGGCAGACTCCCCCGAACATCCATAAAGTCAATATGTTTGGGGAATTCACAAATGTTTTCTACTTCATATATGTTACACTGTAAGTACGCTGAAAACTATTCCTGCAAAAGGCAATAACTGTTGTTTTCATATTCGAAAATGGAAAGGATCAACCCAGTTTAATAGTGGGTTGCTCAAAAGGTTTCTTAAGATAAAAAATTGTTTTTCTTGTGCAGAAAACAGGTCCCAAAAAGGATATAAGTAAGAGTGTTAGGACGCCAGGGACTTCTGAAAACGTGTACATTTTGTACATGTTCAATTGCCCTATTAAAGATGTCTGTGAGTTCTTAAAAAAGGAGTCATTCTAGGGCACTTAATTATCCAGACCAAGATCTACAGGTGTCTGTGAATGCGCTCCTAAGTAACTTGTGCATCCAATGCATTAAATACAGAAATGCAGGGCTCCTTGGGTTACTGTCAACTAATAGCTATTGAATATGCTGTCACACCCGTACAACAACAATGTAATCATATGTTCGTGGCATGTCTAGCAGTAGATACACATGCTGTGCATACTCCTGCTATTGGGTGTGTGCAAATTGTTATTGTTCGAAAAAGTTTTTTCAAATCACGAGGTGTGGCGATTCCACCTACCGCAGGCAATGCGCATGGGTATGCACTCCATAGGCAGTTTGTTTTCCTCCGCCGTCGGTTTCAGAGGTGTCTATGGGAGCTCTGGTTTGATGCCACACATTCTGGTTGGGCCTTTGGCACCATCCCTCATCATTCCAAACAATCTTGCTGTTTGTCAGACTCCACCATTGGGTGTTGATTCGACTCTGTCTCATGGTTTATGAAATCCCCTCTTTGTGACTCTCACAACTCCCATCACTTCAGCAGCCGAGAATGTCCACATGATGGAACAGACTCCTATTCAGTTCTGCTCAGCTTGCAATGCCGAGTTCCCAAGGATAGATTTTCACAAAGTCTGCATCTTGCGCCTGCGCAGTGTGTCTTGCGTTCCACAACAAAAGACACTTTGGAATGGAACTGCAAGATGCATTGCCTTCACTTCAATGGCGCAGCGCTGAGGAGAGGAGGAAGCCCCAGACATTTTCGGTGAAGTGAAGAGAGAAGCCATGCAGCAGCCAAGAGACTTTGGCGCCAAAATTGTAGCAGCGTTCTTGTTGGATGATGCTGACTCAGAGTTGAATGTCGAGACTGAAGGGCCCTCGTCGAGTCATCTCCCATTACAGAGGACTCCAGTGAGTAGCACTATCTCCCATCCTTTGGAGGCACCTGCCTTGAGCTCCCATGCCTCATCTGATGGCTCCAGGCCACTACTGCCTCATGGCTATGGTTGGCACCTAATTACCAAACCTGACGCAACACCCTTGACTCAAATGCACACAAGACCTGTCACCTCGGGCCCTTAAATGTATACAAGTGGTGACAGGTCTTGTGTGCATTTGATATAAGTTGAGAGAAGGGCGACCTGTTCACCTTATTCCCTCTGCAGCTCCATATGGGTAGAGCAACACCCTTGACACCTTGCACTGAAGTCCACCTCGAAGCCATGCCTACTATGTCAATCACTTCTTCAGCATCAGGTCTGAAGATGCCCTCTCGGCCCCACTCAGAGTCGAAATCTTTGGGGCCAAGGTCCACCTCGGGCATTCTGGACGCCAGCCCTCTGTGGCTCCATCCAGGCCATTATCGGAGTAAAGCAACCAGCGGTTGTATGACGGAACCCGGCATGCATTTACCCCGCATGCCTTTACAACTCAGTCAATCCACCGACTGCGATGTTACTACCCATTACTTTACCACACAAGTTTTCACAATGACTTGCTTTAAGGGTGCTGGACTTTGGAATACTATAAATTACTATTCCAACTCCAGGCTATGCAACAGTAGCAAAGGTGTTGACTTAAAAATCCATCACCAGTCCAGCAACTCGCCCCTACAGCAGGCCATTGTTATGACTTGTGGGTTAAAGTACTGAGTGGTAGTACACTGAACACTAGATGGCAGTTGTATATGTTGGTCAGCACCTCTGTAAGGCTTGTTTCAAAGTTCTAATACACGAAAAGGGATATTCTCCAGCGTGCTCAATGTCAGACACCGTGCCATCCACAGTGTTACAAAGTATATAAGAAGCCCCATATACAAACAATGCCCAAATATTTTGTTTGACGGAGCAAAACCCAAAGTAAGTTATCGAAATGACTTAAGCAAGTCAAACAGATGTTGGACAACATAAATGGCACAACTCAAATATTGTCCATAGTCAAAAGGTCTTTTAATTTTCAAGTCTTCATCATTGTTGACACGTAGACATAGAGATATTCACAGCCGACACGTGTTTCGTCTTGAGACGACTTTTTCAAGGCTAGGAAAAAACTGTAGAGACTTGTAATTCCGCGACGCTTCCTGAATTTTAAAAAAAAGGCTTGTGTAAAGAGACCCAAGCTTCTATACAAGTTGAAATCAAATTGATATCTGTTCCAGGTTCGGCAATCAAAGTGGAACAAGTAGTAATTCTTTAAAAACAAGATTCCCCGCTTTCACTACTTCTACTACTTGCCGGGTAGATTCCCCAGCAGTCGCTAACCCAGACTTGTACCTTGCCAAACCATATCCCTCTGACAACACAACTTCCTATCATGAGGTACTACACAGAGAATCAGCTTTTCATAAGATTGAACTTCGCACTCATCCTGAGACGGATGGTTTCCTTCTGAAACCCTTTCCTTCACTCAAAGGTCCCTCCAATGCCTACTAATGTTGAGGGGCATGCTAAATCCTGCTGAAGATGTTTTCAAGGAGCCTGTGAAAGCCAGAATCATCACTCCCCGGGTTGATAAGATGTTTAAAGCTTGTCTCTCGGACCCCCTACGTTACAGGTCAATTACCCTCACATTCAGTGTCTGAATGATGGAGGAGTTTCAGGCGCTGCGCTTGGGTGGATCCGGTCTTTCCTGACAGGCAGATGCTTTCAGGTTCGCCAGGTAGAGGGTTACTCCAGGGAGATTGGGTTGGGCCAGGGCGTGCCGCAGGGCTTGTCCCTGAGCCCGACCCTGTTCAATCTGTATGTCTCCCCGCTGGCGGCCATAGTTGAAGGCTATGGCCTTCGTCTGGTATCCTACGCCGACGACACGCAGCTGGTCATCTCCCTCTCTCGCGCACCCGGTCTGTTGGCGGACAATTTCAGAGTGTGCATGCAAGAACTGGCAACCTGGATGTCCGCCAGCTGCCTGAAACTTAATGGCAGCAAGACCGAGGTGCTCGTGGTGGGGGGATGCCCATCTGTATGGACGTCGGCGTGGTGGCCGCCCTGCCTAGGAGAGACGCCGGTTCCCTGCCAGGAAGTAAGGAATCTTGGGGTGTGGTTGGACGTTGACCTTGCCTTTGGCCCCCAGATTGGCCGAGTGGTGGGGACATGCTTCGGAGTTCTAAGAACTCTGAGAAAGGTCTTGGATTTCTTGCCCATTTCTGCTCGTCGGACGCTGGTGCATGCCCTAGTCACCTCACACCTGGATTATGGCAACTTGTTGTATCTGGGGCCCACGGGAAAGGTTCTCAACCGCCTACAGGAGCTGCAAAATGCTGCTGCTTGCCTCGTTTTGAGGCGTCCTAGAGATCCTCCTCTAAGGCAGCTCTCCAGGCCCTGCACTGGCTTCCTGTTAGGAGCAGGGTGGAATTCAAAGCCCTTGTCACGTGTCATCGCATCCTGGGTGGCAAAGCCCCTGCCCCGCTACAGAGCTTGGTCACCAGGTATGAGCCCACAAGGACTCTGCGCTCCTCCTGTACGGGTCTTCTGAAAATTCCAAATATTAGGAAGGTGCGTATGGGGGGAAGTTCGTTCAGATATCTGGTAGCGAAGCAGTGGAATGACCTCCCGCCAGAGTTACGCTTGGAGTCATCAGAACTCAGGTTTAGAACAAAACTTAAGACTCACTTATTCAGACGGTAGACGGTTGTGCTGGCTGCTTGGACTGCTTATCCCACTTTTCATGGCGCGGAGACACGCCTGTAGGCGTACACCAAGCGCTTTACAAATTCCCCTAATAATAATAATTCACTGATGGCCCACACAAACAGGAAGAGTGCTAACTCGCAGGGTACAAGGGATCCCCCTCTTTCCCTCCCAAACTGGGGGAGCAATAAAGTAGGTGAATCAGGCAAGCACTTGCTGCTTAATCTGCCACTTAGTGACTCGTCGCTAATTCCATTGTCTTGCTCTTTCAGTGTGATTGAGCCCTTTGAGATCAAATGGAGGATCCTATCCAACATCTCCCAGAACATTCCCACAAACTGGAAGATAATCTCCAACACCAACATTCATGCACTCTCGACGCCACAGACACAGCTGCGTGCAGCATTAATTCTATCCTCCTACTATGGCTACATGCTTGGCTACGTGTCTCTGGTTTTAAACCAGATGTACAACTACACCTCCTTAATGTACCCTTCGAGGGCAAGCATCTTTTCGGCCTACAGGTCAATGAGATGTTGGGGGAAAAAAAGATAGATACGGACACCGCTAATGCCATGGGGTGCTCTACAGACACCTAGTAACTGAGGCTCCTTTCGGCACCCCCAGTACTGTGGTGTAGTTCTGTAACCAGACAATAGCAGCATACACCTTCATGGGGTTTCAACAGGGGAGGGTATAAAAGGAAAAATGAAAGAGGTAGAGCTAACAGAGAGACGTCAGGGGCAGACTACTCGAGTGCCTGCCCCTACGGTAGGCAATTACTTCTGCCCTGTGGGTTCTAGACATCAAATGGCAGGAGTATTGTTTAGAACTTCCCAATACATCACCCAACATTCCTCTATGCACCCAAAGGTTATCCACAGAATCCCAATGTCTGCTTCAAGAAGAGGTGCTCGTACTACTTGCCAAAGGGGCCATAGAGCCAGTGCCGCCACTACATTGCGCAAAAGGGTGTACTCCCTGTACTTACTCATTCCTGAAAAAGATGGTGCCCTCAGGCCTATACTCAGCCTCCAGCCCCTCAACAAGTACTTCCTGTCGGAACATTTCCACATGGTCCCTCTACAGGATGTTATCCCTCTTTTGCAGCAGGGAGACTTCTTGAAGGACTTCTACATCCATATTCCTATGCACCCCGCCCAATGAAGATTTCATTGGTTTGTGATGAGTGAACAACATTATCAGTTGAAGGTGCTGCCTTTCGGGGTCACAACTGCCCCCAGAGGTCTCACCAAATGTCTAGCTGTGGTACCCGCTCACCTCAGACGGGGTGGTATCCATGTGCTCCATTCCTCGACAAGTGACTGATGATGAGTGCCACGCAGCAGCAATATCTGGCTCACATGCAAACAACCATAAACCTTCTTCACAAGCTGGACTTCACATTAAATATAGCCACATCACACCTTCAGTCTTTCCAGGTACAACCCTTTCTCTGGGCTGCCCTAGACTCAAGGGTGGGGAAAACTTATCCAAGCCTGGCTAGGGTTAACGTTCTCCAAAATCTACTACATATTTTTCAGCTGTATTGTCAGGTAATGGTCAGAACAGTAATGCATTAGTTAGGCATGATGGCGTCTCGCATTTCAATTGTGCCACATGTAAGGTTACACATATGTACCTTACAGCTGTGCAACAGTGCCTAGCAGCACAGTGGTCTCAAGCAGAGGGTCTATGGGAGGAGCTAGTGTTGATTTGGGGCCGTACACATCGCTCTCTGCAGTGGTTGAATACCAAAGACCATCACCACGTACACCTCACTTGTGGAGATCCACACACCTAACCTCCACATCAACAATCTAGAAATGCTGGCTATTTAATTTGATCTTTGAGCATTCCTTCCACTCAGTCACAGCAAGTTTGTTTTAGTCCGCACAGACAACACCATGGCTATGCGTAATCTAAAAAAGCAAAGGGGTATGCACTCACCCCTGAAGTCTGCTCTAACCCAGGGCATCTGGAGGTGAGTGATACATCACGAGGTGCAGTTGGTTATAAAGTACATTCCAGATCTGGACAACGACTTGGCTGACCTGCTCAGCAGGATGTATCAACAAGTCCACAAGTGGGAACTCCAACCCCAGAACCTAATCACTTACTTCCAGCAGTGAGGGTTCTCACATATAGACCTGGTAGCCACTATCGAAAAGACAAAATGCCCAAACTTCGCTGCCAGGTTACCACATCTGCGGTCCATGAGCAACACACTATGGATGAACTGTTCAGGGATATTCACCAACGCTTTTACACCTCTCCGGCTTCTACCGTTTGTTCTAAGGCTGAGGCAGACATCCCTTACCCTCATCCTAGTAGCCCCAAAATGAGTGCACCAGCCTTGGTACTCCACTCGGTCAGAACTCTACCTGGTTCCTCACAAGAAGCTTCCCAGCATTCTTTGCAAAGCATGCAGACCTACTTCCATAGTCTGTTACATGGACAAATTGAAGCGTTTTGTGCACTGTTCCCTTTCAAATCATATCGATCCTCTCACACCAGCCTTGACTGCACTTCCATTTGGTTACATTTGGCTGTTGTGGCTGCTTACCTACAAAATCGGCAGCACACTTCCCTCTTTAGGGTACTGGTCATTAAGGCCTTCATAGAAAGGCTTACGTGGGTAGTCCTGCCCCGTGCTCCTCCTACTTCAGTGTGAAATCTCAATCCTTCTGAGGTCCATTGCAGATGCTTACATTTAATTTTTTGCATGGTCATCTCTTTTATATATGTGGGCTCTGTGTACCGCTTCACCCTTTGGGGGAGGGGGAGGGGTGAGGTGCCACACCTTGTGACTAGTAAAGACTACTTCAAACAAAAAACAAGTTGCACATGTGCAAGCCCAAAACTAGATGGCCGGATTATGCACAGCAGGTGCATCTAGATCACTGCATGCCATGAACAGATGCTTACAGGGAAAGAAACATTTTCCATTTTCACAGCTAGCTGCTTACTGCTCAAGTTAATGGTTAGGATGCAGGTTATTTGTGAAAATTTTAGACTTACATCTTTTCTTCTCATTTCTTTTCTACAGTTCATGGAGCTGAGAACCCGCTACACAGCTTTAATAACATTGATGACTCAATATGTGAAATTTGCTGCTGAAACCCTTAAAAGGATGGAAGAGGAGGAGGTAACAGTCAAACAAAAATATCAGTCACAGTAAAAAATATGAGGTTCAAGGGATTACATTTTAACCAATAATACGTACACATAAGTATATTTCAGTATGTTCACTTAGCATATCATGCCACACCCATTGATGGAACAAACGTTCCATCAAATATTTCATGATTCATGAAGAATTATAGACGACTAAGCAGAACCAATAGGCTGATTGTCTGTGTCAGGCACATTAATATTTAGTTTGTCCACGTAGAAAGATGTCAGCATAGGTAGCACATGTTAGGGTTTGTCATTATTGCAAACTAAACACATAAATGCATGTGAAAAGTGGACTGGGTAGAGACTGTTCAAACCTTGCACCCCATAGGCTCTAGGCTGAGAGCAATATGATACATTGGCCTTCCTAAGTGGTCAGTAGATTTCTCCTCAGCATAAAACAACACACCCATGTTTAGTTTATGGCAGATTGTTATAACAAGAACACTGGAGTTGTTGGGAGTATGGAGGTGACACATGGGCAGTAAGCGAAGTTGATAATTAGGAAGACAAAGAAAGAGTTTAAGCAATCCAATGGGCCCTGAGGTTTCATACTTCATGGCCTTTAGAACCAGAGCTTTGCCTCTTTCCCTCTTTTACTTCATGGCAGTGCATCTTAAATAGATGCTCAACTTCATTGTTTTTTCTGTGTGGTCGAAGGAAAGCAATGCATTTCAAGGGGAGCAGAGTTTTGCCTTGCATATCACTTATCATAAGGTTCCTTGACCCCTAATCAGCTTTTCATTTTAAAATGTAATAGCCCAGCTACCAGAAGAGTCATATCAATATACAACATCAGTATTTGGAGAGTTGTATTTCTTTGTTAAATGTTTTTTAGATATCTTTACCGTCACCGTAGGAAAATAAAATATAGATATACTCTATAGACAACATATATAATGATTCATAGGCTGTGGTGGGCATCCAGGGGCCATTTTGTAAATCAGTTTAGGGTTTTGGAGTTACTTCATTTTTTTATTTTCCAATTTTTCATTTATATTGAGCAGTTAGTTTAAAGGTAATACTAGAGCATCACTAGACCTCATATTACTTTCTGTTACTGTAACATAATTGGCACCTGTTAAATTCCATAATATGACACAGTTAAGACGCTAAATGCATAAAAAGCTATTGTTGAGCTAATTTTCTAATCTGTGTTATTTGGGTCTATGGGTTCTCTCTCTTTATTTCTCTGAAAATACTAACTTTGTATGTGTGTACACACGCACACATGCAGTAGCATGCACTATTCACTGCTTGAATAGGAGTGTATCACTGATTGTGCCTTCCTAGCCCTCTAACAGGTTCACAGACAAGACTTGTGCATTAGCGATGCTGATAGTATTTAAGAATAACTGAACACTGAAACCATATTAAAGCCTTGTCAGTGTTAAATGTTTGATGTGCCATGCCTTACTGTGCTATTTAAGCTTGTTCATACATATTGAATTTTATCAGTTTTCTGAAAAATTCAGTACAATTTGCACACCAAACATTATTTTCTATCTCTCAAATTCTCATCTTGCAAAAATACTTATGAAGTGAAAATATCTGTTTCACATTCCTAAAATGAAACCAGAGCAGACAATGTAGCAACTGTGCAGAAATGGGTATGATTTTAGTATTTGGAGTTAGGTGGTGGAGTGTGTTCCTTTTTTAGTAGCGCAGCCACTTATTCAGCCTGCAGAAGAAAGTACAAAGAAATGCATATATTTCATGTGCAGGATAAGCAGTTGCATGTAAAAAGTGCCTTTTTCATTAATACTGAACAACATGAGAAGGAAAACATCTCCAACATCTTAGTAAGCAAATCAAGAGATTAATCTGCAAAATCAAACCATAGACTATATATAGCAATACTTAAGACGCTGTGGATCGTCAATTATCAGAACAACAAGTCAAACAGCCAACAGTTTTTACAAACTTCTTATAGACAGGTTCTAGACATGTCCCATAATTGTGCAGAAACAACAATTGATGGACAGAATGCAGAACAATGTCATACATTCACCCCAGTATAGAGATCTGAGCCTAAATCCATCGTTTTTTTGCACTCCAACCACCCCAGTTCAGTTCAGTTCTTGTGTGTTTTGCTGTTCACCCCTATGTGGGAAGGATATGCCCAGACGTGGGTCCTGTGCTCACTACGCCACTGGAGTCAAGCTATCCTGACTGAAGACGGCTGATAGCCAGAAACCGGTCCTAGGATGCTTGATTCCAGTCCAGGGAAGACATGCCTTGGCAGTTCGGGCTGGACTGTTCCCATGAGGCACAGGGTCACGGCTGATTTGCATATGGCCCTGTCTGAACTGGGGTGGTTTGGTGAGCAAAATAACGATGGATTTATTCCAGATCTGTGACTGGGGGTGAATGTTTTGCCATTGTGCAATATTCCGTCCATCATCTTGTGTGTTTTGCCATAATTGTGCAGAGGCATCACTCTGTGAGAGTCAAACTCAAAGCAAATACAAATGATTTCTGCAAGTTCAAGAACATTTTGTCCTATGTTAATGGTAACAGAACAATGCACATGAATCTCAAGGCATGCACATGTTTAAAAATAGTGAGCACCAGTCTGTAGCACAGGGCCAGAGATGAAGGCATATGTCTCTGAACCTAGTAAGATGATCATGAACAAAATGTACAACCCACCCTTTAGTAATAGAACCATTGTTGCAGAAGTTATGGACTCTGTTGACGAGACAATTGTTAATCTACCACAGCAATGGGTAAATAGTGATAAGTATATAGACAGAAGCATCTAAACTTGCACTAATAAAAGTCTCACAAAAGCAGAAAAGCACAAGGTCTTAGTTATAGGGAATATAATGAAACAATGCAATGATTTATTTTTAGGAAATGCACCAAAAGCAGTCATTTATCATGGGCATTCCACTTTAGGAGTATTAATACCTGTAAGCATATATGCCATTTAGTCACTACATGAACCTTCTGATTATTTTTATAAAGGTTCTACTAAATAAATGCCCTGTATCTTATCTTCGGGCATTCCACAACTCATTCATAGATAGGCTGATGAAGCTCAAGTAACCTTTTTGCACACATTATCAAAGTTCTTTTGATGTGAAAAAGCCTTCTGCACATATCTATCTTTGTTTATGACACACGAAGAAATTTAGGAAATGAGGAAAGGTTGTAAATTAAACGATCCTGTCAAGGCCCCTGAAATTCTAGAAAACACAATATTGCAATCTACGGGGCGCTATTGGCATCTAATAGAAAAACCAAGCCCCTAAGACATGATGAAATTACAAGGAACATTATATTGTACATGGAAGAGAATTTGCCTCCAGAATCTGAATAAATTAAAACATCAACCCAAGGCAGTACTGAAAAGAAGTCATGTAAAAAAATTATACCTTCTGCATAAGTTCTTCCGAATCTGACTACAGACATTCAATCATGGAATGTGTATCTGTACATATGAATAGCCTGCAAAAGATTAGAGTTCAAACAACAGAAATGTGCTTGAAGAAAAGAAAATCACTCTGTATATATAATTTGAATCATTACAATTTGGATAGAAATTCAGTTGGCAATCAATTACCCGGAAGAAATTAACCTAAAGGCAAGAGTAATCAGCAGAAACAAATAAGGTACAGCTGATAATCTTATGTCAAACAAATGACAATTTAAAATCGGAAGGAACATCCAATACGTTTCATAAAAGAGTCAAGCTTAATAGCCAACTTAAATTGGGCATTTGCATGTAGTGCCCTTTAAAAGATGATTATCAGGTGATCAGCTGTATCCCTAGAACTTAATTGCTATGATTCAGTAAAAAGCTTGTAGGCAACACTAAAACCACTAAATGCCACCAGTCAGGCTATGTTGGAAAGGCAGAGTACTGAAAAGTGCTACAAGTCCACAACACCATTCTTGTTATCTCCCTTCAATAGAATCACATTAGTGCAGCAAATCTTAGGCATCTTACCCTGGAATTCTTCAAACAAAAATACATAATGTCTACGTTACATAAATTGCACTGCACCACACCCTACTATTGAATTTATCATCCACAGTGCACATTAGGTAATGTGATCCCTTGCTTCAGAACATTGAAGCCTAGTCCTACTAAACGTTTCAGAACATTTTTATACAAATGACTGCAAAAGCTTGTTTCTGTTATTTCGTACCTTCACGTGTAGCACACCTCCTTGATTGGAAAGATTTATAACAGAATCATGAAATTTGTAAATGTTATTATAGATTCTGATGATTTTCCTAAAATGTGGCTTCAAAAACAGAAGATGATCATTTTTACAGAGTAAATTATTATATTCAAAATGTATAATTGTATTGCATGATAACGTTTTAGTTGTAGGTAATTTGCAGCAGCTAATCTTCAATTATATTACACATAACTGATGTTAAGATACAATTCTAAACTGCAAAGTTAAATGTTTACTTAAGCTTAAGAGACATGATGATTTATGAAACCATAACTATAACATCTTTGTATATATAGTGTGACTTCTATCAGGAGTCAGTGTCATGCAAAATTTGCTATTTTCCATACATAAATACACAGGTATTTTATCTTTTCAAGCTGTACAAAAGACACAACAGGAGAGTGGAATTGCCTTTGCATTAGTTATTGACATATGACTCTTTGCTTGAAGTTTATCCAAAAAAGGCAATGATCTAAACAGGAGTACTGCATGATGTTCCCAGCACCAACTAATATATATTCTATATTTCTTTTCCAACATCTTTTCAAGAGCTGTGTTGCTTAAAACGTCATGTAAATTTAGCACTATCCCTTTTAGGGATGTTGAGCTTTGTGTCCTGTGCTTTACTTGCATGCAGTCTTCTCGTTTCAATCAGGGCACTACTCGGTTGATTGAGAACACATGCAAGGCATCTATTCAAATGGCGGCTGGGTGTTGGGTACGTTGCACTGGGTCATGTTTTCAAGTGATGCGTCTGAGCCTTTTTAATGCTGCTGTTGTCTTGAAGCTTGAAGCTTTCTTTCAGAAAAAGGTGGCGGGAAATCACTTGTGATACTACTTTGCTGTGCAGACATGTAAGTATTTCAATATGTACCTATAGAGTGTTATTGAAAAAAATCATTGGTTATCAAACAAAGCTAAATTCAGCATATCCCATTTAATCTCATTGTAGATGCTAAAGTACAAGGAAGCCTCAGCAGGAGCAGCATATCCTGATTTATTAGAGGAACAAAGAGCAACAGTAGATGAGAACAGGAGGCTCTTGGAGATGGTCCAAGAGCTGGAAACAATGGTAGAAGAGTTAAAGAGGCAGAAATATTTGGTAGAACAAGAGCTGCCCAAAGTGAAAGCAGCTGCTGAAAGTGAACTGAAAAAACAACAGAAAACCATTGAAGAGCTCTCCCTCCAGAGGACAAAGGCTGAATATGAAGCAAGGCAGTGCCGCATTGAATTGGAGAGTGTGGTGAAGGAGAAAGCTGCTGTAGAGCAACAATTAGAGCATGTACGACAGCTCACTTTTGAGTCTGAGGCTAAACGAACAGCAGTTGAAGAGAAGCTCAGAGCTTTCCGAACTCAGATTGAGGAGAGCACGACTTCCAGACGAAAGCTGGAAGATCACCTCAAAAGACGAGACACTGATCTCCATGATTTGGAACAGCAGAAGAAAAACCTGATGGTGGAACTGAGAAGGAAAGCAGATGTTGAGGATACTCTCTTGCTGCAAATAAAGCAAATGGAGCAAGATCTTGAGTTTCAAAGGATGCAAGCCGAAAAGCAACAGCAAGAGAAGGTGAAAATTGAATCTGAAGCCAGAAGAAAAATGTCTGAAGCAAGATACACAATGGTGACAACCCGAGAAACGGTTTTACCAGTGCGAGCATCAATGAATGAGGTTCAATATAAGATTGAATCTGACGTGCGAGGAATTCAAAAAGACCATGACACAAGGAAATTGGATGCTCTGAAGCAACAGGTAGAGGAATTAATGCAAGCCAATAAGAAGGCTGAAAAGGAAGTAAAACAGTTAAAATCAGAGCTAAGTTCCATGCAGCTTCAAAAAACAACATTGGAGGAAAAGACACATCAAATTAAAAGTCAGCTGGATGACACCAATAATAAGATGAAGCAACTTAAAGCAGAACTGGAGCAGAAAAGTAAGGCTGAACAGGACTATATACAACAGGTGAGGGACCTTGATAGGAAACTGTACGAAAGCCAGGATAAGGCAGAAGAGGTTATGCAGGAGGCATTTGATCTTAAGAAGATTAAAAGTAATTATCAAGAGGAGCTAAAATCTCTCCAGCAGGACAAGCATTCTTTGGAGCAGAAGATAAGGATTCAGAAGTCTGAGCTTGATGAATTAAGGGAAAAATATAAATCTCAGCAGGAGCAGCTACTACAAAAAGAAATGGCAGAGCGAAACCACCAGCAGAGGACAACATTCCTCGAGGAAGAATTAAATAGAAAGAAAAATGAGCTTTTGGAGCTAAAAAGGAAATCTGACGAGCTTCTAAGATTTCAATCAAAAGGAGAGTCTAATGTTAAACAATTAAATACACAAATTATTTCCCTGAGGGAAGAGAAAATAGTAGCTGAGCAGAAAATTCAGGCTCGTAAGGAAGAAATGGACAGTTTAAGGGAGCAGCTGAAGAAATGCCAGGAGCAATTATATCAAAATTCAAAACAAGAAAAGGACAACCAACATAAAATTCAAAAGCTTCAAGATGATTTGGAGCGAAGTAATCAGTGGTCGGAGACGCTGAAGGAAAAACTGGATGAGCTTACCAAACTTAACAAGGATACTGACATGCTAATGCGAAAAGTCAAGTCAGATTCCGAAAATATAATTATGGAGAAAAACAGCATAGAGCAAAATAACATCTCCTTAAAAGCACAACTGGACAGCTTTAAAGAGCAGCTTAGAACTGCAAATGAGCGTCTCCAAAAGCAGGTTAAGATCGAGCAGGAGTTTCAAAGCTCAATGAAGAGACTGGAAGATGACTTGACGAAAACCAGGAATATGGCTAGTGAGTTTAAAGAAAAATGCGATCGGCAGAGCATTGCAATCTTGAATTCAGAAAAAGAAATCAGGAGTTATAAATCTGAGGTGAGTGCAGTCAGGATGGAGAAGAACTTGAGTGAGCAGAAGATGCAATTGAACCAGAGCCAATTGCAGGAGTTGAACAACAAACTAAAGAAAGCCCAAGATGAGCTCCATCAGAAGGGAATGGAAGAACAAATGACTCAGAAAAGGATGGCAATATTTGAAGAAGAATCCAAAAAACATAAAAACCAGGCAGAAGAGCTTAGGAAGAAACTTGAAAAGGTCATGGAGTCCAGTATAAGCACAGAGAGTGACATCACGTTAATTAAGCGTGAGTGTGCATCTCTCCGTCAAGAGAAGAGTCTGACTGAGGAGAAGCTCAAGATGCAAAAAGTGGAAACTGCTGATTTGCAAGAAAGAGTTCAAAAGTTTCGTGAACTTGTCCAACAAGGGAAGCAGGCAGAAATTGAACATTTTCAAAAATGTAGAAAATTAGAGGAAGAAGTGGAGGTGCAGAAGCGTATGGTTGACAACATGAAACAGAAGGTAGAATCACAGAGGAAAGAGCACTTGAATCAACTACAACAGTTACAGATAGAGCTCCAACAATCTAGCAGCCTCAGAAGTCCTGGGATGAACACAGATTTTGATAGGAAAGGTAGTGAGTTTAAATATTCATCAGGTAGCTCTTCTCGAGATTTTGAGCAGCTTCAACAAATGTCAAAGACTTCCCCGTTGCTCAGACGGAAGCAGGAATCACAAATGGCGGACATAAATATTCCCCTCTATATCTCTGAGCAAGAAGAAGAGAAACATGTGCGAATGGATGGTATCTTTGAAGATCCAATGCAGAAAGAGCGGCAGTTTCAGATGTCCAGGATGAAACAGTCTTTTGATGAGAATGACAATAAACCATCATTCACAGAATATGTCTCTCAGACCAGTACAGAATTTCAGATCTGTGTCGACGACAGGAGCTCCTTGAGGCATGTGTTGGACATAGAGAACATTCGAGATAAAAATCTTCAGAATATTAGGCAGACCTTAAAGCAAGAAGAGGAGAAGCTTAAAGAGGAAGTTGGAAAATTCCAGCTGCCTCTAGAGGTATTCTGTGACGGTGTACTTCTCTGGTGATGGGTTCATATCTTCCTCTTAGGTGTCTTGACTTTTGCATGCTTTTCTTATCCTTTCTTGCTGTATAGGGTTCTTCCTTTTACCCATCTTTACAACAAATTTACAGTCCTACATATTCAACAGTATTAGTACTTATTTACTAAGTATATCAAATAAAGATATAAAATGATTCTACTGCAGCTTTTGTCAAAGATGGCAGTAACCATAACCATATATTTTTTAAATGCTGTCTGTGCGGCATTGCCGATTGTGAGATACAAAAGCCAAAGCCCCGGGGGAAATTTCTCTTCTGCTTCCTTCAATGGCTGTACTTTTGCTTTGAAAGATCCTGCCTTAGGACCATGCTGGAACATAGTAAGCTTGCAGTTTTCTGGTGTTGGGCAAAAGACTCTTTAAACTGAATGAAAATTAAATACATTCTATGCTGACACTATCCCTATTCATGTTCACAGATGATGAATAGCAAGCAGTATGATGTTCACGTTGAAGTTACAACATTAACAAAGGAAAAGGAAATTCTTCTTAATCATGAAGACAAGGAATACAACCTTTCTGAAGGCTTTAGAAGAGAAGATTTACCCAAAATGAGCACTGTTTTCTCAGAGCATAAAAATTTCAAAGGTGCTGACAGAATCCAAAATGATTATTCTTCAGCTTACAGTAAGATCAGGTTTCAGGGCCTTAGGCAGCCTGTACCTGCCCAGCAGCTGGTCGAAGTGAAACTCCTGGATGTAAAGACTGTAGAAAAACTTCTTCTTGGACTGAAGACCATTCAAGAGATCCAGAAATCTCTGGACAAGTTTTTAACTAGGCCAACAGCAGTTGCTGGACTATACATAGAATCGAAAAAGGAAGTTGTATCTTTCCCCTTGGCAGCAAAGAGAAAAATGATTGATAAAAACCTTGCCTTTGAGTTTTTAGAAGCTCAAGCAGCTACTGGTTTTATCATTGATCCTAGTACAGGCCAGAAATTTTCCACTGAAGAGGCGATAGCTAAAGGCAGCATTGATCAGGAATTTAGGGAAAAATTATTAGAAGCAGAAAAGGCTGTGGTGGGCTATGTCCATTCTGGCAAGAGGTTGTCTGTATTTCAAGCTATTGAAGCCAGACTTCTGGAGAGGCAAAAAGGGAAACGTATACTTGAAGCCCAGGTCGCAACAGGTGGAGTCATTGACCCTGTTCGAAGTATTCGAATCCCTCCTGAGGTTGCAGTGCAGCAGGGATTACTTAACCACACCACTTTCAAATTTTTACTTGAACCGGCTAGTAACACAAAAGGCTTTCACCATCCACACACTAAGCAAGCTATGTATTATAGTGAATTGCTAAAAGTGTGTTTACTAGATGTGAACAGTCATTGTATCCTTCTGCCAATTGGAGATAGGAAAATTACAAGCATGTCAGCAGAAAAGGGCTATAAGATTTCTGTGGTTAACAGTAAAACAGGAGCAGAAATGACTAGATATGAGGCTTATGAGAGAGGACTAATTGATAAAAACGTGTACCTGGATCTTTCAGAACAGGAATGCAAGTGGGAAGAAACAACAATCTTTGATTCATTTGGGAAGTCATCACTTCTTTTAACTGACCTAAAAACAGGAAGGCAGTTCAATGTTGATGAGGCAATACAGCGAGGCTTAATCGATCGAACATCAGTCAAAAAATACAAGGAGGGCACCCTCACAGCCACTGAGATTGCTGATATTATGGTGAGCAGAACAAATGTGAGTAAAGATCCCAACAGCCCAATAGCAGGATTTTGGATATCTGACACAAATGAAAGAGTTACAGTTTTCAAAGCCGTACGTAAAAACCTGGTGGACAGAATTACTGCATTAAGGTGTCTTGAAGCTCAGGCTAGTACAGGAGGGATAATTGATCCATCTACTGGGAAAAAATATTCAGTATCTGAAGCCCTGCAAAGGGGTTTACTTGATGAAGCGTGTGCCAAGCAAATCCAGCAGTGTGAACTAGCATTCACAGGGGTCATTCATCCTGTGTCAAAAGCAGTTTTGCCAGCTGCTGAAGCCATGAGCATGAACATGCTCAGTAAAGAAATTGGAAATAGATGCCTTGAGTACCAGTACTTGACAGGTGGATTAGTAGATCCAAAGTCACACACAAGACTTTCAATGGAAGAGGCTATCAAGAAAGGAGTGGCTGATGCCAATACAGCCACTAAAATAAGAGATGAAAAATCATATATTAAAAACATAACATGCCCAAAGACAAGAAGGAAATTATCATACAAGGATGCCTTGGAAAAAGCAATCTTTGATTGTCACACTGGACTACGTTTGTTGGAATCAAACTTGCCTCCAAGGACTGGAATTTCTAGCCTGTATTTTGCATCTTAATAAAATATCTTGGCATGGGGTCTTCATACTTTCTAAAATGTTATATTGCATCTAGGAGTAGAGAATAATCTGTGCTGTCATTATAGTGGGCTAAAATGTAAAGCACCACGATCAAGTGCATTTAAATACCATTCGTTGTGTGGTCCTGCCAAAGACAGCAAGTTTTCCATTGCAAAATCTGTTTTACTGACTTCTACTGCGACATACGCAGTTGAATGAACTTTTGAGACCTAGTGGGCATATAGAGAATGCCTATTTGTAACTTCTGAGTTCAAACTCAGCAGTCCATGGTTTGTTTGAACTAGCAGGTGGTAATCTTATGTACTGATCATTACATTTTATATCTGCATGTACTTGTCTAGAGCTTGCATGTGGCGCTCTGTATTTTGATATTTCTAGAAGGTAAATGAAGTGAACGTAAGGCCGCAAGTTTTGAATCAGAGCTCTGGAGCTTTTTTCCTGAAATAACTTAAGTTAGGATCCTTCAGGTGTTAATGCAAACTTGCAAAATGTGTGTGTTCCTCTGTAAGCCTTACCTGGCTTCCAAAGAACCAAACCTGCCTAATGGGATTTGTGATCTTGTTTTATCTGTCCTAGGGTGCACTAAAGTGGCCGTGGTTAGTGCTATATAAAATAAATATGAGATAGGTTTGGTCTTGGAATTGCTTTTGAGCCCTACTATAAAACATATATTTTTCTTGTTTGAATATAATTTAAAGTAGGCCTGGACGTAATTTTACTTAAATCGGAGTAATTTCAGTCTTTCCACGTTGCGCTTTGATTTAAGAGTAATTTGGGGGGAGAAACAAGAATTTACCAAGTGCAAGCATTGCTCGCGCTGCTGTTCATGTTGTTTTGGATGCAAAGGTGCTAAATGCCAGGGGTTGGTTGGGGTAAAATCCTACCCCAAGAGCACATTTAGTGAGAGTGACCAACTGCTCACGTTGCTATTCATGTTCTGTAGCATTTAATGCTATTTGTTACCACAAAATACATCCTCATGTCCATATTGGATGTTAGGGGATATTTTAGTACTGAGAAAATAGTAAAAAATGCAGAATTCTTCTTCTTGCTTTATTCCTCATAATTTTGCTTAATTTGTAGGTAATTCCGCTCCGAATGAATTACTCCAGTTATGCCCACCCCTAATAATGAAGCCATTTCTTAGTGTGCTATATATCCCTTTTTTCTTATTTGTGTTAATATCATTCCCAAATGTCATCATGCTACAGTAATAATGCTAAGGAGTTTACCACTCTTCCAGTTGTGTTTAGCCCTCATTTCACTATCACGTCACTGTCATCCCTCCATTTGTTCAGGCAGAAGTGATTCCTGAGAAAAATCCCCATGCTGTGAATCTACTCTGTAGCCCTTTAGTCCTTAAAACATTTCCTCAGTACAGTTTAGCATTTTGTTTTGATTGTTGTACTTTGTGAAAACAGTCTTATGTTGGAAATAACTTGTGTCTTGCCTTAAAGCCCTCTTTGCTCTTGATTAACTGTTCCAACATTCACTATTTAACCCACATTTGCTGTCAAAACAAATGATGTGAGTGTGCGTCATAAGGCCAGTTTTCAGGTGTATTTCTTGCCATTATTAGCGCTTTGTTTCTGAGTCCCTTTGTGTTGTGCACATTGTAGTCATATGGGAACGTCAGATGAGAAGGCTTTCTTAAAGACCCCCAGCGGGGCAGCAGTCCTGTGTGCATTTGCAAAGTAGGCAGTGGAAAAAGCCTCATCATCATAGAAATGAGGGTGAAAGAGTGATGGCTAACAGCTGTTAAATTACACTGTTGTAAACACTGTACCCTTATTCTAGAGAGGGTGAAGAAGGGCTGCAGCAACTCTCAGCACAGTTCACAGACAGCACAGTGGGATAGATTACAGTTTTACTGAACCTACTTCATCCAAATTTGTGTGCGACCGTGAAGATGTACTGGGACAGTGCACACCTTTTCCACTGCCACTTCTGCAAATGCAAAATGAAAGCAGTTGTTAGCTGCCCCAGTTCCTATTAAATTAGTTCACCTTGCACTTGCACAATGCAGGTCACAGAGTCAAATATACCACCCTTCTATTGGACAAGAAAAGGTATGGATGCTTGAAATAATTTCAGCACTTTGCAATATTGGGTGTTTGGGGTGGAAACCCTGCATCATGGCACAAGCCGGGGGAGGTATGAACATACTCCCTACCCGTGGCCAAAGTGTACAGTGTGCAAAATATACTAGGTGGTCTGCAAAATAAACCTCCCTCTTGTGGATGTCCACAGGTTTACGTGCTGCAGGTTTACTCCCCTGCCCTTGTGCAAGCTGGAGAAGTTGGCAAATGCACATTCCCACACGTTTGACAGGTAGGGTTTTGTGCAAAAGAATCTGTCTACAATTAGTGGGGGGGAAGGGGCAATTGCAGTCAGGACTGGCACTGGGGCATCTGTGAGTTTCCCCAGGCTGCTTTATTTTGTAACCCCTTTGTCGTTGGGCAAGGTGGATGTGACTGATAGAAATAACCCTCTCAGTCGGAAAAGGTCAATTTCCTATCCCTAGGGTAAGGTAGGTGGGATTCTTAGGAAACCGGGGTAGGGTCACCAAGTCCACTGTAGCCTTCTCAGGCCAGTATTGTATTCGTAAGCCACAGGATTGTGTGAAGGCCTTCATTTACTTTGGTTCCCTCCTTAATGGTACATACATTTAACAAACCAAGAAAAAGCTCTGAATGAGGAAAAAGCTGCTATGCTAAACAAATTTGGTGGGATTTCATTTAACGGAAGTAGAGGATGGGGGGGAAATGCTCCTCCGTTTTCAAGCAAGGTGAGAAATGCTGTTTAATATTATATCCTGTGCCCTTGGGCAAGGAGGGGGCTTCAGATTCCAGTGTCCCTCTTGCTGTTGTCCAATGTAAATGGTAGTTAGTATAGACCTCCCTCTACCACTGTACCTCAGGAACATTTGTGGTAAAAAAAATATTACAATCCTCTCTTTTGGGAGATGCAAATCGGATTCAAAGTTTGTGGGGCCGCTCCTCCAGCATTGAAAAAGGGCAAGGGAGAGGTGGTTCGAAACATTATAAACACTGAATTTCTTATTATAGTAAAATCTGATGTGCTTGTCCACATCTAGCAGCCCCGTTTGGCTGAACTATAAAGTTTTATAATTATGCCTAAGCTTCTTAAGGAGATAAAGATTTGGGAAACTCAATTGACCTATTTATGAGAAAGGTTCCTAAAATCATTTTCTCTGTTTTGAGGACCCTTTTGCATGAGATCAATTACATGCATAAGATTGTTTCAGCTTTGCCTGCAGGGTTATGTAAACCAATAAACTGTTAAAATGATAATGGCATGTACAGGGACCAGGTTCTGTTGGCAGGCCTAGGACTTTTGTACGTTTTGTCTTCCTTGTGCTCAGTCTTATCTTTAACACCTATTTGCTGGGTTTGTAATACTCCAGTTTTAACCACTAGATTTCTGGACTGGGCAAGTCATTCTTTTTCAATAACACCTAAATAAAAAAAGTTAGTACTTCAACTTATTGTTAAACATTGTCCAGCATTTTTTCATAAAAGTTACTTCCCTTTCTTTCTATTGTAGTTGTGTTTGTTCAGGCAGATCCATCTTTATTTTATGTTTACATAGATCACGTTTGCTGCCATTTAAAACATTCCATAGCTCTTTTGTGATGGAGCTTACCTCCCTAGCCATGACTCTGTTTAGAGCTTAGTCAGTGTCCACTCTTGTAATTGAGTTTATCTTCATCAGTTCATCTCACATGTAACATGCGTTCAGATTTGTTCTTTGGTGTTGCCACACATTGCCTACTGCACCTAACACAATAGTTGTCAACACTGTTAGCACCTGCCTTCCAAGAAGTAGATACTCTATTCCAAGCTCAGCCTAGAGTCAACCTACGACAGTAACATGAGTAGAGTAGAGGGGTGCCTTTCATGTAGTGGCTGACGCAGAATGAGGAAGATCCAGTAGTACACCTTGTTGCCTTTGGAAATCCTTGTGACTGAGAATGCTAGAGGGCTGTGGTTGTTGGTCTGTTGGCTGTAATGTCTATGTATGTAGTGTAGGTGGGCGAAAGTGGTGAGGGTAGGTGATGAAAGGATTGGGGATAATTAATTGAGTTGAGGTAGCTGAGAGTTTTACTAAATAGAGTAAGTGTATTCAATATTTCATGCTTGTGTTTTAGGTTGGGTGTGGTCTTGAATGGACAGTGGGTAAGCACCTGCTATAAATAGTTTTCTAGGGGTCTGATGAAAACCACATGCCTAAATTTATGTCTTAGGCATGTTGCCCTGTGGAAAGTTGATTCACAATCATTCAGCCATTACTTTTACTGATGACTATGACAAATTGTTCGAGGTTCTAACCTAGACAGCATGACTAATACAAAATCCTGTATTACTCCTATGAAAGGAATCTTTAAGGATCCACAAAGCCATAAGTTGGGTAAATATAGATTTATTCTTTACCAGGTACCCCCAGCTTACTCTTCCAGTTTCACATCCCCTCTCTTCAAGAAAACACATTCAAATCTCTGGTTATAAGTTCCACACTGCCTGGAAGCATTCCAGTAACTCTACACATTTCCCCACTTTATATACATGAAAAAAAAATACTTTTTCTTATACGGAATAACCCAGCAAAGAAAAGGAAGGATACCTTTATCCTTCACGCACATTATCCAGAGCACTTTGTGGACATTTGCACACATTCCTCACACTCCACACAGATCAGTCCACTAACATTAGAATGCTCTTCTTCACTTCCTACACTTTGATGGATGTGGAGAATTTGCTCTTTCCCTTCCTGACAAAGCCGCCTCTTTTGACCGCCACCTAGTCACCTTTATGTCTGTTGTTTTGACATCCCTCCTAGAATTGCAATATTCCTTGGCCCTACATTGCCGCTCCACCACACCACTCTCCACAGTGTTGCAATCTACCCACACACATCCTTGCTCCTCAAACACCCCAGAACTTCCTTCGATCCTGGCTCATGTGGATTGCTAATCCACTGTGCTTTGCATGCGTGGGTTTGTATCCCATCCTTGTTGCCAATTATGTAGATTTCTTCTTTAACAGGCACCTCAAGCATACTCTTCAAATTTCCCAGCGTCAACTCCCTTCTCGTCAAAGGAACACATTCCAATCCCTGTTTCTAAGTTACATACTATCTAGAACCATTCCAGAAGCTCTACACAAACGTAATCCAGGAAAGAAAAACACCTCTTTTCTTTGTCATTTACAGATTATTATTATTGTAATTAAGTAATGAAGTCTATTTGAATATATCAAAATAGAATTATTAAAATCAAACTCAACACAACTGATATATCAAATCGACAATTTGACTAAGTGCAGTAGCCCTGACGGTGCTCAGCATCATATACCTTGTTGCTAAATTTTAAAGTTCCCACTATGCCCACAAATCCTTAACTGTTTCTACTGTCCTACAAATCAGCCTGTGACAAACATTGTAGTCAACACTCCTTACCTGGACAATGATACAATAGTTAAGCTCACAGGCATCAATATATCACTTCCTTTGTTAAATTCACAATTATTCACATACATATCTTTATTTGTATAATTAGAAAAACTGTTAATATATATTTTTAGGGGACATTTTTATAAATATGAATTTATAGTAAGTTTGTATCATATTACTAACAGATATGTATTCCTATGGTCAATTATTTATCTTCTGTAAGTTTTTGTTACAATAGATACTTTTTTAATTTATAATGCTGCTTGCTGTTAATGTTTTGGAAGCAGAGGCATCACCATTGGTGCAGTATTTCTAATGTTGAGTCAGCTGACTGCAGCCCCATGTATTCTGCTATTTTCCTAATATTGTCTGGTGCCTTTTGCAGGCAACCGGCATCATATCTACTGTTTGCAGGTAGGTAGGTAAACTGATCCAGAAAGGAACATTCTTTTATGAGAGGCATTAGGTTAACACCGTTCAAAGATGTTTGAATAACTAGGGCTGTATCTTAAAAGATGTACATATTTCTATCAATTTCGGCATCTCATAGCTAGAACTAATGTGGAAGTACCTTCAATTCATGCAGTCAGGTATGTCCAAAATCATTACTGTATGCAAGTTTCCATGATACAACATGGGTCTAATGAAAGACCTCCACCATGAGACAGAGCATGCATTTTATTAAAAGTTATTTTGTCAAAATCAGAAATTCTGGTTGGCCACATTTTGATGTTGACACCTGCATGTTTTGTCTTACAGTGTTCCAAAGCTTTAAGACGTTTCACAGAATTAGCATAAGTATCTCCAGGGTACGCTGTTAGAGGCATGGTTCAGCCAAACTAAGTGCAGGGTCATGTCTTGTGCACAGCACCCCATCTGTGTATGTGTGTGTGCGTGTACACCCACTCCTGTTTATTTATGTGTGTGATATTCTCCCAGTTGCTTTGTAACTGAGCTTTGGACAAGTTCTTCTAAGCACAACCCAGTTCTGACAGCTTTCTCTTTGCTCTGTTCAAAGTTCTCCAAGGTTTTAACCTATGCTTTCTGTATTTAACCTGAGGGAAAAAAGTGCACTTAAATGTTTCTTTTCCACATTATGTTAAGAATGGTTTTAACGTGCAATGCTAATGCAAAGGCAATATCTCCACTAACTGTTATCCTTTTGTGAATAAAGCTATGGTTCTCATTTACTGGCTTCTAGTGTAGAGATTTTTTACCTATGTTCACGAACTAGTATCATGTGCTATGTTCTCCTAATTTGTTTTCCAATATGATTCAAAATTTTTATGTTTTAGACAAATGTAGTTTAAGTCTTCAGTTAGATAACATATTTGTGTACATAAAAGTGACATTAGTACAAGTGATTAATAAAAAAGTTAACATGCAAAAACCTTCTTTCCATTTGAAAGATGACGTTTCGGTGTTAGTTCTTTGTTTTGTGATGTTAAACATGTTTAAATTCCTCTTGTCAATTGGAAATATTAGTCCTTTTATTGAACTGAATTTTCTCACAAATGCATTGCCAGAAATCAGTTGCAGATGAAAAAAAAGAACATATTGGGAAAGCAAAGGAGTTACTGAATTGGGTCTCAAATGTCAGCAATGCCCAGAAGATGCAAGGCATAGGAAATGCCCATAAGACTCAAGGCATGGGAGAACACGATGGAAGAGCAACCATGCCTTTGCACCAGGTATTAAGAGTTGTTTCTTACATGGACATATTGGTATTTTGAGGATACCTCAACAAATGTTTTGGGGTACAAACTAACTTTAATTCATATTCCAGTTCATCAGAAGTCATCGTGGGAGCCTATGTCCACCTGTTTTCATCTTTTCATGTAGTAGCACTTCCACTACCTAGTCTTCACATATGGATGAAGTTGCTTAATGGTACTTAGGTTCATCAAATAAACACTCAGATTCATATTATGTTTTTGCATACACTAGGGGCTGTTACATTTGTGAATAAATTAAATATTTCAGTTTTTCATTTATTTTTGACTGCGTATCTCAAGCTGAACTCCTGCATTGACATAACATCAATTGGTGCATATGAGGTATCAGGTTGATGCTAATAAAAAACCCAATGTTGAGTAAGAGGATGGTGAGTGAGATTTCCACATGATCATTATGCAATTAAACTACAACACATTAGAGGCTTAACCAATGTTCTTCATGGGTCACAATGGAGCCACTGTGGACAAAAAATCCTTCAAGATGGATCAAGTGGTGTTTGTTTTGGGGATGAATAAGGGTCGTTTTGAAGATGCTTAGGAAAGACATCAAATTTTGAGATGTGCCTTACCAGGAGGAAAATAGCTAAATTAGATTAATAGTGAGTTCCAAGCAGCCCTATGAGAACCTACTAGAACTGCTGCTCTCCATCATTCATTTTCAAAACAGTCTTTGCCCTTCTAATCCATTACATTTGTGCAAGATAAATGATTATCTTCCTTGTTTTTGGATTTTTTTTCTAACGGCGTTTTTCACCATATTATTCATTATATTTGAAAAATTGATGTTTGTTTATTGGTGTAAAGAGGGGATGTGCCACTCTTGTAAGCAGAATTCGTTTTTTACCACTTTATACGTTATTGCTGTAAATGTTTATGCATACTTCAATAATGTATTCATAAAATAGATGTGTGATAGTTAAGGGAGATCGGGCTTTTTGATCCATGATCTCTCGACATATTAAAAGCAAACAGAGATAGCTTTGACCATTAAGCTTGCTTCTAGCTATAATGTTCTACATATTTACATACTAAAACTAAACATTCCCTCCAAATGTATTTAAATACCACTTGTGAGTGGTAAACATTATTACAATTTTATGTCACAAATCACATTGTCGCCATGAACCATACAGAACTGACAAAACTGAGTTTCTTCTTCCTGCTACCAGACTTTGTATCTTACCTGTTTATGACATGCAGCTCACTGACTCTCATAACAGTCTAAGCAATAGATAATTAAATTTTAGTTTGTCCTACCTCAACTATTTGTACAAATATCATAGCCTTGTTTTGATATGAAGTGACAATAAGAATGTCAAGAACGTGACACAAGCATAAATATCAGAAACATAATTTAAAACACAATGCAAGAGCACATTTCAATGAAAAAGGCTCA
This sequence comes from Lissotriton vulgaris, assembly GCF_964263255.1. Classification (NCBI taxonomy): domain Eukaryota; kingdom Metazoa; phylum Chordata; class Amphibia; order Caudata; family Salamandridae; genus Lissotriton; species Lissotriton vulgaris. The sequence goes on along the minus strand of NC_141694.1, from coordinate 433,298,060 downwards.
CTTTTGTGCAATGGTTTAAAATAATTTAAGATGTTTATTAAGAGGGGTGTATTTTATGCAATCGTTTATTTTCAAATTGTAATTAAAATCCTACAATAAAAAGTTAATTGCAAAGTTTAGGAACAACTTTCTAAATGTTATCATCAGGGTCATTGTCAAACATGGGCACAATATTTTCAATAGCTAAAGCAAGTGCCTTTTTGACAGAAGTATTACTAATGCAAATTAAATTGTTGATTGCTTGAAAGGCACTCATGCAGCTGTCATATCAACTAAAATAAAACAGATCCATGTGATGAGTGAGTGATTAGTGCCTATGAAGCTAGGCTATTATGTGCCTCGCCATCAGAAAAAATATATTTGCTTCACCTTAGGCGTAGGTCCCAACTTGTGGCCAAGCAATTACATATCATTTCAGCTTAATGCAAATAATAGATTTGTAACTTCTCAGAATAAGCTAACTCAATATATAAAGTTCTAAAAAGAAAAATATTAATTAAATTACTTTTTTGTGTTTACAGTTAGGGCGTACTTTACAAGCTAAATAGAAGGTATTCCTTATGGTAGCTTTTCTAATAGAAATGTTCTGATTATCTGGTTAGATGGAGTTTATTTCTCTTTTTTAGAGAATGAACATGCCCAGATAAGCCATACATTGTCAAGTATTTATTTTGAGGTAAACCTAAATATATTTATACTAGTGTTGCATACAAACACACCCACAACAATCCACACCTACAATCCTCAATAAAAATCTTGGAAAGTCCTGATACTATAATGAAAAGACAAAAGGAAGAATGTAATTTCTACCCTAGACAATCTTCCGTGTTTGCTGATTATCTGACATATCCTTTCAGATGATAGAGTGTGGACTCTTTCTAATACGTTGGTGAGCATGCTAACATTCACCACTTGCCCACGGCCTGTAACTTGTCCATTGTCATGGTGGGGTTAAAAACATTTTGCAAGACTCTTACATGCAGCTATAGTTACATGCATATTAAAATGCAGAACCATGTCCTGGTGGTTTGTTGTTTAGCTGGAGCACTATGATTACCCTGAAAACTACTAGTATGGTATATAGTGAAGTGATTCCAGTGTTTGTAGAACATATGAGAAACTGCATTTTTTTAATTAGTAGTTACCAACTGTCAGATGTGTTGGTACTTAAGTCGCTGATTCAGGTCAAAATTTAAACAAATGAGCAGTGCTCAAATTTGGACAAATTAATTACTTTCAAGGCAGAAGGCCACAAAACAACTGAACAACAAATAGCAAGTGCAAACATTGAGCACTACAACATTCTACAAAACCTTTATTACAGCATTATTCTCGTGCTTGTATTTGAAAAGTAAGTGATATACAGAGGATACACCGAAAATATTTTAAATTACATTGTCTTGTCCAAATCCATTAGATTATCACTTCTAACTGGAAGTATATTCCTCTTTATAAACATACAGATAAAAACCAGCAGTGGATAGTAGCTCGTGAGGTGTGTTTTCCAGGGCAAGCATTGGGGATCGAGACTGGTGCTTTTTCAAAGTTGCTGAATCTCTGAGGATGGTAACTTCGAAGGTTTATATTTTATGTTTATACTCTCTGAAGATATCAGTCAGGTCATCTTTAGGAATTTAGTAGAATAAAGCACACTGAAGCATTTTACGGGGTGCTTGCTCTATTCCAATTGAAAGCTGAACATAACCTGCTGAAAATCTGAAAGAGGAGCCTCAGCAAATGGTCAAATTTAATCTTTTAGTGATGAGATATATGCAGTGGTTGTTATAGTATGGGAGCTATGAGTTAAAAAAAATCCTTTAATCAGAGTGTCGGCCACCAGCAATTCTCAGGAGCCTCTGGGTGGCGTCCAAGAAATCAATGGTTTTATCATTTAGGAACAAAAGCAGCTTGGCTCAGGAAATCAGTTTGTACTTTGGCTGCCAAAGAAGTGGCTGGTGAAGGTCACAAGCCTCATACATGTGAGATATTGCAGCAGGAAAAGGAAGATGGCTGAGTAACGCCGAGCGCTCGAAGACGCTCTCCATGCCTCTCCCGCTGAACCTCCAGTAAGCCATCATCGCAGACTCGCCTGCCTCAAGGCAATGCAAGCTGCAGGTTACGGCTAAGGTCAGGCTGTAACTGGAACCTTTCTGAATATGTACCTGATCGCTACTCGATCGCTGCATTCTTCATGGAGTTCTGAGCAAACAAATGTGCTGCATCTCTTCAGCAAACAAAGGGGTCTATGCGCTGAGCAGCACAGTAGATTTTTCAACCAGCTCCGCTTCAGGTTTTACAGACTTCCCTGACGCCGCTAACACCACAAACACTTGCCAGGTGTTCCACGCTGTTCTCCGGGAGCGTTCGTTTTTCTGCCATACTTTCAGAAGGGGAGCTGGGTACCTATATGGCTCCACCACGTACTGCTAAAGAACGGCGCAATGAAACTACGAATCCGGCAAGTGTAACTTGTAAAACTATGGGAAGCTCAAACAAGGACAAGGAAGGAAGCAGCGCTAGTACTTCAGCAGGAGAGCAGAGCCTTCTAAACTCGTCTGTCTGTATCCCTGCGATCTATGCTGATACTGCCTTCGCTACTGGTTCCAGGGTTGAGTCTGGGACAGCGTCACAGCTTGGGAAGCAAATTTTAAAACTACTTCAATCCGGGATAGCAACTGATTTGCTTAGGTCTTGTGGATCTAAGAACTCCATTCTGGGTGTTGTGATGGCCAAAGTACTGAATGCTGCAATACAGCATGTGAGAGGTGGTGAGGCTAGCCCGGACAATACTAGGGATATACTTACTGTGCATCATATTTCTAATTCACAGGAAGTCAAAAAGACAATTGATTCAGTAAATAGCTTGGCTGGTGATTTAGTGTCAGAGAAAGATAGCTCTTTGGGTAGAAGAGACTGTTAAATAGATAGTCAAATGGACAAATTGATGAGTAGTCCTACGATAACTGCCGGTCATATTGAACTAACTTTGCAGGAACGCACCAACTCCATTGAGATCTCTGATCAGATAATGGAAAAGAGTCTTCAGGAAGGGAACGGTAGTGACACTAGTAGTGGTTGTGAAGCCATCAGTACTGGAGGGGGGCAACAACTAGAGCAAACAAGGCAATGTGCTCATAATCTAGCTGATACTTCTGTCAATACTGTGTCTAATGCAGGGGTGGTTGGCTCAAGCAGTACTACAACGTCTCCCGATACGGAGTGGGTTAACATGGTTCAAAGTTGGGAGAATAACCAAGACAGCACCCTTGTCAGATGGGGGGTAAAAAATGCAAGAGTCAAAAGCCCAAAAACTGCTAAGACATGCAAAGGTGGTACAGGCTGCGGCAGGGGAGTAAAGCAACAAGTGATCAATGCAATGGGGCGAGTAAAGGAGGCTTCAACTAGCACTGCCAAGACCGGCTCAGGGTTCAGTCCCTTGCGTAAATGGGTTTCTTCAAAAGGCGAAGTGAAAAACATCCTTTATAGGCTATCTAATGCTAGCAGTCCGGCAACCACCCCTACAGAACTATCAGAGGGAGGTAGAGTTGACATCGACCAGGCAGATGCCCTAGAAAAATCTGCATCTGCTATTAGCAGCAATTTTCCATCATCTTCAGTTTAATCCCCAACATCAAACTCTGCAGTGCTACCATCACCATTAACTGTGTCAGAACCAGGTCCTATAGTCAACAATCAGGAGCGGACAAGGGAGAAGCCGTCACTGTCTAATATCTTGCAAGCACTGTATGCTCAGAGAGCAGAAACACAGGCACACTATAAACAGGCCAATGCTGATAGTAGGGAAATTAAACAAGCCTTGGAGGAGGTAACATCCAAGGTCAGTCTGCTTTCTTCCGAAGTCACGGATCTACAGCAGCGAGTAGCCACGGTGGAAGAATCCAACACGTATACAGTCGATCTGGTGAAGACACAGGATTCCCAAGTGATGCTAATGCAAACTAAGGTTGAAGATCTTGAAAATCGTTAGAGGCACCAGAACCTATAGATCTTCGGTATTCCAGAAGGAAGGGGAGGCAATGATCTGCTGATTTTTATAGTTAGACTTCTACAAGAGGCCTTTCCGGATCTTGCAGTCTGGGATATGGACACTCAAGTTCAATGGGCACAAAGATTGCCATTGTCAATTAACCAGGGTAACCAGGCAAAATCCAAATGTGCTAGGCAATTTTTTGCCGCACCAAGCTATGTACTTTAAGGCGCTCCCATTGTCTCCAGTCAAGGTGGATGCAATGTCCATTTTTGTATGGTCTGACCTGTGTAAGGTAACAATGGACAAACTATGGAAGCTTCGCCAATTAATGGATCCTCTCAAAACTGTGGGTTCACAAGTGTTCTTGCAAGAACCAGCTCGTCTCAAGATTTTAAAAGAAGGTCAACAACACTTCTTCTTTAATGAGCAGGACGCTAAACAAGCCTTGTTAAGATGGCAAGTTACCAGCAAGGAATGATTTCAGGTCTTAATTTAGTGATTATCGTGTTAAAATAGAGGTCTCTTTTTTCTTTTTTTTGCAGATTCAAGACTCACGATTCAAGAATCTAAAATGATTCTTTAATTGGCTGTTTTTTAAAGAGAAAATAATATTGATAAGCTGTGCTGGGTCGGGTATGGTGTGGTCACAGGGGTCGGTGGTGGGGGGACTGAGAGGGTGTCTTCGGCATTCTGTCAGCATGGGACAGCAAGGAACGGGGCTATTCCTTTTCGTAGCTACAGGGGTGGGGAAAGGTGTAGGGTGGGAAGGGGAAGGGGAGGGGGGATTTAAAAAGCCACAGTTTATTGGATTTCACACAGGCGGAAAACTGGGGAAAAGGGCATGTAATTGGGGTATGGACTACTGGACCGGGTTTACATTTATTGCCCGATGTTGGAAATTAAATGCATGTGCTGGAATGTAGCAGGACTTAATCAAGCTGGAAAGTGACAGCTAGTAACGGAAGAGCTGCGTGTATTTAAGCTCCATATATTGGGGTTGGCGGAAACGCATATTGCATACAATTGGGATATGATGTTATAGTCGCAAACTATTTCTATTCGAGGGGTAGCTTTATTAAAGTCCAGGAGATGCAGGGCTGTTGTCCTTCAATCACTTTCTGATGCTAAGGGGAGATGGGTTATCTCGCAAATGATGATTTATGGGGGCAAATTTACAATATGTTTGGTATATGGCCCGAATAATGATTGCCCGGATGTTATATTTCATTTAACTTCTGAGATGCTCAAGTGATCTGGCAAAAAGATTGTGATGGGAGATTTAAATTGTATTTTGGATGGAAAGATTGATACTACTAACACTACTGCACGTGTTACAATGTGTAGAACCAGGGCGGCTGTCCTAAAACGTCTCCATTTACATCAATTGGAAGATTCATGGAGGAGGTTATTTCCAAACATACCAGGCTATACTTTCTACTCCGCACCACACACGCACTATTCAAGGTTTGAGATGATATTCGCTAATAGGGCTATTTTGGAAAATGCATTTGTCACTGTATGTCCCAAAATTACATGTGATCACAATCCGGTCATGATAACAGTGCAGTTGCAGTCCAATGCTCAGGAACCAATTAGGGAATTTACTTTTACTAGACATCTCCTCAGTAACCTGGAATATGCTGATTTTATGAGAATCACACTTGAGGAGTACATTGATAATAATCGGGGTATGGCTCCTATTGCAATGGTATGGGACTGTCTAAAAGCCTGTGCAAGAGGCACTACATTGCAATACATTATTAAACAAAATCGACAGAGGTTTTTTCAGCTGGAGCAAGAACAAAAGCGCTGTTTAGATCTGGAGCGTCAACATGATACAGCGTTTGCTTTAAAAGAAGTCACTGAGCAACTGATCTATCAGCAGGTTATCGAGGCCAGAGCCAAGATAAAGAGAAGGCTAAGGGATAGAGTTGCAAATAGCGACTTCAGATTTAGAACCAAACAGTATGAATATGGCGAAAGAGTGGGTCGCTTGTTGGCTATTCAAATAGCAGATCATAGGGGATCCAGAAGACCTCACTAATCTCCGCCCAATATCTCTATTAGCTGCCCCGGGAAAATGTTGGAGAAAGTCATACAGCGCCAACTGAGCAAATTTGTAGAAGTAAACAAAATCCTACATGAGACACAGTCAGGCTTCCGACCCGGCTTTAGCACGGAAACAGCGCTTATTGAGGTAGCCGAGTCAGTAAGGTGGTCGATGGATGCAGGTAACTCAGCAATGCTGGTACTCCTGGATCTGTCGGCCGCCTTCGATACGGTGGACCACGCCAGACTACTCAGCCGGCTGGCTGAGATAGGTATTCAGGATAGGGCGCTGGGTTGGATACACTCCTATCTATCCCAAAGAACTCAGAAGGTGGCACTTGGGACGATCTCTTCGGCACCCAAGACCCTCAGCTGTGGAGTTCCGCAAGGGTCGGCCCTCAGCCCCCTTCTGTTCAAGATCTACCTTGCTCCTCTCTTTACGCTAATTGCCAACTGGGGTGTCAAGGCAATCTCGTATGCCGACGACACCCAGTTGGTATTTCCGTACTCTGAGATGACGCAAGAGTCCTTTTCAAACTTCAAAGGCTGTCTCCAAGATATAGCACATTGGATGAACACGAATAAATTAAAACTAAATGCCAATAAGACCGAAGTTATCTTCTTTGGCAAGGGTCCCACCCCCGCCTCAGAACTTTGGTGGCCGACGGAGATGGGCCCTGCCCCCTCACCCAGTCACACGGCAAAAAATCTTGGAGTGAGATGGGATGATAGCATGTCCTTTACCTCCCATATCCAACAAGTCGCTGGCTGCTGCCTGAGCAAGCTGAGAAATCTCCGAAAAGTCCTGAGACTCCTCCCGGAGAGCTGCCGGAAAACGGTTATCCTTGCTACTGATACCTCACGGCTGGATTAAGCCAACGGACTCTACCTAGGCCTACCAAAATACCTGACGCAAAAACTTCAGGTAGTTCAAAATGCGGCTGCGAGACTGCTACTGCGAATCCCTCTCAAGCAGTCAGTCTCTCCGCATCTTCGATCCCTGCACTGGCTGCCAGCAGAATAAAATTTAAAGCACTGACGCTGGCGTTTAGATCTCTGCATGGCTCCTGTCCAGAATACCTGAAAAACCGCCTCCCGAGATACTCCCAAACCCGCGCATTGCGGTCCAATTGCCGTGTTCAATTGGCTGTCCCGTGCACGAAAAAGGTTCGACTAGGCGGTCGGACTTTTTCGGCAAACGTCACCGCTCTGTGGAACACCTTACCACAAGAAATCCAACAGGCCCCTTCTGAACCCTGCTTCAAGAAACTGCTGAAAACATGGCTTTTCACCCAACCCCGCTAGCTTTCCTATCTTTAGCCTCCAGGTCATCTGTGTTCTACTAGCGCCGGGACACCTCCTAGCGAGGTAGCTGTTCGGGCTTTACAAAATGCAGTATTATTATTAATAGGGCTAAATCATGTGTCAAATCAATCAAAGGGGTGGATGGCTTGGTTTACACTAGATCTACGGATATTGTAGAACAATTTAGGCTATTTTATGCTGACCTGTACGGGGATTCTCCTTGCTTTCATTAAAAAACTACTTCAGCTTACTTACAGGAGTGTGCATTGCCAGTTTTGGGCTCTGTACACATTAACCCCAATCTACCTCAAGCTATGTAATGCAATTATGCAAGGTGAGGAAGTTCCCCCTTCTTTGAACATTACGAATACAGTTGTTTAATTTTCACTAATTTGCTGTTGAAAAGAAAATATTTGTGGCAGTTCATTGCAAATATATATTTCCACAATACCTTATATTGTATAAAAATGATGTGCCTTGTGCCATGCCATTACTTACAGGGAAAGGAAACTGTTTTCTACATATGCCCTGTGACCATTACTACTGTAGTTTAGTGCAGATGATTCATTTGCCAAACATTTAATCATATTATCTGCAGCTTTTGACATCTATGACCTAACTATAATAAATTAAAGTGAAGACAAAAAAGTTTGTCTGGCCACCATTACATAGCTTGTAAAACAAATACAGCTGACGTTTAGAATATGGTTCAGTTCCCTTCAATAGAAATATGCTACCCATGAGATGTATACAAAGTTAACTTTTACAAACACTTCAAAATAGTTACTGTTAAATATGATTTCCTGACATGATAAGCATTTGGGAATTGTGCAGATCAGTGAAAGTGCCAACTCTGTATATGATTAAATTAAATGCATCGCTGCGGGGGTTATTTTTACCCTACGCAGCTTTTTTCTAAAAGCCGCGTTAGATGACGAGCTCAGCTCGTCATCCGCACACGCCCCCCCGTGGCTGAGACGAGCTGAGCTCGTCATCAGCATCGAAGGCGTTAAAGAGTTCAAGGCATGGAATTTGTGAAAATGTAGATCTCCCATGAGTCCTAAAAACATAAAACAATTAGTGAGCTAGAAAATGCACTTACCAGGGAGGGGAGATGGAATTTTTCAGAATATCGGATAATCCCTAAACCAATACTTCAATACAACTGGGCATTCTGCAACCTGAAGTTTGTTTGCCTGATATGAATTTAACAATTAAATAGAGTGAAAGGAACAATTGACCCAAATAGAAAACCCTTTTTCTTTTTGTTGTTAACAAAACAACAAAAGGTTTACAATGTGGGCCAATTGTTCCATTCACTCTATTTGTTCATGACATGCTTGGCAGGTGCACAAACTGTAGGTTGTAGGACATCTGATTATGCTGAAGCTCACCTATGAGACCCTGTTACAATCCTCTTCTTGGCCACTACATGCATCTTTCTCAATACTTTTTTTCCGAAGATTGGAACATCTGCCACAGAGTTTATTCAAAGTGAATCATTGAAGATAGACTGTATGTTTAGATGTTCTTTCCCACAATGGTTTACTATTGTAAAATAAAAATAAAAATTAAGATAGCTGTTGAGAGCCCCTATGTCACTTTTGCCTAACTGATAGGCGTCATCAGCAGGCCTCGCCTATTGATCCTCAAAGGGTATTATGCATTAACTTTCATCAGCTTCTACCTGCTCTCCACGGGTATAAATGAATGCTGCATATAGGCTGTGACAGTACTCTTACTTGAAGGCACATCACACACCGATTATCAGTTGTCTCCCACTAATGTGGCCCCTCAGTGTTGTGACAGTCACAGTTCACAATTGTTTCACAATTTTACTTTCGATGTGTGGCCAGTCAGTGCAATTACAGTTTGAGAAGTCTCTTGACCCCTCATTTGACATTCTTTATTACTTAATAAAGGGCTTATCTCTTTACCTTATTCAAGGTCATGATTGTTATGCTGCTTAATCAATCTAGGTGGCATAATATCTCGAGAAGCACAGTGCTCAGTCACGGTTTGTATAATTTTTTTTAGACCAGATATATAACAAGGGCTTACTTCATCTAATCTGTTAGTGGCTTAATTACGAGTCTGGCAGTCCACGGACTGCCAGACTTGTTGGGGCGCGTTGGCAGCAGTCTCCCAAGCGTCCACTTACAATGAGGGCTGTCAGACTGCCATTGCCCTGCCGCAGCCGCCAGGGAGTGGCCATTCCCTAGGGGTGTTGCGGCGGTCAGGAGACCTCAATATGCGTGTCGGGGCCACTGTGGTCACACCAAGCATATTTGGAGTTTCTTCTCCGCTATGGTTTTGATGGCAGTTCCTCCTCCATGAAAACCCTGGTGGAGAGGAAATAAAGGAGGCCCTACATGGCCCCCTTGTGCCCTGGGATGCACACAGGGGGGCACAATATGTGCTCCCCTGTGTGCATGCAACCCAGTTCCTGTAAAGCATGCATTTATTAGTCCATGCAGTGCAGGAACTGTTGTTGGCATTCCCATTGCTGTGCCTATTTTTAGGGTACCGCTGCAAGAAAAGCAAAAACAAAGACCACCAGACAGGAGGAAAATCCTAATCTGGTGGGTGGCCTGACCACGGCTTTGGTGGTGCGTCTGCTGGGAGAACCCGATGCTGCCCCGCCAAAGACCTAATTAGGGCCTAGGAGTCTTGAATGAAATATACATGTATATACATTTAAAACTTAAATCTATTAAGAATTATTTGTCAAATGTTATGCTATCATTACTTATTTATTTATATATATATACACATTTTAATAAATTAATGACTAGTGAATTGTCTAGTCTTTGAAAAATGCAAATAAACCTGTTTTTAAAAAAAAGATATTATTTATGCTAACAGTTACATATTATTTTCAATCTTAATCACAAATAAAGATCTGAATCTGCATAATTTTATATTCTCTCAAACATTGACTAACCTGCTCGCTCACCATACTTCAATGTGTCAGAATATAAGATAACAGTGTCACAGAAGCATAGATCATAACAGTATACGAGCACCTGAAATCAAAGCTTCAAAGGAATGTATATTTATTGATGACGTACGACATACTATAAAAAAAACAAAAAATAATGCCTGAAAAAAATCTATAAACACAAGCAGTTATTTTCCAAAGGTGATGAAATGTTTCAGGGAGATTATGCTTTTTATCAGGTCAGAAAATATTTTTAGGCAAGTTGCAAACGCATCATAGAGGAACATAATCACAAATGAGGAAAGCATAGACCTACGAGAGTGAGATTAATAAGGAGGAAGTGTTTGATAGTGGATTAAAGAGTCATTAGGTGTTTCATGGCTATGCATCTTCAGCGTGCCATTTTTTAATTGCACCGGCTGCAGGCTTCCGAGAAAAGCTTCAGTCACTGGCACTCATTATTTTACAAATTAAGCACCAAGTGCCATTTATGTTCATCTTCCATTAGGTAATATAACAACTCGTAAGAGAGGGTCCGAGGGAGGTGTTTAACGATAGACAGGCTAATACCCCCTGTGTAACTACTCAAATAACAACAAAGCCTGTAGGTCAAGTGGCGCTGAGATATATCACCTAACACTGGTGTAATTGCACAAAAAAGTGATTTAACAAAGACTATCAACAGTTGCTGGTTAAGTCCTATCAGCCCACCTAGTGGCGGAGCCTCATCATGTAGGACTTCCGAACCTAAGTCTGTGTGCGATCGCCCAGTTGTATTTTAGCGACGCATAACAGGACTAAGGTAAGGTCACCACAATTGTTAATACATAGGGTGAGGCTGATATGTGCAGTGCAAAAATTAAAGTAAAGTGAAGTGTATTAAAATGGCTATCAAAGCAAACAAAGACCTTTAATAGTGTTTGCCTGGACGTCAGATTAAAAAATAGTGAAGTAACAGTGTGAAAAAATCACTGTCATAACTTGCTCGGTAGAAATCCAAAGCGATCTAAAAAGGGGCCCCTAATGGAAGATGTGTGAGTAGTTACACATCTTCCATTAGGTGCATAATGCAGAAGAGGGCCCAAAACTGGTGGTTGTTGATAACTTTATGCCTAGTTTTAAATTAGACTATGTATGTGTTGGCTGGATGTCTTGCTCTCGTGGGTTGTTTTTTTAGGACGTTGCTTTTCTAAATTACACACATATTAATTTTTCTTCATTTCCTAGTCCCAGATCTTCCTTTATAATTTTGTATTGACTATGGATTCTGATTTTGCTTCCTCCCATCATTCTTGTATTGGCTGGATATGCATTTGTAATCTTCTGTCCTTTTACACTACCTGTATAATCTGTGTTTTGAGCCATTTTCTTCTTACAAAGAGCATTGTCAGCAATAAGACTAGCCCTTCAAAATACCTGCATGGAGTAGAGAACTATCCTTTAACTTGAGTGCCAAGGTCAAGTGTCCATGCTGGGAGGAATAAACCATATAATCTAGTGATCAAGCTTTACCAAACTTGCACGAAAGCAAACTTCAACAAGACTCTGGGTCCTCGGTCAAATTAATTGGTTTGCTGCCTTTTTGATTTGACTATTTTAGGCTTATTGAATGGGCAAGAGGTCAATTTCAGAGGCTTTCCCTATAATTGGTGATAGCAATTTAGTTCTGAATTAAGCAATAGAGAATTAAAATGTCCTCTACAGTTTATGACCCACTTATTAATCAAGATATGTTCTTGCTCTCACTAACCAATAATTGATTTGACATATAGTAAATATGAGAAAGAAACTACAAGAATTGTGTGTGAAGTTTGCTCTAATTGTACTGTGCACATTGAAAACTGTTTGTCATTACTTCAGGTGCACGTTCTTAGAGTTACACAACCCTATAGGCACATTGACATTGCTACATTTCATCCACTTAACACTCTATATTTGAACTGCAGTTGGATATTCTACAAGGAATGGTCTTAAATTTATTATGGAGGACGTCACCACCTTCCTTTTCATTTGGCATACCATTTAGCTGTAGATCTGTGAAGATTTCATGGGAACGTCAGGAGAAACCTTAATAAGCATCTGCTCTATTTTGGGTTCAAATCCCAGACTGTTGCAATTTTCTGCAACAATTCATAACTTAGAATATCCTGCAGATCCATCTCCTTGCACATTCTCAAAAATGCAGCATGTCCCCCATTATTGCCCTAGTCAGAACAGCAAGTTACCGTTCACCTAAAGCACAGATGAACACACCTTTGGCTAAAGTAAATATTAAAGGATGTGGCTGGCTAATGACTAGAAGAGCTGAAATGGCAAATTGGCTCTGTCTTACCAACACTAAGGCAAACCTTTTGCTAATACATCCTGAAGCAAACTATCACTGATCAAGACATTGCACCTTAAAGCCCAAACAAAACGAAAAATTAGCTCACAGGTGAAATCTCACAGGGTTGACTTCCATTGCCTATTTACTGTGACATGTCAAAGATTTTGAAAGAATACAAAGGCAAGAAAATGCATACTTTCTACAAAATGGAAGGCTCCTAAACTCCTTTTGGAAAAGTCATGATGCAAGGGTAGTAAACTGGCTCACTTTGTCAGTCTATTAAATGTAAAGCTTGTATGGACCAATAAAACTACCCAGCAGAAAGTGCAATATAAACTTTTGTTTTCATTATCAAGTATCAGCATCTACAATTCGGGAGATAACCTTCTGCTCAACTGGACAAAGCATTAATGAAGCATCTCCTAGGAGTCCTAAGACCTTCAATGATCAAGTGTCTTCAAGGGCTTGCTTAAAACATGTTGCATTGTGTAGAGATTTCTGGATAGTAAAAGTAAAATGCAGTACGTTTTCAATACATCTCAAGGACAGTGGTGCCATTTTAGAGTTAAACGAAATCACAATTGAAACCCCTATATTTTCCTAGGCTACATCTATGCATTCCTTTACAGTTGTTTAGACTCCAAACTTTGTGGAAGGAATGATATTTCTGTTATGGTTTACATTTCTCCCTGCTGTGTCTTTTTACAGTTTCCCTGTAGGCACATATGTGCAATTTCTGCTGCAAAGAAAGTATGCTCTTAGATACTTTAGTAGACTATACGTAGACCTCTTCGGTAGACTACTTTAGTGGACCTTAAAGTAAAGCAAATGTGAATAGGTTTGTAATTCTGGACATTACCATTAACATATGGAATTGAATGTTACTATATGGCTTAGATCAGCTCAATTGATATGGAAACATACCTTGGGCTGACGCTTTATAAACATCTCAACTCATTTAATTTTTTTAATTATTTTTTTAATGATACTCCGAAATTGGCTTCAGGTTTACCTCTACCCAAGAAGCTAACTGACCTGCAACGCTTAGATCCTCCCGGTAATATATAGTGAGTTCCATGCTCAGCTTTTCACCTAGTACTGTCTCAATAACTCTTGAAGCAGAACTCTATGTGATTTTGCATGAACCAGCTACCCACAATTAACTGCGGAGATGAGGAAACATACAGGCGACCGCTGCAATGCAGCTAGCTGTAAAGCATCCTCATAAACAACTCTTTGTGCCCTCCATTGAAAGAAAAACACAAATAGTTGTACTGGCACATCCATCTGAGTAAAGCCTCCTCTCTAAATACATCTACCCTGTGGTTATGTATAGCACTTACTTAATGGCACAAACAAGTCTTCCCTCCTTTTTTGCAGATTTATATAGTGCGAACTCGACCCGAAGGTATTGGAGCGCTTTACATGAGTACACACGTTACACAAGGGCACATTCATTTTTAGGTCTCGCATGCATTGCAGGGCAGAGCCCTGCGCCGCCTCCGCAAGAGATTTTGTAGGTGAGGACTTTCAGAAGAGGGCTTTAAGCTCCGCCCCTCATTTCCATTGGCCGGCGTCACCGTTTATGCTAAACGGTGGCCTACCATTGGAAATGAGGGTTTTCTGTGGACCCCCTTTCTTTCCGAGCCAGACTGGCTCACCTGGTTTGCATCTTTCGGGAAGACATTTCTTATCAGCTTGTTTATTTATAAAAGCTGATAAGAAATGTCTTCACAAAAGCCGTGAAGGAGCATGCACCAGGTGCCCTGCAACCACGCTGGCTTCATGTCTGGAGCATGCGCCAGTCAGCTCTCTCGTTGGTCTGTCACTGGCTGGTGAGTGGACTTCAGGCTTTCTCCGGGAATGGCATAATTGCCCATGAGCAGTGCTGTGACCTCGTCACATTCTCCAGGGGGAGAGGAGGGGTGTCATTTTGTGTTACGCCGCAGATGCTACCCTGAGAAAGGTGCCAACCCTGACTCCAAGAAGCATTTCAGTTCTCGGTGGGCGCTGTAAGCAGAGGGCTCAGGGTGATGGCTCGACAGGCAGAGGGCGCAGTAGCTTTCATGATAATAATGTATTTGCATAGTGACAACATGTCACACATTTTGTCTTTGATGCGCTCTATACAGAAGCTGCTTTTGTAAATAGTGAAATAATTGCGACATCTCTCCGCTGTGAAGTGTATGCCCCTAGGCGCTAGTATCCTCCACCTGAGAGAGTCTTACGGCTGTCCGTGGCACTCAAGGCGGCAGTCGATTGGTGTGTGTGTAACTCTGGGGTTGATAAAATGAATATTATTGAGTTGGGTAGCAATAAGCATCTGTTATTCAGTACGGAGAGGCCTACAGGTGAACGTGAGCTTTACAGCTACACATGTTAGTTATGTGCTCTATGCACATCACCGCCAATGTAACAATTAGGGGAGCTCTGACTGTAAAACTCAAGAAGAAGGAAGTTAAAAAGCATTTATATAACCCAATATGCTTCTCAGTGGTGAAAACTAAGACATGCATGATATAAAACACGAGAAGTCCTGCCTTTGAAGCGTTTTCTTTGTCAGAGAAGAGGCTCTAGGCATCGATTCACCTTATGACTCTTTTGGTGCTGCGAAAGGGCTGATTTCTGAACAGCCAGGTTTTTCCTGATGGAGACCTTAATGATTATTACAAGTCTTGAAATTAAATACCGAGACCTGGATTTGTGGCATCCCAACTTTCAAACAAGAATGCACCAGTTAAGTGGATACCTTGATAGAATATTGGAAACAGAAATATCGTGTGGACATAATATCGTGACAAAAATATTGAGGACCAAAATATTGAGAAGGTAGGAGGAAATAAGTATGTATAGATTTACTATTCTTAACTCCACATCTATGTACCGTGAAGATATACATATCGGCAAGGTACATATATGTGACGTTATATATAGTAAAACTTGGCTAGCCGATAGAAATTTACTGTCATGTTATTTTGTCCTCGCTATTCTTGGCACTGTATTTTTCCCCATGATATTTCTGTTTCCAATATTCTGGTTAAACACCATTAAAGCTTCATCCTGGAAAGCTTGTGCAATTCTTCGTTTTTTTCCTGTCTTGGAGAAATCTTCATCCTATTGAATGCGCTGGCACCACCTTCACATATAAATTACTTGGTTGATGATCCATGGTTACCAAAGTCTTTGTCAAATAAAATGTGTTACAAGCTCCCCTTTGATTAAAAACACTGCACTTATTAATCACAACATACCTATAGATAAGCATTATTTTATCATGTTGAGTCCTTTGACCAGAGTTGCTTTGATCGCAGAGATATCATGCAGACATTGTTGACCCAACCAACTGCACAGTGTTGCAGTGTTAAACTGCTGCAGTGAAGCTGCCTGGACCCTGAGATAGAGCTGAATATCTAAGCAAGTGCATAACTTACCCTTCATTAGGACCTTAATATCAGACCTCCTGCCAAAGGGCTATCAGCAAGGAAAAGAGTCAGTGTGGTGCTAAAGGTAGACTGAAGCATTGCTACTTACATCACTGAGCACTTACATCACTGAGCACTATCAAGCATATCATCAAAATTCAAATTCATACATCTTCCTTATCATATTTTTTAACACAATTTGTAGTTTTCACCAAACAGAATATAATCATCTCAGGACAAGAACACCAACAGTGATCTTAGAGTAACAGTCTCTAACACAACTGACTGAACCTCAGGGAGAGTATCCAAGAAAAGTTCTGCTGGGCTGAGACCAATAGACCATCCACATAGACATTGGCAGAATATTCATACATGAAATAAATAAAAGTTGTCTGCAGCATAAATTATGTCTTTGAGTGTTCATAAGTGTGTACTTTCAGCGTAGTGTTATATATATATATATATATATATATATATATATATATATATATATATATATATATATATATATATATATATATATATATATTTTGTAACACATTTTATTATTTCAAAGGTCATGTACAGTGAAGATCTCCTTACCCCATGATACATCTGTCATATTAGACATTACAATTATTGTCATTGAAGTGCAGTTTATACATTATCATAATCATGGTTATGCAAAATAATACAACATAAACATATTGAATGCCTCCCTGTTTCACTATTCCACTACTACGTTTCAGATGCCACCACATCACCCACCCCACCTAATAAATGACATAACTACGTAATTGCTCCTTCACCCAAGAGGCCCGCATAACAACCTTGACACAGATAGTCTGCCCATCTTTTCCGGATCTTGGGGTGTTTTTGCGGACATTCCCTGGCTTTGAATATTGGGATCTCCAATCATATACAGATATACTTGATGTTAGTCATAATCAGGGCCACTGGTGCTATGCAGCAAGTAAAGACCAAATTATGTGGCAGGGGGCACTACATTATGTGGCAAGAAAAATGCAAATAATTCTGCATAATGCAGCACATTGTTTGATAGTATCAGTTCATTATTTTGTTATTTTTACACATTAACAAGGTCTTGGCAAAGGTGTCACTTTATTTGTACTAATATAACACCCAAATACAGCAATATGCAACTAAAAGGTGAACGGTCAACCTTTGGGAAATGCCTTCTGCTGACCACCAACAAGCGTTGCCACATTTTTAGTTTTAAGTAACTTTTGATCCATTAGAGCTAGAAAGATTTTTTTTTAAATGCAAAAATACGCTGTGTCCTCAGGAACACATAATTCCAGTAGCCCTCGTCCTAACCTATGAGCTGTACTGTAGTATATTATTGGAAGTTGTATATCCGAATGATCCCTGGTAGAGTCCAGCGAAGTTTAAAAATGTACATGCTAATAGCAACGAAGATGAGGGTGGAATAAAAGCAGAATGTGATGGGAGAGAGAAAGGGAATGTGTGACTGCATGTAGAAAAAGGGAAAGTGTATGTTTCAGCTGTGAGCCTATAAGATATTGATGTGCATTTCTTTTTTAAAATTTTAGATGTCCAGAGAAGAAATGGAAGTCAAACAAGAACAAATATCAGAGGCATTACAGTCCACACAGATGTTCTTGGCAAAACATAGAGATAAGTAAGTAGATGCCTTTGCCATACCTATTAAACTGAATAGAATTTGTTATTATCATATAAGTAAAGCCTACTTCTATCATTAAGAAAATATCACTTTAGAGACAGGTACGTTACTCAAGTTAGCCAAAGGGGGAATTTAAGAGGCTATTATCACCCTAAATTAACTCCTTGCATAAATACCTGTGCCATGGTGGAAAAAGACCAAATGTTCCCAGGCGAATGCTGCATACTTGGATCTAGTGAAAAGTTAGGAACAGGGTATCAGGGAGACCACGTGCCAGCCACACTGCCAAGAGCAAGTGTGACAGAACTCTAGAATAAAACGAGATGTGAGCTGGAAAACATTAAACAGGCAGACCTTTTAGAACCCGATACACCAACATAGACAGAAATGCATAAGGCAAAAATTCCCATTTAAAACAAATGAAAAAGGACTGCAAGCCAGAGTCAGGCATAGCAAGGATGTAGCGGGCCGTGGGTTACAAGAGAACATGTAAAACATAGTAGAACCATGACTTTGTAAACGGAACTGCTCACACCCTGTTAAGTAGGGTGAGTAATTGTAATAATGATATTCAAGTACTGATGCGTGCAATTTAGATTTTGCCTTCCAGAACATCAGAGGGCAACCGAATTGCTTAAATCAGGGAAATATTTTAAGACTCTTGAAAGCCCATGCAGTCCTTAAATACAGAGAGTCCAGGGGTTTAGAATCAGTGAGATTAAAACAATTCGAGCAATGTTCCACTAGTGAGGCTACGATTACGACCTTGGTGTCTGCACATTTGGTCAATCTATTTCACTGTTTTGTCATGTCTATATAGTTTGCAGGATTTCGTATTTAAGTGCATTAGCGAAAGATATCCTACCATCTTGTTAGGAGAGTCACCAGTTCCTACTATAGTTTTCTGGATGCTCACTCTTTAGAGATGCCTGAGCGGCAGGTGGAGCAGCCAACCTTCATCGTGCCTCTAAAAATTTCACCATGATGACAAGGGGCACATAAAAGTGTATCTGTAACAGCCCAAACTCTTGAGGTACGAGTCAAGATTGATCATATCTCTTGCAGGCTCTCAATGCTAAGGATCAAATAGATGCATTAAAAAAGTAGTCTTGCCAGTAGTCAATCCTTGGTAAAGGCCTACAGAATAAGGCACTATAACGAAAAAGTATCCCACCAAGCTTTGAGTTTTTTTTGCCTATATCAAACCGGACACGGTGTGGGGGGATGATTGGTCAACCCGTGTGGGTATGCTAGCTCCGCATGACTTGGACGGGGAAAGAAAGGTTCCTTCGACCACTGGTTACCAAAATCCGGTCATACATTAAAGACACTAAACGTCTTCTGAACCTCCTTGACGACAAGGAAATGGACCCTAACAGTGAGACCCTGATATGCCTAGATGTAGAAGTACGCTACACGAGCATTTCCCTAGAAGAGAGCCTACGCATCATAAATGGACTCCTACAGAACAAAGACTGGCCCTGGAAAGACCTGATCGGCTGGATTATGACATTAACTCATATTGCCTTAACAGAAAACTTCTTCCAGTTTGAAGACCAGCTTTACCTACAACAACACAGGACTTCCATGGGCAGCACTTTTGCCCCGAGTATAGTTTTTCTCTACATGAGCTGGTTTGAAGAAGAGCATATTTGGAACAACAATCCCTACCATAATGAAATCCGGTTATGACAATGATACATCGACGACATTCTGATAATCTGGCATTGTACCAACTATACCATCGAAGCTTACAGAGAATGGCTCGACCAACTCAACCCATACCAACGCTTCACCATGACTAGCAACATAGCGAAAACTTCTTTCCTTGACATAAGCTTCTTACCAAAAGGTGGAAAACGGGCAAGCACCCACTATACAAAGCCAACTGACCGTAATATCTTATTACATTTCAACAGCCCACCTGCGGTCACTAAGAGAAAATCCCCCTATAGGACAGTTGCTCTGTATTAGGAGAAACTGTTCAGCCCTACGAGACTTCAACGAGGAATCAAAGAAGCTCACAGAGAATCTCGAAGAAATACCCCTCAAAAATTATTCAAAAAGCACAGAAAAGAGCACGGAATACCCCACGAGCAGCATTGCTTGACACAAATAAAAAGCCTGAGACTGACTCACTGATATGTGTTACAACATATAATTCCTGTTCCAAAGCAGTCAAGAGAATAATTTTTATAAAACTGGAGGATTCTTACATCGAATAAACTTACCTGCAAACCTCCACTTTTTTCGTTACGAAAAAACAAAAGCCTCAGGCACATGTTGGTTCATAGTTACGCAAGAAAACCTCAACTGTATCATGGGACATTACCCCTGTGGCTCGTGTATGGCATGTGCATTTACCAGACAATCCAAATACATCAACCATCCACAAAATACAAATTGTAACAGCAATAACGTGATATATACTTTCACATGCCCCTGTAACCTTCGATATATAGGGATGACTACTAGAAAAATCAAAATTAGGATTAACAAACACCAAAGCACTATAAGGTGCAAGAGATCCTCCACAAAATTGACTACATACTATCTGGAAAAAGGACACACCGACATGGATGTAAATTGGACAATAATAGAAAGAATAGATAATACCTGGGCCTTGCCAAGGAAACTACTGACTATGGAACAACAATGGGTGTACAAACTAAAGACCCATACATTGGGATTGAATGATGAAATCCCATGGGGACAGTTGAGATACTAACCGGTAAGAACCCCGGGACACATATACCAAGTTCAATACATGTGCAATCGGGTAATAGACCTTAGAAGCCCTATAGGATGTATTCCACCTATGTCCAAGTTTGTCCACATGCCTTTACTTTACCACGCCATCCAGCCCCCCAACTTAATAACTGAAATTAGTCTAATCTAATACAAAACATCTATGCAGTGCACAATATATATAGGATCAGATAGGCACAGAATTGTCTAGCACACCTATATGATGCATTTCACTAATGACAATAATCTATACGTGACTCTACCACCCCGCATCCTCTAGTCCCGAGTGTCAACCTTCCACCAAAGAACATTAGTCTCCGACTATACCCAAATGATGGGTCCGATTAATAACTATAGTACTCTTGTGACTTTATTTACTCACACCATATAGTACTTTTACATACCATTCTGCCATTTTATCACACATTAAAAATCCAATAGGGAGTTGCGTAACTGTGGACCCTTGATTTGGCACCCAGCTGTCCTTACCCGCCCTACTATCACAGCTAATGATCTGCCCCGTATTCTCGAAACTAAAAAACATTTTTTCTGGTGTTAAATAAAGTTGTGCTATACAATATACTCCAGGTGCAGCCCAACGCCATGTAAAACGTAGGCCTACACCGCCCACCGATCACGTGGTGCGGGACAGACCTGCAGCTACAGACCAATGTGGCTACAAAAACACTGATGCCTCCCGACTCTTTCGCGTCAAAAGCCGGGAGACATGGAGGACAGCTTAGGTTGTTTGCCGGGGCTGTTCCCTTGACGAAGTAAGTGACCTGGCCGGTCTTTACCGGTCCGTTTACAGCCGCTTGCAACCCACGAGGTAAGAGCCCATATGCACTCAAACTCAAAGTTTTGCCGCTTCTATCCTTTCTTCAAACATCTGTATCAATAGTGTTTGACTATAGGTAGCTCCACCCTCGCTCCAGAGGTAACTGAACACTCAAGTAATTTGGGTCAGTATTGTGGCATGCACCACCCAGCGCTATTACCATAAGTTTTTAAAGCCACCATGGTGTTTGCTTTAGTATGGGAAGTATGTTTACTTCCTTACCTTATACATAATGCTTAAGAATCTATTATTGAAATTACTGGAGCAATTAATATATTGCCCCACACCAAATGTCCCACAATATTCATGTGGCTGTATGACTGAACAAACAGAGTCGTGTTAAGAACTCTAGGCCTCATAAAAGTAATCTGAGACAAAATCCTAACTTTACGACTTTCGGGATTCACAAAAGTTATTTTGGAGTAGTAAAGTTAGGATTCCTAACTTTACAGTAGCGCCTCCTGTAGGGAGTGCTGTGGAGCAGTGGGGCCGGGAAGGAGCAGGCTGGGGGTACTAAACTACAGCATACGCCCGAACAGAGGTAAGTAAACAAAATAAATAAATAAAAAAATGTCATTGCTCGCGCTGCCAAATGCAATGCAGCGCGCGCAACGAAATTAATTTTATTTATTTGTTTACTTACCTCTGTTAGGCCGTATGCCATAGTTTACCAGCCCCACCCTGCTCCTTCCCCGCCTCACCGCCGGCAGCACTCCCTACAGGAGCCGCTACTGTAACTTTACTACTACTAAACTGAGACAAAATCCTAAATTTACGACTTTCGATATTCACAAAAGTTATTTAGGAATGGTAAAGTTAGGATTTCTAACTTTACTACTCCTAAACTGAGACAAAATCCTAACTTTATGGCTTTCGGTATTCACAAAAGGCATTTAGGAGTAGTAAAATTAGGAATCCTACATTTTTACAAAGTTACTGCTTGTTATTAAAAATCTGAATTCACTATTAAGTCAGATTATTAAAACACTACGGGCCTGATTCACAAAGGTAAACTTACACTTTTGTTGAAGTGTACACTTGCCTTAGAAACTTTACAACTTTTAGTATTCACAAACTATGGGCCTATTAAGCTATTAATCTAAGGAATAGCGATTCCTTAATAGCGATTCTCGCTATTCCTTATGCATGTAGGTTTCGCTAAAATATTTGCGATTCCTACATATCCCTTAATTGCGAATCACAAATTGCAATTCGCAATTAAGGAATGCTGTCCCATTAATTCCTGTGGGCCTAGAGGCCCATAGGAATGAATGGGACAGAATTCGCAATTTGCAATTACCAAACAGGTAATTGCAAATTGCGCATGCAATCTCAGGGGTGCAAAGGGGCCAAAAGGCCAGCCTGATGCCCTCCCAACAAAGGTAAGTATGCACATGTGGTGCACACACATCCCATAAGGACATGCGTATGCACCACATTGCACTTTGAAAAATAGATTTGTTTGCATTTTTCAGGGGAATCGCAACTTGCCATCAACTTTAAGTTGATGGTAATTTGCAATTTCAATTTGCGAAAATGCAATTTGTGAATGCATCGCAATTAGGGAACCACAATTTGTGATTCCCTAACTGCATTCGCAAAATAGGTTATCGTAAGAATTGCGATTACCTGTTTTGGCAATGCCTATGGGCTTGATGCATCGAAAATAGCATTTTACCGGTCACAAACAGGCTGATTCTGTGAATCAGCCCGTTTGTGACTGGTAAAATGCTTGATGCATGTGCCCCTATGAGTGTAATTTTACTACTAGTAAAATTAGTAGTGATAATATTACACTCACAATTTGTGAATACCAACACAGTAGTAAACTTACTGCAAAGTGTAAGTTTATCTTTATAAATCAGGGCCTTTGAGCCTGATTCGCAAAGGCAAGCAACTGTGCCTAAATCAAAGTCATGGTCTACAAAAATGTCCAGGAAGTGCTTGCAAAGTCCTAGGTTGTCGTCCCTTTCCAAGTCCTTGGGTCTCTCGGGTAGGTCGAGGCACAAGAAAAAGAATAAGTCGAAGAGATCTTCACTTCTCTTCACCCATCCGCCGAGGAGATGAGGGAGGAGAGTCAACATTTAAGGCCTGGCTCCTCAGTAGAGCTTGCGCCTGGGCTGACTCCATGGCTCCTTAACTTTCTGGGAGCCAGAGCAACCCTGCCCAACTAAAAGAGTTCTATCAGGCCATGCGCCTCATATTTTGGTGGTCCAACCCCTCTGACCAACCTTTGGGCCCTGCGCAGGGGGAGGGCACCTCATCTGGTTCTGCGCTGGTGGCACTGGCTCCAGTGGACCCCCATGGGTCTAATCCTGGATGAGGACCAGTGACGGTCATACTAACTCGACCTTCCCCGATGCAGATCCAGTTGCTGATGCTCCCGGCCCCCCGGCTCCACCATCCCCATTGTGATCTTCAACTCTGATATAGTGCCGATGGGCGACGCCGGACGCCACCTCTAGCTGTGACAGGAGCCTTACCCCTATTCCCTTGGATTAGAGTGTGGGTAAGAATGGATGGGCCGTTGGACCCTGGAGAATACCAGCAATATGAGGAGGACCCTAGCATGGACTAGTGAGAGGAACTGGATGAAGCCAGTAGACTGGATGCTTCCCCAGATACTGGTATACTTTCTCCCCCTACCATAGCTATGGAGGAAGGAGCCATATATTCAATGGTGGTGCAGAGGGCGGCTGAGATCCTCAACCTTCAGTTGCCCTCGGTGGCAGTCAAGACTGACATCTTGACAAAGGTGCTGCAACCTTAAAGTCTCCACATATGAATCGCTACTCCTGTTTGGGGACTTGGTCCAAACCCAACACAGGGGCTCCTGTGAATAGGATGGTTGCCCGCCGCCGCCGCCGCCTCGCTCCTGGGACCCAAAATTCCTCACCCAACACCCTACCCTGGAGTGCTTATTGATCCAAGCCTCAACATCCCATGGTAGATTTTCTACTGCTACCCTGGATAGGGAATCCAAGAGGCTTGTGAACACAGCATGCCTATTACTCCCACACTCTGTGGACACAGTTGTGCAAGTGCTGCCGTAGGTCCCCGGGGAGGCCCGGGCTGAACTCTGTCACGCTGTTGCAAATGGGAGAGATGCTGCAAAGTTCCTTGTTGTGGACTTGACTTGACACAACCGACTCACTGCACAGAGTGGTTTCTTCGATGGTGGCCTCGAAGTGCCACACCTGGTTGAAGATGACTGACTTTTTGAGGGATGCCCAGGCTTCTCTTATAGACATGCCCTTCGATTGCACCCGTCTCTTCTGAGACAAGGTGGATTTGGCGCTCCAGCGCTTAAAGGACAGTCGAGCTATGGCCAAGTCCATTGGCTTTTCTATGGCCTCCTGTAATCCCCAATCTGTTTTTCGCTCCTTTTGTGGCTTCGGAAGGGGCTTCCCACTGTGTCAGCTCCCTCCTAGCAACCGAGCTGTGCCTGCTCCCCAGCCTCTGCATGGCCAAGAGTGGGGTATCCACACACCTTGTGGGTCAGGGAGCCAATGGTCTGGTCACTCCATGCCTTCACCCCCCCACCCCCCACGGCAGCTGCAACTTCCAAACCCTCCTAATCTGCCCCATCATGGACATCCCACTGGCGGCAGGATCCGCCATCGCCTGCCCCAATGCTAGTTCACAACACTGGGCAGGTAGGTTCTACAGATTGTCCTAAGGGGCTACTCTCTCCCCTTCAAGAGACTACCCCTCCATCCATGCCTCCATCTCACAACCGGCTGCTGGAGGATCATCTGTCCCTTCCCCGCAGGAAGTCATGGCTCTCTTGGCCAAGGGAGCGATAGAGAGGATTCCAGGGCCAGACGTAGGATGCGGTTGCTATTCCCACAATTTTCTGGTCCCCAAAAAGGCAGAGGTCTTTGCCCTATACTGGACCTGCGAGCCCTCAACTTCTTCCTCAAGAAGAAGAAATTCAAAATGCTCACCTTGGCCCAGGTCTTGCCTGCCCTGGACCCTGAAGACTGGAAGGTAACGTTGAACTTGCAGTACGCCTCCTTCTTCATTCCCATCCTGCCTGCTAATCAGCAATACCTGCAGTTTATGGTTGACCACGAGCATTTTCAGTTTACTGTACCCCCCCTTTGACCTTACCAGTGTCCCTCCGGTGTTCACCATGGTGATGGTGGTGGTTGCAGCTCAGCTGAGGAGATCAGGGGTGTCAGTCTTCCCCTATCTCGTCGACTGGCTGCTGAAGGTGGGTTTGCCCCATGCTGTTGTCTCCCAAATCCAGACTATAGCAAATCTCATGAAGTCGCTGGAGTTTACTTTCAACATGTCGAAGTCACACCTTACTCCCTCTCGGAGGCTCCCTTTCACATGTCCAATATAATATGCTGGCTCTGCAGTGGGAGTTTAAGTTTCAGTTAGCACAGCATCAGGGGAACCTCTCTGTCATGGTCTAGATCTTGGAGAGAACTGCGCATGATCTGCAGTGGTGGCTAACAAACTGCGATTGGGTCAGAGGCAGACCCCTCTCCCTTCCTCAACCAGATCTCACAGTAGTGACAGATGCGTCACTCCTGGACTGGGGCAGCCATCTGGGAGAGGTGAGGATGAGAGGATTGCGGTCTCCAGCGGAATACGAACTCCACATCATCCTGCTGGAGCTCCATTCGATCCGACTGGCCCTAAAAGCCTTTCTACCCTCCATCAAGTAAAGGATAGTGCAGGTGTTCACTGACAACACCACATGCATGTTGTACTGTGGAGAAGTGTGGCTCAATGGTTAGAGCAGGCAGACCTCGATGCAGAGCTCTGGCCAGGGACCAGGGTTCGATTCCTGCCCCGGCGGGTCTCGGGCTCATTAATTCCCCTGACTGGATATTCTCGCCTCAGTGCCTATTCTGATCATGGATCCCACGCTGCAACTCTGGGCAGTAGCTTGCTTAGTCTCCACAACGGCCCCCACAACGCGAGGGATGCCTGGTCTGCACCATGGGGGCGCCCAGGAGTGGACACTTCACAGGGAAAGCCAGGAAGGGTTCCCTTGCGGTATTCGTACAAGCGCCGGGAAACCCACTGCGGGTAGCTGTGTGCTATACAAGTACAAAAACATTTACATTTACTGTAACAACCAGGGCTGTGTGGGGTCATGTACCCTCTGTCAAGTGGCCCTGCGTCTCTGGGCATGGCTGGAAGAGCAGGGCATATCCCTGGTGGTTCCCTGAATGCCAGCCAGGACAAACTCAGCCTCTGATGCCTAGCAGATCATGAATGGCATCTCCGTTCGGAGGTGGGGCAATGCTTCAGTGGAGAGAGCCTTGGTTAGATCTGTTCGCATCCATCGTGGATTGTCAGCGGTTCTGCATGCTGGAGTTTCAAAGGCAGCTCTCACAGGGAGACACTTTTCATTTTGAGTAGAGCTCAGGTCTCCTGTACTCCTTCCTGCCCATACCACTCCTGTCCAGACTTCCCAAGAGACCAGGAACGACTGGGCCCAAGTCATCCTTGTGGCTCCGGACTTGGCATGGAGAGTTTGGTATCCCAAGCTACTGAGCATGGCAATCTATCCTCCGACCAATCTGCCCATTTGGGAGAACCTATTGTCGCAGCAGCAGGGGAGGGTTCTCCACTCTAACCTGTCCAATCTCTGTCTTGCATGGAGATTGAGTGGCGACAGTTGACAGCTTTCGACCTTCCTCTCGAAGTATGTAATGCCATTTTAGCTGCCTGGCGTCCCTCCACAAAGACGGTATACGCCTGCTATTGGAAAACATTTGTGTGATGAAATGCAGAAAAACACATTGATTCCCTTTCTGCCCCCCTTTCTGAAGTTTTACTCTTCATTCTCTGTCTTGCCCAGCATGGCTCTGCTCTGGACACTCCTAAGCGCTTTCTAACTGTTCTTCTTGCCTTTTTGCGGCTCTGACCAACCCTCATTGTTCAAGTCCCCTATTGTACATAGGTTCCTAACAGGTCTTGTCCATCTAATCCCCTTCACAATTTATTATGCATCAGTGGGACCTTCATTTGGTTTGTACTTTTTTAATGTGTACTCCTTTCGAGGCTCTCCATAACTGTCCCCTCAGGCTTTTGGCAATTAAAATGGCGTTCCTTGTGGCAATTACATCTACCTGTAGAGTGAGTGAGCTGCATGTCTTATCATCTGAACTACCTTACCTCTTAGTCTATCCTGACAAACTGGTGCTTCGTACACATGCCTCCTTTCTACAGAAAGTGGTCACCCCATTTCATGTGTGCCAATCTATCACCCTGCCCACCTGTTATGTTCCTACACATTCCTCTAAAGAAGAGGAAAGACTCCACCGTCTCGACCCAAATAGAGCATTGTTGTTCTACCTGACCGCACACAAGGGTTTCAGGTAGACGACCAAGTCGTCCTGAGGTATTTTGGTTCAAAAAATAGTCAATCTGTGCAGAAGCAAACCATCTCTAGATGGGTCTTGCTCTGCATCAAAATCTGCTACGCACAGGTCATGAAGAACATCCTGAAGGCTTGCAAGCTCATCCCACCAGAGCTAAAGCTGCGACTACTGCATAAGCATGAGGAGTTCCAGTCGTGGACAACTACCAGGCAGCAACATGGACACGTTCACCGAACATTAGTGTCTGGACAGACAGGTCTGTAGAGATAGGCACTTTGCCCATTCGGTCCTGCAGGACTTCCTTGTGTGAAATTGGCCCGCAGACCCACCTCCTGCGAGGTATCGCTTGGGTATATATTCAACGGTAAGGAATCTGCAGCTAAAAGTCTATAAGATGAACAAGTTACTTACCTTTGGTAACGCCTTATCTGATAGAGACTACATGTAGGTGCAGATTCCTTACCCCCTGTGGGAGGGATGGGCGGAAATAGAAGCTAGGATGCTTTAATGTTCTGTCAATTGTGCTGTTTATTAAATGAATTAAGGATGGCTGTGGTGTCTTCTTAGGGCTTAGAGTCCTTGGGCTGGTGTACTCAGAGTCTTCTTCTTCTTGGTATGTTGGATCCTCTGGTGTCTGCCGACCCCCAGGACGCTCAAAGAGAAAGACAAGGAGGACGGTAAGTGTTCTGGCCACAGAACTCTTTAACTAAATCAAAAGAGGGAAAACTTTCACCACACCCGGTGCCGTGTCTAGGGTCTCAAGTTGAGGGAGGTTCACTCGACGTCTGAACTCCTAAGGTGACGACAACTGGTTGGCCAAAATTGGACTTGTGACCCTAGCTGCCTAGCGTGAGGGGACAATTGAGAAGTGCCGGGAGGTAGTGCTCAGGGAGATATTTAGGACAACATAGGGTAAATTACAACAATGGTGCTGTGAGCGCTATTAACAGTGCCCTGTTCAACGCTTCCTCCCTCCTCCCGAAAAACGTCCCTCCCACTTCCCGTTATGGCTCAGCTGCGCCCGGTGTGCGGAGTCACTCACCTTCCAAGCCGTAACTCTCCTGAGTTATGGCGGCGGTTGCGCCCTCCTGGGGGGGAGACGGGATCCACCAATCTTCGGACCACTCCTCCACGTCAGCGGCGTCTTCAGCGGGCTCCTCCGTTGTGGTGTCTCGTCTCTCCGACTTCTCGATCTATTCAGTTCCTCGTGGGTCTTCTCGGTATTCTCTTCCGGCTCCATTGACGTCACCCCGTGGTGCGTCCAGCCCGGCCTTTTCCTCCTGAAGCGCCTGCTCTGATTGGTTGTTGATGTAAGGTCCTTCCTCGACTTCCTGAAACAGAGACTCGGACCAAGAGTTACCCAGGTTTCCGATTGCCGGTCCTCTGTCCTAGGTGATCCCCTCTATGTTTGTGAGTATCGGCTCTATGTTCTCATTATTCCTAACAGGTTCCTTCTGACACCCACATACCCATCCTCACTGTTCGGCAAACGGATTTCTAGGGACTGTGTTGATCCCTTTCAGGGACCTAGTTTTCCACAAAAGTGATCAGTGTTCTTCGTGGCTCTGTGCTTCTAGCATGGAAAGTCATGAAAAGAAACTTGTTGGACTTGGCCCTTTTTGGCAGGTTCACCCCTAAACTTTTTGCCTTTTCTCTGACATGGTATTGGTGGTTTTAGCCCTCTAGGCACTTTAGCACTGTGGTCCAGTGTAAAGTGCGTGCGCTCTCTGTGTTACATTTGAAAGGTTGGCCTGCCCTCCCATAGGAATGCATTGGGGATTCCCTGTTCAGTGTGTGTCAGTGATAATTCTTGTTATGAGAGGAGCAGTGTGGTCAAGTCTGGTATGTATGAAATGGTGTGAATAAATGTTGTGCAATGGTGTGTGCAGATTTATTGTTGTTATTTTA
The DNA here is from genome assembly GCF_964263255.1 of Lissotriton vulgaris. Taxonomy (NCBI): domain Eukaryota; kingdom Metazoa; phylum Chordata; class Amphibia; order Caudata; family Salamandridae; genus Lissotriton; species Lissotriton vulgaris. Next base: position 433,268,540 of record NC_141694.1, on the reverse strand, counting down.
GAAATGCCACTTTTAGAAGGTGGCATTTATGTGTGCTATGTGTCTGCCTGCCTGATGTTAATTGCATATCTGGCTTGTGAGTGACAGGAGCCATCTGGCTTGTGAGTGACAGGAGCTGGTAGGTGTGTGTGGACCCAGGAGTGGCAGGATGAGTCAGCGCTGGGCTGAATAGGACATCTGGGCTGTGAGTAGTGGGCGGGGTAATCCCCTGACTCTGAATAGGAGTCGTGTGTCTGATCACCTAGCCCCCACCTGACAAAGGGGAAGAGAAGCTTTCAAAACAAAGTGCTCCAATTCCACCCTGAATCAGTTGTATCTGGTTCCCCATACCCTGCACTTTAGACAAAGGAATTCTGGGTATAAATATAGGAGCTGAGACCCCATAAAAATTGTCTGTACTCTGATGCTGTTCCTGAAGGGGCATGCTGCTGCTGGGGCCCAGGGGGGCTGCCATGAGGGTTTGCCTCCCTGGGCCCTGCATTGCCCCCTGGATCTTTCATGGACTTTTGCTGCGGAGCTGTGGCTCCTAGCCCTGGAGAGCACTTTATTTCTTTACACTTCCGTTAGGAGGAATGCGTGGACTTTGCAGCGCTGAGCTGCACTTTATTGGGAGGGAATCCCCAGTGTAGGGATTCCCCAGGCTCCGTGAGTGAGCGGGAGCCCGCCCGCTTATTTTTATATTTAAATCATGGGTGCCCACCCCACATGGCCGCTTTGTATTTATTTTTAGTTGCTGGAGCCCACCCTGCATTCTATCTTTTAAAAATCACCGCTGCGGCCCAGGTCGTGAAGCGAAAGTCAGGCATATCTGCCTGACCTTGGACGGAGACTGCCCCGGAAGGAGGAAGTCTAGCGAGGCTGCTGAGAGCAGCGCGGGGCTCCCGTGAGTAAGGGAAGCCCTGCATCAGTGCTGACCTTGTCGGTGCAGAAGTCCCGGGTCCCAGGAGGGGGCCCGGGTGAAGTAAAAAGAGAATCCAGGCGGGAGCCCACCCTGCGCTGGACAGTGCCCAGGATGAGGAGTCTTCCCCCTTGCCGAGAGCCTGGTGAGTAAGGGATGACTGGGGGGGGGTAAAATCGAGGCAGGGCCTATCCCTCGAGCGGACCCGCAGGAGAGCGGGCCGCTCCAACGTCGCCTGTGCCACCCCCTTCAGCGCTAGAGTCTGGGCTGTCCAGCAGTAGAGCCGGCTCCCCACTGATAAGGGCATTTCTTGGCATTGTTGTGGTGCTGGTTCATGCCCCACGCCTATTTCCTGAGTGGCCCGTCTGGCAGCCGGCCGCTCCAACGAGGAGGCAGTTGCCCCGCTTGACAGAGGGCAACTGCAACGTGCAGCATGCTTGTTTCCAGAGCCCCAGTGAGGCCCAGAGGGCACAGTTGTGCCAGGGCCTTTGTTTCTATTTACAGCAGCACCACACCAGCGCGGGCAGCTGCAACGTTTTGCGCACCTTTGTTCGGAGGGCACCTTCAATGCCCAGGCCTTCCTTTCATTCCCAGCTTCACCGCAATTAGTGCCAGCAGCAATGTTTAGGCTACGTTCTTTGGGGGCATTGTGTGAGATAGGAGTGAGATGCCCTCCTCTGTCCCCGTACTTTCACAGCTGTACAGCACTTAGTGACAGCTGCAACGTTTAGGTGCGCAATTGCGCACATGGACTCCGCTGCATTGGCAGCAGCCCTGACATTTTGGACACAAGGCATATGAGCCCCTTTGAGAAGGCCAGTTGGCCAGGAGGACTGTTAGGTTTGTAGGGCGCCAGGCCCTAATGTGATTTATGCCTCTACAATGGTTTTTAGGTCTCGCCTGTCGATGCGCATGCGCATCGAGCTTGCAAGACTATGGGGGCTTATCCACTCTTGAACCAACTTGCAAGGAATCGTGGCGATTCCTTGCAGTGCACGAGAAATTTAAGCTCAATGCTCATGCGCATTGAGCTTAAAAGCGCGTGCACATGCCCCCAGCCGCCTGCCTTGCCTACTCTCTCTCTCACACCCTCCCCCAGCTCCGCCCCCTCACTTCTTGATTGCACGGCCGCTAGGCCGTGCCTCCCCTACTCTCCTCCCCCCTCCTCCTCCTACTCTCCCCGTTTTACCTGTATCTGCTACCGCTTTTAAAACTTATGAGACGCGGCAACCTCTTAAAATGAGATCGCGTCATTGGTGATCTCATTATTAATGTGAATGAGCCCTCCTCAGCCGGTTACTGTTTCTTAATACCTGAACCGTTTCCCAGCATTCTATAAACTACTACGGGCAAAACATCCTCTTAGGATAAGGACGCACTGTGATGAATATATCTCTAGAGTTTAAGAATGGACTATGAAGGTAAAGCATGCCACTAGAGTTTAGGCGTGTTGTTAATCATGCAGTCCACCCCTTCCCTCACATGAGACAGTCTACCCGAGTACACTGTCCCATCCAGGTCTCCTTACCTAGTCGCCCGTATTGCGTTACATCCGACACGTCCTCTCTCCCATCAGCGGAATGAGGACGGACGGAGACTTGTGCTATTTATAGGGATATCTCATCTCACTAATTATTTAATGGGCATCTATTAACTAATTTACTTTTAACCTTTACCCAACCAATGTCGGGCGCCATTTTAGTAGTTTTTAACAATCAAATGCTTATGTTCCCCGCTTTACCGCTGCATCGCGTCTTTACGCGCCATTTTTGTAGTTTTATGGGTTTTTGTATCTTATTCAGTTCCGCGCATATCGTCATTTATTTACACTCAGTGAGGATTTAAAATCTCCCTCACTTATCCCATAATATATATTGCATTTATTCCCTTTTTTTTTCTTTCGGCGGTGTTTACTTAAAAAAGGGGCAAACTGCCGTCTAATCACGGAATGGCTATATCTCCGCGATCGCCATTTTGGTAGTTTTAAGTTATATTCCGGAACTCGCCGGGCCATAAATCTCCCTGCTCAATTCGTCTCTATTCGAGGCATTCCGCTATACATCTCGCTACCATTAATTGTTATTTGTGGCAGATGTGTTGTATATATATTATGCAAACATCTTACCCATATCGCTATTGCAGTAACTTTTTGGCCAAATTATATTTTGTACAGGCATAGGATTAACATAGGATTAACATTGGTAACATCTCTATTGTAACCAGTACACCAATTATTTCAAACCCTTCATACGTTATATGGGATACTCCATTGTTTCCACAATATAAACATTCTACATGCCTCTCCATGTGTATTTAGGGATAACTCCTAAGCACCCGTTGGAAGAGCTTAGAGTTCTGCTACGAGCGCACTGTTTCTCTCTCCTTCGTAGATAGAGAGAGCTGAAAATATGCAAGGCCCTCTCAGCGATGGTTACGGTTTACAACATTATCCTCTGTTTAATGGGAGCCAATGTAAAGGCTTCAAGTTTTACATAGTATTGTCTTTTGGGGCATACCAAAATAAGATAGGCCGCTGCATTTTGGACTAGTTGGAGTTTATTAAGAAGTCCTCTTGGTAGTCCAACTCACTCCCTCGCCCACCCTCACCCTCACACCCTCACTCATCCTCACCCCCTCATCCTCACACACCCTCACTCACCCTCACACCCTCACCCCCCTCACAACCCTCTCACCCTCACTCAGCCTCACACCCTCACCCTCACACACCCTCACCCTCACACACCCTCACCCTCACACCCTCACTCATCCTCACCCCTCATCCTCACTCACCCTCACACCCTCACAACCCTCTCACCCTCACTCAGCCTCACACCCTCACACACCCTCACACACCCTCACCCCCCTCACCCCCCTCACCCTCGCACCCTCTCACCATCACCCCCCCTCACCCTCACACACCCTTACCCTCATCCCCTCACACACCCTCAGTCACCCTCACACCCTCACCCTCACACCCTCTAACCCTCACCCTCACCCCTCACACACCCTCACACACCCTCACTCACCCTCACACACCCTCACCCTCACACACCGTCACACACCCTAACCCTCACACCCCCTCACTCACCCTCACTCACCCTCACACACCCTCACACCTCCTCACCCTCACACCCCCTCACCCTCACACCCCCTCACCCTCACACCCCTCATCCTCATACCACTCAGTGCTACTACACATATTGTGTTACAATAGATGTCACATTTGCGAAAGATAAAAATATTGGCATTGTAAATAACAAAGCTATTAATTTCGCTATTTTCAAAACAAGCACATAAATAAAAAATGTGTCCTTTACAATACCAATAGGTCAAACTTTCCTAATGCGAGACCTATTGCATTGCTGTGCTTCTCTCCCCTGCTGCACTCTCCTGCTCTCTAGAGATGTGGCCTAACGACCAGAGCTGCCATCTAAGTCACATAAATACAAAACATGTTGCATTCCAAATGCTATAGGAGTCACATTCGCGAAAGTTATAACTATTGGCGTTGTAAATGACAAAGCTATCAATTTAGCTATTTTAAAAACCAACAAATAAATAAAATAATTGTCATTTACAAGACCAATAGCTCCAACTTTTGTAATGCGAGACCTATTGCATTTCCAATGCTTGTTATTAGGAGGTTATGTGCGGATGCAATTTATGTGGTGCTAGGAAATGTGATTTATATTCTATGATTTAAGCACCCTGATTTATGCCTTTAATGTGGTTTTATGATTAGGAAGTTTTGCATACTGTAGTTTATGCATGTGAGGTTATTCTCTACTGTGAGTTATGCCCCTAATGCAAGTTATGCTTAGGAGGTTCTGGTCCAATATGTTTAGGCTTAAGAGGTTGTCGCAGAATATATTTCACGCCTAATGTGATACTGTGCATAATATGATTTGTGTTACAGGATGATGCTGAGTATAGTGTTTGCCAGTAATTACTTGTTGTGTTCTACGTTTATTAAATGTTCTACAATTACTATTTTTACTTAGAGATGGTTCTGACAGTGGTGCAAATGGCCCTGTCACGTGTATATAATCCCCTGTAAATAGTACCCAGTGTCAGTTGGCTCAGTGTATATTGTGTGATTACTATTCTAATTTGTTTTGTGACGATACAAAGGCTATTTTTGATATAACCTTGTGTGGAGTTCCTTTTGTGGCGTGCCTAGTAGGTTGTTGCTGTGTGTGTTGCGCAAATGCTTTACACATTGTCTCCGGGATAAGCCTGACTGCTCGTGCCAAGCTACCAAGGGGTTGAGCAGGGGTTATCTTTGGTGTGTAATTCCCTTGCCCTGACTAGAGTGGTGGTTTCTGCCTGGCTTTGGCGCAAGCCTTAGCCAACCAGAAATCCCATTTCTAACAAAACTGATGTCAGCACACCTAGGTGGCGCCTATATAGGTGCTGTGGACTTAACTTCCAGCGCCGATGATGCACACAAAGCTGATCAACCTACCTACCATTGCGCAAGGATACTGCTGATGGAAAATATTCCAGATCCAGTCTGACGCCAGTCTGACGCCTGGCAAATTCAAAGGGAAGTAATCTGGTGCTAGATATAGTCTCTGCCAGATAAGGAGTTACCGAAGCTAAGTAACACAATCATTTATTTTTGTGAATAAGGCTCTAAATGTTGAAGAATTTTTCTATCCCTTTCATAAAGGGAGGTGAAAAATTAAGATGTTAATTCCACCTAGTCCTACCAGGGAAAAGTCTCTCCAAACCTACAGAGTGCAATAGATTTTGACTTTTATTTCACTTTGAGAACACACTAACCCCATTATGTAATATGTGCTATTTTTATATATGAGCATCCTGCCCTATGGGCTTACAGGGTACACTTTAGGGGTGACCTAGCAATATAACAAAATAGGCTTTTCCTATGTGGCAAATGCTTTATTGGCTGCCATGTGTCACTGCCAAGAATTTAAACTGTTGTCCAGCCCAAGCACAGTGATGCTCCTGGCAGTCCTATATTTTTATCCTATAAGTGAGTGGTGTAAATACACACTGTAGGTCACGTATGACATTTAACTTTTTATGCTGCAGGTGCACTTATGCCACTATTTACAATGGACGTATAGTGACAATAAACTAGCCAAGTAGGGAGTTCCAATGTACAACACGTGTTTTAGAGGGGAAGCACAGACACGTGGCTTCTGTTTAGAATTCGTTTAGTACACTATTAAATCAAGACATAGAAAAATTGGGGGCCTGCAACAAAAATATGTTAATTTCTTACACATTCTCACAGCTCAAAATCTATTCTAGACTGTATACATTCATGTCTACTTTATTGTTGTAGTATACTTATTTAGAAATTGAGGGAAATAATTATTTCAACCACATGCACCTGAAGATTACTTTAAACAATGGTTATTGAAGCTAAGGTAAGGAAGTATTTGCCCAGTAAGGTCAACCCTTACTCATTCCCAACTATTCCTCTGGATAGGGGCGGAGAAGTCAGAGGTTTAAGGTTTTGGCAAGCACATATTTTCTTCTGCCAGAGTAGCATTACAGTCTGATTTTGTGAATGCTGTTTATTTGCTGATTAAACCCATGACCCTTGGGACATGGCCAATGAGATCTTGCTGACAGTCATAGCATACCTTTGGGCCCTCTATGTTCAGATGATTCATTATGGATAGGACACGACCAAGTATGATGTCCACGCAGTGACTACCACTGATTGCCTAACGGGGGCAGTTGGTACTTCGCCGTAATGCATGGGTGCGTTCCACAGGCTTTTCCGGCAATGTATAGGTCTCTCTCATAGATATGATATTTGAACAGTTTGGCCTTTTTGGTGAGCAGACAGGCAATGCATTATTCCGCTTTATGGGCAGTGGAGCTACATTGTGCTATAAGGGACTGTTGACCCCTGCTAAACAGTTCTCGTATTAATTCAGAAAGTTCAGGGGCTCTTCCAGAGAGCTACCATGAAGACAGAGACAACCTTCCCAACCAGCGCAGTCCTTTAGAAGCCATGGCCAGGTGTCTGACTGGCAACACGCAGGCCAGTGGGGGCCAGAAGGGTCATGCGGGTAAGAAGGTGGCCAAACTAAAGTGGGTTAGTGGCCTCTGTAGAAAGGGAATTGTACACCCAGAAATATGCGTAGGCTATCTGTCCTTCTGAGGTTGTATTCTGTGTCATTTGTTTATTCGTAATGAGGAAGCTAGGAGCAATTCTTCAAGCAGAACTCAATTATCTCTTTATTGGGACATCTATATATATGTTTATCAGTTTTGAGCCTGCAATAAATACTTCCATCTACAAATCAGCTTCACCGATTAATTTGAACAAATTGGAAATTTGACTGCAAAAGTATTTTTCTACAATCATTTTTTAGTAACCACAAGAAATAGTATAGTAACCACCTTTTCCCCTTCCCAGGTTCTCGCGTGATAATTCATATAATCTAGATATTTCACAGTTTTAGAAATAGCAAAATATCGGAATATGTAATTCTGCTTCAGATCATTGTAACCTTTAGTTAGAATGCAGCTCGAAATACCCACCTGCATTTCCGGTGAGGAATATCCATTCCAAGTCTAAATGATCATTCTCAATCAAAACAGAGGTGAAAACAGGTTCTGAGACCACCGAGGCTCAAACATAGATTCATGGAGATAATTTGAGTGAAATATTTCCAGTACCAATTCAGATCCTGACTCAAAAGCTGGTACAAATAATTTTTTTTGTAAAATTTTTATTTTGTAGTTTGCAAGTGAAACGGAAAGAGGGGACGGGCGTAGAGCAAGAGGACCAAAGAAGAAAGAGAAAGGAGAACAAGCGACAGGTCGCTACAAATCCCCACACAGGGCGAGCAATGAGTGGGGAGGAAAAAGTCCGCAAAGGAAGGGGTAGCAGAACTCCAAAGTCCACATTCTAACTCCAGGGGTCGGCAAGGCAACAGAGGCGCGGGCAGGAAGGCCAGCCCAGCATAGCGTCCAACGTATGCCAGAGGTCCAACAGTAGAGGCAGTGTCCCTGTGCAGGGGGGGCAGTCCCAGCCCCAATCATAATGCTACCGTCTATCCCCAAAAGCAAAGGCAGTCGCAAAGACGAAAACAAGAAGTAACTTCCCCAACTACCCCCCGCCCCTTTATCCCTCCCCAACATTCACCACTCCCCCAGTGGTGGCGACATCAAGCACGCTATCCATCTCAGTCACTCTCGCAATCAAATCTGGAAAAGATGAAGGGTCCGCAGTGCAGATGGACACACTGCTGAAGGGAGGCCTCGGGACAGAAATCTCACAAGCGGGCCCCAATTATGCATGAAGTTCTTGAAATTACCCAAGAAAATGTCAGAGAGACGTTCCATGCTCAACAATCGCCACAATCGGGAATGCCACAAGGAGACAGCAGGAGCAGACTGGGTCTTCCAGGCAGCCGCCAAAGTCATCTTAGCCGCACTGAGACACAGCCACATGAGACGCTTATCCGATCTAGTCTGGTGTTCGAGCAGTGGGTCCCTAAGGCCTAGTAGAACGAAAGCCATGGAATCAGGGAGAGGATAACCCAAAATATCCTTTATGTGGGAGAGAATCTCGGCCCAAAACGGCTTAATGGAGGGGCATTCCCACCATATATGGCTAAAGTCTCCCAGCATCCCACAGCCTCGCCAGCACCTATCGGAAGCCGTCGGGAATATGCGGCGCAATTTAGAAGGATAGAGGTACCAATCAAAGAGGAGTTTCATATGGGCCTCCCTAAGGTCATTGGAGTGGTTGTGCGCTGTCACGTCCCGCCACAGGCCCCGCCATTCAGAATCCGAGATGTCCCTTTCCAACGTAGATTCCCAATGGTCCTGATATCGCGGTCTCGGAGACACAGTAGTATCTAGTAACAACTTATATAGGAAAGAGATCGCTCCTTTCATGGTGGAGGTGCGCAGGAGGAAGGATTCAAATGTCGTCAGGGGCCTGGTGGCGGCATCGACCACGGAAGGCGACGTCGCCCAGTGCAGGAGCTGGAGATGCCTGAATCGCTCTGTTGGCAGAACTCCGTAGTCCCTCATACAGTTGTGAAAAGTGAGGGGTTCGGTGCCATGGAACAGGTGGGTGAGTGCCCTACAGCCACCCTTCCTCCAAGCTTCAAAGGGACCCTCCGTCAAAGCCGGGGGGAAGGCCGGGTTAAAATGAATCGGAGTGAATGGGGATGGGAATGTGGTCCAGCGGTCGTCGCCACTCAACGTATCCCAGACCTTCAATACCGTGCTCGTGGGAGTGCTAATATATGCGTTTCTGGGCCGGTCCGCCTTAGGCTTCCAGGCCAGATCCCAGACAGAGCGGCCCGCGACACTCCGATCCATGTGGAGCCAGTGCTTCTCCGAAAGTTGTTGGGACCACTCCACCAGAACTCTCAATTGGGCAGCCTTGTAATACAATTGCATGTCCGGGAAACCCACCCCCCCCTCCAAGCGAGGACGCCGTAGGACCGTAAAGGGAAGTCGCGCCCGGCCACCCTGCCAGACATACCTCAACATCACGGTCTTCAGTCGGCGAAAGTAGTCCATCCCTACCGGGATAGGCAGAGCCTGAAAAAGGTACAAAAGCCTGGGAAGAAGAACCATCTTGAGTGCATTGATCCTGCCGAGCCAGGAGATGAATTTAGGCTTCCACCGCTCCAGTTCAGCCCGGATCGATGCCAACATCGGGGGGAAGTTGGCCTGGAACAGGGCACCTATGGTGGAAGTCAGGCGCACCCCCAGGTAAAGCAAGGACGAGGACGCCCAAGCAAGCGAAGTAAGCATCCGGGTCTGATGCACCTCCCCCGGGGACAAGGTCAGATTCAAGATATAGGACTTATCAAAGTTAACCTTGAAGCCCGCCACTGCCTTGTAAGTGGAGAGTACTGAGTGGACATGGGGTAGCGACTGCGCTGGGTCACGAATGGACAAGAGGACGTCGTCGGCGAAGAGCGAGATCTTATGCTGTTCGCCCGTAAAGGGGAGCCCCAGGATGCGCTCATTCTCCCGTATCGCCATCGCCAATGGTTCTATGCTGAGGGCGAAGAGGAGGGGTTAGAGGGGACATCCCTGGCGCGTCCCCCGGGAATGGCAAAAACTCCCGGATCTGTGGCCATTGACCAACACACGAGAAGTAGGGCTACGGTAATTCGCCTCAATCATGCGAATGAAGTGGGGCGAGAACCCGAAGGCCAACAAAGTTTGATGTAAGAACCCCCAGTCCACGCGGTCGAAGGCCTTCTCCGCATCAAGCCCTACCAGCACCGCTGGGATGTGGAACCGTTCCGCCTTTTCAATGAGGTGTACCACGCGGCGCAGATTATCATGAGTCTGCCGACCCTTGATAAAACCAGATTGGTCGGGATGAATCAAGGCAGGCAGGAGATCTTGAAGTCTGCCCGCCAAGATGGAGGAGTACAATTTAGCGTCCAGATTGAGGAGCGCTATCGGGCGATAAGACGTACAGGAAGTAGGGTCCTTCCCCGGCTTGGGGATTATAGTAATCAGCGCTTCGGCCATGGAATCCGTGGTCCTACCATCAGTCGCCATTGCATTGAAGAGGGAGACTAAGTAATCACAAATGTCAGAGGCGAACGTCTTGTAGAAAAGGGGCGTGTATCGTCAGGCCCAGGGGCCTTGTGCAACTTCAGGGCCTTGATGGCGTCCAGGACTTCCTCTCGAGTGATGGGGGAGGACAGTAGGTCATTCCACGCACTGGAGACTTTTGGGAGAGGGAGCCCTTCCAGGAATGTGGATTGAGCCTCCGGGTCAAGAGCGTCACTCGAGTAAAGCGCTGCATAAAAGCGACCAAAGATGGCCGCCTTGTCCGCGTCCCTGTGTTGAACAGAGCCCGCGTGATCACGCACTCCTCCTATGTAATCCCGTTCGCGCTTGTCCCGAAGTTGCCGGGCAAGATGGCGCCCAATTTAATTGCCCTGGGAGTAGGAAGTACGCCGGAGATGTAGAAGAGTAAATTCCGCCCTATTGTTATAATGGGCCCTCAATTTGCCGCGCACCGCCGTCAGGGACCGTAAAGTCACCCTGGAGGGGTTCGCCTTGTGGGCCTGTTCTAAAGTGGCAAGTTTCGATTCAAGAGCCTCCCTTTCCTCGCGCCGCAGTTTGTTCAGATGTGCGTTGAGAGCGAGGCAAGTGCCCCTTAATGAGGCCTTACACGCGTCCCACGTGGTATATACCGAGGTGTCCGAAGGAGGATTGAGGTGAAAGAAATCACCGATAGCTTTGCGCAAGGCCTTACAGGACTGGTCGTCCCTCACCAGGGCCGCTGGGAAATACCACTTGCGCCAACCGTCCCCCCCGGGAGCCCAGTGCAAGCCCAGAACGACCAAGCTGTGATCGGACAGGGAGAGTGGAAAAATATTAGACAATTGTATATCCCCCCGGAGAGCCTGGCCAACCAGGACATAGTCAATGCGGGAGTACGAGCGATGAACGTTAGAGAAAAAAGTATAGTCCCTAGTCTGCGGATGGACAAAGCGCCAACTGTCTACCAGCCCCATCTCACCCAACTGCCGTTTGGTTTCTGCGGAGAAGACACCAGTGTCCGCCCTGCGCGTTCCAGAAGTATCCAAGTCCCTGTCCCAGACCATGTTAAAGTCACCCAGCAAAAGCAAGTGTCCCTCCACAAAGTCTCCCAACTTGTCCAGCAAGCCCTGCAGAAAACCATTCTGACCCGCATTCGGGGCATACACCACAACAAAGGTACAGAGGCGGCCGTGCAACATCCCCTTCACCATTAGCCAGCGGCCCTCCCTGTCAACATTCACTCCTAGGGGCTGAAAATGGAGGGAAGCTCGGAAGAGAAGGGCCACCCCCTTATGCTTCGTGGCCGCAGAAGCCTTGTAGATAAGAGGGAACTGTCTATGGCGGAGCCTCAGCTCGTCCTTCCTAGCCAGGTGGGTCTCCTGAAGGGCGACCACATCCAAGTGATGGTCCACAACGTACTTCCAGAGCTTCTGCCTCTTCTGTGGGGAGTTGAGGCCCTCCACATTCCAAGTTCCAATGCTAATAGCCATAACGGGGAACTAAAACTCCACGCCATGCATACGTCCGGGCAGCCACACAGTTCAGTCCGAACCCCAATACACACTGGGCCCCAACCCGTTTACAACATGCAGTCAAAAAGACCCAGAGGGAAGGGTCGAGCCACAGACACAACCAGGGGGTCGCCCGCCACTCTCCGAGAGTTCCAGAATAGCTACCTTTCCAAAAAACACCAGGGCCCAAGGGCCCCCTTCACAGAGAAAAACACAAAACGCATGAGTAGACGTCAACGGAGCCACACACACCATACAGTCAGCACACAAAGTCGCCACCACTACTCCCCCAAACCCCAACCCCAACCAAAACTGTTCTGCCAGCACAAGTGCCTGTAAGGCATAGACTGACCCACCCCCCCCACAACAACCAAAAAATCTAAGAAACAGAGCACAAGGCCCGCAACCTGGAATGTACAAGCAGCAGTTCCAATGGGCCACAGGTCACACGGTCCACATCAGACTGATATCGGGGTGGGGGCACCAAATCAGGGGCCCCCAGGGCCGATGCCCGGGGTGTCTTCTCCAAAAGTACCATAGTACCCCAGGGCCGTCGGAACAGAGGCGCCCCGGCGCCCAACCATCAAGGAAGGCCGGGGTCATGCCGCTCCAGAGGAATGCTGAGAATCTGCAAGGGTGGCCGAGGCCACCGACGCCACTGCTGATCCCCTCTCCTGCAAGCTGATAGAGTGGTCCGGTCGCAGCTGCTCCGGGGAAGCCCCAACCCGATGCCACGATGAGGAGCGACGCCGTCGCCGCGAAGGCGAGGACCGCGCTGCTTGCGAAGGTGGGTCTTCCTCCAGGCCCAACAGCTCCGTCGCGGATTTCAAGGAGCGGATTTGCACCAATCTGTTCTACCACCGGAATATAATCCGGAAGGGGTGACCCCAGGAGTAGGAGATGCCCTGTTCCCTCAGATAGGTAGTTACAGGCCGGAATTCCCTCCGTTTCTGAAGCGTGGACGCTGCCAAATCTTGGAACAGCTGAGGTCGATGGTCTCGGAAGCTCAAGGAGGGAAGGGCCCTGGCCTTCCGGAGGATGCGTTCCTTAATCTGAAAATCATGCTAGGATGTCCGGAGGAGGGCCTCCCCGCCTGGGCAGGCCAACTCTATGCACTCTGTCCAATTTGATCTCCAGAACATCCTCCTCGTCAAGCACCTGGAGGAAGAGGGCCTGCACATATCCCCTCAAGTCACCAGCCTCACCGTCCCAGGGGACCGCTCTGATACGGATGTTGTTTCTCCTGGAGCGGTTCTCCAGGTCCTCGGCATACGCTTATAGATTCAGGTTCTGGTCAGTGAGGCGAAGGACATCTTGTTGAAGCTGGTGGACATAATTCGCCATACTCAGGTCATGGTCCTCCAACACAGCCACCCGTTCTCCAATACCGTCCACATCTCTTCGTACCTCGCGTAGGTCCGACGCCAGCTGGGCCCGTAGTTCGGAAATGTCCTCCTTGATCGAGGCGAAGAGTTCCGACATGAAGGCCTTGGTGGCCGGCGCCTCCTCGTCCGATTGTCTCGCCGAGCCACTCGCTCCCGGGGAGTTTGGTGGTTGCGATGCTTTGGAGGCTGTCTCCTTCACTGTCCTCCCTTTGCGGGGCAAGGTCGACATGGCGGCAAAGCTGGTGAGCAGGGGAGAGCACCCGCGTCACAAGTAATGGCCGCTCGAGGAATGGCGACGTGAGGCCCTCCAGCACTGGGGCCGAGGAGCGGCTATCCAAGTTCCACGAGGCAGCCGGCCGTTGAATGCTCCGGTCGTCCAAAGCCAATGGTGCACCACCAGACCGACGTCCCGCTATAGCGGAGGGAGCCGGAGTGCTGGGAAAGCAGAGGGAGCCCGCCGCTCCGGGAAGCCACGCCCAGTCGGGCCGAGCCACTGTGCTCCGAGGCAGCCTCGGTCTCACGCAAGGCCGGGGCTTAGCAGGCCCGATGTTGAAGAGCTCCTAATGGCGCCGTACGACCACTCCGGGATTCGCCAAGGGCTCCGGACCACCCCGCTCAGCACCACCGGTTGCTGCGGTCGTCTGGGAGCGGACTGGGGTCCCGTAGGCAATGCTGTACAACGCTTAGCAGGTCGGGCGCCGGAGCGACTCGAAAGCACGTCTTACTCCGACGCCATCTTGGCCACGCCCCACAAATAATTTTCTAGCATTGGGAAACTCCCCTTCCCATTGCTGAAAGCTTATGTTACACAACTCGTGAAAACACCCATGTTCAATGCACGCATTTTACAAGTTCAACCTAGTGTTCATCTCCTCAGGCAAACATTCTAGAAAGCAGGATTGAAGAAGGAGCTAGCATGTCCGAAGCACAGAGCTCACATGGACGTGCTTGACCTCCACAGCTTAAACTCACTACTGGGTCCATCAAAGGACAGATATTTTCTTATGGCTATTTGGCACCTTTGTAATACCTCTTCAGCATTCTAACCAGATTTCAAGGCCTGTCTGTTGGAAAATGCACTAGTTACACTAAGTTCTAACTTACTAGCTTAACTAACTAGTCGGTCTATTGCCATTTACATATACATAATTTGATGTCTGCCAAGTAATCAAGGTTGATAGTGCAAAGTCAGAATCTTCAGTGCAGGAAGGAAAATAATTGAAGCCACAGCCGTTTGTTCTCTGCAGGTCAGATCTAATACCCACCTCTCCTTCTCCCTACACTTTACAAAGATCATTAATTAACTTCCTCCATCCAGCCTCTTCACAACCACTAAGAGACATTATTCTCCGAGGTTATACTACCGTAGCCAGTCTTTCCTTGACCTCAAACCTCTGGCATTTACATATTGCAAATCAGTCAAAAGTACAGCAACCACTGTAGTTATAGCCTGTATGTATCCCACTCTCCTACAACACTACGATTCCTTGTAGAATGAATGTGGTTCATGTTTCTAACCACATTTAAACACTATGTTTAAATAGACCTTCCACCACCTACATTTTCATAAAGAAACTTGATTTCCCAATTCTCAGAGAAGATCTCACTTGTAGTCATGTCCTATTGAAATTGCTTAACACAGCACTTACTAAAAGATGTCTATGTAAGCTACAAAAAGATCTGAATCATGTGATTTGACTGATATTCAGCCTGACACGACAACACATCACTGGCTCTAAAGTCCCTCTACTGCCTACCAACAAAAGAGAGATACCAGTTCAAAGTCCTCTGCCTTCACAGAAAACTTCATCTGGTCTCAGCCCAAGTTATCCAAGGATGTTCTGTACATCTTATCAGCCAAAGAGAAGCCTAAGGTCTGCAAGTCTCAACCTGCTCATCATCCATCTCGGGCCGTTCTTGGACCATTCCAGTGGATGATCTTCCCACTCCCAAGTCCTCACCATCACAGTTTAATAAGATAAAGAAGCACAACAAGAAGATTGAGCACTATTTTGGCTCCCCCTAACAAACAACGTGCTTCTAGGCCAACTCTCCGACCGCAGAGACTGCGGCCGGGTACGCTCCACGCTCATTTCCAGCCCAGGAATTGCCCTTTTTAACTGAAGGAGGCATGAGGAAGAGGGCTATGGCCTCTTGAAGATGACTCCTGCCAGGGGGAAACTCCAAGGGCCCAGAACTGGAATTGGCACCACTGCGTAGTTGAGAACGCCCAGCAGAGGAGTTCAGGGGCTGCAGATGAAATCTTTGATGGCCCTGAGACTTCTCAACAGAAGGCAAGCACTCACATACCCTTGTAGAACCTTGGCAAGCAGGATGTAGAAAGTAAAGTCCAGTCCTTTCACTGCCCAAGACAGACGCAGCAGGCCAACAGAGCAATGCACACAGCAAAGTGGTAGTCCCGCCTGACAGCTTCTCCAGCTCTTCTTCTTGGCAGAATGTCTGCTTAGTCCTGAAGTGTTCTGAAGTTATGGTGCCACGGCTCCAGTACTTATACAAGTTTTTGCCTTTGAAGTAGACACACTTGAAAGGAAAGGCTCTGTAGCGCTCAAGACCCTGTCTTTCTCTGACCTGCCTCGAGACACGCAAGGGGGGTGGAGACAGCTTTGTGTGAGGACAGGCACAGCCCTATTCAGGTGTCTGTGACAACTCCACCCTCCACTCTAGCTCGTGAAGGCCCATCAGCCTGGTGATGGGCCATTGGGATATGTAGGGCACATCTCAGCTCCCTTTGCTTGACTTGTCTATAGTGAACATACAAACAATCCAAGTGTCACCCTCTCTCAGAGGTGGATTCCAAAGGCAAGCAGAGGCCCAGAATGGTAGCACAAGAAAATGGCCACTATCTAAAAGTAAAAGACAAACAGATAATGGATGGAATGCAGAGCAAATCAAACATTCACCCCCAGTCAAAAGATCTGGGTTAAATCCATTGTTTTGTTGCTCACCATGCCACCCCAGTTTAGACCCAGCCATATGCAAATCAGTCTTGACCCTGTGCCGCATGGGAACAGTGCAGATCGATTTGCAAATCCAAGTCCTGCCTGGACAAGAAATAAGCATCCTGGGACCAGTTTCGGGGCATCACCCCTCATCAGCCAGGCTAGCTTGAATCCAGTGGCACAGAGAGCCCGGGACCCACGTCTGGGCATACCTGGCGCACTTAGGGCGAGAAAGCAAATGACACACAGATGATGGACGGAATGCAGAGCAAATCAAACATTCACCCCCAGTCAAAAGAAATGGGTTAAATCCATCTTTCTTTTGCTCACCATGCCAAAAAGTGGCTTTTTCACACACGCAATTTAAAAACTAACTTTACTGAAAGATGTATTTTTAAATTGGGAGTTCAGCGACCACAAACGCCAAGTCTTTGTCTCTTCAAAATTGGAAGTTACACTTGTAATATGTACAAGGCAGCTCCAAAAAACCTATGGGGAAATAGTCCTTGCAATAGTGAAAAACAAAATTGGCAGTATTTTACTGTCAAGACATATAAAACACACCAGTACATGTCCTACCTTTCACATACACTGCACCCTGCCCATGAGGACACCTTGGGCCTACATTAGGGGTGCGTTATATGTAGAAAAAGGGAAGATTTGAGCCTGGCAAATGGGTGTGCTTGCCAGGTCGACATTGCAGTTTAGAACTGTACTCTTAGACACTACAGTGGCAGGCCTGAGACATGATTGCAGGGCTACTCATGTAGGTGGCAAATCAGTGCTGCAGGCCCACCAGTAGCATTTGATTTACCGTTTTCTGGACACACAGTGCACTTTACTAGGAACTTACCAGTAAATCAAATATGCCAATCATGGTAACCAATCGTAATCATAATGTACACCGACAGTACTTGCAATTCAGCATGGATCAGCAGTGGCAAAATGTGTAGAGTTCTAAAACTAGCAAGAACAAAATCCAGCACACAGTCAAAGACGTCTCCCCCGCCTAGTTGCTCCTCCCTCCCACCTCCCCTTCGCTATGCGACCGCACCGCTGGGGCGACAAAGGCGCGACAAAGGCAAGCCCGTCCGCGCCAGGACCATTCTCAGCGCCAGAACTGCTGGACCCCAGAGACGCCATGACACCCAACTGCACTACGACCCCAGCACCCTCCTTGCACTCAACCCCGGCAGAGAACACACCTGCTACCGGGCAACCCCAAAGCACACCCAAGGACCCTTCACCTGCCGGAACTGCAACTTCACCAGCATCTGGCCAGCCAAACTGTCCACCAAGGAACCCAAACACATCAGATGCATCCTCCTCAACACCCGCTCCGCCCGCAAACACGCCGTCAAGCTCTGGGACCTCCTCGACTCAAGCTCCCCGGACGTCGCCTTCCAGACAGGGACCTGGTTGAACCCCGCCTCAGCACCCGACATCCCCATTGCCATTTGGGAAGGATACAAGATCACGCGCAGGGACTGCACAACGGAACAGGAGGAGGAATCGCCATTGTCCACAGGAACATCCTCAGAGTATCGACCAATACCAACGACACCCTCAGCACCGCTGAACACATACACTTCCGAATCCACACCGACCCCAAAACCACCCTCCGAGGAACCCTCATCTATAGACCCACCGGACCCCGACCATAGTTCAGTGACTCCATCGCCGACTTCGTCAGCACGCACGTCCTTGCCTCCACAGACTACATCCTCCTAGGAGACCTGAACTTTCATCTCGAGAACAACAACAACACCAACTCCACCACCCTGCTCGACAACCTCGCCAACCTCGGATTCAGACAGCTCGTGACAACACCCACCCACACCGCCGACCACACGCTCAACCCCATCTTCACCGCAAGTCCCTACGTCTCCTTCAACCGCACCACCGAAGCCCACTGGACCGACCACCACTGCATCCACTTCACCTTCAGGAAGCCCACCACGCACCACCGCACCCAACTGCTGCCTCGACGATGCTCGAGTTAAGTCACAGATGACCAGCTAACCACCACCCTCGCCCAGAACCCACCCGCCGACTCCACCGACACCGCCGCTCGCAACCTCGTACAATGGATCGATGACTGCGCCAAAACCCTCGCCCCGATCAAGGCACCCTCCAACAGCGAAACCAGCAAGAAAGCCACCTGGTTCCCTGAAGACCTCCAGGCCTCAATGGGAAAATGCCAAAAACTGGAGAAGAACTGGCTCCTCGAACGATCACTGGACAGCTGCACAGCCCACAAGAATGCCACCCGCAGACACCACCAACTCGTCAGAGCCGCCAAGAGGGCCTCATTCAAGGACCGCCTAGACAACAGCGCACACAATAGCAAGGAGCTATCAACATTGTGAAGGAAATCTCCAACCCCAGGTCCAACGCCAACGACATCCCGCCTTCACAAGACCTATGTGACTCACTGGCTACCTTCTTCCACCGCAAGATCACCGACATCCATGACAGCTTCAACTCCAGGACCGCCCCAACGACCACCACCACCACCACACCCACCAACCATCTACTCTCCTGGACAAACATCAACGCCAAGGCCACCACCGAGGTCATAAAGACCATCCACTCCGGCTCACCACTTGACCCATGCCCCCACCACATCTTCAACAAAGCCAGCGCATCCATCGCACCCTATCTCAGCACAACATCTCCTTCGAGACAGCAACCTTCCCGGAAAGCTGGAAACACACCGAGATCAACGCCTTACTCAAGAAACCAAAGGCGGACCCCAAGGACCTAGTGAACTTCCGACCCATCTCCCTGCTCCCATTTCCGGCTAAGGTCACCGAGTAAATTGTCAACAAACAGCTGACCCGCTACCTCGAAGACAACACCATCCTGGACCCATCCCAGTCCGGTTTTCGCAGCAACCACAGCACCGAGACCGCCCTCATCACCGCTACAGATGACTTCAGGACCCTGCTAGACACCGGAGAAACAGCGGCCCTCATCCTCCTGGACCTGTCAGCCGCCTTCGACACGGTATGCCACCGCACCCTACGCACACGCTTACACAACGCCGGAATCCAAGGAAAGGCCTTGGACTAGACCACATCCTTCCTTTCCGGCAGAACTCAGAGCGTCCGCCTTCCCCCTTCCACTCCCATTCCACGATATCATCTGCGGTGTACCCCAGAGCTCGTTCCTCAGCCCGACGCTGTTCAATATCTACATGGCACCCCTGGCCCATGTCGCCCGTTAACATGACCTCAACATCATGTACGCCGATGACACCCAACTGATCATGTCCCTCACCAAGGACCCTCATACAGCCAAAACCAACCTCCACAAAGGAATGAAGGCTGTCGCCGACTGGATGAGGAACAGCCAACTGAAGCTGAACTCGGGCAAGACGGAGGTCCTCATCCTTGGGTCCACCCCTTCGGCCTGGGACGACTCCTGGTGGCCGACCACACTGGGAACTGCTCCGACACCCAAAGACCAAACAAGCAACCTAGGGGTCATCCTCGACTCCACCCTCACCATGTCTAAGCAAGTCAACCCCGTCTCCTCCTTCTACTTCAACACCCTCCGGATGCTGCGTAGGATCTTCAAGTGGATCCCCACTGAAACAAGAAAAACAGTCACCCAGGCCCTCGTCACCAGCAGGCTCGACTATGGTAACGCCCTCTACACAGGAACATCGGCCAAGCTCCTGAGACGGCTGCAACGCAACCAGAACGCCTCGGCACGTCTGATCCTCGACATCCCCTGCCGCAGCCACATAACTCTCCACCTGAGAGACCTACACTGGCTCCCTGTGAACAAGAGGATAACCTTCAAGATCTTCATCAACGCACACAAAGCCCTCCTCGACACTGGCCCAGCGTACCTCAACAGACGACTCAGGTTCTACACCCCCACTTGCAAGCTCCGCTCTGTCGACCTCGCCATCGCCGCTGTCCCCCGTATCCGAAGAACGACTACCGGAAGCAGATCCTTCACCCACCTCACCGCCAAGACCTGGAACACCCACCCATCCAACCTACGGCAGACCCAAGACCTACTGGCCTTCAGACGACAACTCAAGACCTGGTTCTTCGATCGGTAGCAGCACCCCCCCCCCCCCACCCCCAGCGCCTTCAGACCCTCACGGGTATGTAGTGCGCTTTACAAGTGTCCTGATTGATTGATTGATTGATTGATTGATTGATTAGGTCGTGGATTAGACGAGGAACCAGTGAACACCGGTATCAAGGCTTGTGATCTGTGTCAACCATAAACTGATGTCCAAAGAGGTATGGGAAAGTGGCGACATCCCCACTGAACAGAAATGGCCAGCTTCTCTATGTAAGAGAATCGCTGCTCAGTCTCTGTCAAAGCACAACTGGCATATGCCACAGGAGCGTCTCACCATCATCCTGTTTGTGGGACAAGACTGCTCCAAAGCTGGTGGGGCTAGCATCCACAGGCAACTCTGAATTGCAGCGGGAAACAAAGTCCGCCAGGGTGGTGTGTGCAGACAAAGATTGTTTGTTCACCTAGAATGCTTCTTCTTGGGCAGGCCCCCATCCCAAGACTGCATTGACTTTATTTAGTTCTCGAAGTGGGGCAGTGAGGGCAGTTAAAGTTTGAATGAAACAGCCACAGTAATTAGTCATTCTCAAAAAGCTGCAAACACCTGTGACACTGGTAGGGGCTGGGTCTAATTGAGTCTCCAGGACCTTTGCAGTACCAGGCATGACCCTGTGCTCCTAGAAATTGTACCCAAAGAAAGCTACTTCTGTCGGGAGATAGGCATATTTCTCAAAGTGGAGGTTGAGTCCACGGACCTGCAAGCGTCGAAAGGTCGCCATCAATCTGTCAAGATGTTCCTCAATGGAGGTGTAGTGTAGTTCCTATATTCCCATTAGGCTCTGCGCATTGGAATAATATATCCTATAGATTAGACATAGGACTGAGGTCAACTAGGTCTCTATCGAATATACTATACATAATTGTAAGTGCCAGCTAGCTTAGAGGTCACTAGAAACTTTCTCGAATAAACAAGAAGGGATTCGTTTCTGACAACCGCATAAACATGACAACTTTGTTTCTCAAGAATAAGAAATGTATCTCTAGAGTCGCTGAAACAATTGATAGTTATTTCACTCAGTCAATCATGCATGCTTCATTTTTCCAGAGGTGCAGAGAAATAGAGAGACAGGCGTTTTCAATAAAAAGTATTTATTGAACAGTCTTCTGTCTCATGCAGGAGAAATGAACTGCTACAATCGTAATACTGGTTGCAAAGTACGATGCGTACAGTACGAAGAGTATTATAAAATAATACTGTAAAAGCCTGATATGGTTTCTAAGCCATAAAATACATAGAATACATACAGTAATAAATAAAGACTAAAAAGACTCAACTGGTGCTTCTAAAATACGCCTACCCCGGTGTACCTAACCTAGGTCTAGTACAAGGGAAGAAGTAAGTAAGGTGTAGCTTAGTTTCAGTATTCTTTGCCAAGAATCTATCCAAGAATTCTCTAAGGGTCTAATCAGCTCCGTACCTTGGTTTTAGAATGAAGGAGGTCTGGCATCTCTCTCTCAGGACTCCATTTCCCAACAACTCGCAAGGGTAGCTTGGAAACATGGGAGCTGGATTTCTCGGCAAGAGAAAAGACAGTGTCTTTCTCAGTGCGTCTGCTGGAGGGTCGGCTTCCTTCGGCTCTTGCTTCGGCGAGCTGTGTCGTTTAGGTAGATAGTGGAACTGCTCCAAATCACTGTGTCCTTGCCTGGGCAAGTGTGGGCATATTTATGTCTTGAAGGTGCCTAGTTTGACGTAAGGTTGGACATAATAACGTCATCAAAGACTCAGTTCATTGAAAACTCCATGAGTTCTTGGATAAATCAATATTCAAGCAAGGAGAAGTCCTTGACTGCTGAAGGCGGGTTTTTCCAAGAAATCATTGTGGATTTTCGGAACTAGTGGAAGTAGCCATGCCGTATTTGGACTGCATAGGCTAAGTCTAAATATGATTATGATTTCTATGCCTATATAAGGATAGGGTGATTTATACCTATATATGGTCATGAATCGGGAAAATTAAACTAGGGTCCTAAATTCATATACAACAGAGGGTGCGTGCAACAGAATTGCATTGCTGTCATTAATGACCTCTTCCAGGACAGCCAACACCCCTTTGATCATGTCTTGAAAGATTTCCGCTGCACTGAAAACTTTGAAACTGAGGCATTTGTTTATCCTCAAACCCACATTGGTGAAGAAGGTGAGGATGGCCTGTGATTCCGGAGCCATTATCAACTGATGGTCTCCTGCTCATTGGTCCATCTTGGAAAACTGCCTTGAGCCACTAACATCTGCCACAATGTCATTGACAGTGGACATTAGGTGGTGTGCTCATCGGATGGCCCTATTGGGTCAGTGCATATCAATGCAGATCCTGATTTTGCCTGGTTGTTTTGGTTTGCGAGCTACTACAATAGGAGACACCCATGATGTTGGGCCATCTACCTTCTCAATGATGTGTGCCTGTTCCAATTTTCTAAGTTCAGCCTACACCTTTGGGCTCAGATGGAACTCTTCCCTGCGATGTCTCAGTGTGAGAGGCTGGATTGATTCATCTGGGAGGCATATGAGATGGTCCATGAGACACCCAATGCCAACAAACAGTTGTGAGAATTCAGCTACCAAATGGTTCACACTGCCGAAAGGAGAGCAGCACACCTTAGGTGGCCGTATGCGGGAGCCCCTCCTTCCCAAGCACATTTGCCAGACCTACATTGCAGAGATAACCTTAACTTGCGGTTGGTCGGGCAGCAGTGATGTCAATTCCAGTGCGACCCGGCTGTTCTTGCCACAGAAAAGGAGGTCTCATAGATTTGGGAATCAGATTTAAAACCCTCCCTGAATTAGTTATGCTGTGGTCTGCAAGCATCACCTTCTGCAAGCAATGCCCAACACATCTTGCCTCCTTAGTGAGGCCTGCCCAAGAGACAGTTTTAGCTGTCTTGCCAGCCACATGCATTAAAATAAATCCTAAATTCACATGCAGATACACACATACATAGATTGGCTTTTGATCAGCCCTCTTCTTTGTCCATTGTCATTCACATGTTGCTTCTGCCCAATGCTGCGCACAGCATGGGCCAATAGGTTAGCTCAATTCTGCCATGTGAGTGACTGTGTTTGCACGATTACATAGGTATGTCCCTCTAAAAAGTAATGCACCTCAGTGCCAGGCCTGGGTGGCAAACCTTTCCTCAGCTTATTCCAATGAACTTGTAACAAGAATGGCATTGCTGTCATTAATGACCTCTTCCAGGACAGCCAACACCCCTTTGATCATGTCTTGAAAGATTTCCGCTGCACTGAAAACTTTGAAACTGAGGCATTTGTTTATCCTCAAACCCACATTGGTGAAGAAGGTGAGGATGGCCTGTGATTCCGGAGCCATTATCAACTGATGGTCTCCTGCTCATTGGTCCATCTTGGAAAACCGCCTTGAGCCACAAACTTCTGCCACAATGTCATTGACAGTGTACATTAGGTGGTGTGCTCATCGGATGGCCCTATTGGGTCAGTGCATATCAATGCAGATCCTGATTTCGCCTGGTTGTTTTGGTTTGCGAGCCACTACAATTGGAGACACCCACGATGTTGGGCCATCTACCTTCTCAATGATGTGTGCCTGTTCCAATTTTCTAAGTTCAGCCTCCACCTTTGGGCTCAGATGGAACTCTTCCCTGCGATGTCTCAGTGTGAGAGGCTGGATTGATTCATCTGGGAGGCATATGAGATGGTCCATGAGACACCCAATGCCAACAAACAGTTGTGAGAATTCAGCTACCAAATGGTTCACACTGCCGAAAGGAGAGCAGCACACCTTAGGTGGCCGTATGCGGGAGCCCCTCCTTCCCAAGCACATTTGCCAGACCTACATTGCAGAGATAACCTTAACTTGCGGTTGGTCGGGCAGCAGTGATGTCAATTCCAGTGCGACCCGGCTGTTCTTGCCACAGAAAAGGAGGTCTCATAGATTTGGGAATCAGATTTAAAACCCTCCCTGAATTAGTTATGCTGTGGTCTGCAAGCATCACCTTCTGCAAGCAATGCCCAACACATCTTGCCTCCTTAGTGAGGCCTGCCCAAGAGACAGTTTTAGCTGTCTTGCCAGCCACATGCATTAAAATAAATCCTAAATTCACATGCAGATACACACATACATAGATTGGCTTTTGATCAGCCCTCTTCTTTGTCCATTGTCATTCACATGTTGCTTCTGCCCAATGCTGCGCACAGCATGGGCCAATAGGTTAGCTCAATTCTGCCATGTGAGTGACTGTGTTTGCACGATTACATAGGTATGTCCCTCTAAAAAGTAATGCACCTCAGTGCCAGGCCTGGGTGGCAAACCTTTCCTCAGCTTATTCCAATGAACTTGTAACAAGAATGGCATTGCTGTCATTAATGACCTCTTCCAGGACAGCCAACACCCCTTTGATCATGTCTTGAAAGATTTCCGCTGCACTGAAAACTTTGAAACTGAGGCATTTGTTTATCCTCAAACCCACATTGGTGAAGAAGGTGAGGATGGCCTGTGATTCCGGAGCCATTATCAACTGATGGTCTCCTGCTCATTGGTCCATCTTGGAAAACCGCCTTGAGCCACAAACTTCTGCCACAATGTCATTGACAGTGTACATTAGGTGGTGTGCTCATCGGATGGCCCTATTGGGTCAGTGCATATCAATGCAGATCCTGATTTCGCCTGGTTGTTTTGGTTTGCGAGCCACTACAATTGGAGACACCCACGATGTTGGGCCATCTACCTTCTCAATGATGTGTGCCTGTTCCAATTTTCTAAGTTCAGCCTCCACCTTTGGGCTCAGATGGAACTCTTCCCTGCGATGTCTCAGTGTGAGAGGCTGGATTGAGTCATCTGGGAGGCATATGAGATGGTCCATGAGACACCCAATGCCAACAAACAGTTGTGAGAATTCAGCTACCAAATGGTCCACACTGCCGAAAGGAGAGCAGCACACCTTAGGTGGCCGTATGCGGGAGCCCCTCCTTCCCAAGCACATTTGCCAGACCTACATTGCAGAGATAACCTTAACTTGCGGTTGGTCGGGCAGCAGTGATGTCAATTCCAGTGCGACCCGGCTGTTCTTGCCACAGAAAAGGAGGTCTCATAGATTTGGGAATCAGATTTAAAACCCTCCCTGAATTAGTTATGCTGTGGTCTGCAAGCATCAGCTTCTGAAAGCAATGCCCAACACATCTTGCCTCCTTAGTGAGGCCTGCCCAAGAGACAGTTTTAGCTGTCTTGCCAGCCACATGCATTAAAATAAATCCTAAATTCACATGCAGCTACACACATACAAATATTGGCTTTTGATAAGCCCTCTTCTTCGTCCATTGTCATTCACATGTTGCTTCTGCCCAATGTTGCGCACAGCATGGGCCAATAGGTTAGCTCAATTCTGCCATGTGAGTGACTGTGTTTGCCCGATTACATAGGTATGTCCACCTAAAAAGTAATGCACCTCAGTGCCAGGCCTGGGTGGCAAACCTTTCCTCAGCTTATTCCAATGAACTTGTAACAAGATTTGTTGACTCTATTTTCCCCCAGTTTTTGAACTTACAGTTGAGACTGGTGGAGCCAGTCTGAGGGCTGGGTGCACTGTTGCCCTTGGCACAGGCCATTCTGTGTGGCGGGTGAGTGTGGTCTTCAGAGCAGGATGTTAGAGGGCTAAGGACCATTTATTAATGGATGCAGTGGGCTCTGAGGGAGTTGTGGAGATGGCGGACTCATGGAACCATTTTTGGGCTAAGTGGTCTTCTAAAGTATGTAAAAATAAATGCAGGTTTATATGTTTCCAAAAACATTAACCTTACTTTTGTGTTGTGTAAGGAGATGGGCTTCACAGTCCCATGCCTCGGCTGCTTATTGTGAAGTGCATATATCACTCAGAATATACTAAGACTGTGATCTTTCTGCACTGACTCGATTCAAGCCAATACATGAATGTTTGGGCTGATCAGTTATTTTCCTTAATAAGCACTGATAAAGCGAACAGAGCTAGTTTTTTTTTAATATGCTACACAGAAAGGCCTTGTTTTCCTAGTCCTGCTATTCCTGTTATTTCGTTGCATTTCTGTACTTGCAGCTTTATTTTGGCCATTATAAAAGTACAAGTATTGCAAAGAAAGAGTTTAACACAACAAAGCTACCATGATATCACATATATACAAGTGTTACAAACCTTAACCCCTTCCATGCTCATGACGAGCTCAGCTCGTCATGATGCACGGTTGAGCTGTGCTGATGACGAGCTGAGCTCGTCATGAACAATGGGAAAACAAAGGATCCAGCACCGGGGGGGGAAAGCCTTAGCAGCCAAGTGGTTAATGAACAAATTACAAAATGTCTAAAAGTTCTTTTAATTGGCATAGACAGGAGCAGATTTGTGAACTTTGAAAATGAAAACCACAATCGTTTAGCTCATTTATAGATTTTTTGTTTCTCTGGATCTGGCAAAGTTTGCCCAGTTAACTGAAGGATGTGGAACTCCTGGCTTTGCTTTAGAGATTGCTCTCATGCCAATGTTAATGACAGAAAGGTGACCTGAAGTGAATACTAACTGCTGGTGGTTTCACTATCCATTCCCAAACACTGTTTACTGCAGTACTCAGAACAAGGAGATAAAGGCTTCACTCACCCTGCCACAGACTGCCACTGTCCTCAATGTGTGGCTGTCCGAACCGTTGGAGTCATATCCATGTTAGAGTATCGCTGTATAAAACAAGCATTTGCAATGCACTAGTTCTCTCATTTGCAAGTCTTTTAGCGATTGGCATTGAAAATGACAATGTCTTTTATTTCTCAGTTTTGAAAACTAACACACACACATAAAAGGCACTTTCATTTACAATGCCAATAGTTCAAACTATCGCATTGCAAATGTTTTTTTTTTGTAGCCACGGGAGATTAAGTGATTAAGTCGTTACCCAGCTCTAAAGTCGGCAGCTTTGGTCTGCGAGACATAAAACTGCACATGTCCATCTTGGTGAAAATGCTGGTGCAGTTTTACATCCCCATGTCTCAGCAATTCAGTAGCCCATGTCTCCGTGGCTGCTGCTCGGCTGTGGCATGTATTCCCCCGGCTGACTCAGGGCCCACCCCCTATAAGACAATTACATGGCACCCCCTCCCCAGTGAAAGCCGAGACCTGTGCGTAAAACTCCGGAATCAAAGTAATTGAGTTAGAGCTTCGGCGGCCTGAGGTCTTTGCCTTGACAGTGAAGCCTGTGGAATTCAAGCCCTCAAGAGCACAGTGTGTGCAAGCAGGAGGAAGAGGAGGGGGGTGCAGGGGGGCACGGGAATTGTCATCAGACTGGGGCGATAGTGGGGTCAGAGGTCAAGCTTGTGTGCTGTATAGGTGCCCCCACGACAGCTGCACAAAGACCGCACTATTTGAAAGGGAGTGAGTGGCTATTTTGCAGTAGAAGGAAGGCCTTTAACCTCTATTAAGAGCCGAATGCGAAGTACCATTCGGATTGTGGCTCCTGGAAGCACGTCCTGCTGCATTGGTGTTTTCATGCATCAGTGTGTCGAAAATCGTCCATTGGCTTCCGCTAATATTTCTTTTTAACTGGTAGAGACGGGAACATTGGAAAATCCTCAATGTATTGGGGGCGGTTGCCTTCGTAAATAGTTTCGTTTTACCGACTGTAAAGCGACAAAACATGGACTGCACAGAACAGTTAAAACTTAGATAAAACAAGGACCCAACTTTTTTTTAACACACTTAATCCACCGTCTAGATAAGGCCCTGGATGGAGAACGCTCTATGCTGCTTGAATGCTCTCTGCCAAGCCACAGTCCAAGAGATGTCTACACAAACTTGACTTTTCCAGATGCACTCACTTGATTTCAGATTATGGAACATTTTGCTACTTGACGGATGATAATAAACAATGGGACAAGCGGTGATAATAAGCAGCAGAGTTTTACAGCTGTAGCTGGGAGATGAATAAGGATTTAGTGTTCATCTGAGCCAGACACAGGCTCACAAATCACGTGGCTTCTCATAAAGGTCACTGTAATGCCATCAGGCCCGGCTGACATTGAAATGTAAACTCGCAGAAATTGGCTGCCATGTCCACACACTGCATTCATCAAGTGAGCGTACAGTGGTGCGCCCAGGCTTGGGACGGAGCAGCGGACCCTGGCCGACAGACACGCCACCCTAGCGTGGAAGGGGTGGTAAGAGGATCATCTTGAGGTTCGCAGACATCAGATGTCACACATACTTGCAAAGCCCATCCCGGGTCTAGTGTGGAGTGACACTGACGCAGTGTTTGAAGGGTACTGGAAAACCTAACATTTTATACAGGATTGTTTTAAAGTATCAAATAATGTTTTACAACTTTGAATTGAAACAGTGTTGGATATTCTAGGTCAGCGGCTTACAATACAAGCACATGTTTACCTTGTATAGTTGCAGCGCGCAGTGAAAGTAAAAGGTAAATCAAGCTCGCAGTGGGAGCATGTAAGGCCAGAGAGGAGACACCATGCGCGTGCACATCGCCTGTCCGTGCGCGCACATTGTTTGTCTCCCTTCGCGCACTAAACCCACAACAATAGTCTTGCCAAGGCGAAGTAGCACATGCGCTGCGTTCGCTAAGCGAGACCTAACAAGGCAAAGCAGCACATGTGCTGCATTCGCTAGGTTAGACCTAAAAATGTGAGGGGGATACAGAGAAGGTTGGCTCAGCCGGCCTGTTTTGACATCAGACAGAAGCCAAAGAAAGTCTGTCTGGTATTGGATAGATTCCTCTACCTGCAACTTCATGCGCCTCGACATCCCATATCCCCGCCAGATGGCCCATACATATGACCAGATGTGCTTGCATGGATGAACATTCATACCTTGCATTCTTACCAATTTTGCTTTCTTTATACAGAATGTCTGATGAAGAAAAGAAAGAAATGGAAGAACAGTTAACATCTCTTCAGGAAACCTACAACTTTTTATCTGAAGAAATTGTTAGGCAAAAGCAAGAACAACAGAGTCTGGCAGAAAGGAAGGTAGAGGAGAAGGTAATAATGACAACCATGTTGCCTTACAAGAAATATATTTTATTGCATGTTTGTGAAAAGATAACTGTGTTAGTGATTTGCATAACTTTTAATGGTGCAATGGCTTATGTTGATGTGCATGCATATATGTTTACTAGTTCTAGTTGTTCGAGAGGCATGTAAAATTAAAGTACTTTCAAATTCCTATTATGGTCTGAAGCAATATACCTGTGTTTTTATAATCAAAGGACTAGGAATCTTTTGCAGTATTTAGAAGTTCATGGTCATGAGAAAATCTACAATTTTCAACATGTGTCAAATTTCCTTTTCTAAAAAAGAGCAAGTGGACTAGTATCAGACAGAGACTTCCAATTTGTTAAACATATGTTCTACTACTAGTGTTTCCAGCTAATGACTGACAGATAAGCAATTACAGATTTCACTACTAAAACCCATTGCTGAAAAGTTGAGCAGATTTCAAGCATGGCCTAGATCTGTTTAGTACTTTTCAATCTTCTATCTGCTCAATGTTGAGAAATTATCTCTGATCTACCTGCTTTATGCTTCCCTCTGATCTGTCTGCTAGGACTTTTCCTCTGATTCATGTGTTTCATATTTATTTCTTGAGTGTATGACAAGCCTTCCTCCCTGACCTATCAACTGACAAGTTCTCTTCTGTCAGCTAAAGGTAGAACATGGTCTTGTATCTAACTGCAAATGTCATCCAGTTCAATCTGACAAGTACATACGAAGCTCTAAAAACCTGCTAGAGAGGGGGTAGTAGAAGGTGCACGTTGTGCTAGTACCTGCTGCAGTAAATCATGAACCATTAGTAATTGGAGTCCTGCTTTCTGTGTTCCTTTTTTCCTCAAAGTCTTTGTTCACAGCTGTAGGTGTGTTTAAAAAGATTGTTTTTCTTAGGTTTCCCGAAGTGTAGATAGTTAACCTGAGCGCTTATGAATTAGATGAGGACATGTTTAATCTGGTGTCCTGAACACATAGGATTGTTGCACTGCACATTTGTCATTTGACCTATTTCTGTTTCATGGCCTGGGTGTCTACATATAATATGGCTGCCTTTGTCGGAATGCCTTGTGCTTTTGTGCTTGGTGGACAGTGTTCTGAACTTAACCCTAATTTTGATTGATATTTGGTATGGAGTTCTGATAACTATGTGATGCACAGTAGCAGAGCATTGTTGGGACAGGAACGAGATAAGTGCCCTCAATGACTTGACACAGTAAGAGAACAAGTTCACAATGCAGTTCACTCTGCTCTTTGCTCTTGCACAGATTAAGACTGAAGTAGTAGCTTCTTGCAGACTCAACCATGAGCGGGGTAATTTCTTAAAGGAGTTCATGATTGACATAAATAATCCTGTGTGTGAGAAGATAACCTTTGCAGTGAATCTTAACACCCATAAAGCATAGGTGTTCACAAACATACTGTCCATAGACATTAAACAGAAGGTGAAAGGTAGGAAGTTGTGGAACATGATAAGTCACTTGAGAAAATTCAGACAGAAGACATTCCAGAGCCACACTGACAGTGGGTTGAATAGAAAGCATATAAACCAATATATGACCAACCTCATCTCTCCCACCTCTTCCATCAATCGAAAATGTGGAACGGGATAATCAGAATTGAAAAAGGCCATCAATAACCCATGGAAAAAATATGAGCACATTCTTTCCATGTCTAACACATCCACAATGTTACTCTGGACATCAATATATACTGCTTCAATGACACAACTAGTCTGGAATCCTGACCTCTGTTCCCCTAGACTCTGATGATGTTACAAATAGATCAATAGCTGCAAAGTATTCCCATATATTAGGATTTTCAAAAGAAATTTGACAATTGGGAATAGGTAATAGTTTGGACATTCATGAAGATCTAAAGTTGAGTTTTTCTCTGTAAAGTTGTAATGAAGGCTTACTTCAGAAAGACTGGTATGGTAGTGCCTGGAAGGGAAATTTGGGTCTGTACAGCACATGGAAGTTTTGAACATGAGGCAGTTTTTTGTTATTGAAACTATGTCAGGGCTCAGCTGGACTGGCAATCTTCTTCGGGATCTGTCTGCTCTGAACCTTTCATTGGTCTGCTGACTAAGAATGTGTATCTACTCTATCTGCTGATATTTTCACTATAATTTGTGTGCTGAGAAAGTCTCTTTGATTTTCCTTCTAAGAAAGTGTCTCAGGTCTGTTTGATTAGATCTTTGATATGAGCAGATTTCTGAATCACTTTTCTGGTCAATCTGCCAGGAAGATCACTTTTCCATCTGTTTGAAATTATTTCTGAGCTTTCAACTAAGACCATAATCTGCTACAATCCACTCAAAGATATTTCTGCTGAGAATGTCTCTCTGATGTCTGAGTCTCCTTTGCTTCCTTTCTGCCTGAGACCACTTGACGGCATGTTGGCATATACAAACACCACATGAAATTAAGCAAATTGGATTTTTATTGACTGTGATCTTTTAAATTTAAAAAGAAATGAGTCAGAAAAATGTCATTGTTATGTAACTGTGAGGCAACTTATTTTACTTTCAGTATTGTCGATGGACACAATCAATTTCTGTGTATGACCTGTTTTTGTAAGGTGTTTGTGCAATTGCATTGTATGCTGTAAACATGA
This sequence comes from Lissotriton vulgaris, assembly GCF_964263255.1. Lineage (NCBI taxonomy): Eukaryota > Metazoa > Chordata > Amphibia > Caudata > Salamandridae > Lissotriton > Lissotriton vulgaris. Next base: position 433,236,557 of record NC_141694.1, on the reverse strand, counting down.
ATAGCATGGGGTTTTGTATGCCACATTCTTTGCCTTTCTACTCTAACCCATTACAGGCACTTAAGAGCATGTCAGTTTTGCCTTTCAGACACATGTTCTATTCTCTCACAAAAATCACCTACTTAGATTTGTCTATCACTAACCTTGCTTATGTGTCTAGATGCTAGATTTTCTATTCACAGATGCATGTTGAGCTCAGAGCTTTATCACATCTTTGGTGTTGAAACACTGATATAGATCACTTGTGCGTTTGATCTGCTAACATTCACAACATTGTCATTGGTTGGTAAGTATATTAATTTACATATAAGCATATTTCTAAGTATTGTCTAAATGGATCGAAATATAGTTAATAATATTTCTGTATTTATTTCACTGTTATTTTAGGTTCCTAGAGTTATTGCAGGTACCATCGATGAAACAACAAAAGAAATTCTATCAATATTTCAGTCCATTTTACGGGGCCTTGTTGATTATGATACTGGAATTTCCTTACTTGAGACACAGTTAATTCTGTCTGATCTTATCTCCCCCGAACTGGGGAAAAGCTTTGAGCTTGAAGAAGCTAAAAGAAATCAAATTATCGATGAGCACATTGCTACAGACCTTTATGATTTAAATACTGCTAAAACTGTCATCTCAGCGGCATCATTATCAGGTTTGCCAGTTGTAACTGCCTTTGAGAAAGGGCTCATATCAGAGCAAGTAGCTATCAAGATTCTTGACACCCAACTTTCCTCTGACCATCTGGTGTTGCCAGCAACAAAGGAACAACTGTCCTTAAATACTGCTTTCCAGAGAAACCTGATCTCAGAAGAATTTTTCTCACAGTTGCTTGAAAGACAAAAGCTATTTAAAGACCTTATTGACCCTATTACAGGAGAACGGATTTCACTAGCAGAGATGTTGCAGAGGACTCCAGTACACAAAGAAACCGGTTTGAGACTTCTAGTTGTCCGGACACAAGAAAGAGGTAAAATTACTCTTAAATCTGGGCGGAAGATAAGTATACTAAGAGCTGCCCATGAAGGTCTGATGGAACGTGAAAGTATGTTCCGGTTACTTGGAGCTCAGCTTTTGTCCGGGGGAATAATTGAACCAGACTTGGGGAATAGACTCAATATGGAGGAAGCACTGAAACAAGGACTGATTGACCAGGACACATTATGTGGCATTTTGATTAATCAGATTAAAAATGGTGGGATTTTGTGCCCCTTCACAGCCAAGCGCTTAACTGTTGATGAAGCTGTGCAGTGTAATTTAATATCCTCCAGCAGTGCACTGTTAATACTGGAGGCTCAGAGAGGATTTATCGGTCTCATTTGGCCAGATACTAGTGATATTTTCCCCATTTCAACCTCTCTTCAACAAGGGATGATAACAAATGAACTAGCCCACAAGATCCTAAGTAATAGACAAAAAATAGCTGCACTGTATATCCCAGAGACATCTGAAATCCTTAGCCTCGGTGTAGCTGCTGAGATGGGCATCATAGATGACAGTACTGCAACTGTATTAACTGATATAACCTTACCCGATAAAATGGCTGATATGAAAGGCTTGGAGTCTTCATGCAAGAATGCTTCCAAGTGGCTGTCATCTTACGAAATCCAACCTTCTGCATTCCAAGAATATGTACAGAAACCAGATGTTCTAAATGCAGAGGAACCCCTTCCTCATAATCCAGAAGAAACTAAGCAACTATTCCTGTCCTATCTCATGATTAATAGCTACATGGATGCAAACACCGGAGAACGACTTTTGCTGTTTGATGGAGACCTAGATGAAGCAGTAAGCATGCTACTGGAAAATGAAAGTTACACAAAGGAACTAGATGAAAATCAGTGTCCTAGCATAGCTAGTCACCCAAATGAAAATGATTTGAAGAATCCAGATGAAGAAATATGTGTTAAAAATGAAAGGGAAAACAAGTATGCTGGTTCACTAAACACACTAGAACCTATTTTGAAACTACATGAAGACACAGAAAGCATCCTGGGTGATTTAACTGTAAAGAAAATTGAAAATGCTGATGGAGAAAATGATTTTGCTAAGATGGATTCTGAATTGGTGCTAGATACAACCACAGTAATTCTGGGAATTGAGGGTAAGATGGACATTGATCTTGTTGAACAAGATGCTCTAGATAGAAGTGATGTTGACAGCATTAATGGAAGTGAGATAGCTGAACATTTACACTATCATTCTGAACAAGTAAATGGAACGCAATGTAAGGAAACACAGTGTTGGAATAATGATGAATACAGACTTATTGAGTCACATGAAAACTCTGCTGTTCATTTTACCTTTTTAGATGGAAGAGACATGGTAACAGACATTGACCCTGCATTGTACAGTTCGTCAAAGAATGATCATACTGCGTGTCAGAATTTGGATGATGTTAAAGACACAGATATGCCCTACTTCATCAATGATCTAGGCAGCACCTACAGCAGTGGACAGGGAGGCAATATTCTTGTAACCAGATGTAAAGAATACAAAGTACTGTGTGATAATTACGATGCTTTGCAGAACAATGGCAATATGTCTGAACAGAAGAATTGTGGCATTAATTCTGAAAGTTATGATGCTTCGCAGTATGATGCCAGTATGTCTGAAAATAAAGATAATGTTCCTCATTCTAAAATGTATGACACACTACAGCCTACTACCAGCATGGCTGAAAAGAAAGATGATAGTTACCATTTTGAAAGCTATGATACTCTGCAATTTAACACCATTCATCAGTCTGAATTAGGTAAGGTGAGTCAAGAAGTGCTACAAGATAGTTTTGATGGTAGTTATGATGGCCCTCTTCCTGATTTTGGTCATTCTGACATATCACAGAACAGCAGCAGTGGTAGTGTTGACTTCAGCTCTTCCCTGTCTGATGATCATCAGTGCAGTCTTTCACAGCAGATCAGAAGTGATAATGATGCTGGTGATAATCCTCTTCCAGGGGATTACCACTGTAAAACATCTCACAATATAAGCAGTTACAATAACAGGCATAAATCTCCTGTAATGGAAGTGTGTGATGGACGTGCCTTGCAGGATATCTGTGATATCAATGAACGTGTTGCTCCATGTTTAGAAGGAAATACGTTTTCTATTTCAGAGAGGGATCACAGCGGTGAAGGTGGTAGTGTGGCTCATGTAGCAGAAAATAACAATTGTGAAGCCTCCAAGCACATCACTAGTAATAAGGATTGCTATAATACTGAACAGCCCAACATAGTCAATATGAATGGCAATAATATGTCTTCTCTGGCTAAACATTCTGAAAGTCCTGGTTTGCCATTTAGTATATGTGACAGTGATGTTGCTGATACGATCCAATCTGAACTTTCTGGCCCTGATACACAACTGCAACGCAACCTACATAATAATGACACGCATGACACATCATTTCTTAAAGATGAAAGTCTAACGTTGCTGCCCAACCCATTTGATAATGACAGCTGTGATGATCCTCCCTCTAAAGATAATGCTGATAGTGACTATGTAGAGATAGCTGCCGACAATAATTCTATCACACCTCTCACAGAAAAACTTGAGATTAGAAGTGTAACGAACATAATCAGTAGCGAATACAATGTTATTTATTCTGAAAGTTTTAATTTTGAAACTTCAGAGCAAAACAAAGATGAGCATATGGTAGAAATGGCTATACATCAAGAACATGGTCCAAATATTTTCCAGCCCTCCTACAGCGATGATGATGAAAAAGGCCGTCCGCAGCCTGAAGATTCCAATGGTGATGTCCTACTGCCCAAATACAGTGACACTGAGGATGGTTCCACTCATCATCCAGAACTGTATAGTTGTGATATACCACAACAAAGCAGCAGTGACGATGATTATGATACACCACTTCTTGAAGAAGATGACAGTGAAGATGACTCAGATAAGGGGACTCAATGGCACAATCCATCTGTTGGTAGGAAAGAAATGAGTAATGACATTACAGCAAGTGAGAGACCATTATCTTTTCTCGATGATGGGTTAGACCCTGCTCAGGACAGTGTGTACTTCTGTGAAAGAAACCACACAGATGAACTGACAGTAATGAAAACGGAAATGGGTAACAGTAGGCAATATTTGGAAACAATACCAGAAGAAGACACAGAAAGTACATATTATGCAGATGACTATGAACAGGAAAGTATTGTTTGTATGCAAAATGTTGTCAAAATCTCTAGCCCTTCGTATGAATTGCACGAGACTGTTGATGTGGGAGAGAACAACATAGAACAAGATGTGTCTAATAATTTAATTGAAAAGAGACTCAATGATGGTACCAAGGATCTTGATGCTTCAAATAATAATGCAGAAATGGATCCATGTGATTCGCGGTATGAAGAAAATGGTGATATAGTTGATCTTCTATGTCCTTCTATAGATAAAGTAGGGGGATTTGCACCTTTGACATCAGTGAGCAGCAATGAGCAGAAAATAAGTTTTGACCATGTGAAGGCCATGGAAGCTCCTAAGCATGAGTTAGGATTTTGGTCTGAAGCAATGCCTGAAAGTGTTAATGATAGTTCAGAACATAAAGAATATGTGTTAGAACGAGGTACACAAGAAGGTTTAGAACTATGTCAATGCGACCTCATAAATTCCAGCACAGAGCAATACCAGCAAAACATTCAGAGATTGACTGGAGATGTAAAAGAAAGTGAGCTAATTCAGCGAGTGATCCTACCAGACATATTCACAAATGAAACCACTGCCACAAGTGAGGCTTTTCTTAGCAGTGATGTGCATACTGTCACAGGTCATACAGCCCTTTATAAGGATTTGTCTGATAGATTGCCCACGGAACCTGCAATCATTTCAGCAGATCAGTTCAAAAGTGCTTTTGCTCTGTATGTCGATGATAAACAAAACATTCCTCCTAATGAAGAACCACTTCTTACTACAGAGTTAGACTCAAGTTGTCGTATAATTGGAGTAGAAGCTGAGTCCCAAGTGACAAGTTCGGATGGGTTTGTAGCTAACTTAAAGGAAATAAATGAGCTAGGTATTCTTGATGTGTTTGAAGAAATTCCAGTCAAACCCAACACCAAAGACCTCAAATGTCTACTCCAAGTGAAGGATGATGTAAATCTCAGTTCAGTCTGTGATCAGGTGCATAGTCACGATGATGACCATCCAAGCATGAATACAGATACACCCAGGCAAATGTTGGAGCTACCAGAAAACAGCCACATTAAAGAAACACAAATATCTGTATCTGGCATAAACCCTACTCATATTCAGCACCTTGGTGAAATATTTGATTCATCTTTTGCTAAGCCTAGCACTAATGTCGGCACTTTAGATGAAGATGAATTGAAAAAGAACTCTAGTGATACTGTGACAATTACTTCTGAAAGCAATTCTCATGAGCTGCAGTCTGAAACAGTAGAAGGAAATGGGGGCAATCTTGATCTCACATCATACTTGAAACAATGTGCACAGGAGACAAAAGTTGTAAAAATAAATGAAATACATGATTTGGATTATTCTGAGAAGGAAGGCCTAGGAAAGACTAATGTATGGTCTATGAATAAGTCATTAGCATGTGACTCTAGAACTCTGTTTGGAGAAGAACTCCCGCTCCTTTCAGAAGCACCTGTTATTGTGTTGCCTAACACATTAGAACCAGAGGAGAACAAACAAACTAGAGTTAAAACTGAAGACCCTGATATTAATATGTACGACCAGGTTCTGTGGGGTGGTACAGCAAATGGCCAACTCTGCAACCACAAGGATGTCCTACATAAATTAAATACACCTCAGATTTCTCAAAGAACAATGGAAAATGTTGAAAAAACTGAAGCAGAAGAAATCATGGGAGAAGCATCATGCCAGGTTCACTCTCTCGCTCCTTCACATGTTTTGCTTGAACCTTCGAGTGGTGAAAATAAAAACCTGTGTTTTGTTGAACAGCAAGAGCAGGGAAACGACAAGGGAGCCTGTATACTGAAAAGTGAACTGTTAAATTATTCCGATACAAAGGCATTAGTGCAAAATGTACTGAAAATGGTCAGCTGCATAGATTTAGAACAATCTGCTACCATGTCTTCAAATGACAATGGAACTGAAGACAGTCCCACTGTTCCAGTGGTTCCGTGTACTGATACAAGTAACCTGGATAAACCCACTATTATTTGCCCTGAGAAGAAAAGTCCTGATCTCCTTCTTGATGTGTTCAAACAGGTTCAAAGCAACAAAGGAGGAACAAATCAGACAGAACTTCAATATAACCATGAACATGTAAATCATCCAGATCGAGAGAGGGTGGAGGCCATTACTGACATGAAACAAGCACTGATAGCGAATGCACCTGAACTGATAGCGAATGCACCTGAACTGATTGCTCTTCAGCTGGAACAAATATTTCAAATTCCACTCGACAATGAACAGAGATGTGGGCTGGAGAAATTGATGAGTGATTTGACAAAAGAACTCTTTGCAGTTGCCCAAAAAAGTGAAGAAGGTAAAAGTAAAGAGGACCTCCTAGGATCTGAGAAATCAGACCCAGGATTTACAGAATTTGGTTCAGACAGTCGTTCAGAGAGCCCAGTGACACACTACACATCGCTGTTTGACAGTTTGCAACGAGACAATCAACAGTTCAAGATCAACAGTGCTTTTGAGCAGTGTCATAAAGACGCAACTGAAGCAGAGGATGTGTCCAAAGAGAAACCAGTAAGTAACATGAATCCCTGCTGATATAACTGTTCTTCCTAAAGCTGTTAATCACTTCTTGCCAATACTTTAAAATACTGTACATATTGTTACTCGGTCGTACTCAGGTGCAAGATCAAATGTTGGTGCTTATTGATAAATGAATATATTCATGTATGCGGATATTAATTCCTGATAGTATATATGTGTATAACTATCTGTGGCATTGTGTTATTGAAAAACCCTTGAATATAGTGAAGTTTATAGAATGATATGCTCTCACATACTCCTTCATCTAGCTCTCTCCTACTGGAGGTTTGGGAAAATGCGCCTTGGGACCCTCCGGGTAAGTAGTGCACTATATAAATGCCTATACATACATACATTGGCTGGCCAGCGAGCCTTGGTACTGTTTCTTGATAGCACGATGCCGCTCTCCCTACATGGGAAACATATTCCCTTCTGGGATCAGATTAGCTCCTTTTGCTGAAGGACCAACAAATAAAGATTCCATTTTCTTTGATTGATGGGTTATCCATACTGAGGAACATTGAGACTCCGCTGCAAATGGCAGTGTGCTCTGAAACACACCTGAAAATGCAGGGGGCCATATGGTACATCCTGCAGAGCATAACACCGATTTGTGTTTGCGAAGATAGGAACAAAAGTGGATTTTGTACATCAAAAAGATTGGGTCGAGGTGCAGCGTGTGACTTTCTCCACGGTATAAAAAGTGGAGATCAATATTTATAAAAAGAGGTTTTGCTCAAAATTATAGAATACATAGGAAAATTGCAAATAATACTTTCGAAAATAATTAACTCATTGATTTCCTGCCGTTATGTACCACACTTTTCGATCTTTTTAAAATTACACCTTATTAATTTTGATAGGTCCCTTATATCAACCTGATGATACCTGTTCTTGTATTATGCAAAAAGGCATTCTATTTTGCCACATTCCCTGCATTTTCCCTTATAAATGCATTCAAGGCACTAGATTGTGAGCTAATTCCTGTGGCAGTCACATTCCACAGTCCAGTTCCCATACTTATGCAACACCTATCACTTTGTCATTCCAGACTCAATCACCTGACTGTACAGTTTGTTGAAAAGTAGCAAAACCTTTTTTTAAGTCATAATAGATTATGTACACCATGTTGTCTACTAAATGTCACACACCATGTTGTCTATTGCTTTATCTTGATAGGTTTCCCCTGTTATCAGTCCAAAGAAAATGACTGTAGCTGTCATCTAATTTCCTTCTAAAACATGCTTGATCCTCATATATACTAATTTCAAATCATTCATTTGGAAATCCAATATTTTCTCGACTACTGATGGTGGCCTAACTGACCAGCATTTGCAAATATCCTTCCGGTTCCTACGTTTGTGATGTGTACAAGGTTATCTGAAACTATCCAAATGTTTTAAAAGAGATTAAACAGAACTAATACTGTTGCCACCAACCTAGGGATTTTAGGGATTTTTCCAATGTTACGATGTAGTCAACCTAATTCCATTGTCTATCCTGCTAAACTATTAAAAAAACTGAAAACACATTTCTTTTTTAACTAGGCTTGTTATATTGTATACCATTTTGTTGACATCACAAAAATAATATTTTAGCATTCATGATTTAGTTCACTCTTTTCTATGTTTCTCTCTTTACTCTTTAGATGTGCAATCTCACATGTACTTGTTTTGTTCTTTTAATGGCATGCTGAAAGATTAAATTGCTTCAGTTATTTTCCGAATTGTTATGTTCTGTTATGTTGATTTGTATAGCGCACTAATCACCTGAGAGGGTATCTAGGTGCTTGGGCAAGGTGGGTAATCCCAAGGTGATTATATGAAAAGCCAGGTCTGCAGCTGCTTGCAGTACTCAAGAAGAGAGGAGGCTCTGATGTGTTGAGGGAGGTTGATTTATGTCTTTGGTGCAATGTAGGATATTGAGCGAGCTCCAGTTTTGCTTTTGCAGATGCAGGGAGTATGTTTGAGTGAGAGTGAGGCATGTTGTAGGTGTCCCAAGGTGTAGGTATCTGGTGGGTTGGTGAAAGTGCTTGAGACTGTTCAGGTATTCTGGACCTGTGTTGTGTAGAGCTTTGTATGTGTGGGTGAGATGTTTGAATTAGCTGCACTTGAGAATGGAGAGCCAGTGAAGCTTCTTGAGGTGCAGTGGTATGTGAGTGCTGCATGGGAAGTTGAGTATGAGTCTTGCGGCTGAGTTCTGGATGGTCAGGAGTCTGTGTAGGAGTTGTTTGGAGATTCTGGCATAGAGAGTTTTGCTGTTGTCTAGTTTGCTGGTAATGAGTGCTTGCAATATCATCCATCCGGTTTTCTGAGGCAACCATTTCAATATCTTTTACAGCATGTGTAGGATGTGAAAGGCAGGAGGTGCACATGGTGTTGACTTGAGCCATCATGTTGAGCTTGTCATTTAGGATAATCCTTAAGTTTCTTGTGTAATCTGTGGATGTGGGTGCTGGTCCTAGCTCCGACGGTCACCAGGTGAAATCCCATGGGGAGCTCTTGTTGCCAAAGACCAGTTCATCCGTCCTTTTGGAGTTGAGCTTCAGGCAGTTAGTTCACATCGAGTCAGCTACCATGGTCATGCAGTTGGTGAAGTTTGTGCTGCAGGTGTTTCTCTTGGGAGAGGATGAGATGGGTGTCTTCCCCCTTGCCAGCTTTTTCCCCTACCTATATGTTCCTTTTTGTTTGTCTCAACCTTACTTGTAACTAAAATTGCCATGCTCTAATAACTGTCTAACCTTTGTAAAGCTGTAACATGCAATTTATTGTCTGATACCCATGTAAAGCACTCTGATACCTCCGGGTCTAGCCAGCGCTATTTAAAATCTTTTAATTAACACCTTAGCTGCTATGGCTTTTCCCGTCCTGTGCTGAAAAACCTTGGAAAGCAGCATTTCATGACGAGCTCAGCTCGTCATGAGCACAGCTCCAGTGTGCCTAATGACGAGCTGAGCTCGTCATGAGCATGGAAGAGGTTAAATAAAATAAATTATGTTGGCAAACAGTGTCATGTAAATGTTGAAAAGAGTGGGGCTGAGGGACGATCCCTGTGGGTAACATCCATTATGACGCGGTGTTTACACCGCACTACCATTACAACGCTGGTTTTACAACGCAAGCCGTTACCATGACTTGCGCTGGAGGGCGCTCTAGGCTAAGGAATAGTAGATTTACTATTCCAACACCTTCCCTACTGTACGTAGGCTGGTGTTGGAATAGTAAATATTACTATTCCTAAGTCCAGCACCCTACAGCGCAAGTCGTGGTAATCATTTGTGTTGTAAAACCAGCGTTGTAATGGTAGTGCGGTGTAAACACCGTGTTGTATTGACATACAACCATCCCTGTAGTACACCCATGTCAGTTTCTTGGTCTCTGATGTGAAGGGTGGCATTCTTTGGGTTCTTCCCGTGAGGAAGGAACTGATCCATTTGAGAGCAAATCCATGTATGCCAATCTCCTTGAGTCTTCAGATTTGGCTGTTGTGAGAGACAGTATCGAGAGCCGCAGAGAGGTCAAGTGGGGTGAGGACCGCTGTTTCTCCTCAGTATATAATGTTTTGAATGCCATGCGTGGCTGCAATGAGTGCTGTTTTGGTGCTGTGGTTATTTCTGAATCCTGATTGTGTGTTGTTTAAAAGTTTGTGAAGTTCAAGGTGGGTTGTGAGTTGCTTGTTAATGGGCTTCTCAATCACTTTGGCTGGGTGGGGAGCAGAGAGATGGATCAGTAGTTTCTCAGTTGATTTGGGTTGGCTGTGGGCTTCTTGAGGAGGGCGTTGATTTTTGAAATATTCTATTCATCCGAGAAATTGGAGGACATGATAGAGTTGTTGATGATGTGGGTCAGGGTGGTGCTGATTGGGGATGCTCCCAGATTGTAAATGTGGTGGGGGCATGAATCCGGTGGGACCCCTGAGTGGAGAGGCCACATGATTGCTGCTGCGTCGTTTCTGAGGAGAGTTGTCTATTTGGTCAGGGGCCGTCTTGGTTGGTGGTGCGTAGGCAAGCAATGAGGTTTCAGGGGTTCGGTTGGTGTACGAAGTTGCTGTAGAAAATAGCAACTTTGTAGTGCAAAATGTTGGATAGGTTGTTGCAGAGTTGTTGGGAGGTAGCAATGTTGTTGACAGTGGCTGGTGGTGAGGTGAAATCCTTGATGATCAAGAAGATTTGCTTGCAACTATTGCAACTTCCTTCAAAGCTGTCCACCAGGTTTTTTTTGGTTTCTCAAATTTGCTGGTAATAGTGTCTTAGTGTACCCTCAGTGGTGTTGTGGCTGGCTCGCCATTTCCATGATAGTTGTTTACAGTGTTGTTTGGGGTCTCAGAGATCTTGTGTACCAACTGGCATGCTTGTTTGATCTACAATGTTGGGTTTGATGGGAGTTCACACAGTTCTTCATCCAGTTGTTGAAGTTGTTGATGTCCTTGTCCGGGTTGTCTCTGAGGCTATGCTGATCAGTGCCGAGGACTCAGAGCCAGTCTGCTTCTGTAATTTTGCTCCAGCTGCGGTTTGGATTGCTGAACCTGGTAGGGATATTGATTTGAGGTGTGTTGATTTGGAAGTAGATGATGGAGTGGTCGGTCCATGTGATCTGTGTGGTGGAGATGTATTTGATGCTGTTGCTTGTGGTGAAGATAGGGTCCAGTGTGTGTCCTGCTGTGTGTGTTGGTTCTATGATGAGCTGGGTGAGTCTGATGTTGCTCAAACTTTTGAAGAGTGCTGTGTAGCAGGGGTTGTTTTGGTCTTCCAGGTGAAAGTTGAGGTCACCAGGGCAAATATAGGCTCTGGGATCATGGTGAGTGGAATGACAAAGTCAGTTATGAAGTTGGTAAAGGTGGCTTGTGGTCCGGATGGTCGGTAGGCGAGGGTTCCGTTCAGGGATATTTGCAGCTTGAGGTGCATTCAAGCTATCACTTTGAATTCTTGAGCCCAGAAAATACTAACACGTTTTTTCCTTAACAGTTTAGCCTCATTTTCTATATTATAATTGCATAACATTCATGTTTGAAGCCACTATAATAGATTATTTTGTTTCCACCAGCACCTTTCCACAGGATCAAAAATCTCCCATTGCAATAGGGCCTCCTTGAAATCCTCCATCTTTTGAAAGTCAATTCTTTGTTATGAAGAGATTTTCCCATCATATATGCTGTTGCCAAGAGTTTACAGTAAGGTTTTTGCATTTTAAGTGGGCCCTGTTACCACTTCTGTGAGGTCACTCTTTATGGATACTAGAATAGTTTGCATTAGGAATGCCTCACTCTATACCGACACTAGAATGGTTTGCATGGGGAATGCCTCAAATAAGAGGAATGTGATGTCCTTGCTCCAACTCGCAGAAGGAACATCAGCAATGCAGTCAGTATTGGGTTCCTGAAATCCTACATCAGGAGCAGCTATATTCCCAGTCCCTGAGGGTATGTCAAATTGAGTGCAAAGGGCTTTGTCAGTCCAAGGACCATTCCATATTTCGAATGCCTTACTACAGACACCTAGCTGCCTATTTAATTACCACACTCTACTTGAAGTAACACCGAAAAAGTCTCATAGTTTATATACTGGAGACTGCAGTAGCCAATAAGCCAAGACTAGGAAGTATTGGTACAAGCACAGTTTAGATCCTTTTCTCATTAAAGCAGCCAGGATATGTTGATTTTTAAGCGCAGCACTCTAGCATATGAAAATGCATTTTCACCTGATTTGCTTGGAAGGCTTCATGAACTAAAATCCCTCTAGAAATAGAACAGTTTACTTAATTCATAGCCAGTAGTTGAAAAAGATGTTAACATGAAATTAAACTCCAATAGGAATGAATTAGTGCTCATTGCTGCTCATGGCCCTACATAATTAATAGCAACTTCAAATTCATCAGAGAAATGAGGAAACATGTTTAAATGTAGGATATCGTATTGTGTGTTATCGTTATTCGCCCTTCAACAGTAATTGCTAGTTTTATCATGTATAATTGGTTTGAGATAAGAAAGAATGAATGGATATTTAGAACTTCTTATTGAGTACGCTGAGAGGAGGAGGAGGAATCAGAAAGGCTACTGGGCAAGAACTTCAATTTAGTTATCTTTACTCAATCATTGCAGCCATGCTTATGACTTGTACCATTGCAATGCATCAAAGTGTGGCTGCTCTTAATTTTTTTATCAGAATCTGCAAGCTATGGCCACTGATCTATATTTAAGTGTGAAAATATAAATTCCGCTACCATTGCAAAGTCCTACAAACACTAAAATTGTGTTTTGGTCTGTAGTCATTTGTATGGTGCAATTTTATTTCTTCTACTCACCTTTTAGGGTCCTTTCAGTCAGTCCAAGTGTCCTACATATTTAATGTTTGACAGATTTCAAGAACGCAGTCTTTCATAGGGTGCAGGATTTGCTCAAAATCCTCCCCTGCCTCTGGCCAAGATATGGAGAATCAGTATTTGTATGGTGTATAGATGACTCCTTATTTCCAGGTCTGGCAACCTCTTCTGTAGACATGTCAGAGAAGAAACATTGGTCTCCGTTTGATACATTTTAAGTTCCTCCACAAGATCTACCATAGCTCTGTTGGAGCACATGTTTTCTCTATCACTTACTCATCAATCATAAACCCCACGCACAGGTCGCTGGATCTTTGATGTCAACTGAAATGTAAGGAGCTGAAGTCAATATTAAGCATTATCAATTATGCTTTCTTTTACTTCTGGCAATAAAGAGTGTTAGTGTGAGTTAAAGGGTTTTATTTTCAAATCTTTCGGTTATTCATTCTTTTATTGGGGTATTATTTTCCAAGTCTCATAATTAAACGTTAATATAATCAATCAATCAATATTTTATAATAAAGTAAATCAATATATTAATCAATAATGCAATTGATACAATAATAATACAACAAGCATGCTCCATAAAATAACTCCCCTAATCTAAAGAAATCAAAATAAAATGCAAGAAGAAATAAAGGTGTCAGTTCAGATACCCATCAAGGGTCCTGATTAGAGACTCAAGCACAAGCATGAAGCTTTACCATAATAAGCTGGAAAGTATTCTCAGCTCAAGTAACAGCAAACCTTGAAATAAACTAAGACTTCTAATAAATAGATGTCTAAGAAATATAGGGCCAGATGTAGGTAAAAAACATTTACCGATTTTAAAATACCGAATTGTACCGATTGGGTATTTCAAAATCGGTAAATGGTATGTAGGTCCCAACATCTGGATTCTTTACCGAATCCTTAACAATTCTGTAATTACCTATTCGGTAAATACCAAATCGGTAATGCCCATTCATTCCTATGGGCTTTGAAGCCCATAGGAATGATTAGGCATTACCGATTCGGTATTTACCGAATCGGTAATTAAAGAATTCACAAGGGTGCAGGGGGTGTCACTTTGACACCCTCTGGCACCCCCAAAACAGGCACAGGTGCCATGTGGCAGGCATACCTGCCCTAAGGGAAGGTCTGCCTGTCACATGACATAGGTGTGCATGCACACATGTGCATGCACACCGGAATCGGTATTTTACCATCAAATTGGTTTTGATGGTAAAATACCGATTCCTTAAGGCTCCTGGGACTCTGAAGAGTCCCACCTACATATGGGTGGCTTCAAATCGGTAAATTTACCGATGTTTTATTTTACCGAATCGGGAAAATTACCGAATCGGTAATTTTACCGATTCAGTAAAATATTGCCCCCTACATGCCAAAACTTGTAAACCGGTCGGTAACGGCCGAAAATACCGATTTTCGGCCGTTACCGACCGACCTACATCTGGCCCCTAGTAAACAGCCTCCTCTCAGAGAATCTGGGATAAGGGAACTGGAGGGGTAGTTTAAGGGGGGGTGTTACACGCCCTCTAAAAAATGTATTCTGTAGAAATTGGTTGGGTACAAGTGCTTTCAGTCGAGTAATGAGAAATGTCTGTCAGATTACACCTGTAATTTTTACATGCCCACACTGAAAAAACACACACACTCTCCCTCGTCTATGTTTTGAAGGCCTTAAAAAATGTTGATTCATTTGAAAGGTATTGCATTTTAAGTACCCCTAACAATCTACCCCCTTTCTCTTTTTCCACTGTCCCTTAACCCCCTCATCTCCTGTTTCACATATAATTTGTTTTACCAAGATATCCCAGCATGATTTTTGGGAAATTTGAAGCTACCCCCGCCATCCCCCTCTGATCATACTGCTCAAGTTAGCCCCCTTTGAGGAATACACATTTTCTATTTTTCGATATTAATATTCTTTCTTCTTCATGTTAACCAATAAGATTTCAGCACGCCCCTAGGACCAGGTTTACTCTTTATCTTCTCACCACATTACAAATGTCTTCTAACCATGTGTTGTTGAATGTTGCGGCACATCCTTTTTGGTTTTCCCAAACTTCTTCTCATGAATCAACCTCCCTGTTGTCTGTATCTTATGCAGTAAGAACCTTACTATCAGTCATCTAATAGAGTGTCTTTTCACTTAGCTGATAAACAGTAGCTTCCGAAATTGCTACATCTGCAGTAAAGAAAAGAAAAGCATTTTCCACAGACAACTACTCAATGTAGGAAACAGGCCTTTCAGTATTAATATATTCTCTACACTCCTTGCAGCTTTGCTTATGTAAAGTTAAGAACCTATGCTTCATTTCTATATTAAAGGCCTATAGTTTTTTTTAATGGTTTCCTACTACAAATTTTACATTTAACACATTTCATTTCAAATATAAGCTCTGCACATTATTTTTTTAATAAGCATTTTACAAATGACTAAGGGCCAGATGTATCAAAGGGTTTTACCCATTCTGTGTCTATGGGAAAATGTGTTGATACACATGGCCCTAAATTCTTGATAGCAGCTTGTGGCAGTCTATCGGATGGGCCTGTGTGCATATTCTCGTTGTGTCAGATGTGATTTGGATGACACTGACTTTATCCATCTGGCTAAGTACTTTCCCCTGGTATACAACTAATGGCCACCCACACTTAGTACCCTTTCTGAGATGGTTGATACTGACATACCATTAGAGACAGAAAAAGCACTCTTAGGTTACGTGAAAGATTTCTCAGCTAAGACATGCATGTTCGTTGTGCTGGCTTAGCTGCTAGCTAAGAGGAGAGTATTCATTTGCTGGGGTAGGGGTCCCCACACAAAGTCACAAACTGGCTACGAGATTTGGCATATTACAGAGCAGCAAGAGGCCTAGTCAGATCTGATGCCCAGTAGCGCTATGCCAAAAAATATTTGGACCCCACTGCATAACTATTTATTGGAGGGGGTCAAGATAGGGGCACACGTGATGAGGACGGGTGAGGCTCTGATCCCACAAGGTACTACCATGAAGCTTGTTATTACTTCCAGGCCATTCTAGAATAAAAAAGCTGTGAAGATCCTTACTAGATATTTGAAGACTGTGAGCCACATTTAAACCCTCTATAATGGTTCTGAGGTTAAAAAAGGGGTTATGTACATTCACTCCTATGTTATGTTCTCAATACTGTAGTTGTTTGTTCTTTTTCATAAAATAAATAAATAAAAAGATTGTTCTAAAAAAACGGCACGTCAGAAAGAAGAAAGATAATTCTCATATCTGGACCAGAAGGCTGCAGTACAAGCTCCCTTTTGGAATTCGGAAATCATTAATTACACAGATACTAAAAGACACCAGCTATTATACCCTGGACCAGTTGTTACAAAAGACCTCCATTGGTTATCCTTGAGAACTCATATTAATTGTAAGATGATATATATCATTTGCTAACTATAATATCTCACTTAAATCACACCTATTACTAAATATCCTGAAAAAAAAGTAGCAAGTAAATTGATCAGTCCATCGCATGTCACACACTGAGTCTCTGAAACAATCCTCTGAATAATTAAAGACCAACTTGCTGTCAGTCCAAAATGATATACAGACAAACTTGTTCAAAATATATACCTTAATGTTTAATCTGTTTAATGTTCTTTAGGCTCTTCCAAGTCTCTAAAGACACATCGATCAAAATGTGTCCTCTTTTTAACCAGTTTCACCCTCCCTCCTCCTCCAACCTCTTTCAAATTTCTCATGTTGTTCTTGACACCTTTGGGTGATTGCGCTTTGTAAATTTCTTTTTCATTTCATATACCAGTTTTGTGTGAAATGCTCCGCGGCCCATATGACTAGGTCAGTTCTGTACACGTAGTGTAAATAAGTACATCAATCATTTTATTGCAATATCTGTTAAGATAATCTGTTCTTTAAGTTTGGATCGGGAAGTCAGGACAGAATGTAGACCACTATTAAGAGGTGTTTTACAAATTTATGCAGTCACAGACTCACTCAGGGTCCAATTCAAGTCACACATTGTGACTTTCCAAAGATGTTAACTTAAAAGTTTGGTCTAAGTTTAGACCAAACATCTAAGTTTACCTTTATGTATCGAGCCCATTGTGTTTACTAGAGAGGTACGTCTACTGCTTGAATCACCAACTTACAGATACAATGAAGGGGCCCCCAAATCAGGCATGTTAATTTTAATGGAACAGAACGGAGTTCCCTCCTACTAATGCTCCTATGTTCTAAAGTGAGCATTAGTGGCCTTGTAGTGCTGCTTAGCAGTATGCCAGAAGGCAAGTCATACATAAATAGCACAAGAAATGAATTAAAAACTGGTCTGCAACTGAACTCCACACCACCCACCGTGCCCTCAAGTGCTGCCCAATGCCCCAAATTTCATGAGAATAGATGAATACCATGATCCAGTGAAGAAGGGGGTTGTGGAAAATGTGTTAACTATCTGGGAGGCAATTGATACAGTACTCACCACAGTAGCCACAGGAAGAAAAATTCGATATTTAAATTGCCATGCCCCAAACTTTAGTCACCTACACAATGGTCATCGATAACAAGGCAGGAAGGCTGAATCAACTTATACATAAGTGGATGAAATCAATTGCTGCTGTGGCCCTGTGATGGAGAAACTCGCTGTTCTCACTGAAATAATGGCAACAATGATCATGGACTTAAAAGAGGAAGCTTTAAAAGCAGGGGCTTTCCAGACGACTGGTAGAGCAGGAATAACAGTGGCAATATTGGTTGATGCACCCCACAACTCAAGCACAGGGCATAAGGAAATGATAAAGAAATAAAAGTTAATCGCATATGTCAAAAGTGATAGGAAGTACTCCGCCACCAGCTTGTTAGCAGTCAATATCCATCTGGCAAGGACAGTGCAGGCCTAAAGACAAGACCTCACACTGTCCTTTGCCATCAGAAAGAGCAAGATCAGTTATTCATGTAGGAGGAGTTCGCAGCCGAGTCCATCTCTCTATTGAGAACTAAAATTAAAAATCGATTTAAAAAGCTACATAAAAACACTGCACAACTGGACTGAAACACAAGACACAATTCTTCCCCTGAGTTGAGGCCACAATGCCTGGTCTGCCTCATGGTAAGGACAGTGCAGCCAAGCCTGTGACACCTCCACCCACCAGAAGTGACATAAAAGATTTTCTGAATAGTAGTCAAATCCACTTAACTACAACTCTGAATAGTGAGGTACTAGTGACAAGGTGAATGCCCAAAACAGAAAATGATCTAATTTACATCAACACAGTAGGAACAACAGATTGGGCCAGATACACAAAGGTAAACTTAGACGTTTGGTCTAAAGTTAGACCAAACGTTTAAGTTTACGACTTTGAGAATTCACAAAGGGCATTTACGAGTAGTATCTTAATGTCTGCACTAGGGACAGAGATCCGCCCCGAATGCAGACATATAGATACTTCTTCTTAGAAAGGAGAGGGGCCCTTTGGAAACCAAAGGATTAGGATTCAAGCAGAAACTCAAAAAGGAATGTCCTCTGGAAGTAATTTTGAACCAAACTAAATCACGATGCACCATACATAAAGTCCTATTTCAAACAACAAGCATACCACATTCAACCTGAGGGGTCACTGTCAAAGTCAACTGTAACAGAAACCTGCAAATTATACATTAATATGATCAGTTTATTAAAAATATAATACAACATTAAAAAACATTTCATTCAAAAAGGAAGAGAAAATTATTTTTCCCACAGGAAACAGCAATATCAATTACGATACCACAAATTTTAAAAAACAACACGAGAGTTGATAAAGGCATTAGTCTCCGTCTTTGTCATCAGGTGCCATAACCGATACCATAAGCTATACAAAATAACCCTGATATATCAAAATTCATCCACATTTGCGGTAAATTAAGAGAGGTGAGTTTATGGTAAACAGGCGTCAATGCGCTTCGAAGGTATAATATGGTTGAACCTTCTTTTTCAAGACCACAGAGAAACTGTACTCTCTAAATTATTGAGAGCTCCCACACAGTCAGGTGTTGCTCCTAGTAAGGACTGGCAGAATGCAACTGAGTTGATTAATATCATCAAGGTATTTGGCTTTTTTCCCTATTGCCCGAAATAGTAAGGTAAAGTTGAACATATTGTTGAGCTAGTTAGTATATTACTTGGAATTAGAAGCATCAGTGAGAGGTGTAGTGTTGGTGTTAGTTGATAGAACAACAGTGGTAACAGGAAAGAGATTTTGAGAAGCTGGCAAAAAAAATAAATGGTGAAGAGGTGAAAGAACCCAATATTTTGACTTGTTCTCATGTAATCTATTATTGAATAATATTATAATTGTTACTGCAGAGCATCGTCCAGGTTTTCTACAATACATTGGGTGTTTCTTCCATTTCTATGTCTTCTATTCATACAGAGCGAGGGAAGCATGTACAAGATTAATAGCAGCATTTTGCAGTGGGCTAGATTGGAATGTAACCGATGTAGGCCTCTTGACACACAGTTAGCCAGTCATCGTAACTCTTTATTTAGTTAACTAGTAACCATAAAAGATACTTAAGCTTGTCAAAACATAAAAGCACCTTGGCACCAGTTCTGCAAGAGCAAAACATATTTCATAAATTAGAATTAAAACCACAGTATTATAGACAAACTTCTTAAAAAGGTCACTTAAGAACTCACTGGATAAAATAACGCCTGTATAATTAATAGAATATCACAAATTTGTATGGTTGAGGCAGATCTTAATTTTAACAGCCTCTGATAAGAACCGTGCAACATTCACACATCAGGACATTCAGTAACATCTATAAAAAGGTCAGTGCTGGCCTGACCTGAATGCAATATTTAAATCTCAATAAAGGCAAAATATATTTATGTTGTATGTTCGCAAAAGGATTGCAGAACATAAGAAAGTGCAGAGTGTCTTGATCAGAAAAGAGTCCCAGCTACAAGGCCATAACTTTTAATGTATTTTCCGACCCTTTGGAGTAGATAGTATGTGGTGTGCCAGATTTAGCCTGAATTGTGTTAAATTAAATCTATGATTTGGGTTAGATATTAGCATCAGATAACGTTCAATGGTTGTAATGGTTTTTAGCAAGGCATAGCCTTGTACCGCTGGTTTACATAATTCTTGTGAATTTCTTCCCACCCATGCCATAGCCTTATAATGTTCTTTTAAACCAGACCAAATCTTAGTTTACAATTCATTCACGGTAGTCAAAAAGCTCTTGCCTTCCCATTTCTTTAAACATGGATTTGACATATTTAACCTATGTAATTCTGCTTAATTCTTCCAGTTTCAGGCAGTCTGTCAATATCGCCCTATTAAGCCCAATCTACTTGTTCTGTCCATGGCTATCAGATCTGTATTATAACCCATACTCACTTCCCCATGTAATATAAAATAGGAGATAGATTGTGGGCGCAATACGAGGCTCCTCAAGAATTTGGTCTCAACCATTTGCAAGTTTGACACATATTTATATCCCCAAATGTTGCTGCCATAACTAACGGCGGAAATACATTTTGGGTGATATATTTTATTAAGGGCTGCCATTGGCTTGCTACCTAATCGGGAGGTACAGTAAAAACTAGCTGAGGAAATTCTGGCCATCAATTTTCTTTCAGAAATGAGAAGCGGAGACCATGACCCTTTACTGTCAAAGAAAACCCCTAAGTAGAAAAAGGACTTTATCCTAGAAAAATTTGTGTTTCATGTGCAAACATTTTAAGTTTTATTGGACCTTGAGCTTGCGATTCATTACAATTTGTGCTCAAGCCCAAGTTGTTCATAAAGGAAACAAATGAATCTAACAAGTGTTGGAGTCTAATGGCGAGTCTTACTATGTGCACCCCATTGTATGTTTATAATTTGGCAGGGATAAGTTGTGAGACTGCTCCTGGTATTTTTCAGCTGGCTGCAATTAATATGGGCTTAATTGATTGAATGTACATGATGAACAGCAGTGGGGCAAGTATACATCCTTGCCTCACTTTTCGTCTGACCTTAAAAATCCATAGTGAGAGGTCTTTATGTAACTTGTGCAAGAAAGCAACAATATACTCATCCACACCTATTTCAAGTAGAGTGGCCCATAGCCTAAACCTATTGACCCTGTCAGATGCAGAGGTTAAATCCACGAATGACATATGGCGAGACCCACCCTTTACTACAATATACTTTCCCATAAGCATGTTTAGGCTCAGACATTGATCAGTAGTGCTACACTTTGATCTAAAGCCAAACAGTAATTCTGATAGTATATTATTCTCTGCGTGCCCATAACCTTGACACAAGAGTCTATGAGTGATATAGGCCTGTAACTTCATGGGTCGTCGTTCTTTCCCTTCTTGAATACTGGAATGATTACAGATTTGGACCATAATGGAGGAATACGTATTATACAGTAGGTATTCAACGTGTGGGGTAGTACCGAAGCCCAAAGCTGTGGATCAAAAGTATGTAAATCAGCCGGTTCTCCATCTGGCCTGGTGGCTTTATTTTTAGACAGATGATCAATGGCTTCCTGTACTTCCTCTTGGTGAATGAAACTCAAGCCTCCATCTTCCCAGGGCTTTCACTTTTTCACTATAAGTGGGCCCTGTGCAGTCTGACTCATAACTCCCTCCAAAGAGTTTCACCCACCTATTTGGTGAAATATGACAGTTTACTGATCCTTCATCATTTGAAGCAAAGCTAGGGTGGGTCACAACTTCCCAATCAAAGGGCTGTTTCTAAAATTGCAGGCTTGTGAAAGCTGATCCCAAGTTTCTCTTGAGCTCGCTTTTTCATTCTTTGATGACCATCTTATAGCTCTTACAACAAAACGTAATTTCCATCTCAGGAGCTTCTTTCCTGCCTTGATCATTCTGCTACTAGCCTGTGAGCTGTTGGTAACAACCCAGCTGCTTCTTTTCTTTTATTTACTCAAAGTCAGGGAAGTAAGCCATTAAGCATTTTTGAGTACAGACCCTGCAAACATGGACAGAATGATCTCTGGCTGTGGGATTGGTTCCTGAAATATTTAATTTCCCTTTTGAATGTCCACAACAAATAGGCAGAGAAGTTCTTGGGTCCCATCCTTTTCCAACTAAGCCTATGGCCTAAGTCGTTGGCATTCAGAAGCACATTCCTTGCTATTAATTTTTGTGGAGTATTTGGCTTTTGTACCAGAATTAAAGATAGGTGTAGTGGGTTATGGTCACTCAAATGAGTCAGTGTAACCTCAAACTTCCTTATCAAACCTAATAGATAATTGGAAACAACATTTATATCTATTGTGCTACTGAGGCCACTGCTGCTGAAAGGGGGAATTATCTCTTCTGCATTTGATGCACTGTTGCTACTGAGTAAAAGTTCAATTCAGCTAAAATCAAATTAAGAATCTCGCCTTGCATGGTATGCTCCATTTGATATTGTAAGTTATAGCTATATCCTCCTCTCCTTCCCTACATTGATAAATATTAAAATCACATAACAGGATTAAAAACATAGAGAATGATAGATTTTCAGTGCAAGAGCCAAAAAACGTTTACAACACTTGTATGTGTTCGTCATTTTGTTGAAAGGAATTGGAGTTATAAAAATTAAGTATACGCATATTAAACATCCTTTCAGAATGTAACTTTAGCACTAACAGATAAGGTGAGCCTGTTTCTATCTGGGTTGCTATGCAGGTCAGTTCTAATGAAATAAGAGTGATCAAGCCCCCTTTAGCTCCCTGAAATGGCTAGGATGGCAGGGATAAAGAAGGAGAGGAACACATCCAGGAATAAAGAATGAGGTATTGGCCAAGTTTCCTGTAAGCCTACAATATTAAAAGCTCTAATAAAATTGATCTAGACCTCATCATGTTTATTGTTCCCTAGGCCAGCCACATTCCAACTAAGAAAATTCCACAAGGTTGTAAGTTTTAATTATCAGCGTGGAGGTTGTGACCCCTTCCCTTGAGTAATCTAGAACTTGTACCCCATAATCTATACTCAGTCAATCAAGAACATTATGACTCCTAAGAGGCTCGAAGCTGGTGGTCAGTTGTAAAAGGGGGGGGGGGGCTGTAGTCTTTTCCTTAATTGCCCTCAACCTTGGTTTCTGAGTACCTGTTAGGGGAGTTGGGAAGTGGGGGATAAAGAAATCCCAGGGGTAGAGCCTAGATTGGGGTTCGAAATTTCTGGGTTTGACCTTACTGTACTGTGAGTTGATCTGCTGTGTCTGGCTGGTTGAAATTAATCATCATGCAATCTCCCAAGTGCATTTTA
This sequence comes from Lissotriton vulgaris, assembly GCF_964263255.1. NCBI lineage: Eukaryota > Metazoa > Chordata > Amphibia > Caudata > Salamandridae > Lissotriton > Lissotriton vulgaris. Next base: position 433,213,278 of record NC_141694.1, on the reverse strand, counting down.
TTTCTACTCCCTATCCAGTCTGCTCTTCTCACCATATTGATATGGGAAAATATACAGTTTTGATCCTACACCATCCTGTGGGCACCAGTGTACTTACTACTTTATTTTTAAATCTTTCTGTAGTTTCCTTACACCTCGTTTCAACAAGGGAACTCTTGTCAAAATGACCACAAAAGGACTGGGAAGTGTAGGATGTGAGCCTGTGCCTTTAAGAGATCCATCTTTTGATGTTTTATATTGATTATCATGAGCCTGGGAATTCTGAATGGGGTGAAAAGCCTGGTGGCAGGCTCCTGTATAACTCCTGTTGCTCAAGGCTGGACAACTCCTACTAGCGCTCCCAGCTGAACTTATATACTTGTTCCCATTAACTGCTTCTGCACTCTCTGTGAGTCTGGGGGGTGGGGCAGATCTCTATACATGTACATAATCTCTAACTTACATCTAGTCCGTCCCTCTCATTAGATATGCATTGTCCCTTAAATCCTAATTCCAATAGGTGCACACTTTGACTACTCAAACTGTCCATCCTTGTCTCTAATTTGTTCAACCTATTGATTACACCAAACAGCAGGTCTCTGATTAATATTTCAGTTCTACCCCATCACTCAGTGTCCAGTGTCTCGGTCTATGATTTGAATATTTGCATATGGTAGCCTCTTTCCAACCTGAAAATGTTCAGTCTCAGGGCCCCCTTTCTTGCTTGTGCCTTTCTGCCTTGACGATATCTGACTTAAGGGTATCTGTTTATTTTTATTCTCTAGGTCCCTGTTAGAAATTGGGTCTCTAGTTGGCAGAGGTTTGCACACCATCTGAGTAGGGACCACAATCCTAGTCAGGGTAAGCTAGATACACACTTTTAAAAAAAAAAAAAAATTTAAAACCTTGATTTTAAAACAGTGCACACAGCTATTCAGCCTTACATCCCGGAGGCGAGGCAGCAGAACGGAACAAAGTAAGTCAAAGTGCAAGAATCAGTACATCAGAACAAATGAAGGTTAATTTTCCAAGTTTTTATAACAAATGTGAAAAAAAAAGAAAAAGGGAAAGAAAGCTCCGAAACTGGTGCAAAGAAGAAGGCAATGGAATTTAAAGTACAGTGAGGCGTAGTGAAGGGGCTGGGAGAGCACAGTGAACACAGTAATATCCAGTGTAATAGAATGCTAGGAATGCAGGGGGAGGGAAACACAGGATAGCAGCGTAGAAAATCTCCAGTTGGAGTCACAGGCTACGGCGATAAGTGTTCTTCCTGCGGAGCGGAATCCGGAGGTACGCAAATGCCCCCTCTATATTCGTTCCAAGCCCCCCATATTTTCTGCCACTTTCTTGGTTTACCCCTGGCAACATACACAGTCTTTTCCCGGAACATACACCAATCCATGTTGGCCTTCCACTGTACAACCTTCGGAGCCGTTGTAGCCCCCCACATCTGTGCAATGTCCCGTTTCGCAACCATATTTCCCAGGGTCACCCATTGGGTCTGGGCCACGGTATGATCTGTCGGACCCCATATGTTCAGGAGGCATCTCCTGGCTTCCGCATGCACTTCCACCCCAGTCACCTCTCTCATAATCGAGTGCACACGTCGCCAGTAAGAAGCTATTGCAGCACGTTCCCATATAATGTGCATGAATGTAGCGAGGGCACCACAGCCGCGCCTACAGAGGCCATCAACAGAGTGTCCCATATGCACAAGTCTGGGACCAGTGACATAGACTCTGTGCAAGATTTTGAGCTGCACCAGCCGAAGACGGGAGGAGATAGCGACCTCCTTAGGGGAGGATACCGCACTCTGCCAATCTTCGTCATCAATCTCTATCCCGTCTCGCACCCACTGGTCCCTCACACACAGGAGAAGGTCTGTACGGACATTGATGAGCTTCTTGTATGTCAATGAACTGGCACTGTCTGGCATGTGGCCATCCAGTACCCTATCCTCCAAGGGAGAACTGTCAGGAATCGCCTCACCCTCTGGCATGGCGGACAGTAATGCATGTCTCAGCTGAGCATACCGGAAAAATTCCCTTCCACCCAGCTGAAACTCTGCCTGTAACTGGGCGAAAGATTTTACCTCGCCACGCATCAACATGTCCTCCACCCTGGAGATGCCAATCAGGTCCCACTTATCAAAGCCCTTGGTATGCCACAGTCTACCCAGTATGTCCGAGTCATGAAGTGGGGTCACCTTCGTTAGCCTGTCTTTCCATCCCTGTGCCTTTGTAATCGCCCTCCAAATATGGACAGCGGTTTTCGTTGGACCAGACATCCGCTTGTCAAGAGACCTCGAGTAGAGTGCCCTATGATACTTCCCTCCGCCCAGCAGCCACCGATCCATGGCATACCCCGTATTGTCCGCTGGACCATATAAACCATGATTAATGGCTGCTAGCTGGGAGGCCCAGTAATACCTCCGCACATCAGGCAACGCTATCCCCCCATCGTACCACGGCAGCGTAAGCTTCGTGATAGCGATGCGAGGGCGACCATCCCAAAGTAGGGCACGTTGTAGGCTCTCGATCTCACCGAAGTATCGGGCTGGGACCGGGTCTTGGGTGTTTTGTAGGGCGTAAAGGAACCTGGGCAAGGACATCATTTTAAACAACGCCGCGCGCCCAAGCAGAGAGAGCGGGAGTTTACGCCACCCCTCCACGTCTCGCCGAAGGCGGAGAAGAGGGGGAAGCAAGTTATGCTCATAGCACGCTTTGGAGTTAGTGGAGATGTAGATCCCTAAGTATTTGAAGCCCTGGCTCGCCACCTGTATGCCACAACCTCTCGGAAGGCGAGGCGTTCCCCCTTTCAGGACGTACAAATGTGACTTGGACCAGTTAATAACTAGGCCGGAGTACTGACCAAAAAGTCGCAACACGTCACAGGCCACAATGAGGGATCTGCAGGGGGAAGTGAGGTACAGAAGAATATCATCTGCATACAGTGACACTCGGTCCTTGAAATCAGGGGACCACCGAATACCATGCAGGTCGGGGTGGCTGCGTAGCCAGGCCGCCAGCGGTTCGAGTGCGAGAGCAAACAGGAGGGGCGACAAAGGACAGCCCTGCCTGGTGCCCCTCTGAAGAACAAAGGGTGCTGAAACTCGACCGTTGACCGCTACATTAGCCAACGGGCCAGCGTATAGGAGTTTGACCCACCCCACAAATTCCGGGCCAAAACTGAGCTTCGCCAACACTTCCCACAGGTAACTCTACTCAAGGGAGTCAAAAGCCATAGTGGCATCCAACGATGCCAGGACAGCCGGCTCCTCAAGCGTATGGGCCCTGGCCAGGGCACCGTGAAGTCTACGTAGGTTAAGAGCAGTGTTGCGGTGTGGAATAAAGCCCGACTGGTCCGGGTGCACTAAGTCGCCGATGACGCCAATCAGACGGTTGGCGAGCATTTTGGCTAGAATCTTAGGCTCCGCGTTTAAAAGAGAAATGGGGCGATATGATCGGCACAAATCTCTTGGTTTCCCTTCCTTATGGATAACCACAATGGTGGCCAACCTCTGGTCGTGGGGAAGTATGCCAGTCTCCCGCGCCTCCAGGAACATGTTTCGCAAGTGCGGGGAAACTACATCCGGTTTGATTTTATAAAGTTCTACCGGAATACCGTTAGGCCAGGCGCCTTGCCAGATATCAGAGAGCGAATTGCGAGTGCGACCTCGTCCGCAGTTATATCCCTGTCTAGATCGTCTCGATCTGCTTCCGACAGGCACGGGAGAACGATATCCGACAGGAGAGCGGCCGAGTCAGCCTCAGACCGGTCCGAGACAGAGGAGTAAACGCCCTGAAAATAATCCGAGAAGGACTCAGCGATTGCACTCGGGTCAGTAACCAACAATCCGTCGTCTCCCAGTATATCCGGGACGACGCGGCTGGCCCTCTCTTTCTTATCGAGCCAGGCTAGTAGCTTGCCCGCCTTGTCACCAACGTCGTAAATCCGACCCTGCTGTTCCCTGCCCATGACGAGAGCAGCGTCGGTGGCAAGGTCTCGATACTCCAATTGCTTAAGGGAGAGATTATGTAGCAGCTCGGGTGCAGGGCTCGCCTCCAATCGGGAGTCTAACTCCATAATCTCTGCCTCGATTCGCACCATGTCGGCGTCCCTGTTCCTACGAGCTTCCGCTATGAGGGCAAATGCCTCACCCCGCAAGACCGTTTTAAACGCCTCCCATACGGTGGCAGCCGATGCAACCAATCCCACATTCTCGGTAAAATAGAGTTCGATAGCCTTGGCCAAGAGACCACGCGTCTTTGGGTTTCGGAAGTACCACGGATTGACCACCACCAGTCGCTCCATTACAACAATATTAAAATCGAATGAGACCCACAACGGGGAGTGGTCCGAGATACCCCTCGCCAAGAAGCGGGCCTCAGAGATCGCCGGTGCATGAGCTGCCAAGGCAAGAACGTAATCAATCCTTGAGAGGCTACCATGAGCACCAGAATGAAAAGAATATTGGCTTTGGGTGGGATGTAGGAGTCTCCAGCAGTCGACCAACCCCATAGTATCAAGGAAAGTGGGCAGCCACATTGCGAACTACGGAGGTCTCTAGGCGGATGTCTGTCCAAGGATCCGGAGCAAACAGAATTAAAGTCACCCCCCACAATAAGCAACCCTGCTGGCAGATTCAAAATGGCGCTTCCAAGGTCCTGAAAGGTGTTATTTTGCAAACTCGGGGGAACATAAACCAAAACCAATGTCAAGACACGCCCTTCCCACCGCCCTGCGACGGCTGCATACCGCCCCCTCTAGTCTACAATAGTGGAGTCAATCTCAAAAGGGAGGGACGTACGCACCATAACACCCGCCCCCCGGGACCCCGAAGAGAACCCCGAATGAGCCACCATCTTGAAACCCTTCCTGTTGAGCGCTCTGCACGTATTCCCCACCAAGTGTGTCTCCTGCAAGAGAACAATATCAGGCATATGTCTTTTAAACAGTTGCAATACCACCCCTCTCTTAATATGATCACCCAAGCCATTGACATTCCAACAAAGAACTTTCAATTTCCTACCCCCCATCGTCGTGTCCCAAGCCTTCGCCAGCCCCCAGAGGCCCCACCGATGCATGAAACAAAACAGAGCATACGACCCATTGCCGAAGAGAAAGAAGAAAGAAACAAAGAAAGCACACAAAACCAACCCCAACACCACCCCCTACCCTGCAACCCTGCAGCAGACTAAAAAGCCCCCCCAACCAGCAGTGTGCCTGTCACCCCATAAACTAAGCTACAAAAAGACCCTAGAGGAGTAAGGAACCCCCGCAGTCCCCCCCTGCCACCCTCCATGTGAGAACAGGATATTCCCAGTAAAAGTGCAACAGCTTGGCATTATCGGTCACAGTCAACGGGCACACAAACCGACAAAGGTAGTGCGAGAAGTACTATTCCTGAGGATCAGGGCCACCAGAGGCGCCTTCAGAATGTTCCTCCTGCTCTTCGCGCCGGTGCTGCAAAGTGTCTAGCCAGTCACTCGCAGACTCAGGCATATCAAAAAACAGGGCTCGGCCATCGCGTTCAATGCGTTTAGCGGGGAACAACATAGAGTACTTCAGCCCCAAGTCCCTGAGGCGCCGCTTTACCCCCGCAAAACTTTGACGCTGTCTCTGAACAGCCCTGGTGAAGTCCGGGTAAAAGTGCACATCTGCGTTTTGGAACTTGAGAGGCCCATGTCGCCTCGAAGCCTGGAGGATCGCATCTCGATCTCTGAAGTTAAATAAACGGGCGATGATGGGTCTCGGTGCGACGCCCGTCTTCGGAGGGCCGCCCGGTATCCTGTGGGCCCGCTCAACCGAGAAGAAGTGACTGAGGCCTGCTGGAGCGAGATGAGTCTTAACCAAGTCCTCGACAAAGAGGTCAACGGCCGCTTCTTCCGCACCCTCCGGTACCCCAATGATACGCACATTCTGCCGCCTGGCACGTCCCTCGAAATCCTCCTGCCGCCTCGAGAACAGGTCATTAACCGACCGCAAGGTATGGACCTCCGCTTGCAGGTCCGAGACATCGGTCGTGAGGCTGGAGGTTTTGATATCGAGAGATTTCACTTGATCGTTCGTTTTGCCCAGGTCGGCCCTGATCAAATTGAGATCGATAGCCAGGGTGTCCACCTTGTGTGTCAGGTCCTCGTGTTGTTTATGCATCTCAGTCCTGATGCCAGCGATAGCCCCCATGATGTCGTGGAGAGTGGGCTCCGACCCCTCGGGTGAGCCCACCCGTAGGGAGTCCTTAGATTGAGCGACAACAGTGGGCGAGGTCCTTTGCTGGGCGTACCGGTCGATCTTGTTGGTCTGGGGCTGGACCGTCTTCCTGCTAGCCCGGTTCGCCGTCCTGTCGGGATCACCCCTGCCAGCCATGTTGGGTCCGGGCAGAACAAAAGGGCAGTAGGGCGATGTCGCTGTGGGCACTCAAACGGGCGCGGAGCGTGGCTTCCCTGAATATCAAGCAACAATAGGCAACTCCGCGGCTACGTGCACTCCGCCAACAGGAGCAGAAGGCGCTCACTCAGCATATCAATCATGCTCTGCGTCGTCTCGATCGTCGGCCATCTCCGGGACAATGGTGCATCCCTGGCACAAAGTTCAACACGACATAACTTCGCCAAGAAATGTCGGATTCAGAAACGGAAAGCGGATCCCGCGTCTATGACCACTCGCCAATTGGAATCCACCACCGTGGACCAGGATTTCTTCCAGGATATGTGCGGAGGGTCGGAGGGTCTGCGAAGCTCCGAGCTTACGCGGCCATCTTGCTTGCCCGCGAAGCTCCTCCCCTCTAGATACACACTTTAAATGAACCTGTGCTCACCCTTTGGTAGCTTAGCACAGAGCAGGTAGGATTAGCTTAATAGGAAATGTGTTAAGTATTTGTGCAACACAAACACACACACACACACACACACACACACACACACAGTAAAACAATGCAAACATCACAATTAGACTCCACACAGGTTTAAAAAATAGAGAATACTTATCTGAGGAAATCCAGACCAAAATGACAAAATCCAATCTGTAGAAGTCACAATAGGAATTTTTAAAGGATAATTGCAAAAACAGTGCTTAGCAGTCAATAGCACTTAAAAGTTACTTGAGGTCGCAAGAGACCGGGCTAAATCGAAAGTTCAGGCCAACTGCGATAGAGGGCAGGCCGTCTACAGGGCCCACACAGGGTCAACTTAAAAAATACCCTGAATGGATCAAAGCGTTGACGTTGAGAGCACAATGCGTCGGTTTTGCTTCACACAGTGGGTTCCCGCGTCATTGCCAGGCTCCATAGAAATGCAGGCAATGTGTAGTCGTTGAGCCACGCAGAGTGTCGTTGTCAGGCCACGCAGGCTGTAGAACCGCTGTCACCAAACAACCTCTGTGTCGGCATCAAAAGCGGTGCTTTTGTAAAAGAACAGCTGCAGAACCCACTTCTGAGGCCCAGGTCTGGAGGGGACACCTAAGGCAAGGGTAGGACTCACAGATGACAGGGTCAAGCAGCATCAGCAGGATTGTAGGAAGTCATTTGTGACTTCAGAAATAGAATGCAAGCCAGCAAACCCTTGGAGGCACTCTGGGTTCAAGTGAGATGGGTCCATTCCTTGTTCTCAGCTTAGCACCAGGGCAGCTCCACAAAGCAGAGAAGCAATGCCTCAGAACACTGAGTCAAGACAGAGTGGCAATCCTTACAGCACAGCACACGTAGCTCCAGCAGAATTCTCCCAGGTCCATTAGTGCACTGATTTGGTAGGGCCAGATCCCCACTCCTGATGCCCAAATGTGTCTTTGAAGTGTGGTGTGACTTCAAAGCGGTTCCTTGAAGTGCACTGGTCCCCTTTCATACCAGCTATCTATGGGGGTTAATCAGTCCTTTGTGTGGGGACAAGACACAGCTTATTCAGATATAAGTGTGAGCTCCCTCTCCCCCTTCCTGCCTAGGAAGGCTAGCAGAATGCAGATGAGTTCTCTGTCACACCCAGCCTGCCTGTGTTTGTGGCTGTCTAGAGGGAATGCACAAACTGGAGTTGTCACCCAGCCTAGACATGTGTTGGAGATAGGCTGCAGGCACGCAGAGTAAAGTTTAGAACAGAGAAATATCAGTTTTTCTAAAAGTGACATTTCTAAAATAGTAGTGTCAAGTGCAACTTTACCACAACAGTGTATTTGTCATTACCATTCCAAAGATATTAAACATGATTTAGATACTCCTCTCTAATCAAGAACTAAAGCTTAAAAAGTGTTTTAAGGATTTCCCAATGCTAGAAAATGAGAGGAGTATGCCTCACAGTAGTGAAAAACAAATGTAGCTGTTGATAATATCCCCTAAGGGCTACCTACAGCCAACCTTAGATGACCTATGTATAATAAAAGGGAAATTTAAGGCGTTGGAAGGGGTTTTAAAGGCCAACCCTCTGACTGTGGGGCATCAGTGAGTGGGCACATGGCCTCTTTATTTCCCAATGCCAACAAATGAGAGGAGTATGGCTCACAGTAGTGAAAAACAAATGTAGCTGTTGATCATACCAGGACATGTCAAACATAAACGTGCATGTCTACCTTTCACTTACACAGCTTTCTCCCCTTAGGGCTACCTACAGCCAACCATAGATGACCTATGTATAATAAAAGGAAAATTTAGAACGTTGGAAGGGGTTTTAAAGGCCACCCATCTGACTGTGGGGCATCAGTGAGTGGGCACATAGGCTCTTTATTTCCCTGTCGTAGGCTAAAGCATTTTGGGATTGATCCTACCCCAAAAATGTTCCTGCCCCTATCCCAAGTTCCTCCTCCACCGGTAATATCTCCTCCTTAAGAACACCCACTGCTGAGGTCAAAAAATAGAGTATCGAGGGGCCCTTACGAGGTCCCTTTTTAGGTATAGAATCAGAAGTGCAGGGGACATTTTGCATGACCTTACTGACCATGAGGTCTTATACAAATAGTGGATGAAAGAGATAGGGCCCAGCTCAGCCTCCTCTGGGCTCGGACATGTGCATACTTGCCCGCCCTTGGCCCGGGCACGTGCACAGATGTGCCCTGTGCAGCAGGAAGGTTCAAGAATCCCTTGAAGTACTGCCTCAAGTGAAACCAAGCCCTTACTTCCCCTGGACGTCCAAAGCAAGGGGCATTGTGGATCCTGGGGTCTATCAGCCACCCCCAGTGGTGTCAGGACAAGATGTAACAACTTACTTCATCTTGCACATATTATCTCCTTTATGAAACAAGTGAAATGGGAAAACCAAGAAGGGTGGCCCAACCCAGCCTCTTCCATCCTCTTCCATCCTCTGATGGGCCCAGTTTAGCTTTAATGCAGCACTGTGCGCCCTGCGTGTGTCCGTACAATGGCTGTTAAAATGAGCTTTATTACGCTTGGGACAGGAGCATGGGAGGTCCCACCTACTCTACCTCCATGTGAGCCAACGCAGGGTAGTACTTGGAGCCCTGAACAAACAAACTTGTCCTCTTGACACACATTTTGTGAACATTTATCTTTTTCTTCCCTTCTGCTGAGAGGTTCTATGTTTGGTGAAGTTATGTTTTGATACCTGTTTGTTTGATGATGGACATTTATCTTCGCTGTGACTCACTCAAAACACTGATCAGTACTATGTTCCAAATAGTTGAGATCTGATAGAGACATCTAGCCGCAGATTCCCATTACTTAGAATATCCCCGCATCAGACTGGATCCGGAAAACTTTCTGCAGCAGCACCTCTGCGCACCGGGGGCGGCGCTGCACTGCTCCGCCCTGATGTCGTCCATGGACATGACGTCAGCGGAGCCGTATACGCCACTCCTGGCGCGCTGACATCAATTTTTCTTCTTTTCCGCATCCCAACGTGAATCCTGGAAAACCAGCGGTTCCTTGGCCTGTTTTTCGGGCCTTCTCAATGCCTTCGGCGTTACGGAACAGTGTGTAATGCCTTCGGGCTTTAAGGCATGTGAGACCTGTGCGCGTTAGATCTCTGTCACGGACCCGCACGCCATATGTATGTGGTACCTAGGAGTGCACCACGACGCCAATTAGTGCGACGCCTGTCAACAAATGAAACCTAAGTCCTTGAGGGAGCATCGGATGAAATTGCTGGCCGCACAGCTGTCCGGTCTTGCAACTTTGCGTCGCCGCTCTCCCACTCGGGATCGGGCCCATTCCCGAGGTCGTTCCAGCAGATGTCGTAAGCGGGTAGGCTAAGCGTCAGTCGCGAAGGTCCTCCTCCCATACATGTGCTGCTGGCGCCCGTTCCTCTTGCCCCTGTCAGGCAAGGCCGTCCGGCAGTCGGCTCCTCCGTACCCTTAGTTTCCAGGAGTTGGAGCGACGTAGGCCCAAATGGAGGCTTATTCCAAAGCACTGTAATAACAAAATATCTTCCTTTCTGTGTTCTTCCGTGTTAATGTAACCAATATCGTCAGATATATGTATAGAACTCAACAAAGTCTATTTGGAGAATCTAGCAACACGTTATTAAACTTTGATCCTTTATTATTTATTTTTTGGCAGCAGTAAAAAAAGTAAAACTATCATATAATACTTAATACAATATGACAATAATTAAAACCACATGATTGCAAATTAATACATGTCAATTCAAAAATTGCAGTGAAATTAAATCTCAAAAAAGGTTTTTTCTGTAGAGATTTTATTACAATAGTTTTCACAATCATGAATAACATTGAGTTACAATATACTACATATAAGCATCATCAAAGTTTAAAAACAGTACATTACAGCAAATAATAATGTCCTTTTGTCAATGCGTTTCGGTGTATCCGGTTTGTTTGAAAACACCTTCCTCAGGACTTCAAAGTCTTGTGTCCTTTTCACATCTTTTACTCAAGCGTAAACCTTTCTTTTAAGGTCATAATGATACTTAGTATGAGTACTTGATTTCTATATTAGATTTTAAATGTAAATGGTCTCCTACCAATCCTACTAGGGACAGTTCCGTTAGCTCAGTCATTCTACATATAGACCTGTTTATATAGTGTGATTTGTGGCCCCTTTTAGATGAATAACCACAGTTCTTACCCTTTTCCATTGATAGGTATTAGATGTCAATTTTTCAAGGAAGGAATATAGTAGTTCCTTATACCTCCAAGTCAGTGAGGTCATAGGTTTTTTAGTCTATGGAATAAGTAAAGAGGTATAACTATCTTTATCCTATTCTACTTATTGAGACAGTTTATTTATAATCTTCACTGTTTAGTTAGGGCATACTCACATGGATAAATCTTCATAGAATTCCCACTAATATGGATAGTAATAGTGACGTTTCTTGTAGATGATTTGCACCCCTTCAATTACGGCAGTTATAAATGGTTTCCTTAATTAGCCTATAGTAAAAAAAATTAGGAGTATTTGTTATATTCTTATATAGATGGTATCTTTCCTGTTAAAGATAACTCCTATTGGGCAGAAGGCACTTACCATATATATGTATACTTTCTATCCCTCTTGAGAGTTTTCTCATGGAGTTACATTTTTTTCAAAGGCTGGGAACCTGTTTGGTCTCCACTTCACGTCCGAGTATTCACCTCCTTACTCAATGAAGGGTGACACTCGATCCTATCAAATATAAAAGAAGACCAATAATATTCCGTCCGTTTCTCTAATCTAATTCCTTATACAAATACCTTTTTCCCTAAAGCACTCAACCTATAGCCTTATTATTGATGGTCTATGTTTAAAGATTAATTATACGGTGCCTTTAATTGTGGACAGCCTCAAACCGGCTTTCTACTCACAAAATACAATACAACAAATACTGTTACTAAACTTGAAACTCGAATGTACTGTATTGTATTGTATATTGGATTTATATAGCGCTTACCACCCAGGGGTCTCTAAGCGCTTGCCTTGGGAACCCGTCCTGGCTTTTCCCTGTGAGATAGCCCCTACAGGGCATCCCCAAGGTGAAAGCCAGGCATCCCGTCGCAGAGGGGGGGGGGCATTGTGGAGATTAAGCAAGCTTAACGCCCAGAGTTGCAGAGTGTGAACCCATGATTAGGTCAGGCACCGAAGCGAGAATTATAGAGTCCGTGGACATTTGAGCTCAAGACCCTGCCGCGTCGGGAATTGAACCCTGGTCCCGGGTCTGACCTCTGCTTCAGAGTCTGCCTGCTCTAACCAGTGAGCCACACTTCTCCAGGAGTGCACCACGACGCCAATTAGTGCGACACCTGTCAACAAATGAAACCTAAGTCCTTGAGGGAGCATCGGATGAAATTGCTGGCCGCACAGCTGTCCGGTCTTGCAACTTTGCGTCGCCGCTCTCCCACTCGGGATCGGGCCCATTCCCGAGGTCGTTCCAGCAGATGTCGTAAGCGGGTAGGCTAAGCGTCAGTCGCGAAGGTCCTCCTCCCATACATGTGCTGCTGGCGCCCGTTCCTCTTGCCCCTGTCAGGCAAGGCCGTCCGGCAGTCGGCTCCTCCGTACCCTTAGTTTCCAGGAGTTGGAGCGACGTAGGCCCAAATGGAGGCTTATTCCAAAGCACTGTAATAACAAAATATCTTCCTTTCTGTGTTCTTCCGTGTTAATGTAACCAATATCTACAGATATATGTATAGAACTCAACAAAGTCTATTTGGAGAATCTAGCAACACGTTATTAAACTTTGATCCTTTATTATTTATTTTTTGGCAGCAGTAAAAAAAGTAAAACTATCATATAATACTTAATACAATATGACAATAATTAAAACCACATGATTGCAAATTAATACATGTCAATTCAAAAATTGCAGTGAAAATAAATCTCAAAAAAGGTTTTTTCTGTAGAGATTTTATTACAATAGTTTTCACAATCATGAATAACATTGAGTTACAATATACTACATATAAGCATCATCAAAGTTTAAAAACAGTACATTACAGCAAATAATAATGTCCTTTTGTCAATGCGTTTCGGTGTATCCGGTTTGTTTGAAAACACCTTCCTCAGGACTTCAAAGTCTTGTGTCCTTTTCACATCTTTTACTCAAGCGTAAACCTTTCTTTTAAGGTCATAATGATACTTAGTATGAGTACTTGATTTCTATATTAGATTTTAAATGTAAATGGTCTCCTACCAATCCTACTAGGGACAGTTCCATTAGCTCAGTCATTCTACATATAGACCTGTTTATATAGTGTGATTTGTGGCCCCTTTTAGATGAATAACCACAGTTCTTACCCTTTTCCATTGATAGGTATTAGATGTCAATTTTTCAAGGAAGGAATATAGTAGTTCCTTATACCTCCAAGTCAGTGAGGTCATAGGTTTTTTAGTCTATGGAATAAGTAAAGAGGTATAACTATCTTTATCCTATTCTACTTATTGAGACAGTTTATTTATAATCTTCACTGTTTAGTTAGGGCATACTCACATGGATAAATCTTCATAGAATTCCCACTAATATGGATAGTAATAGTGACGTTTCTTGTAGATGATTTGCACCCCTTCAATTACGGCAGTTATAAATGGTTTCCTTAATTAGCCTATAGTAAAAAAAATTAGGAGTATTTGTTATATTCTTATATAGATGGTATCTTTCCTGTTAAAGATAACTCCTATTGGGCAGAAGGCACTTACCATATATATGTATACTTTCTATCCCTCTTGAGAGTTTTCTCATGGAGTTACATTTTTTTCAAAGGCTGGGAACCTGTTTGGTCTCCACTTCACGTCCGAGTATTCACCTCCTTACTCAATGAAGGGTGACACTCGATCCTATCAAATATAAAAGAAGACCAATAATATTCCGTCCGTTTCTCTAATCTAATTCCTTATACAAATACCTTTTTCCCTAAAGCACTCAACCTATAGCCTTATTATTGATGGTCTATGTTTAAAGATTAATTATACGGTGCCTTTAATTGTGGACAGCCTCAAACCGGCTTTCTACTCACAAAATACAATACAACAAATACTGTTACTAAACTTGAAACTCGAATGTACTGTATTGTATTGTATATTGGATTTATATAGCGCTTACCACCCAGGGGTCTCTAAGCGCTTGCCTTGGGAACCCGTCCTGGCTTTTCCCTGTGAGATAGCCCCTACAGGGCATCCCCAAGGTGAAAGCCAGGCATCCCGTCGCAGAGGGGGGGGGGCATTGTGGAGATTAAGCAAGCTTAACGCCCAGAGTTGCAGAGTGTGAACCCATGATTAGGTCAGGCACCGAAGCGAGAATTATAGAGTCCGTGGACATTTGAGCTCAAGACCCTGCCGCGTCGGGAATTGAACCCTGGTCCCGGGTCTGACCTCTGCTTCAGAGTCTGCCTGCTCTAACCAGTGAGCCACACTTCTCCACGGGGTTGTCTGCCATTGTCTTTTGCTGTAATACACAGGGGGTCGCAATAGCTGCCCTGACATAAAGCCAATCACTGTACTTTCTTCCTATATTCTGAAGGGCTATCTAAGGTTATATAGCAAAACCCGGACTGCTTACTCAAATATTTACCGGAAATCACAATTACCGCTTTCTAATATTTTAAGAACAAAAGCAAAACATATAGTCCCTCATGTAATTTTCCCTTACTGTTGTATGTATTTCCTCCAATAACACCACCAAACATTATTCCTCATGTTCAGTTTACGAAACAGTCTAGTATTGCATTTACTTTATTGCATATACTCTATACAGCCACCCCGCCGTCTATAACAGGTTACAAAACTGGCCCTTAACAGCCCAGAACTATCTAAGGGCATTGCTCCTCACCTCAAGAGTTCTTAACGTCGCTCGTCTTCGGGGGTTCTGTTTACGTCGGAAAAACGGACCACTGTGTACTTCCGCTATTTATATTTCCGCGCGTGAATACTGACGCCGGATTGTTACGTCACGCGGCCATTTTGGTAGTTTTTTATAATTTTTAAATCATGGTTACTCGGGCTAACTTTGTTACATCCACGTGAGTATTAATATTGTAAATGTGTCCCCACGTCCTATAATCCAGGAAGACTTAAAGAAAGGGACTAATTAACCAATCAAAAGTGACGATTACATACAATTGCTTTCTCTTCCAACAATTTTGTTTTCTTTTTTCTCAATAAACTTTATTACCGCGGACACTCCTAATTTGCATCTCTGGTATCCCCAGACCAAGGCTTACGGAAAAATCCGGTATATATGTCCTATTGTGATTAAATTCCACTCTGTTGATTTCTAATGCTCAGATGGCAATATACTCACTATTCTGAATCGTATTATATAAATGGACACATGGAAAACCTTGATTAAACTACCCTTACTCCATTACCATATGTTTAACAGTTCCATGTCCCATTTATCGATCTCAAATTCTTAAGCTCAGTTATTGAGTATAAATCCTAAATATTTTTTCTATTTTAACCTCACATGAGTTTTTATGTTAACCTTAAATTCATTACCACGGAGCAGTTACAGTTAGATTCATATTATGCTCAGTATATATTGTCCTCACCTAATGATTCTCTCCCATTATTCTCTATTATTTAACCCCTGTTAGTATGTTTTAAATTTGGACATAAAAAATTGCTCCCTGAGCTTCCTTCTTTTATCAATGTCCCCACCTCTCATTGTCGATTTTATCTTCTCAAGAATAAACCACTTAAACTCATCCTCTCAGTGATTCATTTCCAGCCAATGTTCCACCAAGGGTGCGTTCTTTTTGTGGTTTTTTAGAGCAGACCTGTGTTTAGTGAGACGTAGTTGCATTTCCCGACTCGTCTCCCCTACGTAGCCCTTCTGACAGGTGCAGATGATTAAATATACAACATTTTTTGTTCGGCAATTAACCAAATCATTCATCCAATGTGTTGTTCCATTAAGAACAACTTTCTGCTCTCTGACAATGGATTTACAATGTGTACAGGTACTGCATGGGAAAATGCCACTTATCTTCGTACCATCGTGAATACTCATTTGCCTACTCAGCTTGGATTCCCTAAAAGTTTTAACTAAATGGTTACGAATTGTCTTATTCCTTCTATACGCGAATGTAGGTTTCCAATCCACTCCACTTTTACTATGAGTCACCCCCTCTCCCTAGTGCGCCTTCGGGTCCCACAGAGGTGGAAGTCACTCATGTCGGGCTCTTGCCGGCGGATTCGTCCTCGGTGTCGGCTGTGTGCATCGGCTCTAGTTCCGGAACCGATACAACACTGATGGGACACGGCCAAGAGGGCCCTCCCAGTCGTCTGTCCAGCCCACCCCTTCAGTCACCGCATAGACCTGTGCGGCTTCCTGCACTGACGTCGGAGGCGTCTTTCCTCCCCGCAAATTGCGGTGGGATCAATGTCGGGAGGCACCCAGACTGAGTCCCCTCTGGAGGTTGTCGCCGCCGAAAGGACTCCGACTCAGCGTCGGTCGATGCCGGTGACAACGTCCACGTCTCCTCTTTTGCATGAGGCTGGTGTTCCTCCCGACTCCTCGGATGTCGATGCGACTCCCACAACACGTCTGTTGACGCCGGTGCCGGCACCTATGCCTTCTCTTTTTGCAAGAGGTTGACGTTCTTCTGGACTCCTCAGATCTGAGGACGTTTCAGTTCATGGTGCAAGTACCTAGTTTTGCGTGGCCTTCGGATCAGCCTACGGCTCCTCCAATTTTTCTGTCTAGTGGATGGTTAGTCTCCAACCGCCTCAGACCGACGGTTTATTGTCAACTCCCCGGATGGCGACTGAGACTAGTGCTGCCTACGCATGGGCTATTCACAGGGTGGCAGCTAATCTTCAGTTTCATCCCCCTGTGGTTTCCCTGCCTTCTGATCCTTTACTGGATCTTCTCCACATTGAGCCTGTTGAGCTGGAGCCTTTGCTGCACCTTGGGGATCTTTATTGGACATCATGCTTGGCATATGGGCGGTGCCTTCCTCTGGTGACCCTGTTGATCGGGCTATTGCTCGTCGACCACTCTGCCTGCCCCTTCACCTTAGAGCTCATGGCCTAGTTGTTCAGCTGGCTTTTGACTTGCAGTCTTCCTCTGCTTTGCCATTCTTACCTCCCACCAGGGAGTCTAGGTGGTTGGACACATGTGGCCGCCAGCTTTTTGCCTCTGTCAGTGCTGGCATCTGCGCAATAAATATGGCTTGTTTGTTCGCACGTGCTTCCTCTGCCTTTTGGGACTTGGTCGAGAACCTTCTTCCTTCTATTCCAGAAGGGCCGCGGGCAGAATTACTTCGCCTTCTGCTTGATGACAGGGGAATGGCTCAGTGGGACAAGCTGTTGCTCGGTCTGTAGCTTTGCGCTCTCCTGCATGGCTGCACGACAGTCATTTCCGAGACAATGTTCGAGATGCTCTTAGAGATCTGCCATACAATGGTGTGGACCTTTTTGACCGCCAGGCGGATTCTCGTTCTCGCGCCTCTTGTCTGGGCTACCGTAAATCTTGCGGCACAACTTTCTTCCTTCTGCTTTATCTTTTTCTTTTGCATAGGCGATGTTGCCTTGTTGGTTTAATTTCTCCCCCAAAAAAACTGTTCTTGCATAGTGCCCGGATAGTGTAGGTGGCTGTTCCACCATTTCAGTATTCGTTCAGTACAGCTGGATGGCTCGTTCTGTCTTCCCTGCCAGTTCTCTGAATGTGTGTTTTGTTCAAAAGGACCTCCCTCGTAGGGGTTGAGACTTACCGTATGTGGGGTATTTGCTGGCTATTGCGTAACTGCCTTACCCTTGGTACGCTCCTATGGAGTCTTCCTCACAGACATCCTTCTGGGGGTCAGACTGTCCTATTTTTCTGCTCCGAAACTAATGTTAGCATCGCTCTATTGCACTTCATTTGCAATTGGCTCCAGTTGTCTGTAGTGCTTCTAGGCCTCGGCATGGGTTTCTTGCCGTGCAGCCTCTGCCTCGCCTGCCTTGTCGATGTCTTTTTGTTTTTTCAGCGTTGTATTGATCCTCTTCTCTATGATGGCTGCTCTTATTTTTCCACTGTCTCGCTGGACCCTTGTTCTATTCAGTTCATGCACAATTCTTTCACGGCTGATGTCCTGTCCTCTTTCTGCGCCAGGGATAAAAGTCGCTGTGTGGCACGCTTATTATTTTTGATGCGAACTTGGGTGCACCCTGGTATGTCTGCTATCATATGGTGTTTGCGTTGTTGCGTCTGGGCTGTCTTTCAAGGTAGTTGATTTACCATTTAGGTTTCTGCTGTACATTGTCTTATGGCCCAGTTTTCTGGCCTCTTTCCCAACCTGAGTTTTTCCATATTCCCTGCTGCTTCCGCACAGGTGTTCTCCACACTTCTGCTTTGGGTTCATGCAGTAACACTCTCAAGGGGAGTGTTCTCTTCAGGATACTTGCTTCTTGGGTCCCGGGACCTTCAGGTTGGTCCTGACTGTTTCCCCTATTGTGCCAAGCTCCATCTCCTCATCTCTCTTGCGGGGGACCGTTGCTCCTCCCGGGGCGAGGGTCGGATGTCACTTGTGACCCTGGACATTGTCCTGTCCAGTTCTGCTTCCACATGACTATTGGTGCTTTTCCTGTACGTCTATTATTGTGTTACGCTTCATTTTGGAGCACATTTCTTCTTACTCTATAACTGCCCTGTTGCAGATATCGTTCCTTCATGCGGTGTCCATGGTCCTTGACTCGGTATGCTTGTACTACGAGCTCTTATGTGAGTGTCAGGCTTGCCTGGTGCCCCATTTTGACGGTTGCCTTCTTGCTATTGCGTCTCTCGCATCTGGGCTGCTCACGCTACCCTACAGGAGGGTTTTTGCTATATTTCGTGTGGTTCTAGTGTCCACACGGTATGCTTATGTACCTTCCAGTCTTCCCCATGTCTATCGCTCTTACTGTAGTCCTGTTTTGGGTGCTTCTGCTGCTTGCCATCGGTCCTTTCACATGTTTGTGACAGACCGACTATTTACTGAAACTTTCTGGCCATGGGTTGGCATCCTTCCCATCCTGTCGCACGTATTTAGCTGGTGCAGATTTCAACAGTGCTTCTTTCTGCTGTTGTGCATACTGGACCAGTATGCGCTAACTCTGTAATACCAGTTGCCATCTCTCTCAGTTTTACTCACGGTCAGCACACCACATCCTGCGGATCTATCGAGCCCTAGGGTCAATTCCACTTCTTTGCGAAGTCATGAACTCTCCTTTTCACTCCAACATATCTAGTATGTGTTTTCTTTCTCCTACCCGGTATACATACAAGGGTTTTCATGCTGCTCTTGGACGGCTTGTGGTGCCTTTGCCTCCCACTGTTTTCTGCTCTTTTCTGAGCTTCATGGTCTGGTGTGGCTGCGCTGACTTGCGGTCTCCACCGTATTGCGTCATCTTGTTGACGGCTACGTTCCCTCTGGAACTTGATGGGGTTCAGTCGCAGATCCACCTCCTTTATGGGTATAGCTTTGGTATCTATTCTAAGTTTAGGAATCTGAGGCTAGATGTCTCTATCAGATGAATGAGTTACTTACCTTCGGTATCGATGTATCTAGTAGAGACACAGTCTAGCCGAGGATTCCTTAACGCCCACCTGTCCTCCCCGTTCTGCAAGGACCTTTTCAGGTTGGGCATTCTATACTTGCCATCCTCCAGTTGGCTTGACCCTTCTGCAGGGTGATATTTTCTCTTCCTCCGACACAGAGTGCTCCTTTCTCTTTTCATTGCTCTACTCCGCCCATTCTCTGGATTCGGCGGTATGGTCATATGTCATGTGTCCTTTCTAACCCTATGCCTGGATTGTACGGTGTGAAATCTATCCATGTTTTTTCCCACCCCCGCTTTCCCCTTCTCCATCGCCTTGGGGTCTCTTGCCACCCCTGCGACCCATTGGTTCAAGTCTGTTGGCTCTTCCACATTCTATAGGTCTCTTATTAAGGTTACAACGTCTCTTATGGCGATGTCTTGTGGTGGATTGTCCTTGATCCTGTGTTGTGGACTTGTTGTCCTTCATAGTTATACATTATAGTTGCAGACTTTGTTTCCTCTGCCGTGCTTTTTTTTCACACCCTCAGCTACCTCCGAAGGTGGTTTGACCTTCACTTTTGTGGGGTTGCTTCTGCTCTTTCCTTTTTCTACTTTTCAAAATACAGTGCCTAGCACTGTCATTTATGGTGCTGTTTTGCACCTTTCAATTCCTTTCCCTTTTTCCATCATTTTTGCACCCTGTTCCCATATTCTCACAGTATTTGGTGGTGGCTCCGCGTTGTGGCATGGAAAAGTTTCTCTGACAGAAACTGGCATCAGCACGCCGGGAGGGGCATATATGGCTCTGCTGACGTCATGTCTGGGGAGCCGTGCGGCGCCGCCACGGTGCACAGAGGTGCTGCTGCGGAAAGTTTTCCCAATCCAGTCTGACGCCTGGGGATATTCTAAGTTAAGGAATCTGCGGCTAGACTGTGTCTCTACCAGATACATCATTACCGAAGGTAAGTAACTCGTTCAATAGGTTATATCAAGAAGTGCAGAATACAAATCGTACTTAAATAGCATTTGTTTGATCACTCCATTTGTCAACTCCCAATTTAATCTGCCTTCACAGCATGGATGTTGTACTGCCATGTTTGGCTGTAGTAACTACATTCATTTTTAGTAGCAATTGCATTATAGTTTAAATAAACAGTTTATTTTGTAATTAAAATTTGCTTTCATTTTAAGTTTCGAAAATGTATTGAGACCATTTTTAAGACTTCATGACATGTTGTTGTGTTATGGTTATCAAATCTTCTCAGGTGTCCAGTGCTGAAGAGCAGTGCTCTTGGATTACACAGAAATTGCAAGAACATTTGACAGTGGTTCAGGACATGAAATTTCACCTCGATAATCAGCAGCCCATCAGCAACAACCTGGAAACTTTAAAACTACAACTGGAACAGTTGGAGGTGAGCTGTGAATTGCTGTTTTTTTACTTGTTACCAAGTATGCCTTGTTATATCGCAATGTTTTGTTGCTTTCCCTTCTAATTTCACCCGAATTTAAAGCTGATCACCAGTCACTGCTTTCCTTTGTGGTCATTGCACATTGTCTTTCCCCTTCAGAGGCTTCTGCTATTCCTCTGGTATAACGCGTATGTGCTTAGGTGAACAATGATGCAGCTGTATTTGCAGTTAAATGAGAAATTATTTGCAAGCACTGGTGTGAAGGGGATCGTGCAAAACAATTGTGGTTAGTGCCTGGCCTTACTGCTTGACACTATAGAACATGAGCCCACTTATCCAAAAGCTTGAGACAGCCTGCAGGATAGATTGTATGATGCAGGCAGCAGACAATGTAGATATCATAAAGACATTGCAGTTCTTTGCAGTTCTAAGCTGTTTTAGCCGCATCATTTTTTTCCAAGCTGGCAATATGGCCCAATAAGCTTAATGCTCTTAGCTGATGTCTGCAGATCAACTCAGCCCAGCAATCTTCCAAGGACAGTAAATTGAGTACCATTCTATTAGGTAGTAATAAGACCTGTTTTTTACAGAGTTTGCAAAAGGTAGAGATGAGTTATAAAGCAGGGAATATAAAACAAATTACTGCCGCATTCCTCAATAGTCAGTGATCACTAAACACTGACCCTTTTAATACCCTTCCAATTGCTTTGGCTGGCCACACCTGAATTCTGGTGTCTCCCCTGTTAGTAGGTGCAGAGGTATAAGGTAGCTACACCTAGCTTGTGGTGGGCATCTCTGTTATGGGATTGCCACTGCTAGTTTTTGTGGACATTGTTGGTACAGCATGGTTATCAAACCTACTAACTGTTTGGCCTTCCTAGAATATTCTATACATCTCTATAATCAGTTAGCTACCTGCTGCCACATAGAGACCTCTCAGAAAAATACAAGATCCTATTTCTGTGGTTAATTAGTTTATTTTATCGTAAATACTTAACTGTTGTTTGAGGGCAAGATCTCTGTACCTTGAGATAAAGACAAGCTGATGTTTGGGGAAAATAATGCATTTACTAAAATTATTCTGTTTTGATTATTTCACCTTATTTCATGCTACATTTGAAGATATGTATTGCTGATGTTATTTCCTTGGTGCCAGAAGACAAGGACTACTGTTATTTTGTGGTTAATGTAGAGGAATCTCCTCATTTTTGATGATAACGTTTTATGACATAATCATTGCCACTTCTGTCTGATGTCTAAGACTTTAAGTTTAGTATATCCTAAGGGGGTTTCTACTGCAGCGACATTTAAAATCTTTGTAACCTGGGTGACAACTCTGCTGTCTTATACAACTCTGAGGGATAGCCTTGCTGTCTAATACCTGAGATATGTATATCTGTTTGGTTTACTTATCAAGTAAGATGCTATGGCATTTTGTAGTACTATAGGAGGGCTGCCAAATTTCACAACCAGATTAATTCAAATGCTTTAAATACAAATGGTATTTCCACTTACTATTTAAGGAAGAATGGACTCAAAATGCAGCTTTTGCCTGCATATTTTGAAAGTTTCCCTTATCAATTTCTTCCCAAACAGCCCTAGGCAATGATGGACTTGCTTGCAAAATCATGAAAATATTGAAATTTTACATAACAATTGCTTCAAAATTGGCTGTAATCTATTGTCTTTTGGGGAATTTAGTTGGAAGTTTAGCTGAAACAAGCATCTTTTAGCCTCATGTTTCAAAGTCAATCTCGCGCTCTCAAACCCATTTGGAAATTACATACTTGCTCTCAGTGCTTGCAGAGTCCATAGGCTTTGGGCAGCAATTTACTCCCAAACACTTTGAAATTCACTGGCTACATTTTCACCCTGCTCCCTGAAAGACAACAGTAACATTTAAATACTCTAAGCATTATGTGCATGTGCTTTGCATTGCATTGCCCAATCGACAAACTAAAACCAACCCTTCATTTCAAAGCAGACTTCTCTACTAGCTTCCTCTTACTCACACAATCTAAAACCAAATACAAGATCCAACAAGACAGACCGTTCTTGTTGCAACACCCAGCCCTAACTATTGACCAACCTACCCCCAGCTAAGATCAGAAAAGCGCACCTTATTTTTCTTCTCCTTAGATGGGTAATGTCCTTCCCATCCAACAGGCATTGCAATAGTCATAGAAGCACAGTGGCAGCATCATGTCTAGCAGTAAAAGGCGCATGGATTGCATAACTACTGATCATATAAGCACAATTAGTCTTAAAAAGGTTACTTTGTGTGTGTATAATTAACAATTTAAATCACACTTTATTTGCAGTCATTTGAAACTGGACTGACAGCAGTGTCCAGCGTTCTAAGAAAAGACCTGAAGTTGTCAGAAGAATTCATAAAGATGATGCACAAAGATGTCCCAGCTGACCGACTTAAAGACCTGAAAATAAGTCATGACTGTTTACAAAAAGCCTTCTTTGTTGTCCGTGAGATGTCTTCAAAGCGAGCAAAGCAGGTTGTCTTTGCTGTAGACTGTGAAATGGTAGGCACTGTTCAATTTGTGTATGCAATGCATGTGTTAAAGAAAAATACAGTTGTTGCAATAATTTGAAATTGAAATGTCAATTTTTTAGTGCTTCTGTCCCTAAATTTTCCAATTTGGCAGTTTATTATACTGAGTCACTGCGAAATACAGTGGTTTGTCCAGGTCTGTAGCGTGCCATCAGGTGCGGAAGCCCCAGAATAGAATTCAGAACTATTTCAGGTGTGTAACTCTGTTACTAGACCACATTTCTTCTGCAAACAGAAGGGAACATGCAATAATGAAGCAAAGCTTGAACAAGCCATAGGATGATACTGAGCAAACGAGAGACAATATTATATAAAATCTGAAGGGACTGACCAATTGTTCCAGTACGCAGTGTAGTGTGCTGCATGAACAGTAATACTATATGTTGTTTTTTAATCCTCTACAAGGAGTCTTTGCAAAGTAGAAGGGGCGTACATGTTTTTAGGTGCTCAGAGGCAAGGAGACATTTCGGCCACAATGTCATCACTGGGCTAAATTAGGGATAGGTGTCCTGAGTCATTGAAAAAAGCATGTAAAGAATAGATCCTGAGGGGGCGTTTGTGCAGAGTTGTCCACCCTGAAATGTGATGGGCATGGAGACCTTATATCTCACTGCAAAAGCGTATGTTTCTATAGAGAAATAAACCAGTTGTTGTCCAAGGAATCAGCCAATAGTTGAACAGAAAGGCAACACGTGGCACAGTTCACACCTGTAGAACAAACCACCAGAAGATAGCTTGGAGTTTAAATGAGCTAAATTAGAGTGCCAGTAAAAAAACAAAAAGGCATTGGAGAAAGAGTGAGTGAAAACCATTCTGCAAGCTCTCTGGAAGGTAATTATTTAGTCGTTCTCTCTACAGCTCAGCCATGGAATAATAAACCTTTCCAACTGGAACTGATGAACACGGTACCAGAATTATGCCACAACGGCATTCAGGTTGCAATTTAAAATGCTTTCTTTTTGTTCCATAAACCTATTGGCAAAGTCATTGTACTTTGATGGTATTAAAAAAAACTGGGCTATTACAGGTAGTTTAGCCATAAAAGGGCATATGTTCAGATGTTCGGATGAAGAAAAACAGTTATTGGTTAGACCAATGAGAGATGGTAACAGTTCAAATGACAGATGACAATGGACCAATGCACCCAGTCTCTAAAGGGATTATGATTTACAAGCCCAGTGATTCCACACATAAAGTATAAATTTGTAGCAGGAGTAAAATCAAGTCAACCCATCTCTTTCTGCTCTCCAAACATGGCACTCAATAGCTTACTTTGAATTTTGAATGGAGCTGGAGCACCATTTCATAATTCACAGCTTACTCAACTTCACTTCTACTTTTGTCATAATCTTAGACATACATGCCATACATCCCTGGATCTAAACATGCTAGAATTTGCAAAGAGGGCCCATAATCTAATTAAAGATTAACATGAAATAAAATAAGATAGCAGCATCAGATCTTGAGGGAGCTTAGCAGGCCTTAGAAGACACAGTGAAATAACATGTCACGTCTCAACACAATAAAGACACAAATAGAGGTGATAACTTCAGGGTCTTATGTCATTAGTAGCCTATTCCTTCATGGTTACAGAGTTTATCAGTTGCTAAAGGTGGAGAGGAAGCGTAAACAAATTAAATTTTGAATCGACATTGATTGCGGTGAGAATCTCCAACTCTTCTCTTTCACATTTATTTTCTTGTCTCATAAATATCACTCTGCAAGATCAGGTGAATCAAAGCTGAAAAATATTCAGGATGAGCAATTTAACTCCCTTAATATCTTCAGAAAGACCAGTTGAAAGAAGTTCCATCTGAGTTCTGCCTACCTAAACAGCTTCTGAAGCTAATAAACTAAAACGGGTTATAGTTGTCAAAGCATCATTGAAGTTTACTGAAGATCATAGTATCTGATGCCCCAGCACAATCCACGAATGACTACCACCATCTGCTGTAGTTTCTCATCGGACGTTGATGATTTTACTGATTTGAATAAGAGATCTTGGCACAACTGGCTTATGCATATCTCTCACAAAGCGCCTCAGGAATTTACACCATCAGTGATTGTTTTGAAGGAAGCAACAGTGATTCCACTATCCCTAACAGATCTTCAGCTTGCAGTCCTGCTGACACATTCTGAGATACCATAAAAATGATCCTTATTTAACGATTCTTCTCCTACACCTAGATACCAACCCTTCCCGTTCTTGAACAGCTTTTTAAAAAACACTTGGAAATTTCATCATCTTCAACTTTGCCTGCCTCAGCACATTCTTCTTGCTAAATTCACCTAAATTGCCTTATACTATATCAACTGAAACAACCTTCTCACCTCATCTTCACCATCATTTTCCTGTTTACTACCATTTACACATATCTTTCATGGAGGAGTATCTACTGTGCCATATTCAATAGCGTTATCACTCTCTTCCATCTTGCGTCCAGGGGTTTGCAGCTAACAGTCAAATCTGCAAAGGACTACACCTATAGCAACTCCCCTGTTTGGCCTGATTAGGCTGTGGCCCTCACTGTTCTACTCACTAACCTCAATAATATGTCAGTCGTTCTGTGTCTTCATTATCTTCTCATCTCGTCTATCCTCATCCTCTACTAGTCACACAAACAATTTTCTCTCAAGCACCCCATGTCTGCCGGGTTTTCTGTAAGAAGGTCATCCCCATCAAAACATAAAACATCTGCTCCCAAGCCTTCCAGCCGTCTCTTCACACCCTTTTATACACATACCCTAAACGCTCCCTCAAAACAGGTCCATACGAATCTGCAAACCTGATCACACATAACACACATAATAAACCGGGCATCCTCTTCATTGTAGAAGCCTAACTTGATCCCATGTTGGCAGCATCGTATATGAACTCATTCTAGACAATTATACAATCATCCTCCAATGTTATGTTTTGTTATGCAATGTGTATCTGTTTAGCACACAACTCATCCCCAGGGGATCCTGACACTGAAGCAGAAGCTGTATGACCCAAGCCAGGGTCATAGCTAGTTGAAGAGCCAGGTCTTTAGCTTCTTCTAAAGTTCAAGAACTGAGGAAGAGGCACTGATGCTTGACTGCTGGATCTGATTCTGTGTATCCAAGAGATGTGTACGTGCAGGAGTCCAGCTGACTGAAGGTGTCTGGTAGGTTTGTGGAAGTTTATGCAGTTATTGGGATATGTGGGGTAATGTTGTGCACGACTTTGTATGTGTACGTTAAGAGTTTGAAGAGTACTTGTTTGTGGATTGGGAGCCAGTGGAGTTTTTTGACCTGCGGAGTGACGTGACTGCGGGGTGGGAATTTAAGAGGGAGCTTCGCCGCTGGGTTGTCAATGTTCTGATGTCTATTGGCCAGTTGAGCATTGATTGCAGCAGAGAGTGTGTTTCCGTAGTCCAGCTAGATGGTGATGATGGCTTGGGTGATGGTTCTGTGAGTGTTAGTAGGGAGCCATTGTAAGATCTTGTTGACCATCAGAAGATGGAGACTCCGTTCACTTGGCCAGTCATGGTGATATGGTTCTCTATTACTATTCCGATGTTCATTGCATGGGTTGCCAGGGGGGCATGGGTCTTTGTTCAGCAGGCCACCTGATGAAGTCTCTGAGTGAGGTGTTCTTTGCTGAAGATTGTTACTTCCATCTTGTCTGTGTTGAGCTTGGGCAGTTAGTTTTCATCCATCTGGCAACTTCGGCCATGCAGGCAGAGAAATTGGCCTCAGTGTTTGACTTCTTGGCAGAAAGGAAGAATATGAGCTGGCTGTTGTCAGCATATTATATGTTAACTGCCTGGGCATGGATGATGCTGGCAAGTGTGGTCATGTAGGCGTTGACCAGAGTGGGGCTGTGTGAGGATCCTAGTGGAACTCTGCAGATGAGATTGACAGCGTCCAAGGTGAAGAGGGCCAGGCAGACCCATCACACTGATATAAACCAGGGAGTTACCATACCACCATCTATAGTTTTTCCATGCATGCAATAGGTTCTCTAAACCTTTCTTCTCAACACTTGTTTGACAGACTGTTGCATCTACCTTCATTGACACATTTATTTTAAATTATCACTCTCCCAGACTCAACCCACGTCCTTTTTCTAACTCTTTTCTTTAGTCTCTCAGTCCAACCACTCTAATTATGGTGACTTTAGCCTCTTAAGGGACCACAAAACCTAAGGCTTCAGAGATTGCTTCATCTACATAACTGCCTCAGTTACACTTGCATGTTGTGTCAGTGTTCCTGCATATTCCGAAGGCAACAACCCTGGTCTGGTGACATTTGCCTTACCTTGCCTATCCAGACCTTCTAGACTTGTCTGACATACAGCAGTTTCTAATTATATTAGTAACCTTAGGTTCCTATAGAGCGGACAGTACAAACCATCTGCAATAACCAACTAGCCATTTAGGAATTTCTATTAGATACTCTCATCCAAGCCCTTACACTAGCACAAGAATGCTCTCCATGCTGAACAGTACCTTCCAGACCTCTGTATATACCTGAGTTCCTTTGGGCTAACAAAATAGAAGCCACCATTTTGCAGGGTTCATTAGCTGCCCTCTTGCAGTCCAACATTTGCTGTGCAGAAAATGGACCAATACCAAGAACAACGCATGGGAAACAGTGGATATAGGAGTGCTGGTGAGTGGTTTATTCAACTGCATGGTGGGCAAGAGGGAGAGTGAAATTGCCCTCACAGTACTTTGGAGATGAAAAGCACAGAGTCATTTGTTGTGTAGTATTGATTTCACCCCACAAGTAAATCAAACCTAACCTTCAGAGTGAACCTAAACATAATGGTTGCCCTTGGGAACTGTGCCATGAAATAGGAGTAGATGTAACGCGTATATTCCTGGTGGAGATAAGACCAGAGGTGCCTGTGATCTGTATCTGGTACTTATGGAAAAGGTTTTTGCACAAGAGTTTAACAGCAAAATGAAGAAGTACTCCACGCATCTTCTGATTTTGGAAACATGATGTATTGTACAACTCGTGGTCAATCTAAAATGTAAAAGATCGACAACTAAGCAAATATTTCCAAGTTTGTGAGACATAAATGTTCACATACATGTCCAGCTACTTAAATCATCTAACTTAGGGCTTTAGTTTATGGTGCACCAATGTAAGAGTTGTCAGCCCTACCAGTGGGCATTCGTCCTCCCAACAGCACCTCCTCCACCAGACACAGCTGCTGCACATATGGCAGGAGCTGCTCTGGTGGAAAAACAGTGGTAGCAGGATCACCATGCCATACCCACACAACAACTTGTCATCACTTAATGTGTTTTTTTAGACATGATAACCTCAAAGGGAATAATCCGTCTCTAAGGAGCTAATATTGGCTGAACCCCTCCATTATAGAACATTTAAAGTATTTTTTTTCATGTGCAGTATGATTCATAGTTACTATATAAGTAGCTGGGCCCCAATTTATAACAACAAAGCCAACTATATATATATATAACACGCTCAGATTTTAATGCATAGTCTTATTCACTCTATATTTCTTACATATTACAATTATACTTGTTTTTTTAGATTCCAGGTGTTTAAACCTCAGTCCCTTCTTCTAGCCAGCATAAGGGGTTCTTTTAACTATGAAATTGTTAATTAACTTGGGTATTTTGTTTTTATTTTTAGTCTAAGCTAGCAGAATCGCATCAAGAACTTCTAAGCAGGCTCCAGAAGCTCTCAGATTGGATAATAGAAAATGGTGACTGTATGACGAGCCCTAGTGTGGCTATTTTTGAACTGGCAACGATGAAAGAAACTGTGCAGCTTCTCAAGGTATGCAATAAACATGGAAACGTATAGGCTTATGTTCAAAAACTTAAACTGGTTGAATTTTCTACAATTTAAAAAAGGTTTCTTGTAAATGTTCCTAATAGTTGCACAGTGACTGTCCTTCTAGGAAAATGTTTATAATGCCCATGCAAAATAACTTCTATTATTGTGGCAATAATTGCAGTGGTACATTTTCCAAATCACATAAAGTTTGTTTTTGTTTTGAACTTTACTAATGGACATATAGACAGTTTATCATTTTTGTTTTAAATGTTTATTGTACATTCTTTTGAATTATTGGCCCATCTCTCTACTTCCATACTTTGGGAAAATGCTTGAATCCATTGCCAACAAGCAGATTGTGAGTCATCTCGAAAATCATGGACTTTTGGATCCCTCACTATCGGGATTTAGGGCACAACACAGCACAGAAACTGCGTTGGTCGAGGTTGTCGATAATATCAGACTGGGGCTGGATAAGCACCAGTCAACCATCCTCGTCCTACGTGATCTGTCTGCGGCCTTTGACACCATCTCCCACCGCATTCTAATTTAACGGCTGTGGGAGATTGGTGTCAGAGGAAACTCCCTAAAATGGTTTTCCAGTTATCTATCCAATCGCACAACAACGGTCCAGATCGATAAAAACAGAGCAGGTGAAAGACCTGTAAAAATGGGCATTCCTCAGGGCTCTATTTTGAGCCCGACACTCTTCAATGTCTATATGACTCCTTTGGCCAAGGTGATAAGAGCCCATGGTTTTGATGTTCTGTCTTATGCCGATGATACACAGATCTTAGTTACACTAGATCCTGATCCTAACGAAACCAAGCAACGTTTCCAAAACTGCCTGATACAGGTTGAGGAATGGATGACCACCAATCAACTCCAACTAAATGGCAGTAAATCAGAAATTAAGCTCTTCGGCAAAGCGGCAGAGCACTGGACAGATGACTGGTGGCCAACTAATCTGGGCAGCTGCCCAGTACCAAAGGAATCAATCCGCAATATGGGTTTTCAGATGGATAATAAACTGTCCATGAATAACCAAATAAATAACATCATTGGTACATGTTTTGGACTAATGCGTAGTTTGAGAAAAAATTTTAAGTGGATCCCCGCTCAGGCCCGAAAACCCTTAGTACAGGGTTTAATAATAAATAGAATGGACTAGGGAAATGCACTTTTAGCTTCCATCAATGAACATCATCTGAGTAGGCTTCAGGTTCTTCAGAACACCGCAGCTCGGTTGGTTCCTAACCTCCCGCGAAAAACACCCTCTGCTGCCTGTTTAAAAAGCCTTCATTGGCTTCCGGTAAAAAAGCGTATCCTCTTCAAAACACTGTGCCTGGCCCATAGAAAGATGTATGAAAAAGGCCCCAAGTATTGGTCCAAAAAACTTAGATGGTATCGGCCTCAAAGAGAACTCAGATCCAGAAACGAACTTCTGCTGACCCCTTTAAAAATACGAACCTCCAGAAACGGTGGTGGCGCGTTTTCGTTTCTGGCTCCTGCTTCATGGAACAAAATACCCTTTCATCTCCGTAGCACCCCTGAACACGTCTGTTTCCGTAAGAGGTTAAAGACCTGGCTTTTTGCAAACCAACTGCTCTATTTCCCTCTGTCAGAGACTGCTGCAAGCGCCATTATGTTATGTTATGTTATCATAGGTTTTATTAAGCGCTCAGCTACTCTAGCAGAGTGTCCCGGCGCTGACAGATCAGACACAGCATAACTCATCCATCAAGGGGCAGATTAGAGGCCGAACAGCCATGTTTTAAGATCTTTCCTGAAAGATGCCAAATTCTCGCTCTTTCTCAGAGCAAGCGGCAAATCATTCCAGGCGCGTGACACTTGATGTTGAAAAGAGCGGCCCCCAGTCCGTGCACGCCTGATTACAGGGATCCTCGCCAGTGACAGGGCAGCTGAACGTAAGGCTCTGGTTGGATGGTGGAAGACCACTCTCTTCCTCAGATAGAGAGCCCCAATGCCATGCAGAGCTTTAAACGCCATGGTGAGGGCCTTGAACTTAATGCGTTTCCTGATTGGGAGCCAGTGAAGGGACTCCAAAAGGCTAGTGGCATGAGAACGGCGACCAAGGCCAAAAATGGCCCAAGCCGCCGCGTTCTGCACCACCTGCAGCCGTGACAAAAGATGTTCAGGCAGGCCGAGGTAGAGTACGTTCACGTAGTCCAACCTCGATCCAATCAGGGCTTGCAGTGTTGTTTTTCTATGGGCGATCGAGAGAAGGGGGAGGAATTTCCTCAGCATTTTAAGTATTCCAAAACATTGCCCCAATAGGCCGAGAATCTGAGATTTTAGTGAAAGGCAATTGTCCATCTTGATTCCCAGGTTCTTAGCTACCTTGGAGTCAGTAGCAGGAGGAAACATTCCTGCAGGCCACCAGGTCTTCCATCCGGGATCAGGGGGGCAACCGAAGAAGAGGAGATCGGACTTGTCGGAGTTGCATTTCAACTGGTTAAGTTGAAACCAAGTGAATATTGCCATTAGACTCCTAGGATGTGATTTGTGCGCTATACAAATGTCCCTGACTTGACTTGATATTTGTTTTGCCTATAGAAACAACCAGGTCTTTTATAAATAATATGATTAAGGCATATGATGCACCATAAGTTTACCCTCTAATTAGAGAAGCATAGACCGTTTCTACGTAACAATATAATCGTAATCATAAATCAACATGTCCTTTGACTTACTTTCTGTTACCAGGTCACCACATTAATAATTTACGCAATTGTATTTGACACATAGTTCCCAAATATAACTTGCAATCAACTTTGAACCTCAACATAATTAAGTAATTTTGAATGTAATGTAAAGCTATTATGTACATGGAGCATGGATCGAGCCATGAACTGTAAGGGCCCTCCCAGGAACCTAATAATAAAGGGAGGAGGGACGTTTCTAGTGCACTCTCTAGTACCCCCTAAAACCTCAGA
This sequence comes from Lissotriton vulgaris, assembly GCF_964263255.1. Lineage (NCBI taxonomy): Eukaryota > Metazoa > Chordata > Amphibia > Caudata > Salamandridae > Lissotriton > Lissotriton vulgaris. The sequence continues at coordinate 433,181,211 of NC_141694.1, read as the reverse complement.
GACCTGATTGCTTTATTCGTAATGTGTGGACTATCTAATATTGTTTAATAACCATCTACAATAATGCCCTGCCTCTAATTTACCCATTTCTTGACTTCATCACTATTTATCTGTTTTCCCAATCATTCTGGAAACCAGCCATGACTTACATTTCCCCCATTATTCAATAGCTCCCTCTAAGTTCTTTCTTCAGTCAGTTGTCGGGTATATTGCTGCCTTTTCTTCTTAAGGTTTATTTTGCTTTTTCACCTCATTTTGTCTTTGTGATCTAGGGGCTTGTCATTTGTTCTTTTTCTGGTGTCTCACTTGGGTGTGTTCATAGTGTAACTGTTCATTCCCTTCTTATACATCTCCAGCTGAATGTTTAGGATCAGTGTCACCACTGTTTTGATTGGTGCATCTTATTGTGGTATTCAAAGGATATTCCAAAGGGGTACAGACATTGGTGGTGAGCTTTCTTTGTTTTCAGTTTCTCTGTAATGGGCTAAATTGTTAGCGCCATGTCTGGGGGTTTTTTGTGACATCTTGAAAGAGAGCTTATTTGAACCCTTGCATCGTGCTGCACTCATAACTATTTCTGTAGACTTTAAGCTATTAAATGTTAGTGGGATGTCTCTCAAATTCCCTCACATCTCTGCTGTGTTTTGAGTTTAATCTAAATCAGGTCATCACCTACTACTTCGGAGAATGGATTTTTCGTAAATGTTTCCAGATTGATTCCTTCTTCTCCTTTTTTCATGCCCTGCACCCTAATATTCTCGCTCTTTCTGTAGTTGTTCAGGTCTTCACACTTCATAGATAATGAGTTTGTCTGGGTTTGGAAAGCGAACAGCTAGCTAGGAGTGTTACTTTTGTTGATTATAGCTTTTGAATTTTGGTTTCTGCGTCTACGACGCTGGCATTCATTGAGCTTATATTGTTTCGAAGCGTGACTGTCTTTTCCCTTAGATTAGCTTGTAGGTCGGCAAGTATGTTGGAGACATCTGCCTTAATCTTTTTTTATTCTCTTTAAAAGGTCTGTAAGTTGACCAATAAATTATCCTTGATTAATGCCATCGTTGTTTAAACTGTTGGAGATTCCTTGCTCGAATGAGATTTCATTACATTGCAAGGGTGTTTCGAAGAAAGCTTTGACTTTTTGTTGTGTCTGTTTCTTTGGCTGCATGTGCAGTGACAAGTCGCCAAGCAATATAAACAATATCTTCTCAAGAAAAACCACTGTGTTGTCTTGAATAGGCTCTACAGCTCCAGGCTTGTTCACTGTTCCACTGACGTTGAGGGAGTAGGACTGCTCTGCAACTGCACAACCCCACATGCTAGTTTATAAAGCTAGTCGTCAAGCAGTTGACTGGCTGCATGGGGAGTGCAGCCTTTTGCCTGTCTTCAGTGTGGACCTTGGATATGCCCCACATGTGAATCTGCTTCCCTACAGCTCCCAGTGGTGTGTTGACAGCCTTAGGTCACCGGGTCCAGCCATGGATGTTCCTCTCCTGTTTTCCTCCTGTCACCTCACGGAGTACTCCTTATAGTGGTACGGAATGAAGGAGGAAGAATCGGCTGATGTAGAGGTCTGCTCACTCAACAAGTATGGGGCCCTTTCAATGGATTATGGGAGTACTTCACAGGAGGTGGTTGAGAGTGCTGTCTTTGGAGTGTATTGGTGTGGTAGTATGCTGATTCATGTCAGAGCATTAAGGAGTGAGTAGAGGGCTTCCATCATTGTCTTTGTCATGGGGACACTAGCTAAGTTGAAATCTCTGAGGAATATTGGGTGGGGTGCTGAAGAAAGGCTACCATGATGAGGTCTGAGATGCCAGGAGTGTGCATTTTTGAAGATTGTGCATTGATTAAATGAAATGAAATGAAATCTGATTTATAGAGCGCATGGCTGCCCGAAAGCGTCCCAGCGCTTGCTTAGGGAACCCGTCCTGGTATTCCCCTGCAAGATAACCCATTACTGGGCATCCCCAAGGTGAAAGCCAGGCATCCCGCTGCGAGGGGCCGTTGTGGAGATTAAGCAAGCTATTGCCCAGAGTTACAGAGTGAGACTCCATGATTGGAATAGGCACAGAGGCGAGAATTGTCAGGTCCGGGCCAGGCCTCTGCATCAGGGTCTGCCGCTCCAACCACTTGAGGGTTTTTGCTATTAGTGGTATGTCGTGCTACAGATTGATTGGATAAGGTTGTTTTGTGTGCAAAAATGATGTTTCCATTTCAAGTGTAAAACCCTGGATGTGCTGTTAAACTCAATGGCAATGCACGCTAATTTGCAGATTGTGAAGCAATTCGGTTCAGGAAGGGAGGGGCCTGGCAGTTCAAGCTGGACTGCTTCTTTTGGAGCAGGGTTAAGATTGATTTGAATATGACTTGGTCCAATCTAAGGTACTTGATGTACAAAAGGGCGATGGGTTGGAATACTACCCAGAGCTATTGGTTAAATAAATTTCAAGCATTCCTCTAGTCACCTTTTGTGTGCTTGATATACAGCCCCAAGCGGCAAGGGTATGCCCATACGTGGGGTCCTGTGCCACTGGACTCAAGCCACACCCTACTGTTGAGCCTAATCAGGGCAAATCCGGTCTAGGATTGTTTGGGTTCGAGTTCAGGGAGGACATGGCCTGGCAGTTCTTGATGGACTTTTCCTATTGGAGCAGGTTCAAGACTGATTTATATATGGATGGCTCCAAACGATAGTGGCATGGGGGACAAAAGAACAATGGGGTGCGAAGCTACCCTGAGTGACTGCCAGTGGTCAGACAAATTGTAAGCATTCCTCTCATTGCCTTTTTTGTGTTTAATGGGCTGTTGTAAGCAGGGCCAAGGTGAAATAATCCTGTAAGGACTTTTCCAGGAATTCCATTTCCATTTGGATTGCCGGAGACACCCCTTTTCAGCTTAGTTAAGCTTTTCACATATATGTGTGCGTTAGACCTAATTAAAATACATAATATTGGACATCATTAGAAGCAAGACCTTTGCAACATGATTACAGACTTGTTACTTTAATCGAAAATCACATATTCCTTGAAATGTCATGTAAATCCCAGCAGCCAAAAGAGATCACATAAATATGTATATTGCTTTTACCATCCAGAGGTTTTTATACCAGGTCTATGTGTCATGTGCCTTTGGGAACCTCTGTTTTAACATGTAGCAGCAAGACCAGGCAAAATGGCTCCTAGTTGTGCATAAGGGAGAAATGCAATTTTTGGTATACATACTTTGAAGAGAGGTGCATGGCAAGAGCTGTAAGTTCACATACCAGTAGCAGAATTAAAATTGCACTTTTAATAGAAATGAAATATCCACATACAGATTTCCTTGTAGAGACATTCTCCAAAAGCCTCTAGTCTGGATGAACTAGCTCAGTCAGATTCTTAAAAAACACTTTCACGTTCTAAGATGCCTCAGAGATAAGCTTTGATATGTTCTTGTGTTTCAGGGCAGCTTGCGCGGGATGGGACTGGTCGCGCTGTCTTGAGTATTCAAAATATAACCAAAGTTAGTTGTATCTTTTTTATGGAAATGTATATTTAATCAGAGACGCTACTTCCAAAAATACTGTTCTGCACACATTAAGATTATATAAAGCATAATTGGGTTGGGGCACTCCTGCTACAGTTGGAGCTCTCCTCTCGTGTGTCTGAAGAATACATTGTGTACCTCTGAGGTTATTGGGGATCTAGCTAACATGGAAAAGTGACCTAAAGGGGTGACACTTAACATGATCTGACCAAGCAGTGTATTTTAGAGCCTTCAGATGAATACAAACAAACGTCAAATCTACTGTGTAATCTTCGGTGAGTTTGGATAGATATGATAGTTGCGTGGCATAAAACCTTATAGTTGTTAATAAAGTTAAATGTTCATAGAACAGTAAGAGTATTTGCCTATATGTTAAGTCCTCCAGATTCAGTTAACTGTTGAAAATGTTATTTAATGACCATATCAGCAAATCTAATGAAAACACCAAATTACATATGTATGTAGTAATATATGAACTTTAAGTATTTTCTTAAGCACAGCCATATATTAAGATAAGTACTTATATGTAACGATATGGCATTCTATAATGTATCTGCAAGCAAAGTCAGTGACTGAAACTGGCAAAGGGTAGATAGATGGATGGACCAATTTATAAAAAGTGCTCAGGTGGCACTATTCTCTTGCTGTCGTGATATGAAGAAATAAGAGGTTGAAAACACATTTCAGAACTATACCCAGGCAGTGATTGCTCTAATTGGTAGAATGCTAGGTGCCAGAGAAGTTGATAAAGATGAAGTGAGATGTGCGTTGCATACCTGAGTTCAACTAAACAGCAAAGTGCTGAGTGAACAATAAACTGGAATAGGAGAGAACATAGTTTAAGGGCCCGCATAGATTAAGCAATAATAACCAAGCAAGGTCAATGTGATTATTTAAACTGGCCAATTGGCTAATTAGCTTTTTAGTTCATGAACAAATTAAGGAACTGTATCACGCAATGCTCTAAGGAAGAGGTCTCCAACATATGTTGAGGAGAGACAGAGCATTGCTAGAAGTTCAGAATATCCGTTTACAGACAATGATTGGAAAAGTAGTCGACTCCAAGTTCCCATCAATGCTAACCATCTCCTGCACGTCTACCGGTCTGTCTTCAGATCCCTCTGCAGCACAGCTACCTTACAAATCATACACAGTGCTCTCTTGACTTCAGATGAAGATGACGCCTGCCTCCTGATATTGCTTGAGCTCTCCGCTGCCTTCGGCACTGTCAGCCATCCCACCTTCATACATACCCTGGAGTCTTGAATGGGATTTCCTCCTACCTTTCCAATCAACACTTTTTTGTTTGCATGGGATCATCTAAATCACATAATCTCCTTATCCCCTTTGGAGTCCATAGGATTTCATACTGTCTCCTACCATCTTCAAACCCTATGTGGAGCAGCTTGGGGCTTTACTTACAGAAAACAGCTGCAAGAGTCACCAATATGCCAATTACACTCAACTCTACTTGAAAGTATCCTCTTTTTCAGACACCCAACGCCTTAAAGCCCAGTTGCACATTATCCAGACCTGGATGCTTTGCTCCTACCTTAAGCTTAGCATGCCTTTACGATGTATTTTGCAACTCACTTTTTTTTAAAACACTTACGTTTTTACAACACATGCCATTACCATGCATTGTTCATATACATTTATATATATTAATAAAATTGTGGCGGGAGACCCTCTTCACCAGCTAACTTACCTTAAATGCTTGGTAAAGCATGCTTTGTAAAGGCATAAACGTGGAAAAAACCTTACTGCCAAACCTATTTCCCCACCCCTTATGGACATTCTACGCGCCAAAGCATGTCTCATCCAGGTGCGAAAGAAATAGATCTCATTACCATTTTCAACACCAGCTGCATCATTTGTAGAGCCATCATAACCAGCACCCCTATTTATATGACAGACAAGCTTACCATCGCTGGTGGTTTTCAGTCCCCCCTTAGCCATGACACCATCTGTCTGCTGACTAAGAAATGTAAAAAAGAAAAGCAGCACAGCAGGCCTTTCCATCTATTCATTCTGTTCCAGGATCTAGAACAACACGCCATACTCATCAGGCAGGAAAGTTGAAGACTAACCTCTTTCAAGAACACTAATTAAAAATGCATGATTTGTCTACAACTGACCTTCCTCTCGTATTACTTGCTTGCCTTCAACCATGTACAGCAGTCCACTGCCTTTTGGCTATTTTGACACTATAGAAATACCATATACATACATAGAACCATGATTGTAAAAGTAAATCATTTACATACAGAGCTAGAGGGAAAATGAAAAGAGGCACAGGTAAAAACGTTGAAACCAGCCCTTGCTCTCTTCCTTTCTCTTTCTTTCCCGTCTCTCTCATCTCTCTCTCTCTCTTTCTGTCTCTCTTTCTGTCTGTCTTTTCTCTTAATTTTTTTCACTTGCTGCCATAAACATGAGGAGCTGGAGACAACGACAGTGTCCAAGGACCCCCAAATACTGCCATTCATTGACTCCAACCCTGACGAAATGTGAGATTAAATAAATGACCAGTTTAGCCCTGTTTACATAGGTAGTGGTTTTCCTGAAACTCTAGCCACTCTAACGTGTGCCTTTGGATGTCAAGATATGAATTAACATTGTTTTGCTTTCTAGGTAGGTGAGTTTTTTTGCCTCTTCCATGGGAAGTTGAAGTGTGTGCAGTCTTTTTCTCACGCACCTTTTCTAGGGCACCTTAAAGGCATTCAAGAAAATAGGGAGTGTGGAACCAGCTAGATAGTAGAGAGATATTTTTAAATTAATTATAAACATGCCCACTGTTTTCAGTCTTACATCGACAAACACTATCTGCAGAAGTGAAAAAAAAGATTGAAAAGCCCTTTCCACAAAAACATCAGACATCATTGAAAGCAGTGCGTACAGCCATGTTGGGGACATTGTGCGTCTGTTGGGCAATTCCTGCATCTACATCTTTTTAAGTACTTTTTGTCCACTAGCAGAACTGACCATAAGAAAGTCAAACTAGTCCAAGAACACTGCATCCTTCTTCAGACTTTACCTGTGCCAGCTGCTCCCAAAGCATTACGTTCTTATTTATGCATAGCAAATAATATCATTATTCCAAGTCAAACTGATAATCTTGAGTTTTTTCAGACACACTCTGTGACTTGTTGTAACTGGGAAAGCCTTTCCCAAAGAAAGCAACAACTCAGCTCAATGTTCGAAGCTCATCTGTAGTGTCAGTTAGTTCAGTGTGAAACCGAGCTCATGTAAAAAACCTTGACCTCGAGTCACACTAACATTTTACTAAAGCTGCAGACATCTGTAGGTCCCTAGAATAAGTGTTTATTTAGTGAAAGTTTCATAGCATATTAATACATCTCATCCAGGCGTGAAAAGCTATAGCTGTGATGCATCATATGGAACCAAGAAATAATAAGAAAAAAAACACAGAACCCCTCTTCCTCTCACTATAAGCCATGTGGACGTTGTCATTTATTTTCGTATAAACTGATTCTGCGCTGAATCAAAGGCATCAGTATACACATGCACATCCCTCACCCTTCTCTCCCAGAGCCTTAGGGAAGAGCCAGAGTTGTTAACCATCCCTTCTCATTCGTCAAAGTGTAAATAAATTAAGAGCCTTGAGTCTAGGTGGGTACACTGCCAAAGGAGTCCCTTATATAAAGTAAGTAAGCATGGGACCCAAGGTTGTTTTAAAATCTAACCCTCCAGCATGGAATGTGCTAATGTTTCTGTTGCTTAAAGGTCCCTGAGCTGTGAATACCACAAAGCAGTGGTTGGAGATTCTGCTTTCTTCTATTGGGTTGCTGTCATAATTTTAGTCGCCTCTCCACGGTGCTCCAACAGAACTAACCTACCTGCTCTAATCCGGTTTCATAACGCCTGTAGTCGCACCTCCAACAGTTTTGTAGGAATATCTCATGGAACGTAAAAGACCAGAAAGCTTCGATGATCATTTAAAATTTCCATCCAAAATGTGGTAACCGGATGTGTTTGGCATCTCCTTTTGCTTCACATCCCCTCAAGCATGTAGGGGGTTCACATTACGGAAAAAACATATGGAGTGTAGCCGGATAGCGATCCCAATCTAATATTATTTTATAATATGCTTTCCTTCCCAAAACACTATGTGCACTCTGGTAGAAATCTTTCCAAATGGTTAACCACTGTGTGGCTGAGAGGGTCATGCCTATTCTGTCTCTCAGTATGTTTAATGCATTCTTTTTATCGTTGGTTTTCTTTTACCTGGACAAAATGTTCTTGTATAATGAAATGACTTAAATTGTGTGTGCAATATATTGCATTCCTTTCTGTCCTTCATCTGTCTGAGACTGACTTCTATCCATACGTGAGCTAGAGATGCATTATGAAGATTGGTGTAAACTTGCCTTAGTCTCCTCCTCACTTCCATAGACTAGTGCTTTCTCTAGATACTGAATTCTGATGATTTTTGAAGGTAGGTTTGACCATACAGTATCACAATATTTTGGCTCCTAATGATTTTTGTATTGCATTGGCTTTACAATTTAACTATGTACTGCATGGATTAGAGGCGGGTTGCTTTCCTTTTTTTTCTGATTAGAATTTTTACATGTTTAATCAATACTATAGGCTGAATTTTGTATCTTCTATTACTGAATAGCTTATTCCTACGATGTACAGATATCTTTAGTTTGGGTGTTGCATCAGATAAAATTATGCAGGATTTTTTCCAGTGTACATAAGCTGCTCCAAGTCAAATCTACTATTCCATTTCTTGCAGGAATAAAACAAATATTGTTACTGCACTATTGCAAGAATTTCTTTAGTCTAATATTTTATTTTCTGATTTCCAACTGGATTTTACTCTTCCATTAGCACGGAACCGCCATATTAGATAAATGTGAACATCTTCCCTGACTTAAGATCACAACAATCAAGGGTCACTTATTCTCTTAGATCTTTTTAGAGCAATGGCTCTCATGTGATCTTTTGGAGTACGTGGCTCGAATGAAGAGAAGAGCACTGGCTCAGATCGGATCCTTCCTTGAGGCCACTCCCATCAGATTAATCTTGGGGCTTCTGTTTCTTCTCCTCTTGACTTGATATGTGGTGTCCCCCTAGGATCAGCCCTGTCTGCTTCGCATTTAGTAAATTAGTATCTGCACGATCCTCTGGCAGAACAGATCACAGCTTTGCCCGCTGTTTGAGATGTATGTAGATTACATCCCATAAACTTGTGGCCGTAAGTGAATCTGTGCCTTGCACTGCATCATTACCTCATATCGATATGAGGATTTTGGTGATCTCCAAATGTCTGACCTTAAGTGTGTGAAAAACAATGATCCTGTTGTTGGGGATGGATCACTCCACATTATTAAGGTCTGGCTGCCAGCAACATGGGACATTTTCCAAGCTGCAGTTCATTTAGGAACTTGTATGTCATCTTTGATTGCAAGACCTGTTTTGACCATCAGGTGATTATAGCTGTGGAACATTCACATTTTAACTTATTTAAGCTTTATATAATTGGTCACTTTTTGAGCCAAGCATCTTTAATTTTGTTGATACAAGTAGGGGTATTTTCAAGGATTTTCTCTTATATCACCAGTTTGCTTACACCTACCACTCAAATATAGAGACGATGCAAGCCGTAAAAAAAATTAGCTATTAAAATTGTCTTTGTGCTACAAAATCGGTACACATTTCATTATACAATATCCAGATATGATGACTGATAATATAACGCTCTAAGTGCTGTGGAATATTTAGAGAGCCAGACAACCATACCAGAGTTTTCTTCTTTACAGTTATCAAATATTTTGAAGTTTCATCATCGGAACAGCTTCTAATGGTCTAATTCTGATCACAAATTGTTAGTTCTTAAATAGGGTTAGGGAAATACAGGAGGAAATTACTGAGTGTAGCTGATGTCAGGCTGTGAAATACTCTCCCTTATTCACTTTACCATTCGTCCACGCTGTCAAAATTTAAAAATAAACTTAAACAACTATTGTTAAACCTGGCTGTTGTGTCTTAGGACTCTATAGGATTTCCTTGAACTGATTTACTGTTTTATTGTTTTACTCATTTGCTGGTGTTTTATGTTCCTAAGTTACTTTGTATACATTATATGTTACTGTTTCTCTCATTGAAGCTGGTCTGTTTCTAGCATTTGTGTGTGATATCAAAAAATAAAAACAAATTAATCTGTATGATAAAAGAAAGAATGTTGAACTAGAAATGAAAAGAGGAAAATCATAGGGAAGGACAACAGGAAGCAGAGGAAGACTACAGTGCAATAAAAGTATTTCAATCTGTACATGCTAGTTGCAAAGATATTCTAGAAGGTTGATCTGAAGACCCTCAGACAGCTCCATAACATGTTTGACTCTGGAATCTTGCTGAAAATACGATACTCTCATGTCACTTTGTCACTGTGAGTTTCCTAATGGATAATAAATATCTACGCATGTCCCTCTTTTTGCATGTCACTGCTCTCAGCAACTACATCTTCTCTTCTTCCAACAAACTAGAGAGTTAACTTGTCCATCCTTTTATAGCTACGATCAGATCTAATGTCACTTGCTTTCACAAAATCTTTAAGGAGTATTTTCAATGTATTTGTTTATTGATTTTAGATTTTTATATAGTGCTACTCTTACCCCGACGGGCGTTAGTGAGCTTTACAATTAACAATTAATCAATATATCTTAGCCCAGAAATACATTAAACGTGATTTAAGCAACTGGAAAGCATAACCGTCAAAACTATAAGGCAGCAACAAGGGATCAGTGAGGGTTGTCAAGTTGGAAAGAAGGAAAAACGAATGAAAATTGGTTTGGAGGGAGAAAGGGTGAATGTAAAAAGATGGAGAAATTGCCCTTCATCTTTATAGGGGAAAGATCACTGATTAAACATTAAGGTGCATACCAAAAACAAGAGTTTGTTTTTGTGGCTCAATATTTCCCTTGGATGTCATATCTTCATAAACTGAGTTCTACAAGGATGGTGCAGTTCCAGAAAAAGACTTGGATGCAGCTCATTGTGTTATGAATCTTTTGACTTCTAGTCAAAGAGTTTGTTTGCTTCTGAGGCATTTGGTCACATCAGAAATGTTTAGGTAGGAGTGCAGATGACTTGTTTGCATTTGCCTGTGGGCACTGCGACAGGTGCACTTTAAATTGGTTCTTGCCTTCCCCCAGGGCGAGATTAATTATGGGGCAACAAGTTATGGAGAAGGTTTGAAAGTTGATCAGTTAATCTGATGGAGGTCACTGAAGTAGAAAGTGTCTTTTAGAGAACTCATAATGCTGACTACAATCTTTTCATTGATTGGAGAGACATGAAATTTGGTAGAGAATATTTGGTTTTTAAATTCTGGAAAGGCTTTTTGATTTGGAGTTGATGTGTGAATATGGGGGGAAAATATGTAAAGGAACTGTGAGCAAGATATACAAAGCCACTTTTGTGTTGTAAAGTCTGCAATTCGCAAAATCATAGGGTTTGCAACGAGGAAAATGGCTTTTTTTTAATGTACTAAGTTCATGTTGGTATTTGATAACATTCTACTGGATTGCAAAATGGGTTTAGAAAGGTATAGTGGATTGCGATTTTGAAGGGCATGTGTGAGGCGGCCCTTAGAAATAGAGAGTTAATATAGTGTGTATGAATGGTTTGTGTCTACAATTTTGGTAGCAAAATATAGGTTTTACACCTATTGTACCCGTAGAGGATTAGATATTAATATCTCTGAAACTAAATATAGTGTTAAAGCCTTGTAAGACCACACGTCCAAACCCCAACGTTAGAGAGTCTCCCTTGGAACGTGTACGTACCTTTGAGTACTTGGGAGTTATCTTCACAGAGTACTTTAATTGGCATTTGCAGATAAATAGGAGTAGGCTAAGGTTAGAGCAAACCTCAGGGGGGGGGGGATTGTAAAAGTGCAGAAGGGTTCTACTTTTGGTACCATTTCCCCTGCACTGCAAATTTTTCATTGTCAAGCGCTCGGTTCAGCTCTATACGGTACTCTGGGGGCATATGGATGTGTCCACCTTTGGGCTAGTTGAACATCGCTTTCTGCGAGAGCTAATTGTTTCCTCTTAGAACCATGCTGCTTCCCTTAAGGCTAGACATGGGGCAAAAAAGCATAATGGATATGATCGGTTTGAGGCCCATATTTATCGGAAGAGAGCCTGGTCTACTCTGGAGCTGGCACCTTACCAGGCAGGTTTGTTGGAGATATTACATACTGTGGGGGCAGCTAATATCCCATGGCTGAAGTATGTAAGAGATACTCTTTCCTATATAGGCCTCAGCCACCTTTGAGATGCACCTACCTTTAGAGGCTAGTAGAACATCTAAAGCCTATAATGCCATTTGGGAACCTAAGCTGAGTCTGCTGCATAGTCAGCCAAATGTTGGATCCCGGACCTTGACATTCCTCCAATGGAAAGATAGTTATGGGCTGGAGGATTTCTTGGATGAAATCAAGCTGACAACTGCTAGGAAATGGTTAATGCAATTTAGAAATGGGTCTCTGCCCCTTTTTTCCTTCACAGCGAGGTGGGGGGCGCGCACTGCATTACTCTTCCCTGCGGTGTGTATCGTGTCTCAAAGCTAGTGAAAGGTTTGAGCACCAGCATAACAAGCTCCCAGGAGACTGTATATTCACCCACTGTGCTGCAGTTTCAGCTTTAGGTTACATAGAGAGGCGCTGGGAATTTTAACTTGTGACACTAGCCAGAGTGTAGTGTTTGCGGTTTCACATTTTTTGTTGACTGTGGAATGTTAGGCAAAACAATATAAAAAAGAACATATCGCTTAACTGTGATCACGGCGTAAACATTTCGACTAATGGAAGCTTTGGTTTTATGACAGTTTCTATAAGGCTAAGATCTTTTATATGATTGTAGTGATCTATTTTTTTTCTTAATGCATTTATGTATTTTCCTGAATTTTTACTTTGACTACAGTCAATTTTATGCTTTTTTAAATTATATTGTATTGAGTTTGTACTTTGATGGTATAATGCTGAATAAAGTTGTTTCTGAAGTATGGCAGCAAACCATTGAAAGATTACTGATTCCTCAAAGGAGGTGGTAACCCATTGGCAAAGGATAAGGGTCGTTTGGGATACCCCTTACACTTAGTAAATGTAAAAAAAAAATTGTTTGGGAGTGGGCAGTGGCCCATTGCCAACTCTTAAACAAATGTTTTAAAAACAAACAAATGCTTTAAGAAAAACGAGCTGCATTAAAAATATATGCTTTCCTTCAAAGCAGTCACAGGCATGGTGGTCCACTGACCCCAGCTGGACACCATCCCTCTGATGAGATCCAGTTGGAATGAGAAGCAATGTTCTGCCTACCTAATGAATAGTAATGAGGTATGTCGTATTGAGACCTACTCTGACTGGTGATTGTGCGACCTGACCAACTACTACACAGGTTTGTTTGCAAAATCAGAATTGATTCTCAATAAATAGGTGCATAATTTGTGATCACTTTTTGTGAATCGAGTCTTTGTACATCTTGTCCAGTATCCTTAAGAAGATGAAGTTTTGTTACAGTTGGTAACATTATTCCTTATCACAACTATCACCCTCCACCACTTCCAAATATCACTACTGTCCTTTCTGCCCAATCTTGGCTGTTGCATTCTACACTCTCTGAGGTTTTTTTTCTTATTGTGTTTTTCTGTGTCTTTGTAAAGGTGCATTATGTATCAAAGTTTGATCATATGTTTTTTTGCGACTGGTTTGACTCTTGTTGTCCCTCCTGAACTGTGACATGATAGGTGCATTGTAAAGGACCTTCCTTTGAATGTGTCTGATCTTTATTTGACTTTTTAATTTTTAGGGTTCTTTCCTAACTATTGTTGGTTGTTTTCTCCACAGAACACAGAAAAACAGTTGAATGATAGGAAGATGCTACTTGAAACCACTGCGTTTGATATTCAGTTCTTCATATCCGAACATGCGCAGGATCTTTCCCCTAATCAGTGCAAGCAATTGCTTCGGCTTCTAAATACTACTCAGAGGTCTTTCCACGAAGCACATGAGAGGATCACCTCCCAGCTGAAATCCTTACAGAATAGTATGCTGGCAGCACAAGATCTTGATATCCAGAAGGTTTGCTTTGCATGTAGAGTGTATGCTGGTGTGCTACAGCAACAAGCTTCCAGTTTTATGAGCTTGTATTTCTGACACATTAAAACTAGTGACATATAAGAGCTGACTTTCTCAGAGCTACATGGTGACTCACAGCTTCATTTGCTATATATGTTTTCTACATGCGTATGTCCTGATAGTCCATAGGATTTGTATTTCCTCCACAGGTTAGCATAGGGTTTTTTTGCTTAAGTATAGACTAGGAATGTTAGATTCTATTTCTATCCAGCTTCAATACTTTCAATATATCAAGAGCTAATTGTTTGAGACAAGTGAAGACTTAATGACCTCTCTTGTACTTTATAAAGTAGAGCAAATCATTGACAACACAGAAGTAGTTTCTATCCATCACACCACAGCGTGACCATGACTTGAATAGGCACATGTTCCATAGACTGTTGGAATTTGTATTTGGAAGGTTTAGAGGCTTATCCTAATTCCAAGTTCTACCCTATACGGAAGGTTTGTTCGAAACAAGTACAGATAGCTATGCTGACCACTAACAAGTCATATCCACTGGTTAATCCCAGGTGCAGCCTCAGTTGCAGCTGCCTTTCGGTCTGTTGCAAACCAAAAAAACACATTGCCTAAGTGTTGATCATGCATGTTTTTTATTCTGTCAAAGAAACAAAGTTATTTGCTATTTGGTAACCAAAATAACAAGTACTTTAGCTCTTGAATCAAATCTAACCTCTTTTTGGAATCCTTTTTCAGAACTAATTGCTTGCATCCCAGATTTCGAGAAAGCTGTGCAGCTGTGTCTCCTTCAAACGTAGGCCTGATCAGAATCCATTGTAGCGATTCCATCCTATCTGAGTCTTGTTTAAGGGACTAAACACAAAAAGAAGACGTTTTCTATAGGTCTCTCTTGATCACTTTGCCCCATCAACTCTCCAGTACTATCATGTTTACAGCATACTTTGTTAATGTGATCCAATGGTGATTTGAAATGAGGTTATCTGCAACTATGCCTGTCTTTGATGTGTGTTTTACTGTCATGTAGGAAGTTGAAGAACAGCAGCAAGAATACAAGGAAAAACTCCAGGAAATATGTGACCTACTTACAAAAACTGAAAATCGGCTTATTGGCCAACAAGATGCAGGCGGCGTCGGGGAGAGCACGGCAGAGCTAGAGCAGTGTAAGATGGAACATGAGGTAAGTAAAACCAACAGAACCCCTAACTGTAAGCAAACAACTGCAGGTGGTATACAAAAACAGGAATAGACACATGTTCAGATCTGTAGAACCAGCAAGTGGTGTACGCACGAAGTGCTAATACATCCCCAAGTGAGGCACACCATACATGATCATATCCATGATTCAAAAAAGGTTGTCCAAGGTGTGGTTTATTTTTTTGAAACAATGTTCATTGAACGAAGATTCAAAGATATTTACTTCATATCATTCCAATGTTTAACTCGTTAAGATTGTCATGATGCGATTAAACTACTCCAATGCATTTCGGGCGGAAAGCCCTTTTTCACGGAGAGCTGAAAGGAAGACGAACGGAATAAAGGGTCATAATGGTACGAGCGTGATGCGTGAAGTGTGAATGGTGCTCAGTGCTGGGGATAACAAGTACTGGTTTGTGCCGGGATGTGAGCTATACAATGGTGATGAGAAACGTGGCTGGGTTTAGAGCAACATGCAGGACGTGCATAGGATTGAAATATTAAACGAGTGAAAGATGCGGTTTAAAAATACGGGTGCTTACGCATAAAGCTGCGGATGATTGCGGGGCAAAACTTACTTAGTATCGAAGATGGTGGCAACCGCTACCTCAACGAGTCAGGGCAAACGCGCAGCGTTGTGACGATCTGTAGAACAACATTCTATCAGTCCAGATAAGCCTCCAATAGATCAGTCTTTATAAACCAACTATGAATTTGATTATGCTATTGAAAGTCGTCCAATCTGCAATTGATAAATAGGTATTATTTTCAGTTATGAATGGAACATATTAGTTATGGTGTGCACGTGGGATGCAAAACCATAACTGGTTATGATTTAGCACACTTTTCCGTCACGTACTCATTCAGTCATGTGAAAGGCCTTTGGGCCAGCCCTGCATCCTTCATCCTTTTGCACCGGGGGGGGGGGTCAAATGGCTTGCCTAGCCTTGCAGTGGGCCTAATTTGTAAAGTGCCTGCCACATTTCATACGGATTTCTCAAACAACACAGACATCATAAGAAAATGTTAATATCTCCCCCCTGCCCCCCATGGCGGACTGATACAGAATTTAATTTACCCATTGAAAACTAATCTTTTTATGCTTGTGATAGATTTAGTGCAGATTCATGACATGCCAATGTTATTAGCAAATTAATTTTTTTAGCCCTCCTTAGTAAACAATGCCCTTGAAGAATCCGCATTGATTTGAAAATACCCTGTGTAATTTCAGTATACTAAGTGATTGCCAAATTTCATGCATGTTTGTCGAACGGTGCAAATGGTGCAAGAGTTATAAGCAAATCAAAAATGGCTTTTCAATTGACAAGATATACAAAGTGTTAACCCTTTCAAGCCTTCCTCAACTTCTTAAATGCTAATTTCTCAAAAAAGAGTAAACAAATTGACACCAAAAAATGATATACCTGCTTCCTGAGTAAAGTTCTTCTTTCATGCCAAGTTACATTCAGCAGTTTTTGCTGAGAGCAACATTTCCTATTGGAGCCAAAACGGCAAAACATTTTTACTGAGCCCCTGTTTAACTTTTTTCCCTGGCCTGGAAGTGCAAGATAATTGTACCTTAGCTACATAAGGTGAGCGAGCGCTAAATTTGCTGAACTCTCATCCATGGTAACAAAAGTTTGAGGCAAATCAAAAAAATGCCTTTTCTATGGACTGTGCAGCTGAACGTTATTTACATTGTAACAAGCACCACTGTGTAATGCATAATGGCTTATTCAAGTGGTGTTGGACCAGTCATATGGTATTTCCACTAAAACTGTTATTGTTAAACATTGCACACAGTCCTACATTGAAATAATAATGTTTCACATTTCTATATGGGATTTGTAGTTTGTGAGGTTATGACACACTCATTAACCATAACAATTCCTTTCCTTAATTCTTTCAGGAGTTGCAGAAGGATATGCAGGCCGGAGCAAGTGAATTGGCAGAGATCGTGAAAAACACAGAGAAGTTCCTCCTAGAGAATGGAGATAAACTGCCCTCCAAGGACAGGGCTGTCATCGAACAGAAACTCGGTGAAGCCAAGACCAAGTATGAGCTGCTTAGAAAAAGGGCTGAGGAATCGAAGAAGGAGCTTGATAAAGCTGTGACTACAGCAATTAAGCAAGAAACAGAAAAGGTTCTTACACAGGACTTGCACTTTATCTAAATTGTGAAACCACGAATATTAACTCTATGTTACCTCCCCTATTAAAGTTATATCGAACTCTGACTCAAGTATGTAAGGAGGTGAGGGATATTTGAATTGTTGCAGTTAAGACAACAGGCATGCCATCACCTATGCCAGAGTACTTAAAGGTAAGCTAGGGCTGAAACATACATTGGCGAACCTGATTTGATTGTTGAGGACTGGAAAGTAGGCACGCCAGCAGTTCATTCGGGGTGGAGCAGAAAAGAAAAAAGATTGAAGCTGGTTAGATATATGTTGAACAAAAAGTGCCACTTAAACACAGCAGACTAAACAGATTAACATACTATATAGATTAAGAGGAATGACATCCTCGTATGTTATTCACGTTAATATATGTTCTATTAGACTTCCAATAGGCGTGTGCAGGAGCCTCTTTCTGCCAAGTTCATAAAGAAAAGATCAGCTTTTGTAGAGCTACCCCATCCTAAGCAGAAGACCCTATGTTGTTTGACTTGTTTCTCAACATCAGCATAATAGGACAGTGTCAGACAGGCTTCCAGTTTCCTCCAGAGTACAATTTAAAATGTACGCACACAAAATATGAATGGAAGAGTATCAATCTACCATAGGCTGCAATTATACCAATCTGGAAGTCCTTTATGGTCCTCCAACTAAAGCTCCTTCTTCCCCCTAAAAGCAAGAGAATAATGCCATTTTGCCAACATTTTTGTTATAGATACCTCACATAGTATCAGCACCTTCATGTCTGTCCACAAGCGCAGAGATACCCCTCCGGGGGTGATTCAGGCGCTATATATATATATATATATATATCTATAAATACATAAATAAATAAATAAATAAATAAATAAATAAATTAATTAATTGGATGGGCCTTTCCTATGACCGTTAACGAACAAGTGACAAAGTAGAGAAAAAGTAGAGGTGTTCTGAGAAAACGGCATCGCCACCCTCAATGTAGGATAGTACAATAGTTGAGATAGGCATAGAAATATGGCAGATGTTTCAATTTTTAAAGAAGATGAACATAATATAACACATAATCATTAAATGGGGAAAGGTACAAAAAGAGCCAGAGATCAAGATTAGTAACGTGTGGGTTGTGACTCAGTAATAATGTTTGAGAATGTTCTTTTACAAGAATGGATAGTCAATTCACAAAACACCCTCCTAGAAAAACAGTCATGCCTCATATTAAAACTGGAAGCTAAATAGGGTCTGTTTATCAAGAGTAGGTGGAGAAGGTGTCGTGACTGTGAATTTCTTCTGTTGTACCCTGAAATTCTGTGTCTTGAAGTAAACATTTTTCCTGCAGGTTGCCGCAGTTGAACAATTGGAAGAGAGCACTCATAAAATAGAACGTCTTTTAGACTTGCTAACAGATGTAGAAGGGGAAGCAGAAAATGGAAAGAGAAAAAAGAAGAAGAAAATAGAGCAGAATGGAACACATAATCGAGAGGAAGAGGGGAATTCTATTGAAGGAGAAATGGAAGAAGTAAATGGTAATGTAATAGACTTGAAGCAGACAACAGAAACAGATGTGGATGGACACATTATATCAAAGGAAAAAGAAAAGGATTTGAGTCGACAGTATCAAAAGGCCAAGGTACCTAGATGCTTTTATTCAACCTTATTACATGTTTTGGGTTGGGAGATAATACTGTTTGCAGGGTAATTTATGCTTGCATCACTTATGCTTGTAGGAAGATTATTTTGTAATTATTCCTTACAAAGGGTAATGTTTTTAATATTTGTATATCCACAGTACAAAGGAAGAGAGAAAGATGTGTCAGTGGACAATATAGTAGCACATTTATACAATTGCTATCTGTGGTGGGAGCCAGTGGCATACATATGAATAAGTCAAAAAGCGCTGCAAACTGTTAATTGGGAAATGTATGTATTTCTGATTATTTACTGTTGAATATATTGTTTCTGAAAGGTTCCTTCGGATATTGAAGGACAGGTAATAGTATGCATTATTGCATACTTTTGGCACAATATCATCCATTATTGGGATTACTTTATTCTCAGCAACACTGTGCATTTGATGAGTGACAAAATGCCTAGTATAGTATTATAACCTAGTACCAAGGGCTGTACTGGTTGTTAAAGGCCATAATCGGAGTTATATAGGTGTGGATCTATAATGAAGGAGTTGGCCTTTTAACAACCAGTATAACCCGAAGCAAAAGGGCTATATGACGGCTATAGCACATTATTACCCCTGGTGGTAGAATGTTATCAAATAAACATGGAGGAAGAATAAGACATACTTTGAACAGTTGGAGCAGAAGGCCTTTTCCAGGCGTTGTTGCCCGCGAGCTACCCCATTGTCTCAGTGGAGCTCACAGCGTTCCACTGTTCTAATTTGTATTATAGAACCAGCCCGATAGGTTACGATGGTACATGCTTGCCGCTGACATCTGTAATGAACTACAGGTCACAAATTTAAATCCCAATAGGGCCAATTCAGCCTTTCATAATTTCAAGGACAATAGTTTGAATGCCATTACCTTGGATAATATTAACACCTCTTGCTTACAGCATCCAGAAACAGGAAGGCAAATAAGAAGTATGAAGTGCTCGATAATGTTTTTAATGTAAAGATTAACACTGTTAACACATTAATACATTTAATCAGATCATCAGGCACATCATTAATAACAAAGCTGGCATTGCGACTATCTGTTCGTTATTTTTAAGACCTTACATAAAAATGTGAATTAATTTAATCTAGCCTTTTACTCAATGTATATAGCGCAGAAGAGATATCCACACTTTACTATCTATATAGGCTGGTGTGTTGGAGTGAGTCATGTAGGGTGATGTGTGAGAGGCATGCTGGCATGCAGAATTGGGAGTGAAGGTGCGATGCAGTATCTTCTGCGTGCTTCCAGCTGAACCAGGGCTTAATGACTAGTGAATGTGAAGTAGGACTCAGGGTCCTTTTGTTGCTGATATTTGCCTCACATATCGAGCACATTTTATGCGACTTTATGGTCTGTAGCTACACACGGGGGCATGTAGGCCTCTGGCCTATATATTTGATATGGATGAATGCTCTACTTAATTGGGGCGGACCCTGCACAATATGGAAAAGCCGCAGAAAACCCCCATTATGGGAGCACCACAACCCCTGTAAGGAGTTCCTGGAGTGCCTAACCCCTATGAAGAGCATTTCTAAGCCTCACTCTTTTGTTTATGAATAAGGGAGTGAGACAGAACAGCCGAATGAAGGGCAGTATTAAGCACTGAATGCATCCTTATGTCATCTTCATAAACTGATGGACAATTTTGACACTATACCTGTGGCTCTGGAAATAGGCTGAATGTTCTTAACAAAAGTTAGTGAAGTGGAGGTCACAGTTAGCCACAAGAAATGGCAGAGAAATATACTGATTTTCATAGCTGCTTTCTTGAGAGGCTTGATAAGTATAAGAGAGCCATGACTATGAGAGTCCTTGGCTGGCCTCACATATTCCATTGAAATGTTTCTAAATGAGATGCCCTGGCTGTATGAATCTGCTTATTGTGATATCACCCTAATGCGGGCGACCGAGATGAAATAGGCTGAGTGCCAATTCTATTCCCTGACGTTAGCCCTGATTCATGTTCAAAGAGCAGTGGCCCACAAGACTTGAAAAAAGTTGTCATTAAGTATGGAGCAAATGCTTTTCTGGGTTTAGTGTTAAAGCCTCCCCTCTCTTGTTTCCCTCCTTGGTGCAGTGAACACAAATGATAGAGATAACACGTTCCATAGTTAGTACCAGTCATATTATTTTCTTCTATTTCTTTCTCATATAATTTCAAATGTAAGAGCCTATTCGGGGGCCAAAGGGCAAACAGTTCCTATTGAGCCACAACGGTGTGGGTGGTGGTTGTTTCCCATTGGTGGGTCTCGCCTACTATGGCTCAGCAAACTGGACTCTCACGGTAGCGAAGGTGAGCAATCAAAGGTTTCACATGGAGGTGGTGTGGAGGACAGGAGCTTAGAACTTTACAATCAACCAACAGACACAAAATATTGTCCACCTGAAAGCGTATCTTAGAAGAAAGTACTTTAATCTCACAGCGCAACAAGATACAGGACAATTCATACAGGAGCTACAGGGTTGAAATCTCTTTATGAATCTTAGGGCTAGATGTAGGTAAGTGCAAATTACCGATTCTGAAATACCGAATTTTACGATTCGGTATTTTAGAATCGATAATTTCAATGTAGATAAAAATTCGGTAAAAAAATACCGAATCGGTATTTACCGATTTGGTATTTGCCATTGATTCCTATGGGCCTGGAGGCCCATAGGAATGAATGTCAATTACCGAATCGGTAATTACCGATTCGGTAAATACCGAAAAAGTCAAGGGTGGCAGGGTGTCACTTTGACACCCTGTTGCACCGCTGATTAGTGCTTGTGTGCCATGTGGCACACATACATGCCCTAAGGACATGTATGTGTGCTTCATGGCACAGGTGTAAATGCACATATTTGCATTTACACAGGAATTCGTTATTTACCACCAACTAATAGTTGGTGGTAAATAACAAATCCTTAAAGCCCTGTAGCACTGTTTACAGTGCTACCTACATTACAAAATACAGATTCGGTAATTTTACCGAATCGGTAAATTTACTGAATCGGTAAAATTACCGAATCTGTATTTTTTCATTCCCTACATCTCAGTATCCAAATACCGGCCGGTAACGGCCGAAAATCGATATTTTTGGCCGTTACCGGCGGTATTTGGATACCTACATCTGGCCCTTAGTGATGTGCTACACCCCTTATGGTATCCTCTTCTTGTTCTAGGAGTTCTACTAATGTCTGTCATCTGCAGTGTGGGCATAAGCATTGATAAGGCACAGGTACATATCCTCTGGATGACCTGAACCTGCAAGAGTGGCAGGACCAGCATGATGCAGGACCACAACAGTGGTTGCACTCAGCATACAAATCACTAGTCAGGGATCAGTGCTACAGGCCTGCATGGCAGATGCTGGTCTTCGGCAGTTGCTGCCTTTCAGGCCTGAGGGGTTCTTGGTCTCGTCATTTGCAGCTAGTGTGCTCGATCTTCCAGCTGCTGTTTATTTTTCGCAGTCGAGACCTCCCAGGCAATGTCAGAGGCTCCTTTTCCATGGAGGCCCTTATGTAGGGCAGCAGCAGCACCAGTCTTTCATTTCATCTCAGGGATGCTGAATAACAGATGTTGCTCTTTATTTGAATATATTGGCGCAGTTCACTATAGGAACTGACTAGATAGACAGAGCAATTCCTCATGACAAGGGTTGTCTTCTGACTCACCAAAACCCCCTCCACCATGCGTGTAGATTCCTGGCTTCTTCCAGCAGTCAGCTTTTTCTGGGTGTTCCTCATGCCAGTAGAATGTTGGGCTTCTTCTGCAGGACAGTCACTCCTGCTGCAGGGCCAGAAACTCTCCTTACATCTCTGAGCAGGCAGGTAGGCTTCTAGGTGCCAGCCAAATCATCAGCTCCTCCTGCAAGAAGTGAAAATCCCAGGAAATATCTTCTCACCTCCGGCAGTTAACTGATTTAGAAACCAGTACTGGTTTCAAAGCAGCTGTTTAAGTACTCTGTGGATCTCTCCCTCCTTGGTAATGAATAACTTCTCCTGGACAGTCTCTCCTCCTGCAGGGCCATACACTCAAATTCCCCTGCACAGACTATCCTATTGCAGGGCCAAACACTATCCTTTTACAAAAGGGGGTGGTGATGAACAGAGTGTCTGAATTGAGCAGACCACTCTTACCCAGTCCAAAGATCAGGGCTTGATCCATCACCGTTATTTATCTCACTGCCCCATCCCAGCTCAGAACCTGGCTATATGCAAATCAGTCTGTCCCTGGCCCAGTGCATCATGGGAACAGGGCAGACTAAACTACCAAGCCAATTCTTTACCAGAAAGGAGACAAGCTACCGGGGACCGGTTTCTGGCATTTCAGCCTCTTCGGCCCGGCTTGCTTGAATCCTGATGGAGCAGTGAGAAAGGGACTCATGTCTGAGTATACCCTGCCACACCTATAGTGGCCAAAATCGATTTACAAAAGGGGGTGGTGATGAACAGAGTGTCTGAATTGAGCAGACCACTCTTACCCAGTCCAAAGATCAGGGCTTGATCCATCACCGTTATTTATCTCACTGCCCCATCCCAGCTCAGAACCTGGCTATATGCAAATCAGTCTGTCCCTGGCCCAGTGCATCATGGGAACAGGGCAGACTAAACTACCAAGCCAATTCTTTACCAGAAAGGAGACAAGCTACCGGGGACCGGTTTCTGGCATTTCAGCCTCTTCGGCCCGGCTTGCTTGAATCCTGATGGAGCAGTGAGAAAGGGACTCATGTCTGAGTATACCCTGCCACACCTATAGTGGCCAAAATCGATTTACAAAAGGGGGTGGTGATGAACAGAGTGTCTGAATTGAGCAGACCACTCTTACCCAGTCCAAAGATCAGGGCTTGATCCATCACCGTTATTTATCTCACTGCCCCATCCCAGCTCAGAACCTGGCTATATGCAAATCAGTCTGTCCCTGGCCCAGTGCATCATGGGAACAGGGCAGACTAAACTACCAAGCCAATTCTTTACCAGAAAGGAGACAAGCTACCGGGGACCGGTTTCTGGCATTTCAGCCTCTTCGGCCCGGCTTGCTTGAATCCTGATGGAGCAGTGAGAAAGGGACTCATGTCTGAGTATACCCTGCCACACCTATAGTGGCCAAAATCGATTTACAAAAGGGGGTGGTGATGAACAGAGTGTCTGAATTGAGCAGACCACTCTTACCCAGTCCAAAGATCAGGGCTTGACCCATCATGCACTGGGACAGGAACAGACTAATTTGCATACAGCCAGGTTCTGAAACTGGGATGGTGCAGTGAGCTAAAAAACGGTGTTGGATCTAGCCCTGATCTCTTGACTGGGTGAGAGCTTTCTGCTTAATTCAAAGACTCTGTCCCTCACCACCCCTTGTTGTAAATATTTTTGTCCGCCCTAAGCGTGGAAGGGTATTCTCAGATGTGAGACCCTTGCTCATTGCACCATCAGGATTCAAGCAAACCGGGCCGAAGACGGCTGTAATGCCAGAAACCGGTCCCCGGGAGCTTGTTTCCTTCCCAGTGTAAGAATTGGCTTTTGTAGTTTGGTTTGCCCTGTTCCCATCATGCACTGGGACAGGAACAGACTAATTTGCATACAGCCAGGTTCTGAAACTGGGATGGTGCAGTGAGCTAAAAAACGGTGTTGGATCTAGCCCTGATCTCTTGACTGGGTGAGAGCTTTCTGCTTAATTCAGAGACTCTGTCCCTCACCACCCCTTGTTGTAAATATTTGTGTCCACCCTAAGCGTGGAAGGGTATTCTCAGATGTGAGACCCTTGCTCATTGCACCATCAGGATTCAAGCAAACCGGGCCGAAGACGGCTGTAATGCCAGAAACCGGTCCCCGGGAGCTTGTTTCCTTCCCAGTGTAAGAATTGGCTTTTGTAGTTTGGTTTGCCCTGTTCCCATCATGCACTGGGACAGGAACAGACTAATTTGCATACAGCCAGGTTCTGAAACTGGGATGGTGCAGTGAGCTAAAAAACGGTGTTGGATCTAGCCCTGATCTCTTGACTGGGTGAGAGCTTTCTGCTTAATTCAGAGACTCTGTCCCTCACCACCCCTTGTTGTAAATATTTTTGTCCACCCTAAGCGTGGAAGGGTATTCTCAGATGTGAGACCCTTGCTCATTGCACCATCAGGATTCAAGCAAACCGGGCCGAAGACGGCTGTAATGCCAGAAACCGGTCCCCGGGAGCTTGTTTCCTTCCCAGTGTAAGAATTGGCTTTTGTAGTTTGGTTTGCCCTGTTCCCATCATGCACTGGGACAGGAACAGACTAATTTGCATACAGCCAGGTTCTGAAACTGGGATGGTGCAGTGAGCTAAAAAACGGTGTTGGATCTAGCCCTGATCTCTTGACTGGGTGAGAGCTTTCTGCTTAATTCAGAGACTCTGTCCCTCACCACCCCTTGTTGCAAACACTATCCTGGCATCTATGAACAGACAGGCAGGCTTCTAGGTGCTGGACAGCTCTTCAGCTCCTCCAGCAAGAAGGGAGGACTTCAGGAGGCGTCGGTTCACCTCTAGGAGCTGGCTCTATTTTGGAAACCAGGCCTGGTCTCACAGCAGCTGTTCAAGTACTCTGTGGCGCTCTCCCTTACATGATCATGAAGAACTTGGAGCTGGGCCCACTATGTGTATGTAATTACTTTAGTCACTGTTTGTGGCAGGAGCTTGGACCCATTGGGTGTTGTTAAAAGACCCCTCACACACTAACCTAGTTAGTGTCATGCTTCATCATTGGGGTCCCAACCGGGCAGCCGAATGCCCCCCGGTTGTGCTACGATGCCTGATTACAGCGGAGCTGGTGTTGGTGCGTAAGTGTGATGCGATATTCTACAGTTAAAAATACCTTTGAGAATCCTTGCCTTTATTTTTAATGTTGGCAGCTCAGGATATAGTTAAAATATGGGCGGTGCAACTATTAAGGAGTAATTACCTATAAGTTGGCTTATGTGTGGCGGCCTCATTCACCTTTCACCACTCACTTATCACCTTTCTGGTCCTGAAGAAAGCCCCGTTAATCTCACAGCGGTGGCTGAAACATGTAAACCGCCACTCATAAGCCAAATGACCAGAGGTTCGTGGCATTCTTCAGGACCAATGTCATGTCACTCTGTTAACAATGTGATAAAAGAAAAAAACATATTTATTTCTATGGGTGTTCTCAGGACCAACTTCAGTCTGAGCTGTTTGCTGTAACACACAAACACATGCTTGTGTTATAAGTAACCAAGTGTAAGTGAGAAGCAGTGCCAAATCACCACATGCGTGAAAAAACACACACAGGTGAATTAATTCCTTATCTCACCAGTATCAGACCATTTGTCTGCCTCTACCTTTAACCTGTCCTCTATATGGGAAACATCCTTAACAAAGAAGTTTTTATCACTACTTACCTGAATAAGGACTCCTGAACCACGACTTTCCTAAAGCACGACTTTCCTTAAGCGCTACCTTTCTTACCACGACTTTCCTAAACCACGAGCCCCTCCCCTCTGCTCCTTCTGCCACACGATCTCCGCCCCCTTCATCCTGCCACCTTGGTAATGCGGTTGGCTGGACAGGAAAATTAACAAGAAAATTCTACAGTCACGCAGTCAATATGTACCACGTGACCACTGGATTTGTATTCCAAACAAATTAATTTTCTTTTTAACTTGGATTCCCAAAGTTTCAAAAAAACAACAGGCACAAACAAAGAATTGTCAGAACAGTAGGTTCATGTGTACAGTATCTACAAATGTACAAATTTACAAATGTACAACACTTACAACAACGAATCAAACGAAGCAAATAATGACACACCAAAAAACAGTAAAACATACAGTGATCCAATTGAATTGCTATTATATACAGTGCATGATTAGTGCATGAAAAAGGAAAGAAAACCAGTCCTTAGAACTAAAAAACCAGGAGACAGGCGGGATTGAGATGGAAAGGAGTGCCTGCCTGTCTACCAAACCCTGTGGTCGGGTATTTATATGGGGTTGCACTGCTAGGGTCCAAGGTAGTGATATGATTTACATCCTAGCGGCACCGTTTGAAATTGCCACAGGGTGGGAGTGTCGACGCGTTTCGAACCTAGATGTTATAGGTTCTCTTCAGGACAGGGACTGGGGACGGTAAATCTGCACAGAGGCACAAAGGTTGCCGTAGTGTGGGTAAATCTCAGTAAGCAGTCAAATCTGTAATTCACGCCATCTCAATCCCGCCTGTCTCCTGGTTTTTTAGTTCTAAGGACTCGTTTTCTTTCCTTTTTCATGCACTAATCATGCACTGTATAACACATATTGACAGGGCAATTCAAATCATTTAAATTCTTGAATGATTTGAATTGCCCTGCATTTTTTACCGACCCTGCCTCACTATTGGCTATACCAAGAAAAACTTTGAAGAATCTGTGTGTCGCCCATTTAAGAGACTTACGTTTGTGTTCAGAACTTGGTAAACAGACAAACGTTCATCTAATGACGATTCAATCCTCCTATGGCATTCAACCTTATTTGTCTTTTTTTCTGTCAAATTATGAGAGATACGTTTTAACCAGATTTCGGTTTGATTTATTTTATCGTCTGGTTACACTGCCCGTGCCCTCTGATTGGTCACGTGAATTAGCCAGTTGTCCTTGTGATGGACACACCCGCCAGTCTACCTTGCATGTAACCTTTTTCTGCAGCTTTTATGAGACCCCTCGTAAACGCTGGTTAGTCCCACTTCTCCGACAGTTAGGACTGAGAAGATGTAGACCGGCTCTTTTGGCACTTCAGTACTTAGATACCCCGTTTACCGCCAAAACTGTAGCTCGCTACCTTAAAGCCTGTTTGAAAATCCATTCCCAAATACTGGCTCCTGCACCTTAAGCCTCTATTTTTGTTCAAATGAATAACATGCTATTACATTTTTGTACAGAGTGTTACTGTTTAGTCGAATTTGAATGATCTCTCAATGTTCTGATTCATAGTGCTATGTTTCCTCCAGTAATTAATGAGTAAATGAAAACTTTTTACAAGTTGTTGTAAATATTTGTTTTTAAATGTACTTTTTATGATTGTAAATTCAATCGAAATAAAGTTACTTTTGACTTTGACTTTGACAGAAAACTCACTCCTGGTATGGCACATATGTAATTGTTCCTCAACATTAATTCTGTACTAAGCTATTCATAAATCTCAGTGATTATATCACATGGCAAGCTTTTCAAACTCTTCTCATGTGAGAACATAATTATGTATAGCTTCTTCTTTAATCACTCATATCAATGGGCTGCTTATATATAGAGAGATTAGCCTGATATATCCCCATTGTTGGCATCACAAATTTTCTAAAAAAATGGGAGGGGGGGGGAGTTCTCAAAAAAGCAGAGAATCACGCTTTATATCTCTCTCATAAGCGTCCATATTTACAAATGTCTATCGAGATGGGTCACCTTAATATTATGTAACCCACACTAAGATAAAGGGAACTAATCAATGTCCCCTACACATCAAGCACCACATCCAAAATGGAGACTCTTATAGCATTTATCAGGTCAATATCACTTCAAATACTTAACTCATATGTCACAGTCATGGTCATTCTCCCCCTGTATCTATCCCTGTAGCAGCAAAGCTACACCTTTTTTTCTAGATATAAATACGATGTAGTCAGAACTAGATCACATGCCACCAAATTATTAAATTAGTAACATAACTATTGGGAGGCACTGTTTATGGGAGTATAAGTTTATAAAATACTTCATGGTATATCTTCATTCAGTCCTGTAATGTGACTCTTTATGTGGAACACCCATCTCTGTTTCCTTTGCAAGAGTACCCTATCTAAGGGCCCCATGTTAGTATCATATTTCAGTTTATCAATGACAAACCACACAAAGTCATCCTCTGTGTGGGCCATTTCCACAAAGTGTCTTATCATGCGGGTATTTGTTTTTCTGCATTGGAAAGCACTTCGGTGCTCCACCATCCTATGTTTAACCTTTCTGGTGGTCATCCCAACATATACTAGTCAGCACGGACATGTAATCATATAAATGACCCCACTCATTTTACGATTCGTATGTGAGTTTAGTACCCATGATGTTGCTAGACCCAAATCCAATTGTGTCACATGTTTAGTGAATGGACACACAGAACATGACCCACAAGGGAAGTGCCCTGTCACTGGCAACGCTCCGCGTAATGTGGTTTGTCTAATCTCTTGTTGTTTTAATCTTGGTCTCGTATGCACCAATACATCTCGGAGATTACTGCTTTGTTTTAGTGCAAACAAGGGTCTTTCCAGGGACAATGTCCCTGTATTCAGAATATGCCATGATTTATTAACTGCCCTTTTAACCTTGTCTGTCAAATTGCTAAAGGTAGTCACACAAACCATCCTTTTATTCTCAGGTTTCTCATGTGACTATGCTAAAAAAAAGTCACTGACTTCCAATCCCCCAACGCATTGCTTTTAAGATGGCCTGTATCATTTTTAAGTCCCTCCATGGCCACAGCCCCCAATTCATCCACAGCCTCCTTCCTAGGTACACTCCCTCCCGCAACCTTCGCTCCGCCAACCAAAACCTCCTGGCCACCCTGACTTTCAAGCTTCAACGGCAGGGCGGACGCTGGTTTGCAACTCTGGCCCCCAGATTATGGAAGTCCCTTTCCTTGGAAATCTGATCATGCAACAACCTCCTAAGCTTAAGGAAAATGCTCAAAACATGGCTATTTACACAGGCCCACGTGTAACTCCTGCTTGGTCCCGGCACACGCTAGAGCTAGTGCCATGAAACTTCCCGGTGAACATGCGCTCTACAAGTAAATATTAACATAACATGACTCAAGGAGTGCCTCTCTATGATTGTTGCGGGCTCTTTTTTTCTGCTCCATGCACCAATTTGGTCAGATAATTCCTTGCCAATAATTCCTCACTTAAATTCTTTGCATGTACTTTATATCTTGTGACTTTACTACAATTTCTACGTAACCTCAGAAACGTCCCTATCCGAAGATTATTCAATAAGGCACGTGGATGGAAACTGTGATAACTAAGTAATGAGTTCCTCGCCATAGGCTTCTGATATAATTCAGTCTGAATCTTCCCAATCTTGGGGTACAGTCGTAAGTCTAGATATGACACTGTTCTATTACTGGATTCACCAGTAAACCTGAGATTGGAATCTTGGCAATTCAGCCAATTGGAGAAACCATCTAGAGAATCCTGGTCACCTTCCGAGATAACCAGGATATCATCTATATATTGTCTCCAAAGTTTAAGGTGTTTTACAAAGTGGTAGTTAGTAGCAAATATGAACTTAGTTTCAAACCCATACATTTACAAATTTGCCATACTAGGTGCCAGTCGTTTGCCAGTATAAATCTCCTTCATAACTGAAATAATTCTCTTTTAAGGCCATACTGGCACAATGCATGACAAAAGTGTTAGGTGTCTGATCCTCGCGTGGATGACTCTCAAGTAGCTGTTCTATAATTTCAAGAGTGTCATCCTGCGGAATGTTTGTATATAATGACTCAACGTCATATGTAACCATCATATTCACTATAGGATCAAAAGGCACTGTTTCAAGACAAGAGAGAACATGTGTAGTGTCCTGTAAGCATGACGGCATCTCCGCTACTATAGGTCGAAGGAAATGGTCACAAACTTGGATAATGGCTCTAAAATAGAACCAATGCCTGACACTATAGGCCTACCAGGTGGCACTCTTTGTTCTTTATGTATTTTCGGAAGAATATAAAAGGCCGGCACTCTGGGATGTCTCTGAATCAAAAATTCTGCTTAACCTCTAGTGAACCAATTAGACTCTTTACCTTCCTCCACTAGAGAATAAATCTGTAGTTGTAATCTTGATGTAGGATCCTGTAGGATACGGTTATAGAATTCAGGGTCATTCAATTGTCTAAGATATTTATTACCATAAACTGTAGTATCCATAATGACGGTAGCCCCGCCTTTATCTGCCGGTTTAATCGTAATATTAGTGTCATTGCCCAATTCTTCGATACATTTCCTTTCTACATTAGAGATATTACAAAATGTTTTCTTAGGAAAGTCTAAACTAGATACATATTCTTTAAGTACTGCCTTTTCAAAAGTGTTAACTTCTGAGGGTACTTGTTGTAGGGAAGGAAGAAAAGTGGATTTGTTCCTCAGACCAGTGTTAGGGACACATTAGCATAATCTTTCTCCAAATTGGAGAAGAAAAAGTGTAGTCCTCCTTTCCGAAAGAACTCAGCTAACTCTTTATGGATCATAAAATCATCACCTAATTTAGTGGAAACAAAAGCAAGTCCTTTAGACAATACATTATGTTCTAAAGTCGTAAGAATTTTAGAGCTGAGATTAACAACTAAACAGTCTGGTCGCTTGTAGACACTGTCATACTCCGAGTCACTCTCTGTTCTATTGATAGGTCCCAACCCACTTGTGGATGTCTGCCTGTAGCACTGCTCTGTTGTTGTCTCTTCTACGTCCTCTTCTCCCTCTGGCCTGGCCAAAAAAAGGAGGGTAATTAGGGCTTCCAAAAGGTGGGCTGGGATTAAAAGGATGTGATGGATATGACCAAGGTTGTGGTGGCCACCATGATGTCTTTTGAGGAAACGTATGTATGTTACCTCTTCCTCTTCTCCCAAAGTGTGGGGGCATATATTAAGGATCTGAATCATTCGAATCACTCCATTCATCAGAATTAAAGGTCCATTCATCTGTATCCATCCGCCATCCTCTTGTACCTCTTTTTCCTTTTTTCTTATTCAAAGTAACTTGATCATTATCAGATGTATAAGGATAGACCTTCTCCAAAGTACATTTGTCTAGGCCTTTCTTAAGTTTATTAATTTTAAACTTAACCAGATCATCTGTAATCTCATTAAGATTTTTCAAGATCTCTTCAAGTCTCTTCTTATAAATTGTTACCTGAATCCCTGACTTTTATCGGCTTTCCAGCATTTGTATTTTGATTGCTAAAAGATCGGCCGTTTCCTTAGCTGTATTAATTATCAGGACTGGCCAATCCCTAGTACCACACCAGGCAATCTTTGACCAACTTGTCACAAAGATTTTATTATCTAAGAAGAGTCTCAGGGCATTAGACACTATCCGGCCTGGAGGTGCAATATTGCCTCTCAAATATTCAGTCAGTATAGCAGCGTGTAAAATAGTTCTGACATGCTGTTTCTTAATATTGCTAAGTTTAGTCCATTCTTCTGTGTTAGAAAAGGTTTGGGAAATGTGTGAATCCAAAATACTCGGTATCCTGTAGCTAATGGCCCCACAGGAGTTGTGTCTTTGGTGTCTGGAAAGGGCCAGGACTGTAAGTCGTATGATCAGTGCACCTTCATGCAACCTAAGTTGACGAGAGACGAATTTATATATTACAGAACAAAAGAAGTTGCAACCTTCCTGTATATACCGCTCCTGATCCACATAACAGACATGGTCCCCCACCTGATCACATGAGCAATCCAGCTCAATCTTGAGCTTGAAGTCCTCCGGTAAGTTCCAGTCCAAGCATAAGAAAGCAAAGCGCGACTCAACTTAATTATATAACTCTGACTTCAAATAGAAGGCACCATGGATTCACTGTGTTAGTTGCACTCCTCGAAGTATCTGGCCAAAGTACCAGCTCCTCAGCTCGTCCCGAAGCACCCCAAATTTCCTGCACCATGGTCAGCCTACAACAGAGCGAGGTCATTCCACGAATATTCGGTGCACATTTAGCTCCTCGAACTCAAACTGCAATGACCCACAGTTGGGTTACCACCAGCAGGTCCATTCCTAGTCACTACTACATCAGCGCTGGTATCAAAGCCTCTTACCCCGGAGAGGAACTGATACTGATGCCAGTGTTGCATTCAGGACTGACTTCAGCTCAAGCCCAAAAAAAGCACAACAAGAAACCATGCAACCTTATTCTAACTATGTGCCTTTGCTGTGTCGTACCTATCAGCAGAGACTCTGTTATTGTTTTCTTTCTGGCTATGATCCTGTGCCACAGCAGGGGGTACCCAAAAGAGGTTGTGGATCGTTTGCTCTCCCCAGTCTATATTAAGGATGACCTATAAATTGATATACAAAATGCCAATGGGCTTTTGTTAGAAAAAGGAGTCTCTATTTGGCAGGTTGTTACCCTGCCCATGTAGCGACCCTTCTACCTAGTCAGGATATGGGTGTTGCACTTTCAAAATAACCCCTGGCCACCCCCTTGGTAGCTTGGCGCGAGCAGTCGGGCTTATCTCAGAGGCAGTGTGTAATGCATTTGCACATAACATACAGCAATACAGTGAAAACACTACAAAAGGACACCACACCAATTTTAGAAAAGTAGCCAATATTAATCTGTGTAAACCAAGAACAAATGTATAACTATCCAACATACAGTTATTCAAGAATATAAGTAATCAAAAAGAGACTATAGAAATAGTTCTTTAAAGTGGATAGCTCTGTCGGTGCTAACTCGGCGGCTTGGACCAACAAATTCCACGGTTCCAGCCGGCCGCGGAGATGTTAGTGGTTGCGGTTTATCTACAGAGGTTGGGATACCAGCACTCCTGTACCTTGACGACTGGCAGCTGAAGTCAGGCTTGCCACTTCCAGTCATGTACCACTTCCCAATGATGGCAAACCTCTTGACATCATTGGGGTTTATTATCAATAAACTGAAGTTCCGCCTGACTCCGAAGAAGAGGCTTCCTTTCATTAGAGCAATCTTGGACACAAAGGAGTGTAGGCCTTTTCCTCCACTGAACCGAGTAGAGGACTTTCATGCTATGATTCCACTGTTTCAGGAGTGGTCCAGGATTATGGTCAGAGCAGTTTTTGGGCCTTTTAGCCTTCTGTGTGCTCCTAGTCTGCTATGCTAGATGGCACATCCATGCTCTGCAATGGTATTTGAAATTCCAGTGGCCCCAACATGAATGAAACCTGGCCAATGCAAACCAGGACTCTTAGTATAAGCTCTAGTCTTTTCAGTGGTGTCTGGTCCAGTTGCAGGCCTAACACCCTATCCCACCAAGAGCTAACAGTGATGACAGATGTATCCCTGTTGGGCTGAGGGGAGGTGGAGATCAGGGTACTCTGGTCCCCAGTAGGCCGACGTGGTTCCGCCCATCCAATCAAAATGCAGCGGAATTGCCGCTGCGGTTAAGCGGTTCACAAATTGGCCCAACTCATTCTAGTGGTTCCAGATTGGGCCAGGTGAGTATGGCACCCAGAACTGGCCAGTTTCCTCTATGAAAATCTACACTTACATAAGTTGCGATTAAGCATCAGCAACTGCCTGCGTTTGATCTGGCACCTGTCTTCCACCTAAAGTGGTGATTGTCATCCTTGATGCTAGGCGCTCTTCAACGAAATCTATTAATGCCAGGTGCTGGGACAAATTTGTGTCCTGGTATGACATTCACAGAATTAACCCCTTACAAGCAAAACTGCCACACATCCTTTTGCTTGTTCTATGTTTGGCCAGCAAGGTCTTGCAATGAGCACTATTAAAGGTTATTTGTCTACCCTTTCAGCCTTTCTACTTTTGCCTAACCTCCGTCCTTGTTTTAATCACCTGTTGTGATTAGATGTATTAACAGTTTCATACACGTTTCCTCCCTAACCATTTGTGATGGTTAGGGAGACCATCTCATCGCTGCTGTGCTGAGTGGTCGCTCCCCTGGCTCCCTGCTTAGAGCTGGTATCGTTGTGCTGCGCTTGTCATTTCAACCTGCAACGTGATTGCTGTACCGCTTTCAGTGTGCAACGCTTGCTAAAGTGCCTTTTAAATTTGTAGCGCGATAATCCCTGGCGCTCTGCTTTACCCTCCGCTGCCATTTTGCTGTCGTTGTTTTCCCTACAAGCCCGTCCTCTTGAGCCCGCCCCACCTCCCAGCTGAGCCTCCCTCCCACTGACTACATACAGCGCTCCCGTACCTGGAAGCGCTGTGACCATCTCATCGCTGCTGTGCTGAGCGGTCGCTCCCCTAGCTCCCTGCTTAGAGCTGGTATCGTGCTGCGCTTGTCATTTCAACCTGCAACGTGATTGCTGTACCGCTTTCAGTGTGCAACGCTTGCTAAAGTGCCTTTTAAATTTGTAGCGCGATAATCCCTGGCGCTCTTCTTTACCCTCCGCTGCCATTTTGCTGTTGTTGTTTTCCCTACAAGCCCGTCCTCTTGAGCCCGCCCCGCCTCCCAGCTGAGCCTCCCTCCCACTGACTACATACAGCGCTCCCGTACCTGAAAGCGCTGTGACCATGTCATCGCTGCTGTGCTGAGCGGTCGCTCCCCTGGCTCCCTGCTTAGAGCTGGTATCGTTGTGCTGCGCTTGTCATTTCAACCTGCAACGTGATTGCTGTACCGCTTTCAGTGTGCAACGCTTGCTAAAGTGCCTTTTAAATTTGTAGCGCGATAATCCCTGGCGCTCTGCTTTACCCTCCGCTGCCATTTTGCTGTTGTTGTTTTCCCTACAAGCCCGTCCTCTTGAGCCCGCCCCGCCTCCCAGCTGAGCCCCCCTCCCCCTCCACTATCCATATATGACAGATGCATTTGCGTGCAGCGTTCACGCGCAGCGGACGCGCCCCATGCACGCCGAAGGTGCGCCAAAGGTAAGCCCGTCTACGCCCGTCCGCGCCAAGCCCGCGCCAAGCCCGCGCCCAGCGCCAGACCCTCTGGCCCCCGTACCACCCTCCCCACCCGCATTACATACGATGCCTCCACCCTTCTAGCCCTAAACCCCGGTCGACCCCCAACTGCGCCCAACCGCTCCTGGACACACCCATGGACCCTTCACATGCAACTTCTGCAAGTTTGACGGCACCAAGACCAACTCCTCATCCACTAACACCAAACAGAGATCTGACACCGACCACCTAAAATGCATCCTGCTCAACACCCGCTCGGTCCACAAACACGCCAGCGACCTTTGGAATCTACTAGACACCATCTCTCCGGACGTCGCCTTCCTAACAGAAACATGGATGAACGCCTCCTCAGCCCCAGACATCACCATTGCCATCCCGGAAGGCTACAAGATCATCCGAAAAGACCGCACCAAGCAAACAGGAGGAGGCATCGCCATCGTCCATAAGAACACCATCCGCGTCTCAACCAGCTCAGAGGACAACCTCGCTATCGCCGAACACCTCCACTTCCAGATCCACACCGACCCCAAGACCACACTCAGAGGCACCCTCCTCTACAGGCCACCAGTACCCCGTGCACAATTCAGTGAAGACATCACTGACTTTATCACCCCACACGCCCTCCCCTCCGAGGACTACATTCTATTGGGAGACCTCAATTTTCACCTGGAACGAGCAACAACAGAAACGCCACCACCCTTCTGGACAATCTCGCCAACCTCGGACTCAAACAACTTGTCAATACCCCCACTCACTACGCAGGTCACACACTCGACCCTATCTTCACCTCCAGCAAACATATCTCCTTCAGTCACACCACAGTTCTCCATTGGACGGACCACAGCTGCGTTCTCTTTATCTACAAAAAGACCACAACCACCCTCAACCTACTCTGCGAAGAAACTGGAAGAAAATCACCATCGACCAGATCTCCTCATCGCTTCTTCAAAACCCCCCTGCCCACTCTTCAAACCCCAACCAAGCAGCCATTAACCTCACTCAATGGCTAACCAACAGCGCCGACAACCTAGCACCTTTGAAAAAACGTCAAATCAAACTAGGCAGCAAAAACGCCCCCTGGTTCAACGATGATCTTAAGAAAAAGAAACTCTGTCGCTCCCTTGAGAAGGCATGGTAAAAAGACCCAAACACCAGCACCAGGGACACCTTCAAAAACGCCACCCGCATACACCACCAACTAATCCGGACTGCCAAGAAAGCTGCATTCAAAGACCGACTAGACAACAATGTCCACAACAGCTAGGAATTATTCAACATCATCAAAGAGTTTACCAACCCCACTGCCAACTCCAACGACATCACGCCCTCTCAATCCCTTTGCGACTCCCTAGCTTCGTTCTTCCACGACAAAATCGCAGACATCCACAACAGCTTCGACAACCAACCCGGAGACCAACCCACCCAACCTTCTGTCGTACCTTCACCCCCCTTGAACATCCTTAATGACTGGAACCCAATCTCCACTGAGGACACCATCCGCCTAATGAACTCCATCCACTCAGGATCCCCCACAGACCCATGCCCTCACCACATCTTCAACAAAGCAGACTCCATCATAGCACCACACCTCCGAGACGTCATCAACTGCTCCCTCAACTCCGCCACCTTCCCGAAAGCTGGAAACACGCCGAACTCAGCGCCCTTCTGAAAAAACCCATAGCTGACCCCACCGATCTCAAAAACTACCGCCCCATCTCGCTCCTTCCATTCCCGGCCAAAGTCATCGAGAAAGCTGTCAACAACCAGCTCGCCGCCTTCCTTGAAACGAACAAATCCCTTGACTCCTCACAGTCCGGCTTCCGAGCCAAACACAGCACTGAGACCGCACTCATCGCAGCAACAGACGACATTCAAACTCTACTGGACAATGGAGACACAGTCGCCCTCATCCTCCTCGACCTCTCCGCTGCCTTCGACACAGTCTGTCATAGCACCCTGTTACAACGCCTCAGAAACATCGGAATCCAAGGAAAAGCACTGGAATGGATCACCTCGTTCCTTGCCGGAAGAACTCAGAGAGTCCGCCTTCCCCCCTTCAAATCAGAGGCCACCGAAGTCATCTGCGGCGTGCCACAAGGATCTTCACTCAGCCCCACCCTCTTCAACGTATACATGAGCCCCCTCGCGACCATCGCACGCCAACACAACCTCAACATCATCTCCTACGCTGATGACACTCAACTGATCCTCTCACTCACCAAAGACCCTCACACCGCAAAAATCAACCTACATGAAGGAATGAAAGAAGTTGCCGAGTGGATGAAGCACAGCCGTCCGTAACTGAATTCAGACAAAACAGAAGTCCTTATCTTAGGTACCTCTCCCTCCGCCTGGGACGACTCTTGGTGGCCAGAGGCCCTTGGAAAAGCACCCATCCTGACTGACCACTCACGGAACCTGGGTGTCATCCTGGACTCCTCACTCTCGATGACCAGACAAGTCAACGCCGTTTCATCATCTTGCTTCAACATTCTTCGCATGCTCAAAAAAACATTTCGCTGGATCCCCACCGAAACTAGAAAAACGGTCACCCACGCTCTGGTTACAATCCGCCTGGACTACGGAAACACCCTATACGCCGGTACCACCGCCAAACTTCAGAAAAAACTCCAACGCATCCAGAACGCATCAGCCAGACTCATACTAGACATCCCGCGTAAAGACCACATTTCTGGTCACCTGAAAAACCTCCACTGGCTCCCCGTCAATAAGAGGATAACATTCCGCCTCCTAACCCACGCACACAAAGCACTTTACGAACTTGGACCCGAATGCCTCAACACACGACTTTCCTTCTACACCCCCTCCCGCCAGCAACGCTCTTCCAACCAAGCACTTGCCACTGTCCCTCACATCAACAAAACCACCATGGGAGGAAGATCCTTCTCCTACCTGGCGGCTAAAACCTGGAACTCACTTCCCAATCACCTTCGCCTCACTCAGAACCACCTAGCATTCAGAAAGCAACTTAAAACGTGGATATTCGACAAGTAATTCCCCACCCATCTTCAAGCGCCTTGAGACTCTCTGGGTATGTAGCGCGCTATATAAATTAATTGACTTGACTTGACTTGACTTGATGCCACAATGGAACCTTAACTTGAATTTGGTAATTATTATTGCATTTAGAAAATATCCAATGCTAAAAGACACTGTATTACTTATCAGTATAAGTCATTCCACAGCATCTGTAGAGGGCAAAGACATATCCAGGGTTACAACCTTTTAGATGTAAAGAAATAATAAACTGACGGAGAATGCTGCTGTGGTGGCACTCCATCTCACTCGCTAAACCTGGTTGTCAAGGTAATAGTGCTTCATGAGTGTGTACACTAATGCCCACATCGCAGCCTGGCTGATGTCTAGGACAGGCACTCCGTGTGCCAACCCATTGATAGCTACCTTAGCTGTGGTGGAATGGACCCTCAGACTTTCCATAGGCTGCTTTTTGGCCAGTATATAGCAGATCCTTGCTGCTGATTGTAATGACCAGGCAGGAGAGATATTACACGTTTGACAATTTCTTTATTGATTAATAATTATCTTTTAAGTCCTACGGGTTCTTCTCTCGGTTTCCCTTTTCTTTTGGTTTATGTATGTCCATTTAATCTTCTGTTGTTTAATTGTCCCTCTTCCTCTGATCAGGGAAGAACAGACATTGCTGACACTAGTATAACAATTAACGGTTCAAAGCTAGAGGATCCTAGGGAGGATTTAAATACCGCACAGGATTTATTACCCAAATCAGGGTAAAGTATTAAACGAAATCCTGAGGTCTAAAAGGAATGGTATATAGAATGTGGTTATGTCACTACTATCTCTTAACAAATATAATGTATGACTGTCAAACAAAACCAATGGATGGTCACCCACCACCATGTGCCTCAATAAGGAAAGGGAGGACTAAGCGTGCAACTATTCTCGGGGCTTGTTTGCTGCTTCCGTTGTCACGCAGGGCCGGACTGGCTGTAGCGGGCACCGGGCGTTTCCCCGGTGAGCCGCTAAGGTGGGGGCCGGTTTTGGGAACCTGGGGGGCATTTTTCTTACCAGGGGTTGGCATTTTCAGTCCCCTGTAACAAAATCGTCCGAAACCGACCATTGCAAACTGCTAGGCTGTACCCACCCTCACCCGAGGGGATGCCGGCCGAGCAGTTTGCCAGGGCCGGTTTTGGGTCCCAGTCAGGCCCTGCTGTCAGGCCCTTCACCTTCCTCCTCCTGAACAGTCCCAGGAACGGAGCACGTACCTGGCTGAGCCACGCTCTTCCGTGAGCGTGGTGGGGTGATGCGCTACTTCCTTTGTTTCTTTACTGCTCTTCGGGTCCTTTGTCTCGTCACGGAACTTCCTGTCTTCTCAGGCCGGCATTCCTTTTCTCCTTGACATTTTCTTTCACCTCTTCCTCCTTGTTGGCCACAGCTTCCCAAGTCTGATCATCCCCGTCTCTTGTGGCTTCCCTAATCTCTTCCGTAGGGGAAACATCGTCGCCTCCGGGGTGGGGCCTGACAGGAACTGGCTTCTCTTAAAGAGAAAAAGCTGGTATTCCACAGGCTTGCTGTTTTGATTGGGGAGAGAGTCCTTTATCCAGAGTTCAGGGACTGCGGGCTGCAAAAATAGAACATGGTCTGCGTGATGTGGAACACACTAGCTCTCTACGTCATCGTCCTCGTTCACCTCTGTACCTGATGTCTCTTCTTCATGACAATCCTAAATGCAGAGGATTATCCACCTTGTCATGATCCTCTGCTGCACAGCCTTCCTTTTCCTTGCTCTGGAGAACCCCAGAGTTTATCCTACAATTAATGGACCCTGGTACAATCAGTGTAAAAGCTTAAAGCCCTTTTGAGGTCCAGCCGATGGAGCCCCTCTTTAATTTTCAAGGGGAAAGGGGAAGCAAATAATGCTGGCAGAGTGATGGACTGCCCAACATGGAAGAGAGGGAAGATTTTAGGTAAGGTTGGCGCTTGATTACTTAGCACCAACTTGACAGGTGACAAAGAAAGCATCTTTCAAACAGTTGTGTATTCCCTGTGTTCTTTTGGTTCTTTACGTCTCCAACGTCTAAAGCACTGTGAATGATGTACACACTGGGAGGCAAAATGCACTCAATTGCAATATCGGACTATCGGACATCAGATAGTAGTACACAATCGCTAGGATCACACTAGCAAATGAGTAGCGCACTTCATCAAGTTTGCCTATCATACGGTCTGCTTTGGCGAGTGAGATGGAGTGCCACACAGTAGCATTCATGGTCAGAATATTACTTCTTTACATCTGGAAGGTTGTTACCACGAAAATTCCTTTGACCTCATCACTAAGGCCGGGGAACCCCTTATACATGTAAGTAATATATTGTCCTTCAGCACTGGATATTTTATAAATTCTGTAATTTGAATGCAGGGTCAAATGACACTACTGGCATATGAATTCGCATGATGCTGGGAGAGAATATCAAGCATTGGATATCTGGGATGGGACAATGAGTTGCAACATCCTCTGAATAGTTGTCTCAGCAGCACTTAGTCTCATTTGGTGTTTGGCATTTA
This sequence comes from Lissotriton vulgaris, assembly GCF_964263255.1. Classification (NCBI taxonomy): domain Eukaryota; kingdom Metazoa; phylum Chordata; class Amphibia; order Caudata; family Salamandridae; genus Lissotriton; species Lissotriton vulgaris. The sequence continues at coordinate 433,140,372 of NC_141694.1, read as the reverse complement.
TGCCTGCATCCAGGGTGTAATGCAAGAGGGTCCTGCGTGAGTTCCATTTCCCAAATAAAAATAAATTCCCTTCATCATTCTTTGTCCATTAGCTTTTCTTGGGAGAGCAAGGCACGAGTGTTGATGAGACGCAAGCTGCACAGCGCACATCTATGCTGTGATATTGTGCTCAGATGCTCCGGTCAGTATATACTCTCACCTGATTGGCACAAAACCTCCTCAGCCAATCGACAGGTGTGGTTGGTGTGGTCATGTAAATACTGTAATTTCGGCGGACGTTGCCCTGTTTTCTTGTTTTTTAGGCTGTGACTAAATTTAGCAGGGTAAGATTCAGACCATGCAGACAGTCCATTGATTTAATAATAAAATATTTGGTAGCAGCACAAATATCATTCGCTGCTGAAAAATATTTACTTTAATCTAATTTAAGATTTCTTCCTTTGTTATCATTTATAACGAACTTATGTTTATCTAATATCCAGCACTATGAAGCTACCCTTTGGGTGCCATGTAACACTATTATAATTACATTAAAAAATGGAAATCATATAAAGTGACTGACGTAGGCAGTAATATACACCCAAAAGTCTAGAGAAATGCATAATTAGCATACGCTGTGCTTACTGTTTATTAAATGAGACAGATAGTCAGACCTTGATTATGAGTATCCTGTCTGCCTAACCGTCAGTCCATCTACTCTGTGTGGAGTCTGGTAGTAGACCTTAGTTTGCCAGTGACGGTTCCCCAACCGGCTTCCCTGTTGTAAAGTTTACTCCGATGACCTGATGGGGTAGGGGTCTTCAGAGGAAGGGAACCACACTGCCCATCCTAGAGGGACAGTCTGATGCTCTTTTTTCTGCCTGTCACCCCAAGACAGTCAGAAACATAAAAAAACAAATATTCGCTCTATACAATAGGAGGAAACACACTGGGCGTAGGGGCCATTAGATATGTGTTTTTCAGAAATGAACTCCTGCTTTGGGAGTTTCGCTCTGAAACACAAATATTCTGATGTGCTGTCATATTTCTGTAACACAGTTTTTGATCTTCATTTAAAACCTTTAGTATTCCACACTCGTATATATAAATATATGGTATTAACCCCTTCGCTGTGGGGGGAGGGGGCCGCGCCCAGCGCCCGCATGCGGGTGACGAGCTCAGCTCGTCATGGTGTACATCGGAGCTGTCCAATTGACGAGCTCAGCTCGTCACGGCCGCACTCGTTTTCAGAACGTTCAGCACAGCGGGGAAATTAGCTCCGCGTGCGAACGTTCCAACGGCCGTGACGAGCTGAGCTAGTCAGCAGCACCCATGAGGTTAATATTTCAGTAACCAGGTTTTCAGATGTTTTCTGGTGGTTACTTGGTTAGCAGTGGTATTGGTAAGTACTGGAAAATATTTTCAGAGCACATACAGGAAACAATGTCCTTACTCTCTATAACTGATGAACTACCTAAAGCCAAAGTGAAGAGGATTTGAAGAAGGTGAATTGTAGCGTGAGGGAAAAAGCTGAATATTAGTTGGATGCAGTATGTCTTGTGTAAAATGGAAAGAATTTCAAACTCCGCTATTTTCATGACTACGAACCAGCGCACAGTCAATAATTATTATGACGCTATAATGGAGACTGTAGATGTGACACAATACTGGATCTACAGTTGTGTTGAAAATGTAACAATTCATGTAAGAGATTGTACTATTCTATGATGTGGGCTTTCTGAAATAAATTGCCAAAGTTATTGACTTTCTGAGTTTGATGTAAAATACCCATGTTCGTTATCTGTTATGTTTTAATAGGCACAACATGACAAGCTTGTGTCTCAACATCAAGATGTGGTAATAGCCACACAGTCTGCCCAGGCATTACTAGAAAAACAGGGATGCTACCTGAATCCTGAAGAAAAGGAAAAGCTGCAGAGAAACATGAAAGTCCTGAAGGCCCAATATGAGACAAGTCTAGCTGAATCTGAAAGGAAAATGAAACTAATCCAGTCTGTGCAAGAGGATTTAGAGAAGTTTACAACAGATTGCAATGAATTTGAAAGTTGGCTTAGGCAGTCAAAAGAAGATCTCGAGGACTTGGAGAAGGCTGCCCCAGACTTCAGTGGGGTTCGGACCAAGTTGGAGAGGCAGAAAAGCTTCTCAGAAGATGTGATTGCTCATAAAGGTGATTTAAGGTATATCACAATTTCTGGACAGAGGGTGATAGATACAGCCAAGTCATGCAGTAGGGGAGATGGTGTCAAGAGCAATAAAGATGACATTGATACATCTACAACATGCACAATGGTGCAAAGTAAGCTGGATACGGCAGCAGATCACTTCAAATCCCTTTACTCAAAGGTACATTTGTTCAAATTTATAGAGAAAATGTAAAATAAGTCTCAATTACATGTATATTTATATAATTAGATTCTGAAACAATGTTGTTTTGGTGGTGGGGTTTGTGTTCAGTATACCAAATTATGAAAATGGTTAGCCATTCACAATTTATTAGCGTCAAGTTATTCGAATGCTCACCTCATTGGTCACAGGATATGTTACATGTGATCAAAGTTTAATTAAGCAAGGGCTATAGATACTGTAACTAACATGCAGCTCTGGTTGATGGGGTGACTATAAAAGGGGAACAATAACTATATTTTGACCACTGTGAAATGAACTACTTCCAGGTGTAATTGAATAACTATTGGAGAGTGTGATGCGAGTGTCTCCTCAGGTCACAATTAGATACACTTACTTGTACATTCCCTGGGTTACCATGCAGTATTGCTGACATAAACTGTTTATTAAAATGTCTGTTGAAAGTGAGAGATACACAAGTAGCTCGGTAAGCTGATGGATGGGTGAACAGGTGAACAGATAGATGGACCAATGAATGGTGGATGGACAGATGGATGAGTAGAGTAATGGGTGGACAGATGTGCCAATAAATGGATGAATGCACGTAACTAGGTAGTAATCACACATGCAAGTAGACAGTGTTAATACTTTGTAAAGCATTTTGGAATAAATGTTATGGCAGTTGCTGGACGATATATCTACAGTTTGTATTTGTCTCTTCATCTGTTTTAATACATTCCTATCTTGGACCTGATTTATATATTGACACAAGGGTAACAGAGTTCCCTCCCCTGTGCCAACATAGTGGACCACCTGCCAAATTTAACTGTGGGCAGACCTTAAGTTTGGCCACGGCAGAGACTACTCTGTCTCCGCAAAAGCCAAACTTTTCCGACTGCTCTGGGGAGTAAGGGCCAGTGGAGAAATGGCTAAATGTCCGCCCACCCAATTTAGATGGGTGGACATAAAGTCATTTTTAACTGTTTTTTACCGCCAGTTAAAACCTGGGGCTAAAGAACAGTAAATTCATTCTAATGCTCCTCTTGCCACGGGAGAAGCCTCCCATGGCGAGGGGAGCATTACTTTTTTCTTTTAAAAAAGAAAATGGTGTTTCTTGGTTGAACTTTTACTGCTGCTTCCACATTTTACAATATCATTTCCACAATAGATGATTCTTATCTGACATCCCTCAACAACACCAACTTACCCCCTCTTTCTGTTGCCTCTGCTTTGCCTTGAGCCGCATATATGAAAGGATGAGTGACCATCTGCAGACCTTTATTGTCTTTTGTTCTTTCTCGTGCCTCATCTGAATAACTCTCCTAAGCAAATATATTGTCACACTTACCCTTCATTGCACTTAGAACTGGTAAGGTTTTCAAAACTAAAAACTAATGTATTTCTCCTTCTTAATAAGCACTTCTGCACGGTGACTGCCCTTCCATACAACCCCTGCAAATGAATTTCTGAACTTGTGTCCGCCTATTTCAGTGACCTCTCATTTTTCACCTTTTCTGCTGGCTACTCAAAATGAAATCTAGGTATTTCGGTCTTACTGCTTTACATCTGTCTGTCATCCAGCTCCTCTGTCTTTTACTAAATTCTTTGCTTATAACCCATAAGTAATTATTCTGCACAATACACATTTAACAGTTTTCTTTCAGACAGCTATCTCCCAATCTTGGGCCAGATGTACAACCATTGTGATTTGCGATTCGCAAATTGCGACAAATTGCGAGTCGCAATTTGCGAGTCGCAAATCACAAAGTACAGCAGTGTTTAAGACACTTTTTGCGATTCCCAATAGGGTCGCAAATTGCATGCCTCATGAATATTAATGAGGCACTCGCAATTTGGGACCCCATTGGGAAAGGCTGGCCCTCCCAAGTATGGTGGCCTGCTGGGCTCAGCTGACCTCCATATCTGGCACTGCTTTTAAATAAAGCATTTTTTTTTAAATGCAGCCCGCTTTGCTTAAAGGAAAACAGTATGGGACCACTGCCTGGGCCTAAAAAATATTTTCCCCTGCATTCACAAAGGGTAAGGGGTTTTCTAGGGAGCCCTTCCCGTTTGCGAGTGCTTTACCACCCAATCTGTTGGCTTTTAGGAAGGGCCTGAAAACCTGGCTTTTTACTCTTTAGATATGATTCTTGATTTCTGTTCATGGTCTTTTATTCTCTGCTATTTTTCTTTGTTATGTTTGGCACAGGTCTGCAATAAAGCGCCGGGACACTCTCTGAGTAGCCGTGCGCTATACAAGACAAATATAACATAACATAACTTAACACCCTTTTGAGAAGAGTGGTAAACTGTGACTGTTTTGCAACCGCAAATGTGGTTGCAAAACAGTCTTACATAGGGCTCTGACTTGCAATTAGGATGGGACGCTCTTGGAACGCCCCTTCCTAATAGCAAGTCGCTAATCCTATTTAGCAAGTCACCAACAAATTGCGACTCTCTAAATAGGGTTAGTACATGGCCCATTTGTATTTTGCATTATGCAAATGGGTCACAAACCGGTTTGCGCATGCAAAATAGGGTTGTACATTTGGCCCCAAGTGTCTTCCTATTGCTGAAAAGATTTAGAATATATTAGTTCATAGTAAGGGCCTGATTGACAAAGGTAAATTTACACTTTTGTGTAAGATTACGATAGTTTGGTATTCACAAAGGGGTTTATGGGTAGCATCTTTACGAGGGCGGATTCCCCACAAATAAAAAGATAGGAGTGTCCTGTCTTTTTATGTGCTGAGACTCCGCACTCATAAAGGTACTACTGGTAAATCCCTTTGTGAATAGGAAATAATGGTAAACTTACACAAAAGTGTAAGTTTACTTTTCTCAATCAGACCCTAAGTGTTTATTTTTCCGGGACTCTGTTCACATGTGTCTCCTCAGTTGGTTTCTGGCCTGGACACTCAACTGAGAGTGCCCTAATCATGTATTAAATATGTTACTACTTCTTTTCATGGTAAGCCTCATTCTTGTTCTGCTTTATGTGTTGAGCACCGTTTGCCAGTTTGGATCATGCTGTCTTTCTCTCTCAAGTTTCTATCTCCAGGAATCTATGATACTACTCTTGAATAGTTTCTGTCCTGTCTGCCTCATCTTTCATATTCAGCTTCTTGGAAAACCTATCTTCTCCACTGTTACCTGTAAGCTATGGTGTACCTTAAGTTGTTGACCTTGGCCATCACCTTTTCTACACAACCCTTTGCCATCTATTTCTGAACTTTTGGATGTATGCCTCTTGTAAAAAACACCATTCCCAATGCTTTCTCCTTGCCTAACTGATGTTCAAATCTTAATACTTTTTCAACTCTCTTCTTCACTACCACTCTAAAGCAGTCTTCTGTTCAACACTCCTTCCGCCTCTTGCTATCCCTATCTCTCCCCGCTATCTAACTTTTCCTCACTTCTATTAGTCCCACTGCTTCAACTCAGAATGTAATAATATATGATAATTCTGTTCTACTTTTCTGTTCACAGTGCCCACATTACTTCAGTATTAGGCTATTCATAATTATAAAAACAAATTCTTCTTGCTATTAAGACGGAATGTTTGAACTCTTCTTTAAGTCTATTTCCACTCTTGTAACACATTCTTTATTCCGGAATACATCCCATATTTGATTGTCTTCATGACTTTTGGATGCTTCCGTATCAGACCGCTCCTAAATGTGGCATTGCATTTATATTTATGATGTTTAAATATCTGTCTTATCCTTCCTTACCTTACTGTTCTCATCACACTATCACAATTTTGTCTGATTAATTTATTTGATATTCATGTAAAATTCGCCTTTGGAATGATCTGTTAAGTGTGTTGGCAAAAGGTTCTTTGTAAATTGTAAAAATGCATACATTAAAATGTATTTCTATGTATTCTGATATGTTGTCTATTTGTACATTTAGACCCACTTAAACTGGCATTTTTGGAGCAAAAACGTATATCTGAGCAGATATTTTATAAAGACAAACATTACTAATTTACAGTACATTTTCAGAAACTACAAGACACTCCTATTTATTTACTCTATGTTATTTGAATACTTTTAGTGCAATATCCTTGGAAATAATCTTAAAGACCTGGTGGACAAATATGACCATTATAAAGATGTGTCCTCTGGGCTTCTGTCAGGGCTTCAAGCTTCTGAAACATCTGCCAACAAGCGACTGTCTGAGCCAATTGCAGTGGATCCCAAAAACCTTCAACGTCAACTAGAAGAGACAAAGGTAAACAACTTAGTTAATGTGTGGTATGTGCATCTTATTTCAGGGAAATTGTTCTTGTTACCACATTTTATTGAGTTCAACATAGACATGTACAATGACTGTCGAACATACTGTGACATGCATACTCTTTCCCTGCCTGCCTCAGCCCACCGCCTTCTGAGTTTGTATAATTTCAGAGATGAGTTTTCCTGTCTATTCCGTCCAAATCGGGAACCCCTCCCCTCACCACCTGCTTTGTGTCTTATTCCCACATTTTTTAATTTCTCTCATCAAGTGAAGGAGACATGCTTCCCATATTTCCAGAGAGATTAACCTGTATCGGGCACAATTGGCACATATTTTGTAGGGTTTCTGTGGACAGCCCATGACTTCATAAAAGGGGATTTCTAAACTCCTACATCTGTCCAGGTTCGCCCTCAAACCCTCTAATCCGGGGACTTCTTTGTTCTTCCAGGCCCAGGCCATATCCCTCGTGGCCACTGTATTTCATGGTAACTTTAATATAATCCTACAAATTGCATATCACAAATTAAAAATGTTTCAGATTAATACAAGTTGCCAATTTCATTATTCCATGCAATGCTAGGATTCATTATAGTACGTCCTTGTTGATGGAATATGAGCCTAAAATAATTGGTAATTATTATTCAGTTTAATATGGTTACCCTACTTAGAAACAACATTAGATACAGGAGAATTCAGCATGATTATTATTATTATTATTGATCAGAATTCGTTAAGCATATAGCTACCCGCACGCATCCCAGCTCTAGTGACAATAAGCAGACAGAGTTAGGGGTTCTAAGATATATTCTGGAATAGCCAGGTCTTCAATTGCTTTCGAAAGGAAAGGTGATGGGCCGTTGATCGTAGATGACTAGGATGGGTGTTCCATAGTCCAGACACGTTGTAAGAGAAAGAGCGGCCACTGGAGCGGGCTCTCTTGATTTTGGGAACAGGTTCCTGAAACAAATTGGATGAGCGGAGACATCTTAGGGGGCGATAGAAGGTGATGAGGGAGTGATTGATTTTGGAGCCATTACCCAGAGGGTCTTATGAGCTATGCATAATGATTTAAATGTTAAGCGGTCATTCATTGGCAGCCAGTGCCATGTTTTGAGAGCCGTCTTGGCTGAGTTTGGGGTATATTGTGCAGCAGCCTGGCTGCACAATTCTGCACAACCTGCAGTTTCTTTGAAGTGGATTTAAGGGCACCCAGGTAGAGGGAATTACCGTAGTCCAGGCGGGAGAGAACCAGCGCCTGAACCATGACTCTCCAAGCGGGTAACGGAAGAAGTGGTGCAATGTTTCGAATCAATCTAATGATACCAAAGCAGGTGGCTGTGAGCTTCACTGCTTGGTGATCAACTTTGAGAGAGCTATCAGCCAAACTCCCAAGCTTTTGATCCACTAAGAGAAAATATGTTTGTTGTGACAGCACACATTTTGTTTGTTTTAACTATTGTTTCAGTCTGTTACCACTGGTAAACTCCTGTGCAGCTTTTTGTGGATGCATGATGATTCCCTCTCCTTGGTCTTCTAATGTGACCCCATATTGGTAGACCAATATTGGTGCGCTTCCACCTTCAGAATAAATGCAGTTCGCTCTGCATACTGCTGGAGATAGGTTTAAGAGCCACATTTACAAGTTGGTGGATGGAATATTCTGTAACATATGTGGCCCGCTGTCCCGTCCCCCATATTACATGCGTATTCTATTCTATAGCACTTGTGATTCAGTGGGCGATGTGAAAATCACATTTTGACAGAGCATTCCGTCTGCCAATCTCTAAATAAGGCCACGAGTCTCCACCTCTTTCGCCTCTCTCCTACTTTCATCCCCCATGTATTGCGGTGTTTTTTTATATGTATGTAGGTATATACTGATATTTGTATAGTGTGAACTAACTGTACATTAGGTGAGGGGTCTGGAGACGATCTACAAGATCGTGTGCATTAAATGGGGATTACACATATACATTTTACTAACGTTTAGGCACTTGCAGATTAAGTGCATTATCCATGGATGTCTGTTTTGTTTATTATCCATACCAACCAAAACAGATGTCATACTTAACCCACTCTACCAGCACCTAGTCTCTGGGCCTCAACGTTATCCTTATCATGTTTATCCCTTTAAGATTCTTCATTGTACTGTGCTATTTCACAAATTCTCCACCCCAATGACATTGACTAGGCTCAAGCATTCAAGGTAGCATCACTTCCTCTTACAGTCCTGAGAAAGGTGAACTATTACCAAACGTTTGTCAACCGAAAAGTGCAACAAACATTTTAATTGTCTAGTGTTGCAGACCTACGAATGTGGAATCACAATTGTTTCATTTTCTCTTTGGTAGGACGTCTGCCACGCAACAGGGACCTTGGTTTTAATTTACTTGGACTGATTGGAGTTCTGGAACGTTTTTGTAATGGGGTCCCTGATTAAATCACACACATTCTTGTGTTGCACAAAGTTGCTCACTAAAACTTTATTTGATGTTTCTGACTATATGTATTATTTGAAATGTAATGATCAAACTTCAGTATACTACAATGTCATATGAGTGAATGTATGCTATTTAACTTATTGTCTTTGAGTGATTATGTGGGTATAAAAGTGGTACATGGTAATTGCCACTGGGCCTGCTTCAGAAGCGATGTGATTCAATGGAGTACACAAACAGTCAAACTAATTGTCCGCCCGCCAGATTTAGATGTGGGCAGACCATAGGTTTTGCTATGTCAGTGATTACCCATTAGTGCCAAAGCCAAACCTCTCTGATGATCAGACGGAGTAAGGGCCATTGAAGAGATGGCTGTATGTCTGCCCACACACTTAGAATGGGCAGACATATAGCCATTTTTTTTACTGTCAGTGAGGAACAGTAAAATATTAATATTGCTCCCCTAGCCATGAGAGATGACTCCCATGGCAAGGAGACCATTAAACTTTTCATTTTTTTAAAGAAAATCCCAGTTTTGGATTTTCTTTTTGACAATAAAAAAAAGAAAACTGTGCGGTGCATTGGCAGAAACTACCATGACAATGGGTCCCTCCAATTCATTATAAATGGCCACCTGCTTGACGGTCATATATAAATGTTGCAGGCTGTCCTTCCACAAGGGGACGGAGTACTTTACTTTGTCCTTCTGGTAGAACATTAAGCAGTCAGCCCAGAATTAAATGAGTGCAAAAACAACAATTGATGGACAGAATGTTGCACAATGGCAAAACATCCACCCCCAGTCACAGATCTGGGTTTAATCCATCGTTATTTTGCTCACCAAGCCAACCCAGTTCAGACATGGCCATATGCAATCAGCCTTGACCCTGTGCCTCATGGGAACAGTCCAGCCTGAACGGTGAATGTTTTGCCATTGTGCAACATTCCCTTCATCAATTGTTGGAAAACATTCACCGTTCGGGCTGGACTGTTCCCATGAGGCACAGGGTCAAGGCTGATTTGCATATGGCCATGTCTGAACTGGGTTGGCTTGGTGAGCAAAATAACGATGGATTAAACCCAGATCTGTGACTGGGGGTGAATGTTTTGCCATTGTGCAACATTCCGTCCGTCATCTTGTGTCTTTTGCTGTTCACTCTATGTGGGAAGGGTATGCCCAGACATGGGTCCCGTGCTCACTACGCCACTGGAGTCCAGCTATCCTGATTGAAGACGGCTGATAGCCAGAAACCTGTCCTAGGATGCTTGATTCCGGTCCAGGGAAGACATGGCTTGGCAGTTCGGGCTGAACTGTTCCCATGAGGCACAGGGTCAAGGGTGATTTGCATATGACCTTGTCTGAACTGGGGTGGCTTGGTGAGCAAAATAACGATGGATTAAACCCAGATCTGTGACTCGGGGTGAATGTTTTGCCATTGTGCAACATTCCGTCCCTCATCTTGTGTGTTTTGCTGTTCACCCTATGTGGGAAGGGTATGCCCAGACGTGGGTCCCATGCTCACTACGCCACTGGAGTCAAGCTATCCTGGCTGAAGACGGCTGATAGCCAGAAACCTGTCCTAGGATGCTTGATTCCGGTCCAGGGAAGACATGGCTTGGCAGTTCGGGCTGAACTGTTCCCATGAGGCACAGGGTCAAGGGTGATTTGCATATGACCTTGTCTGAACTGGGGTGGCTTGGTGAGCAAAATAACGATGGATTAAACCCAGATCTGTGACTGGGGGTGAATGTTTTGCCATTGTGCAACATTCAGTCCATCATCTTGTGTGTTTTGCAGAATTAAATGAGGTCATATGCCATGTTGGAGTAGTTAGAAAAGGGTTACTTTCTGCAGAGGGCATTGATGAATCTTGTGTTGAAGGGTGCCAATGCAGGTTATTTTGCCGTTGGCATGGTATATTTATTTGAATGGGGCCGTGGGTTTAAGTTAAGTGAGCATCCTGATGATTGCTGCCTCGTGTACTGGTAAGAAATTGCAGAATGCTTTGAGACAGGTATTACTCTTGTGTTGTTATTAACATGTCAATTTTAGGCTGAGGAATATTGTTTTTGTTGAGAATCAGTTGTAAGATCATCTTACAATCATAGATCATATCAAGCTGGTCACCAGATCATGATACCCGCTACAGGTTCATGTTTCAATTGCCTGTTTCTGCGATTCATATCCGGAAATTGCCTTTGACCTATGAAAGATATCTTCCTGCCTTTCCGCAGCAGCAAAGGGGTGTGATTTTAGACCAAGAGTTCCAGTGCTGTTCTGCAGCGTTACGATAGGCATGTTTCGTCTTATAATCAGTTTTTAAAAAGAGTGAAAGACGATGTGAATGTACTAGAAAGTAATTAGGAAGTTCTGAATAGGCCATGAAACAGAACACCAGCCTCAAATTTTGGGGGAGTGGGTCACCCGCTAAATAAAATCGGGTGCCTCATCCATCTGATCTAAAGTGCCAATGACATAAATGCACTCTTAATACGAACATGACATCTAGCACTTTTTGTTGGACATCTAGCACTTTTTGTTGGATGTCCCTCATTTGCCCAACTCGAAATAAACCCTAGTTCTCTAGGCTGTGCCCTGTCAACCTAGACAAAAGCTGTGCATTGGTATAGCAAATAGCTCTGTTTTTCTTGTTTTTGAACTACTGGAGAGTAACTAAATCTTCGTTAGCCTTACAGATTAATTTACTATGATCACCTGTTGGTAATTGTTCCGTGCCAACAGATTATTTGCCGACATAAAACAATAATGTATACAACACGAACAAACAGTCAACCCTACTCAAATTGTCCAATTTTGCAGATTCTTCAAGGGCAGATAGCAACTCATCAGGTTGCTGTTGAAAAAACGAAAAAAGCTGCAGAAGTGCTCTTGGACACAAGAGGGGGCCTGCTGCCAAACACAGATGAAATACAAACAGCATTAGGTATGATTCCTTTCACTTTCAGAAATCAATGTGTGAATGACCGCAACTTACCTTACTATGACATCCAGCCAATGAGTAAAAGCAAAAAGTGTTTGTCAGGACTGCGCCTCAGATTTTGTAAATGAGCTGGTATTGCAAGCAGTTGGTCTGGTCTGTGGACGTTGTCTGTATGATAAAGATAGCTGAAGCTGTGTCTTAATTGCTGCATTAAAATGCAGAAGATCATCAAAACCATATAGACGCAATCCGATGCTACCAATAGACTTCTCTGTTTTCCAGTTATGCTGTAGTGCTCAAGAAAGAGCGTGTGCGGTGACAGCAGCACACACTACACAAAGGAAAAAGTCACTGAGTGTGTACTGTTGAGCATAAGTGATAGTTGTCATCTTTTTCAGGTTGGTGTGAACAAGGTCTTGCCATTGGAAGATACTAATGACAACTATTCCCCCAACACATAGCCTATCCTTTTCATGCTTTAAGGTTCATCAGCAGAGAGACCACTTTCACTTTGTGTTAAGTGTAAACAAAGCAGGTGCCTTTTTCACAAAGTTAGATGAAAGTCTGGCCAAATTTCTCAAATGTAAATGCACTATAATTTACCAACCCAACCAAAAACATAATTATCAACCAAATTTAAGTGGCAAGTGTTGAAAGTTCAGTAAAGTTTGGTTTTTACTTTTCATAGGTGGAAAGCCTCCATTAGACGTATCATACTAAAATAGAGCCCCTCCTTCCTATATTATTTATTAAATATGAAACAGAGAATAAGAAAACCTCTCATAGCAAACCATTATCAGAAACACCAGATTCTAAATCATTTGTTTTTACTGCATTGAAAATTGATTTCATTTTCAACTGCTCCTACGTCATGGCAATGATAAACCAGTTCCTGCGAGTGCGCTCTAGTGGTGGTTTGCACACCAGGCGAGCAGAAACCTGCAGGAGATGGTGGAATAGTGGCTGTTTTCCGCTATCATTCTTCGCTTCTTAAATGTATCTCGGATCTCCGTGGTAGGTGAATAATGGGTGATGCTCTTGGGCTGCCATATTCCTTGTCTCTCTCAAGTCGGTCAGGACTTGGTTGACACTGAATGTATCAACCTGACGGCTGTCGCAGACCTGCTGTCCGAAAAGCCCATGCTCTCAGTTCTCAACAGTCACTACATATAGCATGGTTCTTGGCTTGGACTGGGACGGAATGCTGGGATTGAGAGACGGTGGCAGTACCACAGATGCATTATTTTCACCTATTTTGAAGGATTCCATTATAAAGACTCAGTGAGTTAACACCTCACCACTGCCCTGTCATGTCTGACAATCAACACTTTTAATCCTAGCAATCAACTCAGATTAGCACAGCTGGTCCATTGGACTAGGGGCTGGTCCATGGGACTGGGGGCTGCCCGTTGGTGAGGTTTGCATTTCAGAACTTTATAAAGAGGTATCTATCAATAAAGTGGAGGCTTCTATCTTGAATCTTCTGCCGGCCACTGTCTGAAAAGACTCCAAGACTGGGGTTTACAATGTCACATGAGTCATTGCCAACCTGCTGGTAGGTTGTCCTAAAAACCCTTCCTTCGATTGGGTTATAAGAATGCATCACATAGCCCCTCGCCATGCTGTGATGCTTCTGCCTGGAGCCCCAGTGAACTATCGGGCATAAGTGATGTGGACTGAAATTCAAACAAGCTACTGTCTTCATTTTACTATACAGGTGGATCAAGTATTATTATTTTGGGATTTCAGTCTGTTCCCCTTTATCACCTGTTGACCATATTGACTGCCTTAGTTTCCTATGCTTTTTTGTAATTTTACGCGATTTTTTTCATTTTGTTGTGTATGCTGCAATGTTGTTGAATTACAGCACCGAGGAAACTACCAAAGTGAAAGTGACATTGCCATTCCCAGATGGTGTTCTAGGAACAGCGACGTGGCTATTTCACTAAAATAAAGCTGACATTTAAATACATTTTCACAAACGCATGGCATAGTATATAAAGGTTAATAAACAGACGAATGTAGATTTTATACTCCCCTTGTGTGATCATGGTATTTAGTACTGTCATATTTTTATTTCAATTATAAAACACTGATTATATATTTAATTTAACCTGTTTATGATCAATGCAATAATACAAACCCCCCCTCCGTCCAATAAGAAAAAAGGTATAAAATTGTTTATGTTCTATGTTTCGTATTTAGTCATATTAAACTTAGTACTATTGTAATGAATATGTTTTTCGGTTGCTAGAGAATGTACAAGTGTATGCATATTTGTATTTCATTTATTATGTTTGTTGAACTCGAGTTTACACATATATGCAAGTATCCTGTACTGCTTGAACAATAAAAGAAAAGAAAATATATCAGTGGCTGTTTTGTGTTTCTTTTTCAGATGATATCGTACAGCGGTACGACAACTTATTCAAGTCTGTAAATGATCGCAATGAGAGGCTTCAGGTAACTCTAACTCGATCCCTAAGCGTACAGGACGGCCTGGATGAAATGCTGGATTGGCTGGGAGGCGTTGAAAAGGGTCTCAAAGAGCAGGACAAAGTGCCTTTGAATTCCGGCGCCATTGAGGAGATCCTTAGTAGCAGCATTGTAAGTAATTTCCTTTCTAATGTGATTTTATATAATCAGTGAGACGTGTATACTTTCTTTACAAAATTGCCTGACCTTCTCTGAAAAGATACTTTGCTACATATCCAGAATCCTGAAACAACTATTCAGTCCTTAGAATGGTCAGGGTAGGCATCAGGTACTGCTAGTGGTCATGCACTGATTTAGTAGATGGCGAGGGAAAGGGTGTCTCCACTCATATCTCAAATAGAATTGGAGTTTGATATGTCGCTGTCCTTTAATTTCTGTAGAGAGGAATTAGGAAACGACCCTCATTAAACTTTTTTGATTCAACCATTTTGCTCTCAAGGTACATGCACACTCCCGTTGCCAGGGTTAATATATATTATGAATATAAATAAGCTCCAAACTTCTTGGGGGGAAGATGTTTGCAGATTTGTGGAATAAGTTATTAAAAAACACAAAAACGGCTTTAACAATGGCTACATATTCATTTGCTATGATTGACTGTGTTAAATACAAAGAATAATATATATATACTTGTGAACAAGGAGCCTAGTGCCCCGAAACGCGTAGAGTTGTCTGTGCCAATAAATCACACTTGTGAAGCAGTTTGGGCCACGGAGTGGTTTTTCAGAGGATAATTGGGTTCGCTACCCCACGTGGAACGCCGTGGTGAAACTTTGTGTTGGCACACTGAAAGGAAAATGTACTCCAAGTTCATTGGTTCCCCACCACACATTTGGGACTAATTTAGAATTTGGCTATATATATTTATTTTTCTCTCTCTCTGACTAGTTATGGAAATATTATTTTGTGATTCAACAACCCATTTCCTCCCCCTCGTGAAACATGAGTGTACTTGGTAAACTGCTCTACCCTATATACACATTAAGTTAATCTTTTTGGGAGTTTATTTATAAGTATAAACATTGTGAGAAGACCATAGTGCGGGTATTTGACTACCCACAAAGTTACAACTTTGTGGGTCTGTACCTCTATAGGTTGGAAAGTTCCTGGGCCCTTATTTATGAGGCCTTGCGTCAGTTTTGCACCACCGGTGCGTCACTTTTTGTGACGCACCAGTGGCGTAAAAAATGCGCCTTGTTGCGCCATATTTAAAAAGTGACGCATCTAGGTAGATGCGTCACTTTTTAAACCCCTGCGCCACATTATACCTGCGTCAGGTATAATGTATGCAGAGGGGGCGTTCCCCCGCAAAAAGCCTCGTAATAGGGACGCAGTGAAATCTATGAGATTTCACTGCGTCACTTTTAGGATGCTGTTGCGTCAAAATCTTGTGCCTGCCTCATAGCAGGCGTAAGACTGACGCAAGCCCTTTCACATGGGGCTTTCCCCATGTGAAAGGACGCATTGCTGGAGTTGCATCACTTTTGTGACACACTCCAGCAATGCGTCACTTTTGCGCTTACAGATACATCAGAAATACTGACGTATCTGTAAGTCCTTGTGACATGATGCGTCATACATTAAATATGACGCATCATTGGTGTCGCAAGGAGTGCGCAGTGAAAAGTAACGCATCGCTGTTTTCACGCAGCGATGCATCACTTTTCATAAATGAGGCCCCTGGTGTATTACCCATGTGACACCCTTTTCCTCATGATATCATTCAAGCAGACCTTGAACATGTTCTTTGACAAGAGACCCAAACCATGAGTTTCCTGATGAATGTACTATTGGGTCATGGCCAACTATTGCTCACTAACAAAGTGCCAGAATTTGCTAAGTGACAGAGGCCACCTTAAGTGGTACTTCTTGTATCAAGGTTTAATGACCATTCTGCAAATTACTCATGCTTGATGACAGGTAATTATAGTAGTGAGTGATGTAACCGGCTACTTGCTGTCCCTGGATAACCAAGGGAATACACCATGACTGGGGCCACCTTTTGGTATATGCAGCATGAGTGAGAATGCTTGAAAACAATGAAGTTTGGTTACCTATCTTAGGTTCTTCCTGTTTGCATAGAACCATTACGTTTGTGGGATGTTCCATGTAATTAGTGTTGGTCAGAGCCTGCTTTCTTCCTTCACCTTTACGTCCCACTGTCTCTGGAACATCTCACTCTCTCTGGAACATCTGTAAAGCCAATGCAGCTATCTGGTTTGACTACACATCCAGAAGAAGGGTGAAGGAGTGCCCTTTTTAATTCTCTTGACTATGACCAAGAAACTTTTAGAAGGTGAGCTTGTGACCTAACCTGGGCTATGCTAACAGAAATCATTGGCCAAAATACAAGGCCAGGTAGCATACCTCTTACAGTACCAAAGGCGGTCAGTCCCACGCTGCATCCTGTGCATTGTACTGCTGGGAGAGAAATCATGCAGGGTGCAGTATAGAAGCCTAGAAGGTCATCTGGATCTTATTGTCATAGTGATATGGCAAACTGAAAGGAAAATGTACTTCAAGTTCATTGGTTTCCCACCAAACACTTGGAGCTAATTTTGAATTTGGCTGCACAGTTAAATTGTACCAATTGACCTTAGGCTGGATATAAGCTGATCCCTGCAGTACATCCAGTGTTCACCTTGTCTTTTATTTGAAGAAATCCCTGCACATGCATGCAGAAGATCAGAGACACAATTCGGGCGTGCTTCCTTTTAAGGTTGAGGGCTATGCCGCGTGGCTGATTGGGGCCTCCTTCTCCTCCTTTGCTCTGCCTAAAGCACTTGGTTCACCAGAGCTACAGCTGCAGATGTGCCCATACACATACAGACCTGCAAATCCCTGAATCTAGGGATCAAGAACCTAGCCCTTGGATGACTGGTATTCACAACACTCGCTGGAGTTGGAATAGTTAAGTGTCAGAAAGAAAAAGTTTTCTTTCTTGAGTCCCCTCACTCACCAGGGTTTCCCCACCGTGACATGCTTCATCATTGGGCCCATCCCAGTCCTCTGCCGACTGAGGCATGCTACGACTTGCGAAATTACGTAGGAGCACTGAAGTGATGGACTATGTGTAGTGCAGTCATTGTAGTGAAGTGGAGTGGGTTTAGAAGTTAGTTAAAACTACCTATCTAGTGGGCGACGATGATTTATTCTTGCTCCTAGAAGATATGATTAAAAACGGGGTAGAACACTAGAGGTCTTAATTACAATAGGTTAAGTGTACCTAGTAATTCGAGTCAACATGTTTCAAGCGTTCCCCAAGCTCTTCATCAGGACTACACAGGGACCAGCCCTGTGTTCGCCACTCCTAGTTGTGCTCAAGTGAGGTAAATTCTTAATAATTAAATGCTGCAACAGTATAGCATGTGTTAGTACATATGTATATTGATAGTCACGTAGTATATTTAGGGTAGAAAACACACACAATATGGTTAAAGGGTTCCAAGGGCCCCTTTGCATTTACATTGTAATTTCTGTAATCTTAATCTCTGCACACGAAAGACACAGAATGTGAGTTTTTTAAAAACATTCCCTGTGCCTTAGTCCATAATAAAGGAAGCTGATTGGCGTGTTTTAGGAAAAAGTGTCTTTGGTTACGAACGGTGAAACTGGCACTCCGTGACACAACACACGCAATGCAAAAAACAGACAATTACATACATTAATGGGGACCTAGCTTTGACCCATAGTTGCGGAGAGTTGTTGGTATCTCTTGAATCTAGTTGTGAGGGAGAAAATGCGGGGCAAATATTGCCGTGTAAGTGGCTATTTAGGTAGAAACTCAAATCAGATTTTTGCCGGTTCTGCCTGCAGTCTCTCTGCACCTGTGAGAGTGAAAACGGGCACTTACTTGCTCATAAGATACGCTGGCTTAGTCACCTACACTTCAACCTCTGGACCGCATAGTGGTGAGTGAGGGTCCAGTTCATGCTTTTAAGCTATCATTTCCGCATTGTCATTGCGAAAGGCATAGTCTGCTTGGGGGATCAAAAATGGCCGTCAGCCTATGGCAATGGCGGCGGCCTTATTGGAAGTATGTCACACACTGTTCTGGGCGATACGTATGCAAATACTGCTCTTTTTTCATTAAATTAATTTATGGGAGGTGTTGTGAATGAAACCCTCCTTAAAAATTAGTTTAGAAAATTAAATGGAAAATCCGAAAAAACTTTAGATTAATATATACATGGTGTAGTAAATCCATGTCTGCCTCTCTATTATACAAAAAGAGGAAACACATTCTATATGTGGTCCCTCTCATTGGAAATGCACTCTCCCCTGAAATTAGATAGCACAACCATATTCATGGCCTTAGATAGCATTTAGGAATCAGTTACATTGTACCAACTGACCTTAGGCTGGATATAAGCTGATCCCTGCAGTACATACAGAGTGCACCTTGTCTTTTGATTGAAGAAATCCCTACACAAGCATGCAAAGGATCAGAGACACAATTCGTGCCTGCTTCCTTATAAGGTTGAGGGCTATGCCGCGATGGCTGATTGGGGCCTCCTCCTCCTCCTTTGCTCTGCCTAAAGCACTTGGTTCACCAGAGCTACAGCTGCAGATGTGCCCATACACATACAGGCATCAGATATTTAGCATTGCTAAGTAACACACCAAAACTGGAGGCTTTATATTTGCTGCTGAGCTCGACCCGAAGAAACTCTTTACTTTGAGTGGTGTGCTCGAGAACCTTACATTATTGCTGGTGTGAGGCTGATGTGTGACCCTTTGAGGCACTCTGCGTTGGTGGTCATCATCCTTGTGAGCCCCTGCACCTGGAGAACAAAGCTCCCATCATCCATCCATAATCTTGTTCAACACAAAGTGTGGTTGCCTGTGACCCAGTGTTTGGCCATGAACCCTTCATGAGCCTCTAACCAGAAGCTGGCATCCTACAGAGACTACCCTTACACCATCAGGGCACCAACTGGTAATAACTCTGGAACTATAAGCAGCCAGCACCTACGTAAGCCATGTTCAACTACTGAAGAGTGTGCATCACCGCAAAGACCACTCCCACACTGTGAGGCCTTCCATGTACCACAGTTGAACAGGGCGGTCACAACCATGGTTCTCCTCCTCTATCTAGCCTGGCTACCCTCATAAAGACACTCAACTATTGTGAGAGACTGCATGGATAATAATCTATGTACAGATTTTGTTGTGGCTGGGCAGACACTGCTATTGCCTAGGTGAAAACAGTATTGTGAATGTAACCCTGTGTTTGCTGCGTGTGTAACTCTTGTAAGTGCCATAGAACTTAGCCAAGGTACTGAGCTTATCTAATTACTCATTAATAAAAGTCATGTCTTTTATAAACAAATAGTACTTCTTGGACTATATATTGTTTGCATAAGATACTTGCGTTGTGTGAACTAGTTGTTCTGCCCCAAACCACCCTCTACGAGTAAGCTTTGACTGTAACTGTACGACTTCAGTGCCCCCCCTTAAGTCAAAGCCAACGCCTAAATAGGAGGCACTTGATATTTCAGTGATCTTGCAGTTATACCTAGTTTCTGTGTTTCGAAGGACCTCATCAGTACTTTTTACAAGAATTGGTTCACTGGCCTTGATTTCCCCAGGCCTCGGAGAACAGCCTGAGAACAAGTCAGTGGCCACACCTCTGCCCATCCCTTGGCATTTCCCCTCCCCTACACCTAAACGTAATACTGTGTAATCCCACCATAGACACAGATTTTCACAGGTACTAAATTGCATCTGTGGGCATAAATGTCTGCAGATCATTACTCTTTGAATTAGGGCCTTAATTTTTTAATACACATTGATTTGATGTACACCCATTTGTGTATTACGCCCTTGAAATCACCATTTTGTGATTTGTTCACTGTCTAATTTTTCAACCATTCAATTTGTGGGGGTTGTGTAGGATGAGGCCTATGGCTAGGTAGTACTTTTGGTCCAGTGTCTTGAAAACCTATTGTCAGATTGGTAATTGTATAGTCAATATTTATACATTAGCAGACTGAGAGTATGTTTTCCCGCTTTAAAAAACTTTAACATGGCACGAAGAAGAATATTTGAAAGGTCTTGATTTCCAAATATGGCAAGGTACAAAATAAGTCTTATTTTGTTTGCTTCAGATGTTAGAACAAGCCATTGCGAATCGACAAAGCAGTATCAACACAATGAATGAAAAGGTGAACAAGTTCATGGAGACAGCAGATACTCCTACTGCCTCTTCACTGCAGCGGAAGATGACTGATTTATCCAAACGCTTTAGTGATGCAAGTGGTCAACAAAAAGAACAGTTTGCGTCGATGGAGAGATTGAAAGCCAAAGTAGAGCTGTTTGAGGCAGTTTCGGAAAAGGTGAAGTGCTTTTTGGAAAAGACGTCCCAGGCTCTTTCTGAAAATGATGCCCCCGGAAAGGACGTCACAGAACTGTCTCAATACATGCAGGTATTTCTCAACTATTTCTTTTGGTATTATTTGTGTTACAGTTTTATTTTTCCAAACACAAAACTGGATATTACAGGGGGGAGTTTTAAGTTATTGGCATAGACATCTTCCCTCCTGAAAATGATTGTCAAACATAAAACTCTAAAGGGCAGATTTACAGTTTGGCGAGGTTACTTCTTGGAAGTTGCCTTCTCGCCCAAACTGAAGGTCCGCCCACTTCATTGACACGCGGGCAGACCTAAAGTATGTCAGTGACATACTGCTCCGACGACCCAATGGAATAAAGTCCGTCAGAGGTCTAGCTACTTTACCGCCTGCCCATTTTTTACTCTTCTTCATGCAATGAAACTCCTGGAGGTAAGGGACAGTTAAAACATTTAAATGCTCCCCTCACCATGGGAGAAAATTGGCATATTTTACTCTGTCGCCCTAACAGAATACAATCCACACTCTGATCTCTAAATCAGGCACTTAGGGTAAGATTCGACAAACTTTGTACTATGAGTTGTTGTGTCTTACTCATGGTGATATGACTTACTCCTGAATATCCAGCCTAATTCACAAAACATTTCTTGTGAGCAGAAATGCCTTATTGTAAATTTAGATGTGTTTTATTCATGGCATTCCAGGTGTAAGACATTCTTAGAACAACTTATAGCAAAGATTTGTATATTTGGCTCTAAATGTTGGGTGCTTTTATCAGACTACAACATATCACCATCACCATTTCTGATCTGCATTCATGGAGCTGGAGTACATACTGGCACAAATGTTTGCCAATAAGATGTCAGTGGATCACCTATCCCTTTTGGAACCATACTTATGTGTGAGCCAGAGAAATACCCGTTGGCCTTAAGCCATTTTCAGATTTGGAAAAATGCACCATTCTGTCAGTCAATAAAGTTTAATATTTGAAGGCTTGCATCCTGGTTACAGTGGGTCTGAGGTTTTGGATATTGTGTTTGCATAACTCAAGAAATCAGGTTTATCAGTTATTTCAATGCAAGGTTTTAAAAGCAAAATGCTCCACTTCTATTTTGGCAGGAGACCAAGATAGAGCTGATAGACCACAAGAAAGATGTTGAAGTTTTACAACAGCTGCTTGAAGAAATATCAGTTTATGGTCTTCCTGGAGACAGAACTCTTGTCAGTGAAAAAGTAAATGCTTTGTCCAAGAAATTTAAGGAACTGGAAGAAGCCGTGAAGGAAAAGTGAGTATGAGCTCTTGAAGAGTTGCAATAGTTGTTGCATGTTTTACTGTGGATTTCTCATATTTTTTATTTTCTGGTGCCTGTTAGTCGGTCGGTGTAAAATACCTAAAATGTTGATTCAACAGAACACAAATCAGATCATGCATGTACGGCATAATTTTCTTCTAGGCTAATATTGCCTGGATATATTAAAATACATACTGTGGCCAAGGAACATAATAAGGCACATTGTTCCTCTCTCCACCCCCTTTTGGAGCTTGGTAGGGTGAGCAGTGGGTTGGAGGCATTGCTATTTGATTGTTGCTTTTAATTTAGCTGCAATCACTAGAAAGAAAATAGCCTACACCTCAGTTTTAGTTTCAGTCCACATAGTCTCAAAATAAATAGAGACGATGTGGTTCATTTTCACGCTACAACCAAGGAACGTTTGCTTTAATTAATTTTTCCTTAGTGTTAACTTTATTGATCATGTGATTGAATGAGATAGGTATCAAGTAGAGGTATCCAAGGAAGGTTCAGTTTTTTTCTTCCTCCTTGTTTATCATAAAAGAAGTGAAATATTGAAAGAAAACTGTGTTGACATAAAACTGTATTTTTGTTTGTGACATTATTCGTTCAAAATTATTGAATGTATGAGCACGATTTATCATTTTGGCAACTGTTTTAAAATGTTTTTTATATGCTTTGTGATGTAGCCATGAAAGGATGATGTTCTTTCTTCATGTATTAATGTATGAAAATTTAGCTGCAGCATCTACAGCAGCTGTAAAAAAACACTAGCCTGATGGGTGGTAGCTGGGGCGCCATTTCTATTATGGTGAATAAAAATGAATGTCCATGTTGAATACTGCTACCACTGTGGAGCTGCTAACAGTTGTTGAAGTGGTTATTCACTGCTGGAATTAAAAGGTTGTGCATGCTGAACAGGCACTATCCGCCTGATTCATGAA
The DNA here is from genome assembly GCF_964263255.1 of Lissotriton vulgaris. Lineage (NCBI taxonomy): Eukaryota > Metazoa > Chordata > Amphibia > Caudata > Salamandridae > Lissotriton > Lissotriton vulgaris. The sequence goes on along the minus strand of NC_141694.1, from coordinate 433,117,322 downwards.
GCAAAATTGCACTCGCAAAGGGCAAGATTCTCAGAATCTTGCCTTTTGCGAGTGCAATTTTGGCATTTGGGATTCACAATCCCAAATGCTAAAATCGCTAATGAGAAATTAGCAAATATGCGAGGATTAGCATTTAAGGAATCTCTATTAGAGATTCCTTAAATGCTATTCATGACACTTGCAAAAATTGCGATTTAGCAAAATTGGGCCGCTATTTACCGAGAGGTCAGACCTCTCGGTAAATAGCAAAAACATAGAAAAATGCTTTTAAAAGCATTTTTCTAAGTTGCATGTTGCACACACACATGTCCTTTGGACATGTGTGTGCGCAACACCTGTTCAAATGTGCATTTTAGGGGTGCTACAGGGTGTCCTTTGGACACCCCTGGCACCCTTAAAATCGCTATCTGATTTGCGAGTAGCAAATTGCTACTCGCAAATAAGGGATACTCCCCATTCATTCCTATGGGCCTTTTGGCCCATAGGATTGAATGGGGAGAAATTCCTTTTTTTGCGAGTAGCAAATTGCTACTCGCAAATAGAGAACATGTAGGAATCGCTATTGATTTAGCAATTCCTACATGAATGCCGTTTTGCGTGTCCTCAATAGCGAGTCGCTATGATTCGCTATTAGGGCCACGCAAAACGGCCCGTACATGAATCAGGCTGTAAGTCCACAGCTCTGAAAACAGGACTGATTTTGGCGCCTGTGCTGCATTGGCCACATCTATGCCTTAAATGTACAATGTACAAATGTCCTTTAATTTTGGGGCCATGTGCCTACGCTGTCCATCTGAGTGCAGAGAAGAGCTGAAATCCAGTGTCTACTTGTGGTTACAAAGAGTGAGCCCACTGGTGAATTCCCAATTCCACCCCTCACTGTCACTTAAACTATTATTAATGCAGCCACTATATTATAGGGAAAGGGTTTCCAAAGGTGGCATCTAGTTCCGAATTCAAGAAAAGACAAGGCCACAATGAAAATAATATGAGTTTAGAAACTATGGACTCTTAGGTGTCAAAAGTGTGAACCAAATGATGCTTTCTGAGTGTCAGTCTGTCAGAAAAACACGAGTGATAAAATGCTCACACAGTTGAAACGATTAGATGTTAATCAAAGGTACTCTTGCAGGATTGAGGTGAAAACCTAGTAAGTTAAAGCACAAGTTTACAAGAGCTCTCACATAATTTGTGGCAACAAATGAACTTATGAATGTTTTGTGGAACACTGCATTTTTATTGATTTTCTTTCACCACTGTGTGGAATTATTTAATCTTCAATACTGATTAAGAGTCTTATGATATTGTCCTTACCTGTGTCTAAGACCAGAGCATGTAAGATTGGAATTATCTGTTTTTGTCTGATCCTTTAAAGTCTCTTTATCTTATGCACTTCTTCTGCTGTAGATGTTTTTAGGATATGTCTCGCTGTGTTATCTGGTAACTGCTGCATAATTGTAAGATTTATGTAACTTGATTTTTTCATCCTGACTCATTTAAGTAAATTCTCAGCCCTAACAAACAAATGAGATTCTCCTTAGAAGTGTGGCATGAAAAAATGAAAGGAATTGGATTGTCGAAATGAAGAAAGATTTTCTAAACATTTTGAAAAGTGATAGGTCATGTAAAAATGCATCCCCAGATTTTATGAATTTCTAGTCATTATTCAATTTTACCCAAATGAAGTTGCAATACGCACTATTTGCCAAACTTTTTCAAGGTTTTCCTGGATAGATTGGACCCCCAAGATCCTTCTCGAGGGTAGGCATCGCCTGACAAATCACAAAAGTATTGGAATGTTTCATTAGTGCCCCCTTAGAAACCATGCTTTTTTAGTTATTTAAGTAACTGCTCACTTGACATCATATTTTTCAAGATTTTCCTGGGGAGACCCCACCCAACCTCTCCAGGAGGAATTCAGGCTTGCTACCTCATTAGAATTGGATCCATATAGTTATGCTCCACCAAGATCCAACTGCTGCTGGAATGCATATGAAAAAAAGGAAACATGATTGTCTTCTATGACATCCTTTTGATAAGCAATAGTGAAACTGTCAGAGATGTAGATGTTTCGAACTTCTGCTGCAGGTTCTGCCATGAGATTCAGTGCCAATAGTGCCTACAATTGTTCATCCTGTCTTTTAAGTAGCTTTTAGGCCAGACCGTTCAAATTGGGCAGATTACCAGTAAATGCGTCTAGTTCATTGTGACCACGGAACTGCTATCTTGTATTTGCAGTGAAGTAGACATGCCAAATGGAATAGATAAAGTTTCTCATTTATGGACAGATAGAGCTTCAAAATATATTGTTATTTAACAGCCAAAGCAGTGAAGACGTTACGCCCTCAACAAATCCCGATCATAACCATGCAAAAAGCATTAAGGAAAAGTTGTATGTATCACCTCACGAAGAAGGGTTTAATTTTGTATTGCTATGAATAGTTACTGTTCAAGAAATACTATATACTTCTGAGATATTGCATTTTTCTGACCTGCACCTTCAGACTTCTCTGTCTTTTTAAAATGTGTTATTGCTTAACAGCAAATCATAACTTAGTACACATCATCATGATAACAAATGCGATTGTATATACTAAGCTAAGGTTCCACTAGGTTCCACAAACCAGCCAATTATAATAAAACTACACATTTGATGGGCATGGCATCGGCATTGCCTATGTTACTTAGCATTGGTCAGATTTGGACACATCAGGGCAGGTTACAGCAGTCATTTTAAAGTTTTAACATTTTTACCACAGTACAGTGGTCTGGAGGTGCGTACAAATAAAATTCAGGCAAAAATATCCAGGCACAAGAACATCAGACTATCACTATGCAGAAAATCTAGCTCCTAATAAAGCTCACTTATGGATAGAGGTCATCAAAGTTTTGTATCAACTCTGCTAATATCACCCAGCTGGGTCTTGCCCCTGACCACATAGAGCATTCTCTCAATACTGCATTATTTGCCTCTGATCGTCAAAGCCAATACAAATTGCACATGGGCAGTAGAAGAGAGAATGTAAGTTTTCATACCATGTTATGTCTATGCAAAGAGCTTACCAGAAATTACAAGCTTTCAACAGAAGACTTGGTCTTCCTCATGCAGTCAGGCGGCATGTTCCTGGACACTATGCTCAGAGCCTGGTTAAGTGTCCACACCACCTAGATTGAAGTGAAATTTCAATGCTTGTGGTCACCTGGAGGGGTGTTTCTTGAGCCGTGTGGAACATCTGATATGATGGGCAGTGGTAGGACTGCACAGTTCAGCTCTGAACAAACAGTGTCAAACTAAGGCTACCTTGTGTGTCCAACCAAACCATGAATTTCAGGTAAATATTATGTACAAGCTTTATAAACTACCCTTTCCAAGTTGGCAGTCTCTCCAGAGAAACCTATCAGAGGTTTCCAATGCCAGATGATGTAGAATCTTTTCCTGTGATGTCAGTTTCTGTTTAACTCATATGTAAGGAGGCATTTAGAAATTATTGATGCATTAAAATACATATTATCCTCTACTTTTTGTCATGAGCTTCCCTTTTGCTACTATTTTGGTCCCTGAATTTTTATTCTTGCAGTTAGAGCTTCTACTGACTCTACTTTTCAATGTCCTTACCTGGCACTTTGTTCTTCCCTGAAGTCAGGGGACATTTAATGCCTTGTTATTGACTTCTATAATAATCGTCATAGTCAATGAAGCACTACAAGATTGCCAATGAGTTTTTTTACCCTTTGTCAATGTTTTCCTCTTAATAGTCCCCTCTCAAGGGAAGACTTTATATCTTCACACGTTCGATTAAGTGCAGACGTGTGCTGTGGCTAGTGGAAGGACTCTCGGGCAATCAAGGAGATGACCTAACTGAATTTCTTAGCCTCCATCCTTTGACACACCATCCTTAGCCTCCTTTTTACTGGGTAGTAATAACAAGTCACTAAATATCTGAGACTGTACAGCCTATTTAGTTAGGTTAAGATGACGCAGGAGACTGCATGTACGCCCACACAATATGATAATTTCCAGAAGTAATAACATTACAATTGGGGCAAATATTTAAATATGTGCCACTTATTCTACGTAGCTTCTTCAGGGTGATACATGTGTGAAGGAAGGTAAATTGGATCATCTTCAATTGAGCATTTTGGTATACTTTAGCTGCATATCTTACTATAATTTCCCATTTCTCCTAGGAGAATACCTTGTCAACATCCTTCCCCCAAGCTGCCTTTTTTCCAGTCATTTGTATAGTGATTATAGTCAATATTTCTTGATAAAAACACGTGACTGCTTTCTTTCCACCTCCATCCATTAGCACCATCCAAAGAGTTGCCTCTGTGTATGTTGCATTGTCACTGGTACCACACCAGGCGTTACATCACCCGAATAGCTTCTTTTGCAATATTAGGTCCCTACCTAAACAATCTACAGAACTATGGGACCTTATTTCCTCTCTATCACCAAACGGAATAGATTGTATTCATGAACCTCAACACTTTAGGTAGCTTGTGTCCTTTGTATCTCATATGGATTTTGAATTAGAAAACGTGCAAGTATTTAAGTCTTAATGGTAAAATTGTTTGAGCGTATAGTGAGGCTTAGAGATGTGTTCCGCCTTAGGTTTGAAATCAAAGCTACCAAATGTCTCTCCACTTATCCACAAATCTTGAGCATCTTTTTAAACAGTACTTGATTGTCCAAGCAAAGTATTTTGCCTGACAACCCAAGGGGTAAGTATTCTGTTTGACATTTATTGGGGGATTTGCTTGTATATTTGGATAAGCTGGAATTTTATGTTATGCTGTGTTGTGCTCTCTAATGTTATCTTATGGAGATTTAAATAGTGCAGCTTCTGTCTCTTGCAACAGTCTATTGGTGCTCTTTGGATTTTATCAGCCTATAGATGTGTTGGCCCAAACTGGAGTGTATTCCTTTGGGGTATTTGGTCTCGGGCCTCCAGACTCAACCTGTGGCTGTGTGCTCCTACCACTACTTCAGTTGTGCTACCTGCTCTTGAGTGTTTGTCTGTATTGGCTATGTGCTGTTGCTGTCTTTTTCTATGTGTTCATTGTCCTGATGACTGCTACATTTTGCTTTTGGTTTATTACTATAGACTCATCCATTAGAAGGCTGATTCAGCCACTTGCCCTTGTTTGTATACACATATCTGCATGTGTGTTCAACCACTGGCCTTTTCAAGATGATGATAAACTTTACTGTCTGGTTGCAATTAAAGGTACCTATGCATTTTTAACTTCTATCCCACAGTGTACTGCTGATAGCCTCACACATCACAATCAGCTTAAAACTGCCCATGCAGAACTTCATAGGGTTGCTTAATGTATATTTTAAAGATGGCAAGCTGTTGTTTTCTTTGACATTTTCTGAATATTTGTATCTTTTCAGAGAGGAAGATGTATCTTCTTGTCAAAGCCAAATGGATGCATTTAACCATCTTGTGGGGTCTCTGAAAAAATGGATCAAATCAACAGCAACTCAAATACCGGTCGTCAGCCCAACTTTTACTGTAGAAGATTTAAAGAAGCCTTTGGAGGACGGCAAGGTTAGCAATGCTTCATGTGGGGGGCTAGAATTCGCACATTTAGTAAATAAATACATTAAGGTAGTGAATTAATGTTTGTAGTGAATATGTTATTAGATCAGTAGTTATTTAAACACATGGCTATTATTTACACTCCTATACAATGGATTATTTCTTCATCTGTTATGTTAGTAGCACTTTTAAAGCATACTGTCACCCGGGAGGGTATCCTGGCACTGAAAGCAGATACAAATCTAGGCTAGTTAAGGGCAGGCGAGTGTGTCCATTTGAAGAGACGGGTATTTAGCTTCTTGTGGAATTAAAGGATGGAGGAAGCCGATCTCATGTGTAGGGGCAGTCGTTCCAGTACAGAGCTCTCTGCATATTTTTGCATTGATACTCACACCCAGTTAAATTATGAAGTCATTCTTGTAGATTCCCTTCATTTTTTTGTACAGGAAAAGTGTGAGACTTCTTAGACCGAGACTGCCAGGCAGCACAAGCTGTCGAGTTGCAAAAGACCTAGTGACAGCTTTCCAAGAACCTACTGATGGTTTAAAGTTTGCTCATTGCTTACCATTATTTGGCTTTATTGTCATTCATTTGCTTTGATTTCATGACTTGCCTCTTCCATATTATCCCTCTCCTGGTTCATTCTCTCTCTACTTATGTCCGTCCTCTGCTCACTTTTAAAGAATAACTTTTATTCTCCATTTTGCTGAAGCACTTCATGTTTCTCTCCTCACACATTCACTATGGAGAAGTGTGGCTCATTGGTTAGAGCAGCAGATCCTGATGTAAAGGTCTGACCCGGGACCAGGGTTCCATTCCCGCCTTGGCGGGTCTTGGGCTCAATTTACTCGGATCTGATAATTCTCGCCTCTGTGCCTGTTCTAATCATGGGTCCCACTCTGCAACTCTGGGCAATAGCTTGCTTAATCTCCACAACGACCCCAACAGCGCTGGGATGGCTGGCTTCACCTTGGGGGTGCCCAGGAGTGGACATTTCACAGGGAAAAGCCAGGAAGGGTACCACAGCGGTTTGCGTTACAGCGCCATGACACCCCAGTTGGGGTATTAGTGTGCTTTACAAGTACAAATTACATTTACATTCTCTTTGTTGCTGTCTCCCGCCCATATGCTTCTCTCTTTGATCCTATGTTATTCTGTCCCTTATTTGTGGCTCCCCCAGCTCACCTTGTTTCTCCCTCTCTGTTCTACTCCCTTCCCCAACCCCCACATCTACCACAGCCAGATTCTCCATTGCCCCATAAGCATGCACACCCTTACCAAATGTATCATTATGTTTTTAGGTCAAAGCCTAGCGTGATCTGCGCACATGCGCAGTCTCGCTCGCAAGATCTAATGGTTTTCAGGAGCTTTTAGTTACGGGCTTTAATCCCTGCCCCTCTTCCCCATTGGCCGGCGTCACCATGTGTGCTAAACGGTGGCCAGCCATTGGGAAAGAGCACTTTGTGATGTACGCTTTTCTCTTTTTGAGCCGTCCCACTTGGACTGGCTCGCCTGACTTCCTTCTGAAGTAAAAGGCTTCTTATCTTTAAGATAATAAACCTTTTACTTCGGAAGGACAGCAGGACGAGAGAAAAGTGTAAGTCATGGCGAGTGCTTCTTTAGGACTTGTGCCCTGGTCGCCAGGTTCACTCAGAAGGCATTAGGTCGAGAACAGTCATGGAAGAAATTACAAAAATATCTATTTAATGTACCTGTAGGAGTGCGTGAGGCGCACGCCAGCTGTAGCGCTTCAGTGCCCACAGACGTTGGCACCCGTGCTCACACACACATAGCTTCCCACGTGCTGAAAGCACCAGAGGTTCCTTGCTGGCGTCTTGGTTATTTGTAGAACTGCTGTTGATGGGGCGGGGTGGGCAGGTCCGCGTGACTAAACCCCACAGATAGTGTCCGTAAACTGTGTTTTTCACACCGTACTCAAGGTGCAAAACTCTACTGACTACAAAGTGCCGCAGGAAGAGGGGGTGCAAAGCACGCTCCGGGCCAAGCAGGGGTGTGAACCCCACCCCCAGAGAAGGCAGGGGGTGCATGGAAGCGATCAGCTCTGTGAGAAACTCAATCCTCGTGAGTTCATGCGGGTGCTGAACAAACTTGAGCAGCTCCTAGAAGACCCAAGAACTCAGGCAAGCCTCGCAGCACAATCTCAGAAATATAGGCAGGGCCAGGCTTCCTTCGATCGCCATGAACATGCCACAATATTCCCTAGGTGCCCTTTTAGAGGCTGGGATATTCTAGCAAATGTATGTAGAAAATGTGCGTTCCATGCACTTTGTGACCCAATCTTATAAGAATGTTCTTGGGGGATGCCCCTGCGGAACATCCAGGTAAGAAATCTGGCTCCCTCTCTGTGCTCGCTCAGTGGAATTCGGGCCCGGTGTTACACCCCCGCACGCTGTGAAGAGACCACCAGTCCCCACTGACGACATTAGGACCGAGAGGGCAGTATATGAGCGGAAGGGGCAGAAGCAGAGATTTGCCAATGACATTTTGTGAACCTGTCTCCAGTGTAAGGGGGTCTTAAACACAGCGAGCTTGGTGCCCTGCAGATCATTGGCCGCGCGTTCCGTCACTTTCTACCTGGGGATGTATAAATATATTTTGTCAAACAGTTTCTATACTACCTCAATCTGCAGTGTAACCATTGTGTAGCGCTGCAAATAATAAGCGTTACTGATGATGAACTCACTGGCATTCAGTGTATCGACCTCCGAAGGATAACATGTTGGATCTGCCCGCCTGGCCAAAAAGTCTGTGAACTTCTAGTTGTCCTACGTCTCGGCAAAGAGCGCTTAGTTCACTGAGCTATCTTAGCCAGCTTATGACACGAGCCTAGCCTCTGTGGAAGGCAGTGTTGTGCGGGCCCTCCCCAGGCATGGGATCAATCGTGCTTTTTAGTAACCCTGCGCCCCTCCCATGCCCCAGTGATGGAGATGGGCGGGGCTTGGAGGAGGCAGGGCCTCCTTAGCATCGCAGCTGCCAAACGTGCAGTGGAAGCAGCCCCCACTGTGCGAAATGGGAGTGTCAAAGTGAGAGAAAACCTCCTCGAACGGGGTCACGCGCCCCACCCAGCCGCGCCCTCCTATTGTCACCATGTGACATACTTACCAGGCGCACGGGTGGTATAAAGAGAAAACGGACTGCAGGGAACAAACCCTTTAGCAATGTCTTGTTCATTACATGAGCATTTAAACCAAATACATCCAAACCGGTGCAGCTGGCGGTGCACTTGGGGAAGCTGTGTGTGGAGGATACACATTTTTGAGCAGCAGGGGGTGATGAGCTTCCCTACACAGAGCTATGGTGGGTTGCAGTATACTGGAAGGGGTGTTTGGTGCTGGAGGTCCCTTGGTAGAGCTGTGGTTAGTTGCAGTATACTGGAATGGGTGTGTGGTGCTGGAGGTCCCTTGGTAGAGCTGTGGTTAGTTGCAGTATACTGGAATGGTTGTGTGGTGCTAAAGGGCCCTTGGTAGAGCTGTGGTTTGTTGCAGTATACTGGAATGGGTGTGTGGTGCTGGAGGTCCATACACAGAGCTGTGGTAGGTTGCAGTATACTGGAATGGGTGTATGGTGCTTACTCTCTACTGCTCACTCTCTACTATTCACTCTACTACTCTCTGCTACTCACTCTCTGCTACTCTCTCTACTACTCTCTACTATTCACTCTCTACTCTCTAATACTCATCCTCTACTCTCTACCTCTCTCTCTACTACTCTCGACCTCTACCTCTCTACCTCTACTTCTCTACCTCTACACTCTACCTCTCTCTACATGCACACATATGCACATATATATGCAGATGCATTTATATATATGTATGTGTGTATATATATATACACATACATATGTAAACATATATATATATATATAATCAGCATATCTATATAAATACAAATATAAATGCATGCATACATATACATATATGCATACATGCATGTTATGTACATGACAGTTTGAAAAACACTAATAAAAGCAAAGCTAAAAAGCCACCTAATTACAAACAGAATTGCTTTAACTTAAACGAGGGCGAGACCTATTGCATTTTCAATACATTTTTACCTTGTGTTCATGCTGTACAGGATTTACATTTTTTGTTACTGCTGTACAGCATAAAGAAAAAGGCAGCGGCAGAGCCAATAGGTCTCAAAGGTGAGACCTGTTCTCTTTGCCAATGCTTGTTTAATAACCATTTCTTTAACACAAATTTGTTGACCAACATAGTATTTTACTTCTTCATCTCTGTAAGTGCCATTCAGCTCCCCATAGACCATCACAGATTCAGATGCTTTCTGGTTGGGACTCTAAGAATTGGTACAGCACTGCTACCAGAGGAGCCCTCATTTTAAAGACTGTAGTACAGACACGTGTTTGCTCTGTGAAGCTTTGCAAGTTATGAGCATTGAGGTATATTCCAGTGTTACTCTGATATGTTTGCTCATATTCAATTATAGTTTTACTCAAAGAACCTCGAAGAACCATGAGAAAATGTGGGATTCTCAGTGCTTCTTCAAGCTCCACTTTATCAATTCTTAATGGCACACGTGGGCATGGAGAAGAAATGCACATGTGCATATCCACAGAGTATTGCTTGCTCTTCTGAAAGAAACTCAAAACCTTACCCCTCATACTCAACTAAGCATCTCCTTGGATACGTCCCACAGCCTTTTTAACGCCTCACGCTGACCCAGCTTTCTGAAAACCCTTCATTATTGTCTTGCATTTCTCTGTGTAACGTGAGGTGATTTACTTTGTCTTGTCATGATACAAATGTCTTAAATTAAAAATAAATAACACATACAATGCTCCATTATGGGGGAGCGTGGTCAGGAGCCAGGCGGATGGCTACTCTTTAAGTAAGTTCCTAGCAGACTGAGACATTCCAATGGAATCTTGCAAGAATCATGTTACCTACTATATTCGACAGGTGAGGCTAGAGTCCTCTGTGCCCCTGAACATTCTGGCATGCAGGTGGGAGCAAGATTAAAGTGGGAGCAAGATTAACCCCTTCGCTGCTGCGGCTATTCCGCTGCAGCGCTAAGGGGGAGGCGGGCCCGCGCGGCGCTCCCGTGCTCGTGACGGAACCGCTCCGTCACGAGCCTCGGGTGGGCTGTGCTTGTGACGGAACGGTTCCGTCATGGCCACGCCCGCTCTTTAGAACGCCCAGCGCAGGCGCGGAATTCGCGTCCCGTAGGCGCAGCTAGCGGGCCGTGACGGAACCCTTCCGTCACCAGCACAGCCCACCCGAGGCTCATGACGGAACGGTTCCGTCACGAGCATGGGAGGGGTTAAAGTCTAGTCTGTAGTCAGACGAGGCTGCGGGTGGTACCTATGATGCAGCATACCACCTGCTGGATGAGAGGGAAGCAGCTGTTGACCAAGGAACCTGATTCGAACCTGCCGGCTCGAGGGTAAAGGAGGAAGATGTGATTGCAGTACCCAAAAGGAACAGGCAACTGACCATGAGCATGCTGTGCAGAGCAGTCCTTCTGTTGAATAAGATCTGGACTGGAACTCACTGCAGAGAAATGAAGGGAAGTGCTGAGGTGGTTGCACATGGTGCTGTGATTACAAACAATCGAGAGATGCGCATGGGTAGTCAACATCTGAAACCCAAAGCTACATGAGCGGTTAGGACAGAGGCTCCCCCCCCCCCCATGTCAGGGAATCTAATGGTGGGGTAGATTAGAGTCGACCTGATAGGACTCTTAAGAGTAACGTTTTATTCCCAAAGTGGCTAAAAGATACCTGACTCTCAAAGTTCAAGTTTCTTTTGTTTCCTGATTATATGGCAACTGTTCATGCCCAACATAACATTTTCTAAACCATTAAACACAGGATTGGAGACGTGAAAAGAAGTACATGCTTCACTTTCCTGTGAAACTGCGGATCATAAGGCAAAATCGGTGTTCTTCAACAAGTCACGAGACCCGTGAGAGAAAGGACTGCCCACACTGACTAAACTGTGAACTCCCTACTGCAGGAAAAGAAAAATGAAATGTAGAAGAGACTGCTTAAGATCAAACCATGAGCAAATTGAAAGCAGGAGGAAAAGAGCAAAAGCAGGGATCCATGCATGGAGATCAGAGGTTTCGCCCAGAGAAATGCCCACAGACAAAGATGCTACGACATTTGCAAAAGCTTCTGAAGAAAAACATTCAGATGCTGATGACCAGATGTCCCCTAATATAGCACCAATGAGCAATGACCAATATAAATGTCTGAAAATCTTTGTGTATCTGGGCTGTATCTAGCGAGAGTCCCTCAAACCTAATCATTAAAAATTGGCACAGGCAGCTTTTTTTACTTGTGCCAATTCACTTCCACAGGAGTCAGACTACTGCGAGAGTGAGTGCTCTAATTGGCTGCCAGCAACATGAGATAAATGTTACTGGCAGCTATTAAATGACTCGGGGACTTAGTCCCCTGTACTGAAGTTTAGAAAAACAAAACATATAAGAGGGGCAGGTTAGGGATACCTTGACCCGCAGGCCCCAGGGGGGGAGTACTGGCCCTAAAGGGGGAGGGGGCGGGGGGAGGAAGGGGCAGAGGGACCCCTCTGGCACAAAAATGAAAATAAATGGCAGCCTAGAGCTGTACTGTTTTATTAAGGGGAGTGGGGCTGAGCTGTTTTTAGCCTTGGTGACCCCATCTCCTGGGGCCCAGTTTAATTAATATGGAGAGGGGGTGCATGGCTCCCCTTCCCGGCCATATTTGCCCCTGAGGACCCCATCCCTGGGCCCAGTTTAATTAATACGGAAATGGGGCAGGTAGCTCCCCTCCCCAAGCTGTATTTACCCACCAAGACCCCAACCCCGGGGCCCAAAGTGTTGATTAAGGGAACGGGTGGGCCCCCTCCCCTCTAAAAAAATGGGGATGCGGTCCACAAGATATAATAACGTTCAGGAGGGGCGGCCGCACGGCCCCCATCCCTTTTTTGCATTTGGCACAGTGGAATGGGGTCCTCTGGGCTATTAGGGCTCGGTGAGGGGTGCCACATGGCCCCCCTCCCCCTTTTATTTAAACAGGCCATGCGGATGGGGTCCCCGGGCTAATTAAGGTCAGAGAGGAGATCACATGTCCTCCTACTCTTAAAATGCATGTTTTGCCCCAGGGATGGTATCCCAGCGGTCTAAGGCCAAACGTACGCTGCACACGCCAAATTCTGTGCGTAGTGTGGAAGTTACCAGCCTGCTGGTGGTTTGGCAACAGATCCCGAAGACAGGCTAAACCCTGTGGCCAACACCCCATTGAGCATGGCCAAAGGCTGTGTGCAGCATGGGTTTGGCTGCCTGTAGAGAGTTAGAAGCAGGGCCTGGCTTTAAGACCGGCCTTGTGACTAACCCCACACCACACACAACCAAAGGCTGCGAGCAGCGTGGTGTTGGTTGCTTGCGGGGTTAGAGGCAGGGCCTAGGTTCAAGCCAGGTCCTACAGTCAATCCCACACCATGTGTGACTACAGCCTGTGCACAGCGTGTGGTTGGCTGCCTGCAAGGAGGTTGGCTGCCTCCGACCAGGCTCTGTTACCAACGCCCTGCTGTGCACATCCAAAGGCTTTACGTATAGTAATACTCATCTGTTATTGTTTTGTTTTTTGAAATCCACAGTCGGCGTTAAAAATATAGTTAAAGTAGAGCCCCGGAGATCTATTCCTTGGGGCAAAATTTAATTTTAAGGGGAAGGGACACGAGGCACCATTCACCGAGATACTTATAGGCACCAGGAACCTTTTCCCCAGGTCCAAATGTAATTATGAAGAGAGGTGGGCATGCGGTCCCCCTCCTTGGGCCTCTGCTGGGCCCTGGGAACCCCATCACCCAGGCCAAATAATTTTCAAAAATGGGATGGGCGCCATGCTCCCCCACAATTATATCCACTCCACAACACAGTGTTGTGAGAAGCCCACGGCTGGGATACTGTGGTTCGCTACCAGGGAGAGTGCAGGCATACCCTGCCCACACTCTCCTGGGCAGGTAAATCCACTTTACTTCTGAATGGCTGAAGCAGTTGAAAACAGCTGCTGCTACCAGGTGGGAGCATAGACAAAGTGGCTGCTCCTGCCAGTACCCTGTGTAGCACTGGTTGGTGACCCAGCTGGGGCTGTGATATCCCCCACGACCCCCAAAGTAGTAGTTTATGGGTGCCCTGGGTGGGCAGTGGGGCACCTATTCACCCAATTGAGACTCTGGGGGATGGGGCCCCTGGGCCATTAAGGCTCGGGAAGGGGGCCACATGCCCCTCCCCTTATTTTAACAACATATGCCCCAGTTCATTGGGTCCCCTGGCCCATGGTGGCTCAGGGACGGGGTTGCACGCCCCTCCTTATTTTTAGAAAACGGCCCCCAGGGGATGGGTCCCCAGGGCCACTTGTGGCTTGGAATGGGGGGCAAGGTGCCTTCCCAAAAAATATGGAAATTGCCCCAAGGAATTGGGTCCCTGTGGCCTGTCAAGACTCAGGGTGGACACACGCCCTCCTCCCCTCATAAAATTAATATATGAGTGTTCCGGGTGGGCACCAGTACACCCACATTAAATATTTAAAAATAAAAAGTGAATAATAAGTGAGCAACAGGCGCTGCTCATTCACCGCTCGGAGCGCCCCATAATGCCCTGTAAGGGCTTTATTTTTATAATTCTTATGAGCTTCGTGGTGCCTCTAGAATAGGGAGGGGAACTACCAAGCCTTTTTAATCTCGGCTCTAGACAGCACATGCACTGTCTCAAAAGATACATGTTGTATATACTATGTGGGATTCAGCCCGCCCATCGGCTTCCCATTTCCTGGCTCCATCGTCGCTCTCCTAATCTTGCTCCCCATTTGAATCTATGCATGCAGTGAGCTCTGCAATTTGATGATTGTTGGCTATGATACTTCTAGCCAGTTGGATAGCTCAGTGGGTTGAGTGCCTGCAGCAGGCATGTGTATGTAACATGCAAGTCACAAGTATGAAATGCACTAAGGCAGACAATACCTTCTGTTTTTGAGATTAGAACAAAATAAGTAACATGATTTTGCTAGGAAATTTTGGCAGCATTTGCTAAAGGGAATTGACACATTTCATTTTTTTTTTGCTCTCTTCAAATGGTAAATTTAATTTGGGATGCCTTGTTCATGTATGCCTGTGATTACCCAAAGGAGTAACTGTGCATCCGCTGCTGGTGCTTGGGTGTTGCATCTGCCAGGGGAACACTTACCATCTGGCCATGCAATGCTGAAACACATTGACAATAAGAAAGCCAATAGCTCTTGTATTGCTGAGACCGATTGGCTTTGCCAATGCTTATTTTTGATATTGGGGGCTGCAGAAAATCCAAGCAGTAAGTCTCCTGGGTCATTGAGTCCATGACCCCCGTAGAACTTTCGATATTTCTTTTAAAATCACTTCTACCTGGAACTTAATGCTTATCAGCTTGAGGGCAATGGCCACTTGTGGTTATTTTTGTGACTTCATTTTCTGGGCTGAAATTTTTTAAAAGAAAGACTTGAGTTATAGTTACCTTAGGGTATTGATAAAAGCTTACTTGTAAGCCAAAACGTGTCTCTCCTTGTTTTTGGGGTTAAGGGAAACCTGATTAATTAAACAGATGTTGAATCCATCTGCATGGTAAAGGATGCATACATGAAAAAAACTGAGGCGTAGAGGATGTCTCCCTGTGCTATATCGCACTTTTGACACCACAGAGGAACCCTAGTTTACACCTACATGCATTAGATCACAGTCCTAGATGTAAATCAACCAAGTCTGACTTTTTAAATAATTTAGGTCTTGCTCTGCTTTTCATACATATCGGCAGTCAGTTGTTGCATATACCACTTTCCATTCCTCGAGCAACATAAAACTAAAATCTGAAGCATATTTATTGGGCCTATTGCCCAGATCTATACATAAGAAGATGGTGTGCAGAGCTGTTGACATGGCGCTCCTGCTGGCCAGTATATTCTTAGTAATGCAATGGAAGTCTTCTGATGCCCCCTGATAACTAGATTGAAAACAGAGTTCACAAGGTGGGTGAAGGCAGAAGGAGTGGGTCAGCATGTGCTAAGATAAGGCTGTAATTTGAATGTGTTCTATTGAGACACAATATTTTGTACACAAAATGATGGAAGGATGTCTTGAACGAGATTACAAAACAAGTAAATAGTATACATATTGGTATTTCTTTATTTAATTGCACAGAACCGAAAAGAGATTAAAAAAACATGATATATTACTTTCTGCATGTCAGGCTAGCAGGAAAAAATGAAGCATCCTTCATTGCCTGCATACATTGGCGTAAAGATTATGTGTGTGTCATGTGTTGTCTAGTTTTATGTTTTTTGTGCACCACTCAACTTGGAAACTGCTGATAATTTACTGCTTTGTGATACCTCCTGTCTTACTCGAGACTGCAGTTATTTTAAACTGCTAAAGCACGTATTATTCCGTGGGCACAATAAGCTGTAATTAAAGTGAAAGTATGTTGTTAACTTTAAATGGAAAAAAATAATGAAAAGATTTAAAAAACAAATTTTGCTGAATTACAGATGTATTTAAAAAGCCAAAGAGAAAAACATCCAAATAGCATTTTTTCCTGACATCCCATAACATTTATCAGAGCGCATATTTTAAATATATTCATTAAAGTCAAATCAGACCGTCTCACCTGATGATACATTCACCCCGTGTCCTAAGAGATATTTACCTACTCTGCGGAGTCATTAACGCGTTCTTACATGCTACTACTATTATTTCTTTTGTCTGGAAATGTAGCTGGTCACTCACTCACTGACTTGGTCGCTCCCTAGCTTACTGACTCCGTCACTGATTCAGTCACACTCACTCACTCTCACAAAGTGATACATTCACATGCTGACCAGCAAACATGATACATTTTGTTTACCAGAGCGGAGGTGCTCTTTCTGTTACCTTGTATACCCTCTCTCTTAGCTTTAGAAGTTTGCTTCGTTACTTCTTTGTTACTAGACGCTCTGAGTGTACTGATTTCAGTCCAATAGAAAATTAACGTGCTTAGTTCTTACAATGTGACAAATTATGCATTATGTGCGTTTTTGGTATTGTAGGCTTTGCTTGAAGAATGGACCTCAAAGGCACCAGAAGTCCAGAAATTAAACAAGAAAGGGACATCGTTGTGCAGCTTGATAAGTGCTGTGACATCTCCTGCAAAATCCAGGGCAGGCAAAAAAGCAGGTATGAACTTGTATAGTTAACATCTCAGTTGCATAACCGGGCTTTAATGGCGTATCTGGGGAACCCTGGAATGACATGACACCCCGTCTGCTCCAAATGTAAATCAATATACACTTGTAAACAGTGCTTGCAATTTTGTAACAACTTTCTGATAATAGTGCTTTACAATGCCTGAAATGAACTAATTTTTAAGGAATGACACAACGCAAACCTCTCTGGGACCTACACCACCTGTATCTTCTCTTTCACAAAAGCACAAACCAGGACCAGTTTTGGGCATGGGCGAGCTGGGCCCGGTTTAGACCTAGATAACTTTAATGATTTCCAGCGCTGTTCGTTTTCTCTATAAATCTTCATTCTCTTCTCCGTGCTAGTCTCCCTACATTTCCCTTTCTCCTCCTCTCATCTCCGTCTCACCCACGCCCCTGCCCTGGCCCATCAACTGCAATTTAGCAGTTTCAGCATTCTGTCCATCAATTGTTCTTTTTGTATTTGTCACCCTTAGTGGGAAGCGTACGGCTAGGTCTAAATTGAAATGGCATGGTTGCAAAAAAATCGATGGATTCAGGCCCAGATCTCTGTACTGGGGTCAAATGTTTGACATTGATTTAGCATTCTGTCCATCAATTGTCCTTTTTGCATTCATCACCCTTCGTGGAAAGGTATGCCCAGAAGTGGGATTCGTGCTAGCCATGCCACTGGAGTCAAGCTAGCCTGGCTGATGAGGGGTGATGCCCTGAAACCGGTCCTAGGAGGTTTGTTTCCAGTGCAGGGAGGACCTGGTCTGGCAGTTCAGGCTGGTCTGTTCCCACGGGGAGCAGGGTTAAGACTAATTTGCAAATGGCTAGATCTAAACTTGAATGACACGGTGTGCAAAAAAACCCAATAGATTTAGTCCCTGATCTCTGTACTGGGAGTGAATATTTGACATTGTTCAACAGCTAATCCATCAATTGTTCTTTTTCCATGTGTCACTCTTAGTGGGAAGCGTATGGCTAGGTCTAAATTGGAATTGCATGGTGTGCAAAAAAATCGATGGATTTAGGACCAGATCTCTGTACCAGGGTTAAATGTTTGACATTGATCCAGCATTCCATCCATCAATTCTTCTTTTTGCATTCATCACCCTTTGTGGAAAGGTTATGCCCAGAAGTTGGATTCGTGCTCACCATGCCACTGGAGTCAAGCTAGCCTGGCTGATGAGGGGTGATGCCCTGAAACCGGTCCTAGGTGGCTTGTTTCCAGTGCAGGGAGGACCTAGTCTGGCTGTTCAGGCTGGGCTGTTCCCATGGGGAGCAGTGTTGAAACTGATTTGCATATGGCTAGGTCTAAACTGGAATGACACGGTGTGCAAAAAAAACCAATACATTTAGTCCCTGATCTCTGTACTGGAGGTGAATATTTGACAATGATTAAACATCTAATCCATCAATTGTTCTTTTTGCGTTTGTCACCTTTAGTGGGAACAGTAAGCCCAGATGTGGGTCCTGTTCTCACCATGCCACTCGAGTCAAGCTATCCTGGCTGTTGAGGGGTGATACCATGAAACCAGTCCCAGGATGCTTGTTTTGAGTCCAGGAAGGACCTGATCTGGCAGTTCGGACTGGACTGTTCCCATGGGGAGCAGAGTCAAGGCTGAATTGCGTATGGTTAGGTCTAAATTTGAATGGCATAGTGTGCAAAAAACAATGCATTTAAGCCCAGATTTCTGTACTGCGTGAATGTTTGACATTGTTTCAGCATTCCGTCCATCAACTGTTTTGTTTGCATGTAAAGTCACCCTGCATGACTTTCCATGGCCTTGTAAATATGGGCCCCTTTCATGCTTTACTCTGCGTGAAAGGGGCGTTACATGGATTTTGTTTAGGGTGCTCCCGCGCAACATCCATGGAACCTGACACATTCCCAGATTTACAAAGTTTTGTAAAGCTGGGAATACATCAGAATCCTACTCCTCCCCAGGGGAGGCATAGGAGTGGCGCAATAAGGAGGAATACATTAATTTCTCCTCATTTTGCCCTCTTTTTATGCGTGCTGCAGAAAAAGGAAAATGCCATAAATTGTTTTTGTGCAGGAAAGTGACACTTCCTGCACAAAAGCAATCATTTCCGCAATGCAGCCACCCTTGCAACACGATGCAAGGGTGCCTGTGCTGGCGCATGGCATCCAATTGTGTGCCATTGCAGGGAAAAACACGCAGAATCAAGTGTTGTATCACTGTGAATACGATGCATCCTTGTGCTTTTAAAATGATGCAGCTCAGCACAGCAAAATGGCTTGCAATGCTGCACTGCGTCATTTAAAAAAAGAAAATTGGCCCATAGTTTTAGCACAGGTAGGCCAAGGAACCCAGTTTGACATCTGGGTCATGGCTCACCCTTTGCCGCTCAGCCTGGATGACACTCTTCCGATTCGCTAAACAGAGTCAGGAAGAGTGGCACTGAGCTTTAAGAGCTGTGTTTGATGAGTCAGATGAAGAGCAAAAACAAGTAATGTAGCTGTGGGGAGTCTCCGGCGCACAGTGTGACACTGAACATCCGTGGTGGAATGTCCTGGAACTTTCACAGACAAAAATACTCAGAACTGTAAATACACATACATAATAAACATGGACAGACGCTCCTTGGCTTAATTATTTATCTTCCATTTTCCTGATTACTGTGTTGTTTGTTAGGTGGGTAGCTCCAGAACCCAGCTCAATCAACCTCAGGCTTTTCTTATGGGATAAATCGAAGGAGAGCATATGCCCAAGGAAGAGGCATCATTAGTTTGTAGCACTACCAATTTGAAAATGTTGAATGGATAATTGAGAGCAGGTAGTGTTAAAAGGTGTAGTAAGCAGGTCCAGGCTGATTGTGAAGTTTCATGAAGATTTATTCAAGTTGGTTACAGATATGTAGTACAGTAGTATTCAGCCCCACCAGGAGCAGCCATCTAGCCGCTCAGCCCTTCTCCAACTGTCTGCTTCATACACCAACATTCTAAGTGACATCAACTCAAGAGTGTTCTACATACAGATGGAGGAGTGGAAAGCATGTAAAACATAATAACTAGGATACTACAAAAGGTTTTTACAACTTGCCAATGTTACCTCAAGAAAGCAATTTAGAGTGCATTGAGTATATCAGGGTAATTATATGTTGAAATAATTTTAACAGAGCTAATATTTTATTCAACTGTTTTATTACTTTAAGGAGCAGTTAAATAACCTTGCTTTAAAATGGCTTTTCTAAAACATCTTACCTGGATTCTGCGTGGCTTGTTTTTTGTGTTGTTTACTTGTAGGAAGAGTCATATCAAACAGTGAAGAAAAGCCTGCTGTCTCACAAGGGTTCCTGACTAATAAAGGTAAGGCTCCAGTCCATGGTCCAATGGGCTCACTGTGCTTTTGTGTGATGGAGGCAGAGGATACTCATGGATTTGCCTCTTTGGGCTAACTGTTCCTGACAGGTGTGTTAAAGGTAAACTGCTGCTGACAGCAAATTGCTATCTTGCAAAAGTGTGTGTCCCATACAATATGATCTGAGGCCTCTTTTACACTAGTGCAGGAGGCTACAAACAACATACTATTTATGGTATGGTACGTTGGGCTGTCTTTCCACAGCTAGGGCTCCTCCTTGAGGAATTCCCTACAACTGCAACTGAGACTAGAGACTAACCACCTCAAAGTCAGAAGATCCTGAAAGGCCAACTTCTTTGTCACGTTTTTCAATAATTCTCTGTACCACAATCTTGCCCAATGTGATTTCTGTTCCTGCCCAGTTAGATGCACCTCCTTCATCTAGGCTCTTTTCAAGACTTTGTCATGAGGT
Organism: Lissotriton vulgaris; assembly: GCF_964263255.1. Classification (NCBI taxonomy): domain Eukaryota; kingdom Metazoa; phylum Chordata; class Amphibia; order Caudata; family Salamandridae; genus Lissotriton; species Lissotriton vulgaris. The sequence continues at coordinate 433,096,757 of NC_141694.1, read as the reverse complement.
TGGGGATATATTCAGAAGTGGAAATCTTTCAAAACTTGTCCTCCCTGTCAGGTGTTCCTCTTTTTCCATTTACTAGGATTGTGCCTGTGTTCCAAACTGCAACCCCCTCCACCCATCTTTATCTGCCCATACCCAAAAGCACTACTAACAACCATAGGGTGGTTGGTAACAATTTACAAACCCCTGGGATAAAGTAAAATAACACACAATGTGGTTTCCTGAAGCATCTGCATTCAGCCCAATTGGTTGCAATGGGGTCAGTGATGTATAGTCACATGTTCATGATTCTTGAAATGTATATGGCTCTTCAATCAAGAAAAGCTAGTCTTATGCAAGTCAAAAAACATTCTACACCAAAGTATGCCACCACACTCAAGTTTTGATGCAACATTCTGTTATATGGGCACAGTTTTATTTATGAGAACGTTGTTAATTGCACAACCATAGAAGAAAATAAAAAAAGTTATTAGTGTATTGCTTAAATTAATCCCAGCCACTGGTCATTTTCCTGGGCCGCAATTTACCATGCCACCTCAAACAGGAACCAGTCATATGCAAAGCAACCTTCGTCTTGCTCAAATAGGAACAACCCAGCAGAAATGCCAATGTCCGGTCTCCTCTGAACTAGAACACAGGCAGCCTTGGTTGCTTTAGCCTATTTGGCTTCATCAGTAGTGTGCAGCTTGAGTTCTATGGCACAGTGCATAGAGGATCCAGGTCTGGGCATGCCCGTTTCACCTATGGCATCACACTGAGAAAAACAAAAAGTGATTGTTAGAATGCTACAATTATGCTCAGCTACTGGTAATCATTCATGAGTGATTGCGATGCGATTGTGGTTTAAACTACTTGCAAGCATTCCTCCCATCATTTTTTGTGCATTAGATGTACCACCGTTAATATCCAAGAGTATAGCCAAAAATGAGTCACTTGTTTGCTGTCCCACTAGATTCAATCGCTACAAAACACATGAGTCCTAATAGGGCCTAAACAGTTCAGTGGTTGCTTGTGTTCCCTTGTAGAAGGGACCTCGCCTGGCAGTTCAGAATGGACTTTTCTCATGAGAAGCTGGATCAGTACTGATTTGCATAAGGTGGGCCTCTATCTAGAGTGGCACAACAAGCAATTACCCCAGGTTGGAAAGCTACCCAGAGTCATTGCCAGTTGTTTAGACTACCTCCCATCATCTTTGTTTGATTTTGCAACCATATACATTTAAATTATTCCGGGAAAGCCATATGCAATGCCCACAAACATTGTGGAGTGTTTTAGGTCCCAGATTACACCCAACACCAACATAGATACTGTTTTTCCTGTAACCCCCTAACTCTATAAATTTTACCCTAGCACTGAAGGATGTTTGACCATGTGGGGTCCTGCTAGAGCTGTTAGATAGCTAAGCATGTCCTTGTGCCACTGAAGTCACTGGCAGTGTCAATGCTCAGGGCACACTGAGCATTGCCAGTAGGCCCAACTGACAGGTTATATTTTCTTCCATGATAACAAGTTATAAAGATTATTAAACATTAAAATTTGTTTACAAGAATGCCAACCCCTTTTTTCTGATTTCCATGTTTGCTGCACACTGTTCTGTTTAGGCGATTTCAGACTTGTTTAAGTGACATTTCTGAGACATATTCCTTTGTTTATAGAATGCATTTCTCGTGAGGAGGGTGACTGTGCAATTTAATTTCATTTGAGCTCAGACGAGAAAATGGAGAAGAGAATGTAAGAAAAGTCCTGTTTATATTCTTGCATGGACAAATCCACTATCAAGATGTTTCAAATAATGGCTTTCAAATTAACCAACATACCATAGTCAGAGTTAGGCACACAAACCTGCTCAGCGGGGATGTATGACGGTACAACGCGTATCGTCACAATGCGTGCTGTTACACCGCGTCCCTTACAATGCAAGTCGTTACCACGACTTGCGCTGGGGGCGCGGATTTCGAATAGTATAATTTACTATTCTAACACCAGTCCCCGTGGACACTAGGAAGGTGTTGGAATAGTAAATTTACTATTTTTAATCTTCTAGCGCCCTCCAGCGCAAGTTGTAACGGACGCGTCGTAACAGCACCGCGGGGAAACATCCGCATTGTAACAGATCAGCGGCAGGATACACTCACGGGTGATAGTGCGCTTTAACATAACATAACATGTAGAGTTTCAAGTATGTTGTAATGGAATTTCAGGCCCTATCATGTAAGGTAGCCTTTGGTGATTGTTATAGGAAGTGAAGTCACCCCAGTCGTGTGGCTCCCTCCATGGGGTACACTATAAGCTGCAGGTAACTTCATTGGTTTATGCAGTACTGCATTGCCTGGAGGCTTTTTTGACAGCAAGAACTTACTTTCAGATCCAATCTAAGATGGTTAGGTTTTGCAGTACCCTGATAACCAAGGATGCTGAATCCAACCTGCATGTGTTGGAAGGAGATGAACGACAGTGAGCATACCTTCTGGCCATGTGGTTCTGTTCTACTAGAATCATTAGCCGATAGTTTCATAGTTTAGAAGTTTATGAAAGGCTCCCTATTTCCATTTATTTTCCCCTTGAGTTTTTTGCCCTTAGTTTGATTTGAGTTGTTCTTGGTCCTGAGTAATCTGTATGCATGTCCCACTGAGTAATGTTGTGATACTGCTTGAGATAAAATGTTCTCATAATAAAGTCTTTAGCAGTGCTGCAAGCCTGACTACTTCTCCTCCATTACTGAACTCTGAGTGCCTGAACTCTAAGCTTCCCTAACAAGGCAATGACTATGAAAGGCCAATAACCCCCAGCTATCGTCCGAGAGTTTTTTGATTTCAGTAATTTTTTATGGAAAATAAAGAGCATATTTACATGGTACTGGGTGAAACACATGGGGAAAAAGAAAGAAAGAAAAAAGCGCCGGGGGCGTGGGGGGGGGGGCACTAAACCCACCAGTTGCACCTGCGAGCTGTTGAGGTACCTATGTCAAAACATGTAATTCCAGTTTATTCTACCCGGAGCTCCCAAATCAACACACTCCCTTATGAACATTTGAGACACTTAGATGAAGATGAGGGTTGTGGCTTTGGTCAAAGAGTGATTAAATACTTTAGAATCTGCACGGGGTTCAACTCTGATGGACATCAGCCCATGCCTTTAAGATGTCTTCACTACACAATTACACTCTACAGAGTTTTAGGCCACATTGATAATAAGGTTGGCGCAGGATGTGTCTGCTCTGATGTTGCAGAACTTTATTTATCCTCGAGAATGCATAGTGGCCCATTTTGGGTTTTTGTGTGATGAGGTCCTAGTGAGCTACATACAATCAGGGGTGCAACTAGACCCAAACCTCGGGGGCTAACACTCCGAATAGCGGGGACTGTGTCAAATTCAGAGTCTGTGGGTGCAAGTCCCATCACTGTTGCGGTCCAGTGCATAATACTAAGAATCATGGTTTAGGGACAATAGGTTCCTTTAGTGTATTTCAAAGCACACTTGCCCAGTAACATTTTTCTTACTATAACAGAATTTAACATACTTTAAAGGTCTTTTGCGGTTCTCCTTCAAAGAATATTAGTAAAACAAATCATAAATGTTGCATGTTAATACACATTCAACAAATATACATAATAGGATGTGATAATTCTGGTTGTAATTCTAGTTTATTTGACAGTCAATGGAAATTGATGCACTATAAAATACAGCGGATCCCTTGCATTGGTCTTAATGCAAGAGGGCTTCAAAATACTTTTGTAATATATTTGGGCTTCCTCCTTTGCAATGCTCTCCAACCAGACATTTTGGAAAACTGTGGCAAATGGCAAATGAGATGTATCATCTCAAAAGGCATTTGCAAAATAGGGAATCACAATTTTTGCGATTACCTATTTTGCGAATGCATTTAAGAATCGCAATTCCTTAAATACAGCTTTGATGAAATACTAATAAAGGATTGTTTAAAACACCGAATCTGGGAGTGCTGAAGTACCGAAAAATAAATTACAACCCAATAGAGCTATACTTACAAATAGCCCTAATACCAATTACCAATAATCAGTCAGTTGGCAGTGTAGAAGGTCCAATCGTTTATTATAACAAACAAACTCTGCCTGAGGAGCTTCTCGTGACCTAACCCCTCGAGGTCTGCCGAGAAGACTGCTGGCACATTATCAACAGATCACATATATACTGTTACGTTTCGAAACCGTTACCTAAGAAGGAAAAATACAAGTTGGTACAGGTTGGTGCAAAGGAAAGACAATATATGGAACACAAAGCTTCCATAGTTTAGCCCAGCTCGTTATAGCAAGTCGAGAGGGTGACTCCCTTCTGCTAGCTCTAGGAGAGTCCGAACAGCGCCTCCTGGAATGTGCTTATCCAGCCTACCCCCACCTACAACTTTGACAGGACTGACGTGCAGAAGCAGCAGCTTGTTACATTTGTCAGACTATTTCTCAGGAGAACGGCTCTTACCAAGTGTAATGGTAGGTTTCCACTAATACTACAAGCAGACTAGGCCCCAAGATGGCGCCCGTCGGATCGAACTATATTGCTTGGGAGAAGACGAAAAGCTAAATAATGTGTACGTTAATCCTAATGATATTACATATGTGAGCTTATTAATACTCGAACACCTACATTAGTTTAATAGGTACATCACGCTAATTTCTAACCATGTTTATGTGTTTTACTAGGCCCAAATCAAATTTTGGTTCCTCAGTGCGACCCTCTCTCCCAAGTTTCGAGGGATCTGGAAAAAAAAAAAAAAAAAAAAATATATATATATATATATATATATATATATATATATATATATAAAGAGAGAGAGAGAGAGAGAGAGAGAGAGAGAGAGAGAGAGAGAAAGTGCCATATATATTCCTCAATGATTATTAGTTAACAAGAAATAGAGCAGCAGATTTTGGTTTTACACAAATGTGTGTTAAAATACCATTCCTAACCTATTCATGACCTCAGAAATTAACAAAAGTCTGTTTTTTTTTTTATTTGAAAATCTTATCTTAACCTCTCACCTCTCTTCTTTACCTTATCTCTCCACTTCCTTCTATGTTCATCTGATCTTCACCACACACAAAAGCAACTCCAATTGTGATGGGGGCTCATTCCCGGAGTGCTTATGTGTTCCTTGCTACTCATTGGTTTTTGGGCAGGGCCGTTGTCACACCGATGGGCCCAGTACCCAGGTCAGGCGTTGTTATCATAAAAGTGCAGCGATTAGGCCTGGAGGGACACACAAGAGGAATCATTATTGTGTTGTGCTGCCTCTGGCTTTGGTAAGGCCACTGCAGTACCCTGGATTACTGACCAACAGCCGCAGGGTATACACCTGTTACAACGCATTTGTTACAATGCAATACTGTTACAACGAGACTTTTACAACGCATACCATTACAACGCATTGCGCTGGGGGGGCGCTCTAGGATAGGGAATAAGTATAATTTACTATCCAACACCTTCCCTAGGGTCCACGGGGACTGGAGTTAGAATAGTAAATTATACTTACCACGATCCAGCACCTCAAAGCGCTATGCGTTGTAATGGTATGCGTTGTAATGGTCGCGTTGTAACAGTAGGTAGTTGTAATGGTATGCGTTGTAAAATGGTACATCCCAGCCGCAGACCATTCCAGGGCACTTGATCGTTGGGGTGGGGTGGTACAGAGCTGAAGCCCCTTCAACCCAATGGTCATTGCACTCCTGAGAATCATCATGCATTTTAGAGGATGTGTTTTGCAGAGCTGACCTGTATTTCTTTAGTTTGTATTGCACATGCCCTAGTGTTTGTCCTACTCCATCCTACAGTTTCATACCTTTCCAGGGATGGCTCCCAAGCATGGCATCTAAGATCAGAAACATGTCTCCTAGGTTTACATAGGTCTGAAAGTCTGAAGTTTTAAATGTGGCTTTACCTTAAATAGTCTTACTCATTCATTTCATCATCTCACAATATACACTTAGGTAAAGGGATGCATACCCCTTTTAAGTGAATTTTATGGCGCAAGATGTAATGAGGCAATGGTGCCAGCCAGATGAACAAGTGAGTTAATCTATGACCGCTCAGACAGTCAGAGGAATTAGGGGCAGTCTGAATTCCGGCAAGGCCGAGAAATCCTCCTGTCCTTAAGGGGAAGGCAGGTAAGTCAGTAGTATTAAACTACAGGATAGTAAAACCTTTTTATTAACATCCTCCACAATGTGGTATGAAGCAGCGCCTTAAAATCAAGTTAATATTATTTTTGATATGGCCCATTAAGCACCAGAGAGTTATTTGATGGTGATCCAGTACAGGTCAGTTAATCGTTATGCTTATCGCCAATAAGTTTTAAAAAAAACATATGATGTTATGTATTTTTCCACTTTGATTTGTAAGTCTTGCAGTAGATATAGATTGCAGGATTCTCTGTGGTTAAATATAATCATAGAAATCCTCTTGTCCTTTGAATATATATTTTTTTATTTTCACCTTTACATGATCATTATAAAGTAGGCAGGCCAGAAATTCATTTCTGTGTTTTATTCACGGGAACACCTAGGTTGGTTACGCAAGCTCCCGTGTGAGCAACAATTAGGCTTTACAATCTTATCATTTCATACATATGCAGTTGAGAGGTGGCTTCTAGTAAGAGTACTTACTCAATAGCTGTGGTTGCCCTGCTTACGAGTTGGCCGGAACTTTCCGATCCCCTACGTAAACCCTTGTTTCTGAGTTGCGTGGTATTAAGCGCATTTGGAAATTACTGGGTGCATTATTATCTCATCCTTCATTAAATCTCAGCAAGCATCTAACAGGAACAGTGGTAAACTCATAAATCTTCATTTTATTCCGAAAAACCCCATAATAGGTGCAATTTTTCACACCCAATAAATATCCAATCCCAGTGTATCTTTATCTGGTGCGATAAATAAAAAGCACCAGGGTTCCCCAAAAAATCAGAATCGGGCCATAGTTTTGTCATGGAGAACCCTCCCATGCAGAGACTCTTTTATCTGTGTCGTTTCGTTTGACTCTCTCCCATTTTACTATGCAAAGTAGGCAGCTTCTATGCAACATGCTCTACAGCAATGTCGTGGACTTCACATGTTGTGTTCTGTTGTATTCCCAGAGCTGACTGCTATTCAGCAGGACATGTCTGACGTCACCTGCTCCTATGACGACCTGGGGGTCTTGCTGAAGAAGAACGTGTCCGAGCTGCAGAACAGGCTGTCCGACGCTGAGCGGCTTCGAGAAGACATGGGCTCCGTGACCCAGTGGTTGAAGCAGATGGAGGAAACAATGGCGTCTTGGGAACCGGCGCCAACTGACAGCACAGCTGTGAAAGCTCAAGTGGAGCAGCTCAAGGTATTGTGGTGACGAGGGTGGTCTGGCGGTGGCACTAGAGGTGGTATTGGAGGTAATGCGTCATTTCAACCATGACGCACCCTTTAAAGTGCCGTCACGGAACCTCTTGTGGTTGTAAGAGAGGCCGACGCATGAAATGATCGAATGCAGGACTAATCAGGAATGACTGTCCCAGAACACTACTCAGTCAGAAGTAGCTGTATTTGAAAGATTTCGAGGAAAAAGCGGTATTTTATAGTTAACTCTTTGAGTGTTATCTCTATAAAGAGCAGGATTAGGCGTGACTCAGGTGATTTGCTGTACCATAATAATTAAGCAAAATTGCAACAAATTTACATGAGATTACGCAGGATTACGCGAGGCGCATAACCCAGCATTTAGCACTATTTGCATAGCGCAAAATGCACCCTCTTATTCTAAATGGAGTCGAGTATGCTTTTTGCGCTAAGAATCTAGCGCTAAATGCAACAGAACACGAACAGCAGCGGTAGCTCATGTTGTTCCTGTGCTCCAGCGGTAGGATTTTTGTGCCAAATTACTCATAATTAGAGCTCCTGGTTTTATGTTATTTATTATCTTGACATTTCCGTCTGTTTTTATCCATATTTATTTTTTTGCTAATTTTACCTCTATTTATCCATTGTTTGTTTCGGGTTTCGTGAGACAAATGTAGCAAAAATAGTACATTTCCACATATATTTAAGTGATAAATGTAAACACTTAACTGAATGTTTGACAGATTTCAATCATATGAAGTCCCACGGATGATAAATCAATGCACATGTATGAAAATATGAACAGTTTAGTATCAACATTTTGCATATCTACTTGAGTTAAAGCCTCATAACAATAATTTCTTTCTTTTTTAACCACTTACCTGTCAATCTACACAGCTATTGGGCTGACAGTCATGATTGACAGTATTTAGAATCACTCAAAAAAGATAAGTTTCGTTTTTATCCACATTTACATACAAATACAGACAGGAAAATAAATTAACCGTGTTTCTTATTTCCCTGTTACATTTCCTCTTCAGACTTTACACATCCAGGGACAGATTTACTAAGAGTTTGTGCTGTGGTTGCTTTTTTTTTCCCTATTTACTTTCCAGCACTAAACTTGTTTAGCGCTGGAAATAACAGAAAAGTAATGCATTTTGTGTGCCATTTTGGCGTACCAAGAGTGGAGCACGAGTGTTCCCATGCATTTACCCAAGGTTTCTCACGATACACCCAATTTACTAAATAAAGTAGATTAGGTTTAGCGTGAGAAAACTGCACACTTTTCAAGTAGGTGCACGGAAGTAGACATGCTTCAATTTCTCCTTACTTTTCTGACTTTACATGCGTGCTCCACTGTGCAGCACGCATACAAAGTAGGAAAAACTTTGCATTGTGTCTGGGCATAGTATTTTGTTCAGGAAGGGTACCGTTCGTGTACAAAATCTATACTAGACTAATGCGCACACCCTATCACTATGGCGTTAAGGTGTGTGCTTGGTGCACGACAGCTGTAATAAGCCCCAGCTCAAGGGAAAGGGGAGGAGAGAGCCATATCTCTGAAGATAAGGCCTCTCCTGCTCCCTCCCTGTCGCTCAACGCAGCACAGCCTCGCGGGGTGGGGGGGCTGCGCTGTGTGAATTTTTTGTAAATCTCCTCCGGCATCTTAACAGCAGCAAAGGTAATAAAACTGTTAAATTCGAAAGTTGTGATAGTAGCGCCCTTCCCTTCAGCGTGTTACATTGAGAGGGTGAAGAAGAAGACAACTACGTCATTGAAACGTGTTCATTATATAGTGTAACAATAAAAGTCTTCCTGAGGTGGGAGTAAGAGTTTGACCTATGAACAACCCGTAAAGCAAAAGGACTGTGGAAATGTTTATGAAGTGTTGTCGGTGAAGTCATTTAATCGAACTGTTTGACCTTCCTCTTCCTAAAACCAAAATAATAGGAGGAAATCGGTCAGTGTGATAAAACAATGCATGACCACTTGGTGGCAGTGCAAGGTAACGTTTTTCTACCGCGGGAATCGAAATGCTAATGTTGACTTCTTTCATAGCAACACTTGTCCCTGGCACACTGCAGACAAGGCCATTCTCTGGCTTGTTATGTCTGTTTCTTTATCAACATACAGCGAACATCCAAATATTGCATTAAGGATGGAACCAAAATTTAGCGAGGGACATAAATGTTTAAAGAAAAAAATCTGAATTTCCTGTGATCTACGTAAAGCAACTCTTTTTGTGCATTTTGTTTCACCCCTATTAAATGTAAGTGAATATACAATTCAATACCCATCCAGTCGGTTTATAGATTGCAGCTAAGATTTGATGTATTCGAAAGTATTCAATTTGTTTTGCTTGTAGCTAGAAAAGGCGAAAGACTGCTTTAGAAGGAAGGGTACAATTTGCTGCCAGTAAGCTGTGCTATCTAGCATTTATTATCTTCATTACTTGGCTTTGAGCTGTGCTGTATGCATACGGGTGCGTTGTTTGTAAATTAACACCTTTGCGTGGTTGGTTGAATGATATATGTGCACTGCTTATGTGACAAGAGCTTTGCCAACCGTATATGGGGTTGTGCCCAATGTGCACTGTTAGTGTAGTGAAAGGTATGAATACAAAGTGGTATGGATGTACTGTACAGGTTGCAAATGCGTAGCCAGCCACTTGTTTGAGAGCCGTGTTGTACGTATGACCTTACCCAAGGCGGGGTCTAATGTGTCCTATTGCAGCATGGTCCTATGTAGCTTTCTGCCAGGTCTCCACCCTCGACTTGGAGGAGACGATGCAGTGAGCGGATGGGAGAGATTATTTGCAATACTTAGGAGAGGGTAGAGACGAGGATCTTGGCAGACTGAAGAGGTTGTTATTGTAGAACAGGGGGTCAAGGAGGGCAAGGTATCCTAAACAGAAGCACAGGTCCCATACAGAGGTAGCTGCAGTACTATGTTCACCGGGATAGGAGGCCACCTCAATATGCTAGTTCCACCCAGCTGTGCAATGAACGTAGAAGCAGAGCATAGAGCAATATAGGGGCAGTCGGGAGTAACATGGGTGATAAAGACAATTAATTGTATTGTGGGTCTTACCTAGATTCAATATGTTAATCATAATCTATATATATCATTTAAATAATGAATTAGGTAGGGGTCCATGTCCTTTGATTTCTTTTATGGAAGGTTACTTTATTATTCTACGGAAATGATTATGATCATTTGGAATACATATGGTAACCTAAACAGATTTTAGGCAATTCATTGTAGGTAAAAAGCGTTCCCTGTCCAGTTCTCAGGGGACATCTATTTTCTGTATGGACATTGTTCATTTTGAGGATAATTTTGGCAGATTTTCCTCGCCCTGGAGCACCTGACTTTGTCTCCGACATTATGTTCTGGACTGTTATTATTTGCAAGACTTGTTTGTGTGCGCTGGCCTTACCCAGTCATCATTGTATTTAATCTTACTTAATTGTAGGTATTAGTTAGTATTAAAGATAATTTTGCTCATTTAATAGAACCTAAAGATTAAATGCAAACATGAGTTTGCCTACAGGGCATAGTTTGATCATAGGTTTGCTGTGTCCAATACAAAATTTAATTGCTCAAAGAGGCACAAATTAAATGGCATACAATATGCACAACAGAAAACACAAATTAATGTGAAAACTTGTCTTCTTGGAAAAATCTTCTTTTATTCGTTATCCACACAGCCAACGCGTTTCACCCCAGCGGGCTTCATCAGGGCTAATCATGAAAAAATCCAATGCCACGTCCTGGCAGATTAATGGAGAGTAATCCAGAATTCCCTTCTTCTCTAAGTGTCCTTCTCACAAATGAACCATCTGTGAGTAATCCGAAGTTTGGGATCTCGTGTACTCGTACGTTTACATTCCAGACAGGTAAAAAATATAAATGAACTCGGTCATCAACGGGTTCCGAATTCGGTACTTGATTTCCCACGGGCTGCCATCAAAGATGTGATAATCTTCCCGACCAGATTATCACATCTTTGATGGCAATCTTCCCGACCGGGAAGATTATCACATCTTTGAAGGCAGCCCGTGGGAAATCAAGTACCGAATTCGGAACTCGTTGATGACGAGTTCATTTATATTTTTTACCTGTCTGGAACGTAAACATACGAGTACACAAGATCCCAAACTTCGGATAACTCACAGATGGTTCATTTGTGAGAAGGACACTTAGAGAAGAAGGGAATTCTGGATTACTCTCCATTAATCTGCCCGGACGTGGCCCTCTGGTTTTTTCATGATTAGCCCTGATGAAGCCCGCTGGGGTGAAACGCGATGGCTGTGTGGATAACGAATAAAAGAAGATTTTTCCAAGAAGACAAGTTTTCACATTCATTTGTGTTTTCTGTTGTGCATATTGTATGCCATTTAATTCGTGCCTCTTTGAGCAATTATATTGTGTATTCTTAATTTAAGTTCCGGGGCAGTGGACTTACAAAGGAGGGCACAAGCCAGACTGTGGGGGAAATTTACTTAGAGTGACATAAGAGCAAGTGCGGCTATAATTGTTTTCCCTCACTGCCTTTGTGTTTTTTGATTGTGTCCAATACAACCTCACTCCCAGCCCTGCCAACACCCATGCCTATTAAAGAGATTACTGGTGGATACTTCTAACCTCATGTGCCAACATTTTGAATTCCCCCAGGCGCCAAATTGGATGTGGAATCTTTTTTGCAAATGCTTCCGCCCTTCAGTAAGTGGCGCCATTGGACTCCACGAGGGCTCGGTCCCACCATTAGAAGTGGGAAAATGGAGCCGTATACAGGTGCACCCCTGCTTGCTGACGTTAGTTCCTTTATTCCACACCCTTCAATGTGGATTCAGAGCTCTGCTCCTGAACTTTGTTGGTGTTTTACAGTTTCCAAGAACTATGTTTTTTGTGACAGTGTGCTAGGAATGTCTCTGTCAAATGCAATAGACTTCAAGCTGTACCACACCTGCAGGAAGCTTATGTTGGATCTGGAGCGTCATGACGCCCGTCTTTTGTATGTTGATTACAAGCACGATTCAAAGTCATGACAAATTCTCCTTGATGCATCCAAAGGACATTAGGAAGTAGGGGGCGATATTGCACTTTACCACCCACAAGAAATGGTCCCACTTCAAGCCGGGGGCCCGTTCCACCTCCAAGTCCCTTTCGCAACCATGGTCCTAATCCTCAGTACATGTCTAGGACGAATTCTAAGGATAAATCTTGTCGCAGACACAAGAAGCCCAGCTGAGAGTCCTTACCCATTGCACTTGCTCCACGTAGAAATAACGCAGTGGATGCTCTAAAGGGACAAGGATGCCCAGACGTGGGTCTTGTGCGCTCCATGTCACCGGGGTCCCGTTAGCCTGGCTGATTAGGGGTGAAACCCCGAAACCGCCCTAGGATGCTTGTTTCCAGTCCAGGGAGGACCTGGTCTGGCAGTTTCGGCTGGACTGTTTCCATGGGCATAAGGTCAAGACTGATTTGCATATGGCTGGGTTCAAACTGGAATTTCACAGGGAGCAAAAAAACAATGGATTTAGGCCCAGATCTCTGCACTGGGGTGAATGTATCACATTGTTCTGCATTCTGTTCCATCAATTGTTCTTTTTGCGAAGGACGGACTCGGCGCCAGTTGCATGTCTTCCAATTCCAAACCCATTCTACAGTTCGGGCTGATGCGCTCTGAATTTTGCAGACCACCCTCGACTCTGCAGCAGGCAGGTACCTTCAAAGAGGCAATGCTGCAGCTTTTCAGGATGATTGCAGAACCCTATGGAATACTTACAGGCCACATGAATTTGCTGTGGCCCCCCAGTCAGACTTTCTCTAGTGTGTCTTGCCCCAGCCCCCACTGAATATGTTAGGCGTCTACCCAGTCTCTCCACCGCCCTTGACCATGCCTCCTCTCTTTTGCCAGAGGCCATACTGGTTCTAGTGGGATCAGCCCCAGGTCCAACCCCAGATCTCGGATCCGGAACTGAGCTAGATCTATGATACTGTTACTAATGCTCAGCTAGTTGTGTTAGAAGGTTTTCTGGCTGTGCCTTTGCCCCTGTTAATATCTTTAACATCATAAGACCTTGTTTGGCTTAGAATCAGGAGCCTTACTGGACCCTAAAGATGCCCCCTACGGCAGTAATGATGACAAGGATGCAGACAATTTATTGTCCTCTCAGAATACTGTTGATGCCTATGTTTATACCTCCAAAATGAGAATCAGCTTGATACCTCACCAGAGACGGAATGGGACTCTCCTTTTGCTCGCCCCACTCCTCGTTTACTCTTGTAGTATGGACAGCAGGAGTGGTATTAGAACTGCAGTCAAGCCTAGTGGGATTACGATGTTGCAGGTGGGCTCTGTCACTTCAAAACCTTTCAGTGAATTCTAGCTGTGGGTTGGTGTAAGCATCACATACCTGCCCTGGTTGACCTAGTCGTCTTGATCTAGCATTTAGCTGAAAGGCTCTACCTGTTCTGGCAGAGTTTAAAAATACCGTTGGACCAACTGTCCCAAATGGGCAGGATGCAGCCAAGTATATTTTGAGGGTCGGTTGGATATTACAGATTTTGTAGCCTTGCTATGGAACTGCTGTGGTGATTCGTTTCCACAAATGGATATGCACCTCATGCTTTTATGGGGACATGCAAGCATCCCTCATGGATATGCCTTTTGTTGGCTTCGTACAGGGCAGATTTAGCCTTGGAGTGGTTTAAGCACAGCCGTATTCAGTCTGTCTCCTTGGTCTTGCTCGCCCAGGCCCGCCCGTTCGCTCATCAATACTGGAAATTCGCAGGCTACTCCTGGTGCCTGTCTTACAGCGAGAGACAATCCTCTCAGCCCTTGCACTAAACTTTCCAGCCCTTTTGAGGCTACGTGTAGTAAATAGGGTAGCATAGGACAGGGACATCAACAACATTGTCATTCCTCATCTTCCTTTTTCCCTGCCTCTGCAAAGCATCTCTGAACTACTCCTCCTGCCCACCCTTTGGGAGTCAACCACTGCCAGTGGGGTGCAGAATACACATTGACCTGGTCAACTAGCACATTGTTATCTGTGAAAGGTGGGTCCTGGATGTTGTAAGTTGTTGTTGTGCTCTTCTGTTTTTCTACCGCCGCCCACATCCTCCAAGCCATCCTGCTTTCATGCATGCTTCAAAACAACATACCTCTATCAAGGTTAAATAGGTGCAATTATTGCTTTCCAAAGGAGTATTAGAGAGAGCCCCAGAGATGAAGAGGGGCAACAGGTGCTATGCCTGCTGCTTCTTGATGCCCCAAAAAGGATGGTGGGCTCAGGGCAGTTTGGGATCATAGGTTCTTGAACAACTTCATTTGGAAGAACAAGTTCCAGATGCTGACTCAGGCAAAATGATTCTCTACCCTGGATGACAGGGATTGGATAGGGTCTTTGGACTTACTGTGTGTGTACTTTCATGTACCAGTCCTGCAGTCCCACAGGAGTTTTCTCCTCTGCTTTGTTGTGGGAAAGGAACACTTGCAGTTCATGTCCTATCCTTTGGCTTTACCTCCGTCGCCTGGGTGTGTATGAATGTAATGAAGTGGTCACACCCATCATTGCAGGTCGGGAGTGCACTTATTCTCATTCCTCCATGACTGACTGATAAAGGTGCACTCTCCGCAGTCATTCATGGACCCTCCTGTCTTCCCTCTGGTTCTTAATCAATGAATAGAAATCCTACCTGCAGCGATTGCAGAGGATTCCCATACTATGTGGGCTCTGGATGCAGTGTTGCTCAAAGTTTTTCTGCTTGCACAGTGAATCTGGGGCATTCAAGATATGACCCAATGTATGGGGGTTGGTCCTGTGTTCTTGCCTGGATGGTTCTGTGGCTTCTTGGTCTCCTGGCCTTGAGATTGTCCCTCATACCCAGTGCCCTATAGGCTATAAATTGGAACCTCTAACTTTAATGGCTCATCACTGGGGTGCCTCTTGGACAACATATGTGTTTCAGACAAGACAACCTGGGACCTTTACTGGTGGATGAAGTATTCCAGTCTGGTTTGCAGCAGACCACTTACCCTGCTCCATCCAGAGCTTATAGCTGAGATTGACACATCTGCTCTGGGCTGGAGAGGCCACAGATCAATTCTCTCTGGCTGTGTGCCATCAGGCCAGTTCTCAAGGCTTCTCTACAACCCACCAATGCATTCCTATGAATCTTTTGACAGACTACATCACCACAATGTGGTACTGCAACAGACAAGACAGTGTGTGTTGACGTGTGCTATGCCAACAGATATTGATGCAGTGACACTGATTGGATCTTCAGGAAATTTCCTAGACTGTCAACCATCAAACCGGGCCCATGAAATCTAGTGCAGAAGAGCTCAGCACATACCACGTAGCCAAACATGAGTGGCGCCTGCACCCAGAAGTAGTTCAAGGTGTCTTTGTGCAGTGAGGCATGCCTTGGATAGAATTTTTTGCTACCACCAAGAACACTTATTGCTGAGCTTTTTCTGCCGCAAGGCTCACTGGTGGAGGTGTTACACCTTCACTGGCACTAATGTGTTTTCTATGTGTTTTTGCCTCTGCCACTGCTTCCCCGGGTTCTGAAAAAGGACAGATGGGACAGGGCTCAGCTCATCCTGATAGCCCTGGATTGGGCTCAGAGAGTCCGGAACTCCAACCTGCTGATTATTGACATTTGTCCGCCATTGTGTCTATCTCTAGGGGTGAGTCTTCTGTCCCAGCATTAGGGCAGTGTGCTACACCAGAACCACCACCACCTGCACCTCCAAGTAAGCAGACTGAATGGAACAAGCTGAGTAGTTTAATCTACTGATAAAGTGGTGGCTGTCATCTTGCCAGCTGACACCCATCCAAAAAGTCAATCTATTCCGAACAGTAGGCAAAGTTTATGGCAGGGTGCAAAGTCTGTACGGTTGATCAATTGCAAGTTAAACTCTAATGTATTTCTGTGTGTCATATATATAGCCCAGCAAGGAATTGCCTTGTTCAATGTTAATGGCTAGATGTTGCAGCCTTTTTATTTGTCTGGTTATCAATTCCTGTTTAAGTGACCAATTTTGATGCTTTCTTTTAAAAAGACGTATATACATATTTCCTTCTGCACCTTTTGTTATGCTGCTATAGGTCCTTAATTTGGTTCTTACCTTCTTGATGTGCAAACATTTCACAATTATGCACAGTTGTTCCTTGAGACCATAGAACCTGAAAATTACCTTTCCTCATTGCGATTACATCTGTGTGCCATATCAGGGAATTGCAGGTTTTGTCAGTGCAATTACCATATACCACTTTCTTCCTGGACATCTGGTGCTACGGACTCAGGCATAGTTTCTACAAAAAGTGGTATCACCTTTCAAGTGAGGCAGTCCACAGGCTACTCACTTTCGTCTCTCTGCCAAATACCTCTAAGTAGGAGGAAAGGCTGCACCAATTGAGTCCAAAGAGATCCATTAGCTTTTATATCACTGGACTATTAAACTCAGATTACATGAACAACTTTTTGTGGGGTACTCTGGCGCTCAGAAGGGAAAAGGCAGTCCAGAAATTGACCCTATTGAGATGGATCATTGTGTAAAATAATGCTATGCATTGGCTAAAAAGGAGCCTCCTGAGGGCCTTCACACACATTCAACAAGAGTGGATGCTTCCACTGTGAGTTGGCCACAGATGTTCCAGTGGTGGACATCTGCCAGGCAGTTACATTGATGACCGTTCACGCCTCGACTAACAGGTCTCAAAGAGGGCCATTTTGTGCAGTCTGTCCTGGTGTGAAGTCTGCTGCTCAGACCCTCCACCTTTCTGGAGGTACTTCTTTGGAATCTATTCAAAAGGTAAGGAACCTGTGGTTGAAGTATTCATCAGAGGAACAGGTCACTTAGCTTTGGTATTGGCCTGTGTGGCGGATACTCTAACTGCAGATGTCTTTCTGCTCACCCACCTCACAATTCTGTTGGGAGGACTTATAGGTGTTAATAAGGTTCTATGCTAGATTTTGCACAGTTCTCATTCTATTTTTGATGGTCTGTCTAAGGACACAGAATGTGACAGTGTGCAGGGATGCCATCTGTAAATGGCCAATGCCATCACTTACAGAAGCAAGCCAAAGCTAACTTGGAGTCAGCTGGTGCTACCGATTAATGTGTGGGAACAATTGCTAAATGTTCTAGATCCAGTCTGGTTCCCGGGGGAAGCAGCATCTAAGTGTGATGTAATGTATATGGTATTTACCTGCACATGATGGCCAGAAGTGATGTGTTAGGAAGGTATAGAATTCTTCAACACCTACGAAAGCTTGTGTGAAGTCCACCTATATGTAATTTATCAGGAACATTGAAGTTACAATGTTATGAGTAAAGTATTTATGGCTTTCACTCAGAATTTATTCATTAGGAGTGTATAGAATTAATCTATTTTAGATGTTTTTTTAGTAATAACTGTGATTTAATTAGCCTTTCATTTGTATTTTCCATTAAAGGTATGTAGTGACAAAATTCCAGTTCTATAGTCGTGTTGAGATAGATTATGGAACATACAGTGTTCTTTAAGAGAACTTAGTCAGATTGTCAACTTTATCTCAATCGTTTGCAACTCATTGCTTTAATTTCTTTCTCCCAGTACTGCTATCTCATGAATTTCCTAATCTTCCTTATTCTCCCTTCATCCATTTCCCATTGTGCTCTCGGTCCCTACCTCCCTGTCTGACTCCTTCCTCCTCACTGTTCATATCCAATACTCTCCATCCTCACATTACCTTATTTACTTGCACTACCTAAGGCCATCATCAACACCTCTTGCCTCCTCATGCTCTTTAATCTTTAGGATTCCTTCTCACTGCGGAAACCCACACATATTTCCTCTTCATCTGGGCTCTCTCTTTTTCCATTTCTTCCCCTCTTCTTCACATCCTCTTCTTCCTCCTCACACTGAACCCGTCTCATATTCCTTCTCAATCTTCCTCATTCCATTCTTTATCTGTGTGCCCTGCTCAAATTCCATAACCCACATCTTCATCCTCTCAGTCCCTGGTTTCCCTTTCCGTTTTCCTCATCTGCTACCTTAAAATGCTCCTTCTCATACCATCAACTCTGGTGTTTCTCCTAAGCCTCTAACCTGCTTTTTTAATTCCTCATCATCTGGGGCCATATGTATGAGACTTCCAGTTTGCATTTCCTAAATACAGTGGCGTAACGAAAGTTGAAGGGGCCCCCCTGCAAGGTACTCAGAGGGGCCCCCGCTCTGGATTTAATCCGGAGGGCTACGGTGTGAGTACAGTGCTGAGGGGGCCCCCTGCAGCTTGCGCCCCACTGCACTGTGGGGGACGCAGGGCCTGTGTTACGCCCCTGCCTAAATAAGAAATTGCTATTTAAGAAATACAAATTGGAATGTACAAAAATTGTGATGTCTTAATAACAATTTCTACAGAGTCGCAATCACTATAGAAAATAGCTCTTTAGAAAATGCTTAACAATTTGTTCCTATGGGCCAAAAAGGCCAATAGATGCGAATGGTTTTGTATTTCCAAGGAAATGCAAAACCAAGGGTGCCATTGAGCTTAAGGCCCCCCTTGATGCACCCCCCAAAAAAGAGGTGCATGTGTAAAGTGCGCAAATACCCTAGGAGCAAGTGTGCTCTATGGCACTACCAAAACTGCAGTTTTGGGTGCCTTTCCTAATTTGCACATGGTTACCATCGTCTTGGAGTCAATGGTAATCGCATTTCCTAAATGCCCATTTCGTATTTAGGAAATGCTTTGTACTTGTGCTTAGGAAATCATGAATTCCTATTTGGAATATCCTATTTAGGGAATTGAAAAATGCTAGATAGAAATTGCATTTTTCAACAGTGTTTAGGCATTTGTACATATGGAAAAGCCGTATTGCGTTTGTCAATGGACAGAAATTGCGATTCGGTCTGTTAAGAAATGAAATTTCCTTTCGTAGATATGGCCAAAAGTCCCTTGTCCTCACACCCCGCCTAACCCATCTCTTCAAGCCTTTCACAGCCCAAGCATCTTCGTTCTTGCACTCAAACACCAATCATCTTTGCTTTGTGCTCCTTCACCATCCTCCTTACTTTCCCTCTTTCTTCTCACAATCACTAAATCCCAACGCTTCATTTTCTGCGGACACATCTTCAGTCTCCCCTCCTCACCATCTAATGGCAATTCAACATCCTTCTGACATTGTACAGTACTCTCTGTTTATGCTTCTGGATCTTCTTCCTCTCACATACTCCAGCTCCTACCTTATTTGCTCATCTCTTCATCAGCTATTCACATATCTCATTTTACCTTGCAATATTTTTCCTTACAGTCCCTGAACTGCCTCTTCAGATAAATTCCCTCATCCATCTCTTCACACATTCATCTCTACATTTAACTCTGTTTTCTTGCCACTGACTGGCCATTAGCAGTTTGAACTGACCTAGAGAGGGACAGCGATGGGGCACTCCACAGGTCAAGGGGCTCCTTGCCCTTCAACCTGTAGGTTCCATGTCAGAATATCAAGTACAAAGCTATTATCCTACAAAAATATTGTAGGCAGAATATAGACAACTACAATATTGTGGTGGGAAGTACATATTGATAAGCATTGATTAAATCTACATCTTTATACTTCATCAAGGTAGATATATGTGGAGTTAAACATCAGAAATATATAGTTACTTATACTATACATACGGTTGTATTATTGAACTATTCAATATTCTGGCTATAACATTTTGTAGGTCAATATGTATAACCATATATATTTTGACCATACCAACTCCCTCCCATGTTCTTATGGTCTATCAGGTAGCAGAACCTCGTCAAGGTTCAGGGTCAGTCTCTATAGTCCCACTCTGGGTCCCACTCCCCCACCTTCGCTCCATCTCTGACTCTAGAAGTAACTCCGCAAATATGTAGTAAGCTGGAAGGGTAGGGGCAAAGGTTGGACTGAAAAGAGCACTTGCCATTACCCCACCTCTCTACCCCTCTCCCATCCACTCCCAAGAAAAAGCTACTCACCAATGTTTCAATTCAGAAATACTGAAACAAGCCCTGGAGCGGAAAAACTGCACCATGAATGACATAAATGACCTGGTGGCAGTACATGGACGATGTACTGCAACATTGAACAGGCCGGTCCATTCCCCTGCACTGGAATTATGAATCCAGTGATGGTCAAAGTAGGAGTGTGTCATGGGGCACCATATCCCAGTTCATGAATTTTTGTGAAATAGATTGGCTTTGCTCCTTACTACACTCTCGTATAACGGGCGAAGATGCCTGCAAAGGGTAGCAGATTGTAAATCCTGGAGCTGGTTTCATTGTGGCTCGTGAAGTATTAGGAAATGATCTGAAACTGTGGATGCTTTAGTTCAGAATCCAATTGTAGTAGAAAAAGAATTGAGATCCCGGTGCAGTTTATAGCTGTCAGCACTACTGAAGAAACTCACAAATGTGACCACCACACAACTTTAGTGTCTGCTACTAAGTCTCATAGATTTGATGAGTGCCACAAATAGTATTTGCTGAACAATCTAAAGGCCTGTCACACAGCCTGTACTCTCACATGCAATTAAAATGCCTTTAACATCAGAGTGCCAAGTTCGCCCAAGGGCCTGTTGTTTCACAGTGTGCTTAACTAATTAATTTAACTTAACACAACATAACATTATGTATACATACACAATCTGGGGCCCTCTACACACTAACTATACTACTATAGACTAACATATCCACTGCTTAAATTAATTTCATATTTCACCATAATAATTGACCACTAATCCTTTATGGGTTCCGGAGTAGCCTGCTACTTGCCGGAAAAGCGATTTGATACCTCGTCAAGGTTAGTAAGCGCTATTTAAATGAAATTACAATTACAGAGGCAGTAGTCTGCATATACTCATTAAAACAGTGAGCCTAAAGACTCATAACATGCACATTCAGCCTCCAGCCTTTACAAATACTCAATTAGCCTGCAGTGTCATCTATTAACAAATGCACACATATGCACACACACGTATGTACATGCGCACATATGCAGACACACCTTCACCACAGCCACTTAACGCTCTTGCCTATTGCCCAGCTTGCCTCTGTTGGCCACAGGAAGGCTGGGACCTGGTTCTCTTAGTGACATCTTGCTGTTAGTTTCTTAGGACAACCCTGTGATTCTCTGGATGTCACTGAGCTGTTGGTGGTGTTAAGTAGCACTTCTGGAGGTGGGGGGACACCGGTGGTCCTCCAAGGATGACTGTCAGAACGATAAATCTGATGTTTCTTATGGGCTTGGTTGATGGCTGCCAGTTTTACCCAGTTGGTCCGGTTTGACTACAATCAGGTTATCCCTGAAGTCCTTTCGGTGACCTCTGGACAGTAAGTCCTTGTGGTCCTCTGAAGGGCCACTGCAGGCTTCTGGTGGTTTTTGATGGCTCAATGACATTTGGTGATGTGCTCTGGAGGGCCTCTGGGAAGGTTCAAATACCTATCAGATACCTCTCTGTAGTACTTCTAGGACCCCATGGAAAGTCATGGCCTCTCTCTTGGGGCTGTTGACGATGGGTGGTATGCCCAACTGTGATGTAAAAATGTGCTCATAACGGAGTAGTGTGCATCCTCTTGTATGTTGCACAATTCAACATTTATGATTATTTGTGTTATATAACGTATACAATGCTACAACAACTACTTCCCAGCACTTGCAGTTTAATCAACCAGGATCAGTGTGAAACAGAGAGAAGTATGGTGTGGAACTGCAAGATGGATAAGAAAGAAGGGTAGGCATTTGCATAGCAAGAACGAGTGATTTAGGCTTTGTTCCAGCACAGTAACTCTTTAATATTACTATTTGGTTCTTCTTCCATTGCATAGAGTTAGGAGCTTTCCGACCTTTTGGGTGAAGTATTTTGCGATATTTTGAATTTAGGCCGCAGAAAGACTTGCCGACCTCCGTATGTTCATTGATCATTGGCTGGCTGCATAATTGTATGGTAACTCTGGAGTTGATTGGTCTCTGCAGCAGTTAGGATAACTTTAAGTTCCAGAAATCACCATGATTTACACATTTCCCAGAGGAAAAGGGGACCCCTTATATTAATGAGCAACACATGGGGCAGGGGAGATATGGCCTGATGGTCAGAGCTGCTGGTTTAAGAGCCAGGAAACCAAGTTTGAGTCCCAGTGTTGGCTCAACATCCTGTGATACTGGGCAAATCTCTTTATCTTCCCCTTCTTTAAAAAACTAGACCTTGTGTAATGTAAGTTGGTGCTCATGTAAAGTGCTTCAATGTCCTTGGACTAAGTTCACAAGGTATAAAAACTCCAAAACAAAAACGTTAATAAGCAGAAAATACAGCTTTCCATGTGCACTACAAGAACTTTACAAGGTATTGTTTTAGTTACAGAATGTTTTGCCTGTAATATTAAAAATGTGAGACATGCACAAAGCAGCATCGACAAAGGTTTATGATATCTTGTAATGCAAGCACGTCATCTATTATAAGGCCCAGTATCTTTAGTGTAATAAATGGAGTTACTATTGCCAACTTGCTGACACGTAGATATATAGTTCTAGAAATCTGTGTGAGCGGACAATGGGTCTCTTTAAAAAGGTGTAAAGATTAGGGTTTTAATTGGGCCTGGGCAGAGTTCACTTGTGCGGAACTCCGTTAAGTGACAAAAAAACTCTGCCGTGCTACACAGAGTTCAGCAAGCGGCAGAGTGTGTTACTTTGCACCGTTCGTGCTGCTTTTTAGCTTCGGGTGTTTGTCTTGCAATATAAAATCAGCATTGAGGGCACCATGTGCAGTGCAAAAGGGTGCTGCTTCTTTCTGCTTCTCGAGTAGAAGTTCTACTCGAACTACAGCTTTCTCTACGCGAATGGATGGTTTCTCAATGCGAGCGGTGGCGGCCATCTGTGACTGCCAGCATTATGAAATCTCGCTGGGAGGTGGTCTAGCATTAGATTTTCCTCTCTTGCCAACTTTACGTTGGCGAGCGCGAGTGAGAAAAAAACTCCACTACGGGGAGCAGAGTTTTCGGAACTTTGTGTGCTCTGCAGAGTACAGAAACCTCTACAAACTCCACGAACGAAGCGGAGTTCACTGCCCAGGCCTTTGTTTAATACAGCCAACAGCTATGTGACTGTGCATTTTATGTGCATTTTTGCTTTCATGTTGTGTGAACTCCACTCCTTAAAGTAAGTTAGAGTATACCAGCAGGTACAGACCTTTGGTGATGCAGTAGACTTGTAGAGGAGAGTTCTTTCTCTTGTTGATTCAGCGACTGTCAGAGGTGGGTGTGGCAGGGGCCGCTCTGAAGTGGCTTAGGTCATTTCTCGACGGCCGCTCATACCAGGTTTGGGAAGGCAGCAATCGGACTACATCTATCCCCCTCCAGTGTGGGGTGCCACAGGGCTCCTCTCTTAGCCCTACATTGTTCAATGTATACATGGCCCCCCTGGAGGATGTGGTGGCCCCCTATGACATGAAGATCATCAGTTATGCGGATGATACGCAGTTGGTGGTCGCCTTATCTCAACTGGTAGAGAATCCCGATTTGCTGCACTCCTGCCTGTCGGAAGTTCACACCTGGATGGACGATTCAGCTCTTAAGCTGAATGGTTCAAAGACAGAGATAATGTTGCTAGGGAATAAAATCCCCTCACTCCCACCGACCAGCTGGCCTAGCTGTATGGGTGATCTCCCAAGCACGAAAGAGGAGATTAAGAGCTTGGGGGTCTGGTTAGAACAAGATCTGTCGTTCAGAACCCAAGCTAAAAAAACTGCTGGAGTTTGCTTTGCCCTGTTGACGTACGGTCAGCCCGCAAAATTTTCCCTCTTCTACCCTTATCATCCAGGAAGTTGTTGATTCAGGGGCTGATAACATCGAGACTCGACTATAGTAACGCCATCTTTTTGGGTGCTCCTGAATCCACCTTCAACAAACTTCAGCAGGTTCAAAATGCGGCAGCAAGGCTGCTCATGGGCATCCCCAGAACCCAGTCAGCCAGACCTGCCTTAAAGGCACTGCACTGGCTCCCAGTGCGGGAAAGAGTAAAATTTATGGCACTTTGTACAGCCCACAAAATTCTTCAGGGGGCAGGACCCTCTATATTGAGGAATCTAGCGGTGCCATATAAAGCGAATAGAACGCTGCGTTCCGATCAGAAACATCTTCTCCTAGTCCTTAGAGTAAAGAGGGCACGTACGGGCGGGAGATGATTCTCGGTTAACACAGCGATGCTGTGGAACTCCCTACCTTTAAAATTACGTGCTGAGACCTGCACTTTGCGCTTTCGTAAAGGTCTTAAAACACATCTGTTTCCTGCTTGATTGCACCTAACTGGCCGTTTTATTATGTGTTGGTGTCCGGATAAGCGCTGGGATGCCCGAGGGTAACTGCGCGCTATATAAAATTTTAAATAATAATAATAATAATCTTCAGTTTAGGTGAATAGACCCATAAACCTGTCGTGTACTGGGACAACGCTGAATGATTTTGTCTAAACTGCTGCACACCGATGCTGATTGACCACTGCTTTAAACTTTGCTTTATTAATTTTTAAACTGTTCTTTTTTGATTATCATCGAATTTTCGCATCAGATACAGCTCTCTGTTGATGTCCACCTGGCAGGACAAATACATAAACGTAGAGACAATTAGGGAAGCATGGGGCACCTGCAGGTGACAAAATGTCAGACATATAAAATACTTTAGAAAACAACTTGTTTTATGAGATGATATCACTTCTGATATCGCTATGTATTTAGTGCTGTATTTTGTCTTACGCCGCAGGCATTTGAGGCAGAACTGAAGCAGAATGCAGGCAGATTGCAGGCGCTGAAGGACACCGCGCGGGAAGTTTTTGAGAAATATCCCGATGCTCCCGAAGCTGCCAAGTGGAAGCAGATGTTGGCCCAGATAGGTATGTGGACAATTTTCCCGAATGTTATCAGAGCTCAAGTTGCAGTGACTGATTTACCCTCACAGTCACATCTGAGGACTTACTGAATCCCTTTTTCGTTATCATTTGAATATTTGATTTACATTCATGAACCTCCTACTTAGATAATGCAGGTGACTTAGAAGTGTCCTTTCGTGAAATGCAGTGTCACAACATTATTTCTGCGTTCAATGTGCAATTTTACTGCGCAAGGTGTGTGTCTTACGTCTGCTTTACGTTCTGATGCCTTTTATTTGGGTTGTGGAGTGACTAGTGATTATCAGTGGTGGGTATTGGGAATGTCCTATCCTGTGATGCTGGGCCTCGTGAGCCTGTTGTGTTCAGGAGGCTAGAATGTCCCACCGACAAGGTGGTTTGTGAGGAATTTGTGCAGGGAAAATACTTCACTTTCAGAATTGTGCAGGTCGGAGTGGTTTAAAGGCACATTACTGCAGTACCTTCCATCCCGAGGTGCAGAGCTTGGAATGGGATGGAAGTAAGGCTCTTGGTAAATACCGCCCACCGTGGTATTGGTATTTACGGGTGCAGTATTACATGCCAGTAGCAATGGCCTATGTCTGGATAGGCTGCCCTCTTAATCATACTGGACTTGTAGCAATGGGGGACACCCTTATACTACTTTGTTATGTAAAGTTCAAGTTCAAGTTCGGGCATTTATAAAGCGCACTACTCACCCAGAGGGACTCAAGGCGCTTGGACACCTCCTGTTAGCTCAACAAATGTAATAGAAATGACTCCAGAGATTTAAAAAAAGATTCTGCTTTCCCCTTCTCAGTCGTAATTGCAGACTTTCTCCTTAGTGTCCAGACTTGGATCTAAATGTTGTTTTAGTTTGTGCTGTTTACTCCTTTTATTAAAGCCAAACTGTATTAGCTTTGTGTTTCACATTGGCCTTCAGTTACAGTGGGCGAACTGCACACTCAGTGTGTAATGAATAGCTGGATTGCATTAATTCAGGGTTAAAAGAGGCTTCCTGTTGGGATATGATTCCAGCCCTGGTGCTGCTGACTGCAGGAAATGGCTGTCGTATACCTTGGCGAAGTGGCTGTAGTCCATGTGAACGTGGCTCTGTGTGCATTAGGCTTCCGCTCCTTGTCCGGCTCACCTGGGTTAACACAAACACTAGCATTCACCTCTTTTTTTTACAACATGCGACAGCAGCAATTTACACCTACACTTCTTGGCTCATACATGTTCAGTTAGAATGACAGCCTTGTGTTTTGTGCTGCAGATTCCAGGTGGGAAGAGCTCAGTCGCCTGGCAGCTGAAAGGCAGCACAAGCTGGAGGAGTCATCCAATCTCCTGGCCCAGTTCCAGTCTGCAGAAGCCCAGCTGAAGCAGTGGCTTGTTGAGAAGGAGCTGATGGCCAGTGTGCTTGGGCCACTCTCAATTGACCCCAACATGCTGAGGACACAGAAGAAGCAGGTTCAGGTGAGTGCTCCGCGTAGCTGCTCGAGGCCTCTTCACAGGTGCTTAGTTTGCTGTCGCTGGCTCAGTAAGATTGATAGAAACATGATGAATGCTCAGCAAACAGAAGCTTTTACCTATACCGGTTGGTAAACAGAGGCAAAGTTCTGTTTGTTAAGATTTGTGATAAAGGGAGAGGTGTGGCGCGTCGGCCAGAGATGCTGACTCCGGGGCATGTGGCTTGTGGCTCAATAGCCAGCAGCAGCTCAGAGCAGCATCATGAGAATCTGGGCAATAGTTCACTTAAACTCTCTGACGGACCCCAGCTCCTTGAACCCCTTAATGGATGACATGTGCATGCTCTACACATAGGAATTATTATTATTTTTATTATTATTACAGTGATCCTAGTTTTCTCTGAAATATTTACTTGTCTTTGAGACAATATGTACTTTCTAGGTGCACAGTGAGGATGTGGTTTATGCATTCTATGTAACCCAAACACATTGCTTTCCAGCACATTAACTACTAGTCACCGGTAATAACCAACTCAACAGTTCTCGCTATATTGACATGAGTATGTGCATGATGTGTTAGGTGAGGATACAAGAAGCTTTTCCGTCTTCCCTCTACTTAAATTTGACCTGCACCTTTAGCAGAGATTTCTGCAGATGTTGCTTTAACCCACAGGGTGATCCATTTATTTTGTATTTTATCTGAAAGACAAAACAGTGTTTTTCACATAATCAATATCATCACAGTGTCACTGTACTTGTTCAGTACAGTTCATACAGACATAAGACAACAATATGAAATGAACGGTGGAGTCGTTGATCAGACCTTGCAACACCTCAGTGTATGTATTCTGGTGGCCTTGTTTAGCAGTTGTTGCACAGATGTTTGCTTAATATAAATAAATAATTTACCAGGGACAGCATCAGAACAGAACAAAAGAGTGATCATGTCCACAAATTCACATTCTTAGACATTCAAGTAGACTTGAGTCCATCTATGACTGAAAACAATCCATAGGCTAGTCTAATATCCTTGTGAGACGTTAATTTACTTTGACACACGTGTAATCCTTAATATTGAGTATTCTGCGTGTGCCCATTTTCATACTTGGTGCAGGCAATCATTTGATAGGGCTGGTGATGACTTAGTAAACGTGGTTACAGGGAAAGCATGTCCCAACCAGCAGAGGGCGATGGCATTCCAACAGCTCCTGCCTTTTTTCAGTCCACTCACCCTCTGTCTGTAAGAGTTGCAATGAAGCTCTTGGGTATGATGGCATCCTCAGAGCAATTGTGCCTCACACCAGATTGTACATGACCCAATCTGGTGTGGATAAAGACCGGCTCTCAGCTCTCTCTGCAGTGGGGAAGCTGCAACAACCTGTTGCTCGGCAGGCCTTTCTTAGAGCCAATCCCGTAGGTTACCATTAACACTGATGCACTTGGTGGAGTGCACATCTCGTCATCGTGAATTTGCAAAGTATCTAGACCTCTCATTAACAGGTCAACATATCAACTACGTACCGCTGACGGCCATCCATCGAGATCTCAAAGCCTTCTTCTACACACTTGTTTAGAGAAAGGTGGTCCACATAAAGACGGACTACTTGACAGTTATGATTACATACAGAAACAGGGGGAACCCACTCCTCTCAGCTTTCTTCACTAACACAAGATATCTAGCACTGGGCAATCGCCTACAGCATCCTCTGCTTGAAGAACACCTACCAGGGGTGGACAATGACTTTTCGGGCCTGTGGGCAAGACCGCCCTGGTACTCAATGCTCCTGGAGCTCTCAATTATTCTCCAAGAGAAGCTGTTATAAAGTCTGGACCTTATCACACACAAACGCAGCCAAACCAGGCATCCAAATCGGAAGCTGAGTTCTTAAAGTTTTGCTACCTTAGGTACCCTGAGGAGTGTATGGCCATAATGTGTGAGGCATGTAGGTCTACTACTTGTGCATGTTATACAGCCAAGTGGAAGAGATTTGTCCACTGGTGCATCTCCAAGCAACTAAACCCCTTCAAAGTCAAATTCAAGACATGATCTATTACCTTTTATACGTCTGAAAGGCAGGTTTGGGGTATACCCCTTCACGCCTCCACTTAGCCGCTGTAGCGACTTATATGCAGAACGGATAACACTCATCACTCTTCACTATTCTGGTGGGGAAGGCATTCATGAAGGGACTCAAAAGGGTGAAACCCCAAAAAGCACTTCTAGCCCCATTGTGGAACTGTAACGTAGTACTCCTAAGTCATATGGGGCTGCCTTTTGAACCCCTCCACTATTGCAACTTACAGTTTTTTTCTTGGAAAGTGGCTTTTCTCAAAGTAATTTCTTTACTCAGGCACATCTGCAAGTTATAAGCACTCGCCACTCATGGACTGTTCGTACACTGTCACAAGGAGAGGGTAGTCTTTAAGACTAACCACAAATCCCTATCCAAGGTAGTGTACTCTCTGCCGACAGAGGGAGGACTGTTTTGAATTTGTTAATTCAAGAAGCCAAATATATATTACGGGGAAGAGAAATTATAATTGATAGATGCATGTGGAAAGCTGTTTAACATGTTATCAGATGGTGAAGATCAAACATCAGCAGACGTTTAAGATGTAAATCAGCCACTGTAAATGCCCTTTTCTATCGCTCTGTGCATACCTTCAGAACTAGATTTTTAGTGCCCTTTACTTGCCCATTGAAAACAATTAATGGCCTCCGTTTGGTAAAACCATGTGCCCATAGATTCTATCATATCTTGGATAGCAGTATTGTACAAACCCTTCTTTTTAGCAATGAAGTCTGTAGTTGGTACCTTCCTACATGTTTATAATTTAAAGAGTTGGGCTACATCTATTTCCATACAGTTATATCACACTTTCTTTGTTTTTTGATAATAAGTCATTGGGGCTGCTAAAGTTGCGGCCGCCAACAGCCTTGCTTTCCCTATTTATTAGTGATGTGTCTTAAGTAGCCCTTACGATTTTATGCTTTGTCCCCGGCTTCGTTCATTTTCTTCAACTCCTCTGAGACTGTTCCCTAATAAGTAGCAGCACTCCGAGCGACACTGTCACTATAGTTTTTTTTTAATGCTACATTTTTTAAGATGTGATAATCCAGCTTTTCCCACAATACGGTTTTGCAAATACTTTGCCAAAATAAAACAAACATTGACACAGGCAAAAGGCTGGTGGCCACTGTCAACCTTTTTAACTTTGCCCATGCTTGTTTTCCTTGGGCAGACCATGACTTAGATGTCGTATTTGGGTTATAGGGTCCGCCTGGTTGTTTTTTAAAAATTTTGTTCTGAGTTATTTTGGTTTTACAGGGTTAGTCCTTCTGTTCCGCTAGTTCTGTTCTCTTTGAGTTGGAAGGTTATCCCCGCTCTCTGCCACGACCACACCTGCATTTGCTGCGGTGCATGTTTACGCGGTGTAGTGAAGGCGGCGAATGTCTGTCACAAACAGAACATGTCACGGAGAGCCTCTGAAAAAAAAGTAAAGCTTTGAAAAAAATTAACAAAAGCCCGTGCCTGATGCATGCCTCTGCCCTTACTAAAACTTTAGGAGTGCACGAAAGACAGTGACTAAAACAAAGCCTGCAAGAGTGCTGGTGCACATTCGAGTAAGGGGGTAGTTGTATAACACTATTGTCTTTATACTTCTGCCTTGATGTTTGAGGTCTGCCTTTCGGTTTAAATTGCAAGTGAGAAAACACAGCATTGTCTTCTCTCCAGACAGAGGAACAAAGCAGAGTGACCGCAGCAAGCACACTTACTTTACCTAGCAGCTGTAGCGTTGTAAATGTATCTTCTCCTTTTCCAGAAGTCAGCGTGACCCTGACCTTTTTCTGCACTAAAATTGGAATGCTTAAAATCTTTTCGTTGTATTTTTGAAGTTTATTTAAAGAGGAGGTTGGGTCAAAGGTCACTTAAGGAAAGTACAGTGGTGGCAGGTGGGCTCCAGGAACAGAGCCCAAAGACACTCCTTTTAGAGATAAATGAGAAAAAAATATCAGCTTGATTCCTGCACGTTTGGGGTTGTTTTTGGCGCGTGGTGTCTAATAATGCAAGCAAGAGTCCCACAGCAGAGCACTGAGAGAGCGATGGAGAATCAGAGGAAGCTGAACACCCTCTCTAGTACTGTCAGAGAACTGAGGTGGGCCACGGGACCTTTTGGGGGATACTGACTGGATTGTCTTCCGCTTCAGCACAGCAGTTTGGGAGATGCCCTTCAGAAGGACAGGGCATCCAGGCACGCTTACATCATGGCCCTGTTCATTGAACAATATTTTTTCTTATGGAGTGAGTCTGATTTAGGCCTGGAAAGTGAAATGTATGGTTGATTGACAAACCATTAAGCAGATGTAATTCCATCTGGCACATGCCTGCAAAGCCTACTTCATCATACATTAATTAGCAGTAGTTTGTATCTGAAGTTACATGAGGGGTTTTATCAGAAAAGTGGACAAAAATGTTGAGCACCAGTTCAGTCATACATTAGTGGTGAGTCACAAATATTTGTAAAGAGATTCCCTACACATTTCAGAACATCTAGTTTGCGTCTGATAATTACATGTGCCATTTGCTACTCTAGTGTTTGTCAATTATGTCGCATGTGGCAAAAACTCTCCCATATGCATCTTTTCCCTGTTGTTACCTTTGCTATAAAACCTCTTAAATTAATGAAGTCCAAAGAATCATATTTTTTCTCTTCCTCCAGTTGAGGGGTATTTTAAGGGTCTTCATTTTGCTAGCTGTGTTTAAGTTATATCAGGCTCCTTCATGATGCCCATCTCAAACTTGTTTTTTACTATTATTACTAAGATGATGCTGTAGAACTTATATTCGGGTACACGTTAAAATATCTCAAACATTTTAAGCGTTCAAAAATAAATAAGTATTACTAATATTTACAATATGACTTAAAATATAATAGCATGTCTTCCTGTGCTACTGACTTTACAATTACATCGAAGGCTAACACTATGTGAAATTGATTTAGAGCAACCCATGACCATAAAAATGAGTTAGACCTCCTATGTTCACCTGCTCATCTGGGAGGTGAAATAATCCTACTCAATCCCGGAATATGAGGGGAGGGAGGAGAACCATACCCTCCTTTTTATGGAACTGTATGGAATTATAAAGAACACAAATAATTGGTCATCACAATTATGCAGTAATAATTATTAACATAATAGGGTGCTTTTAGATATCATGAAGCCATAAAAATATCAAAGATTATCCCTCGATATATATATATATATATATATATATATATATATTACCTACTGGCAGTCGCCAGTAGGTATATATAGTTAGGACCTAGTTACCATAGGAAATTCCGAACATTCTATAGGGAATAACTTTGGCGCCGATTGAGGGATCTGCCTGTAATTTTCCTTAAATTTGCCTCGCTGCGCTCCGCTCCTTCCCTGAAAGTTTCGGCGGGATTCGTTTAGCGGGGGCCGAGAAAAAAGGGGGGACCCATAACGTGTTTTACCCATGTTAATTTCCATAGGGACATTCTGACAAGGCTACAGCTCGAACGGCTGAACGGAATTATACCAGATTTGGCAAAATGGTAGGGACTGGTATGCAGCAGTGCCTTTTGTATGTTTGGTGTAAATCCCTCCAGTAGATCTTGAGAAAATTGAATTTGAAATTTTTCAAATGGCATTTTCTATGGGACCTTTAGACACGGCTACAGCCCGAACTGCTGAACGGAATTACACCAAACTTGGCAAAATGGTAGGGACAGGTATGCAGTAGTGCCTTTTCTATATTTGGTGAAAATCCCTCCAGTAATTGTTGAGAAAATGAATTTGAGCAAATTATATATCTATACGTGCTCAACATTCTATTGGGAATAACTTTGGCGCCGATTGAGGAATCTGTGTGTAATTTTCCAAAATTTTGGCCAGCTCTGCTCTGCTCCTTCCCTGAAAGTTTCGGGGGGATTCGTCAAGCGGGGGCCGAAAGGGGGGTCCCAAAACGTGTTTTTCCCATGTTTATTTTCTATGGGACCTTTAGACATGGCTACAACCCGAACGGCTGAACGGAATTACACCAAACTTGGCAAAATGGTAGGGGACAGGTATGCAGTAGTACCTTTTCTATATTTGGTGAAAATCCCTCCAGTAATTGTTGAGAAAATTGAATTTGATCAGATTATATGTCTATATGCTCTCACCGTACGCGCACCGTGGATTGGTGTCAGTACAACGCGATGTATTACAACGCGTTCCGTTACAACGCGATTTTTACATCGCAAATACCATTACAATGCATGCCATTACAACGCATGGCATTACATAGCAGATACTTTTACAACGCATGGCATTACATCGTAAGTATAGGTAAGTATATCTTTTTTTTTAAAAATGTAATAAAGTTAATTAAATTAATTTAAAATAATAAAAATAATATAACATTTTTAAAACAGTAATTAATTTAATTATAGTAATTTAAAATAATATAATTAATGATATATAAAAAATTTATAAATAGAAAATAATATAATGTTTTTAATTACAATAAATATAATTATAATTTAATTAAGTTATAAATAATACATAATATAATTATATTTAATAAAATTAAAAGAATTTTATTAATTAAACATTTTTAAATAATATAATTTAATTATAATCGTTTATTAATATAATTAAATTAATAATAAATTAATTTAATATATTTTAAATAATACAATTAATGATATATAAAAAAATTATAAATAGAAAATAATATAATGCAATTAATTACAATAAATATAATTATAATTTAATTAAGTTATAAATAATACATAATATAATTATATTTAATAAAATTAAAAGAATTTAATTAATTAAACATTTAATTTAATAAATTTAATTTATATAAAGTCGTAATACCCCTGTACCCCAAAACCCAAACCCTGCCCTAAAACCTAAAAACACCCCTGTACCCCAAAACCCAAAACCTTCCCTAAAACCTAAAAACACCCCTGTACCCCAAAACCCAAACCCTGCCCTAAAACCTAAAAACACCCCTGTACCCCAAAACCCAAACCCTGCCCTAAAACCTAAAAACACCCCTGTACCCCAAAACCCAAACCCTGCCCTAAAACCTAAAAACACCCCTGTACCCCAAAACCCAAACCCTGCCCTAAAACCTAAAAACACCCCTGTACCCCAAAACCCAAACCCTACCCTAAAACCTAAAAACACCCCTGTACCCCAAAACCCAAACCCTACCCTAAAACCTAAAAACACCCCTGTACCCCAAAACCCAAACCCTGCCCTAAAACCTAAAAACACCCCTGTACCCCAAAACCCAAACACTGCCCTAAAACCTAAAAACACCCCTGTACCCCAAAACCCAAACCCTGCCCTAAAACCTAAAAACACCCCTGTACCCCAAAACCCAAACCCTGCCCTAAAACCTAAAAACACCCCTGTACCCCAAAACCCAAACCCTACCCTAAAACCTAAAAACACCCCTGTACCCCAAAACCCAAACCCTACCCTAAAACCTAAAAACACCCCTGTACCCCAAAACCCAAACACTGCCCTAAAACCTAAAAATACCCAAACACCCCAAAACATATACATCAGTACCCCAAAACATATACTCCTATACTCATACTTATTTTAAAAAATACTTAAATTAATATATTTAATTTATAATATTTAAAAACGAAATAAATATTTTTTTATAATTAATAATAATTAAATCAATAATAACATATTAAATAAAATTTTAAAAAAAATTAAATACTTACCAATACTTACGATGTAATGGTATGCGTTGTAATACCATCTGCTATGTAATGCCATGCGTTGTAATGGCATGCATTGTAATGGTATTTGCGATGTAATAGCTGCGTTGTAACAGCATTACGTTGTAAAAGATGCGTTGTAGCGGTAACACACCGCGCACCGTACGGTACGCGTACCGTACGCGTACGTGCGCGTACCCTTACGTGCGCGAGCGAGTTTCTGATTGGCTGGCAGTCGACTGTCAACATTCCAAACTGTCCAAACCAGGAAGTGTTGGCCACCATCTTGATTTTCAGGAGAACTGAGGCACAAGAGAGCCCAAAACAAGAGTGGAAAACACGAAAAGGGGGCAGGGTAGAGACCCCCCAACCCTCTAGCCCTTCTCAGGGGGTCCCAAAAGGACTCCCAAGGGCAAAAAAAACAACAAAAAAACAAATAGCGGGGTACGCGCACCTACGCGTAGGGTACGCGTACCGTGTGCGTACCCCGCGATTTAAAAAAAAAAAAAATGTTTTGCACTTGGTGGTCCTTCTGGGACCCCCTGAGAAGGGCTAGGGGGTCAGGGGGTCTCAACCCTGCCCCCTTTTCGCGTTTTCCACTCTTGTTTTGTGCTCTCTTGTTCCTCACTTCTCCTGAGAAACAAGATGGCTGCTCAGGTGGTCCCAGAAGTATAATAACATATATAAATGTTATCCGCTAATAGAATTAGCATTTACAAAACCTTTGAAATTTATTGAAAAAATATAGCTTTCACGTCTGATATAGTTAGGAATTAGCATTTAAAAAACCTTGCAAATTCACTGAAAAAACCATAGGTTTCAAGCCTAATATAGTTAGGAATTTTCATTTAAAAAACTTTGCAAATTCACTTAAAAAACCATAGGTTTCAGGACATATATAGTTAGGAATTAGCATTTAAAAAACCTTGCAAATTCACTTAAAAAACCATAGGTTTCAGGCCTTATATAGTTAGGAATTAGCATTTTAATAACCTTGCAAATTCACTTAAAAAACCATAGGTTTCAGGCCTTATATAGTTAGGAATTAGCATTTAAAAAACCATTGAAATTGCTCCTATATAGTTAGTTGTACTAACTATATTTTGCGCACCCGCAATCCACTGCTGATGATGTCACATATTACATCATTCATGACATAGTCAGTGGCATCACTGATGACATCACTGAAGACATCTCAAATGACATCACTGATGACATCACTGATGACATCTCATTTGACATCACTGATCACATCACTGATGATATCATTCATGTGATAATACGATGCACCTCCTCACACTCTAATATAACCTTTGATACACCCAGTGTTAAATACAGACTACCATTCTTGAAACCATTGACACACCAGTACCAGTTACTACATACGCACTCACTGATTCCTAGGTCTACACACACATTCACTCATTCACCCATAGAATCACTCATATATACAGTCACTCATCAATACAACACTATCATATGCACTCATACACCTATCCAGACACTCACACACTGCCACTCATCCATGGAGTTACTCACACACCTAGTCAGTCATGCAAAGAATCAATCACACTTCCATTTCCTCAACAATACAGTTATGCACACAACACCTTACTTATTCAAACATAAAGTAACACATACTTACTCTCTTATACAATCACTGATACAAGTACACAATGATCCATATAGCCACTCGCACATTCACTGGCTCTCATGTATAGTCATTTATATATGCCAACTCTCAAATGCACTGTGTTTTACACATGTGCTTACTTGCACATGTAGCACTGAGATATCCATTCACTCACCAACACACCCATGCACACAGTCAACCGCCCATATAGCTGTTTCCACATGCACTCTTGAACTCAAACACCTAGTGAATCAACTGCTCACACATCTATGCACAGAGTCACACACCTCCCAGCCACCCACACACACACTCAGTCTCCCATTCAAATACTTGGGCAACCAATCAATAACCCATATAGCCACTCCTATAGCTACTGATCAACACATGCAGCAGCTTACACAACAACAGACATACTGATGCACACATTCAGACAGTTTAGTCACTAACCCATGCATTTAGTAAGACACATTTAATCACTCACTCATACAGTCAGTCACGCACCTACTAAATCCTTCATCCAGACACTTATACATCCACTCATTCTTCAATATGTAAAACATATTTAAACTTTACAGAAACACACAGTCACTGGATGATGTCATCATTGATGTCAAATGAGATGTAATCAGTGATGTCATCAGTGATGTCATTTGAGCTGTCATCAGTGATGTCATCAGTGATGTCACTGACCATGTCATGAATGATGTAATATGTGACATCATCAGCAGTGGATTGCGATTGCGCGAAATATATTTAGTACAACTAACTATATAGGAGCAATTTAAATCGTTTTTTAAATGCAAATTCCTAACTATATAAGCCCTGAAACCTATGGTTTTTTAAGTGAATATATATATATATATATATATATACATATATATTGCGCGCTCAAACAGTTCCAGTAAACTTACCAGTTCCGCTCACGGGTGGGTCGAGGTAGGGCTCCCGGTCACCCTGTAAATTCAATCCAAATTACCATTGTAAAGAAAGGAACGTACTCAACACTCCAAAATTGCTGGTGCACGTAGAATTTAATGGCAGGAAACAACGCGTTTCACCTTTCGGCTTGATCACGTTTCAGCCGTGAATACCCCCACAGTGTGTCCATTTACTTCATTATTAAACATGAAAATAGGACTA
Source organism: Lissotriton vulgaris (assembly GCF_964263255.1). Taxonomy (NCBI): domain Eukaryota; kingdom Metazoa; phylum Chordata; class Amphibia; order Caudata; family Salamandridae; genus Lissotriton; species Lissotriton vulgaris. Next base: position 433,059,515 of record NC_141694.1, on the reverse strand, counting down.
ATCCCCATTGTGTCAATCAAACAGTGCAAATTCATGGCAGCCATTACTGACTGGTATAAGTAATACAACAAGGCTTCCACTCTCGTGCCTTGCACTACCTATTGCGCAAAGTGTAAATGTAGACATGCCATTTGCATTATTACACAAATAAACATTGGTATACCTTATTGCATTTTAGGATAATTGCGATAAATAAAGATCATGCAAAACCCATTTCCCATCAATGTCGTGAATGCTTGTATTCAATCGTTCAGCCTACGTTTGAGATGTCGCAATGTTATAACACAATGTCATTGTTTTCGCTTTGGTTGTAATATATCAACAATTAATTGTCAACCAAAAGTGCGTCAGCGTTTGCATTCATATGGTGAAGTCCCGCCCTAGTGGGCATATATTATTGCATTAACAGATTTGTTACTTGTTTTCAATAAAGTTATATCTGTGTCACCAATGAATGTCAACTATATTATGTTTTCATTCGCATACCAGAGCTCCGCCCTAGTGGGAATACGACATTGCAGAGTCCCGCCCTAGTGGGCATATAACATTGCATTCACCAACGTGTATGTTGCTGAAGTCCCGCCCCAGTGGGCAAGCAGCATTGTTAGAACAAAGTATTTGCACAGTGTTTCAATATTCATGATCCATGTAAAGTTCTAGAGTTTGTTTCACAGTAATGGTTCAACCATTCCATCAGAGAGCCTATAAAAACATTAAAAATATAAAATCAGACACCTGGAAGACAGTTTACAGATTCTTTTAATTTCATTCATATAATTGTATTATGCAAGGTGAACTGCTAGTTCCTCATTTGAATTTAGCCCATTCGGGGTCATGCATTCGAAGTCTATTATGTATCTCGACTCCAATTTGCGTAAAGCCAGCTTTCTGTCACCTCCACGAATTCCCATATCCACCATATCTATTACAACCATTCTCAATTTGTTTACATTCTGAAAATGATGTTCGTAAAAATGGCGTGCCACAGGGTACTGTTCATTATGGTTTTTAATCGCCCTGAGATGCTCCATTACTCTCTTTTTGCCTGTATGTATTGTGCTACCTACGTACCACCTGTCGCAAGGACAGATGAGTACATAGACACAATACATGGTGTTACATGAGAGTGGTTTACGGATGGCAAATTCTCTGCCCGATGTGGGGATAGTTAGATTTACACAGTCCACACTGTTCCGACATGCCTTGCATTTCCTGCAACATCTAAAGCCTGGCTTCCCCTTTGTAGGACTTTTACTGGTAACAGAGTTGTGGCTTATTTCATCTTTTAGAGATCTACATTTGCGAAATGTAATCTGAGGGTTTGTGTTCAGATGTGATTTGAGGTGATTATCAGTTAAAAGGACATGCCAGTGTTTGTTAAAAATCTTTTTGATTTCATGGGCTTGTCCTGAGAAAGTGGTGATAGATCTTACTTTCTCCTCCTCGCTGGCAATTCGATTGGGATTGAGCAATTCATTTCTGACAGTGGCGTCTGCCCTATCACATGCCTGCCTGATGGTTTTGTTTCTGTATTGCCGTTCCTTGAAACGGTTGCACATTCTCTCCCTTTCAAGTTCATATGCAGCATTGGTGTTACAGTTTCTTTTGGCCCGGAGTAGTTCCCCGTAAGGTATACTATCCACTAGATTCCGGGGGTGGGCACTCCTTGCACTTAAGAGGCTATTTCCAGCAGTCTTCTTACGAAAGAGACTGGTGTTTATAGTCTCTCCTTGAATTTCCACTAGTACATCCAGTACGTGTTCTGTTAGTACTATGTTCATTTTGTTATTATTGAGGAGCTGCACAAACTTCTTGGCTGTCTCAATAGTGCCATTCCAAATCATAAAAATGTCATTGATGTACCTAAGCCACAGGACCACTTCGTTGTTGAATTCCATGTACTGCGTGGACACCTGCTCCTCCCACCAGCCCATGAATAGGTTGGCATAACTGGGGGCGAAGCAGGTGCCCATCGCTTTACCCTGTGACTGTTGGTACATCTTGTCATCAAAAATGAAAAATTTATTAGTTAGACAGAAAAAAATTAATTCTGTCAACATTTTGGAATGGTTTGAAAAGGAGATGGATCTCATTTTCAAAAAATGCTCAACCGCTGCAATTCCTACGTCATGTCGTATACACGTGTATAAGCTACTCACATCCAGAGTAACTAATGTATACAAGGGTTCCCAGTGAATTCCTTCAATGATTTTTAGGAAGTGGTTTGTATCTTTCAGGTAGGCTGGAAGGGCGATCACAAAGGGTGGTAAATAGTGATCGATGTACTGTGAAGTATGTTCCAGCAGAGATCCCATTGATGAAACAATGGGTCTCCCGGGGGGGTTTATTGCATTTTTGTAGAGTTTGGGTAAGAGATAGAGGATGGGGGTCTTAGGATGTTCACATTTTAGATATTTGTATTCCTCCCATTCCAAAAGTCCTTTGTCTCTGTAATCGTGAAGCAGATTGTCAAAAGCAGTTTTTGATGATTTTATGTCTGCAGGGGTACAGATTTGATAACAGGTGGTGTCTCCTAGTTGTCTATAGCCCTCTAACAGATATTTCTCTTTGGCGAGCACCACTATGTTTCCCCCTTTATCTGCATTACGGATTACAATCTCAGTATAAATTTTTAAATCATCTATTGCCTGTCTGAGTACTGGTGATAAATGTTTCTTATTGTTAGGCATTTTTTTGGTTCTTAGTTTTTTGATATCTGATAACACTTCTTTTTCAAAGACCTCCACAGTTTCACATACAATATTTGGTAAAAATTTGGATTTGGATTGAAAATTACTCCCTGGGTTCACATCAATATCCTCACGGTTCAAAAAATCCTCTCTGACAGTGTCACCTGAGGAGATTATGTTCAAGAAATCAACATCATGACTGTCTAAATCATTAGCGACACATGCATTCACATCAGGGGCCCTTTTTTTCGGATGAGTTTCAAACCATTTTTTTAGTTTCAATTTTCTAGCGAAATAGAACAGATCTATTCTGGTTTGTGCATAATTAAAATTTGCAGAGGGGCAAAAGGATAGTCCTAAGGACAAAACTTCAGTCTCGTGAACAGACAATAGTCTTTGCGAAAGATTTATTACCGTCATACTTTGGCTTTGCTGCCCCTCGTCAGTACTCCCACGGGCATTTTTTCTGCGTTTCTGTCTTGCTTTGGCTTGTTTGTTCCTCTTGCTCTTCCCCGTCCTCCTCGTCCTCTTCCCCTTTGGTTCACCTGATCTCGTTGGGACTCTGTCCTTCCTTGGTTCAGGACTTTTTATTGTAATTTTTTCATTTTTGATGACAAGATGTACCGACAGTCACAGGGCACAGTGATGGGCACCTGCTTCGCCCCCAGTTATGCCAACCTATTCATGGGCTGGTGGGAGGAGCAGGTGTCCACGCAGTACATGGAATTCAACAACAAAGTGGTCCTGTGGCTTAGGTACATCGATGACATTTTTATGATTTGGAATGGCACTATTGAGACAGCCAAGAAGTTTGTGCAGCTCCTCAACAATAACAAACTGAACATAGTACTAACAGAACACATACATAAGACCCGTATTGAGTTTCTGGATATACTAGTGGAAATTCAAGGAGAGACTATAAACACCAGTCTCTTTCTTAAGAAGACTGCTGGAAATAGCCTCAAGGACACACATACTAGAGGTAGAAATGACACTGAAGGAAGAATAAATATAATGTACACCAGAAATACAACAAATACTAATTGAATCTAAGATACGTGTAGAAGGACAGATATGTGTAGAACAGTGTCTAGACCCGGCCTCAACCTCGAAATAGGGAACCTAACTAAGAGGGAGTGGATACAAACTGCCGGGCACTAGATTTATACTGACAAAAGAATCGCAAAGAAAGAAAGAGACATCACAGAAAATGATGCATTTCCTCAATGTTATTCAATCCATTAGGCCAACGGGTATCTAACTCAAGAATCATCTTCGTTTCCAGCTGCCTTAATAATGATTCCCGGTCCCCACCTCTTTTTGTTTTTCACAACCAATTTTATTGAGCAAATGAGCAATAAAAACGTGGCACCCCCAAGACCAGAGATCACCACGACAATTTCGGTACAGTAAATCACATAGGTAGCAAATGTTCCAGCAGGTCTTAAGAATAGGCTCAGTATAAAAACTCCCCCTAACCCACCCTATCCCCCAACCCGACCCCCCCCAACTCTCAAACTCCCCCCCTACCTCCTGACCACACGCGTACATACAGCAATACAATAACGAGTGTAGGTGTAGCGCACCCGGGGCGTTACAGCTTCGGGCCCGCAATGTCTCTGCCATCAAATGTCCTCCTCTTGCTCCGCTGGGGGATCCAATGACAGACCCCAGTAGTCGGCCCATCGCTTCCAAATTTTGTAGTGTTTGCGCGGGCAGCCCCTCGCCTCAAAGATCGGCCTTTCCAGGCCCATGAAATAGTCCAGCCCAGCTTTCCACGCAGACAGGGGGGGGGGCCCTCACCGCTTTCCATGCCCGGGCCAGGTCCCGCTTGGCAACAACAAGCCCCAAGAGCAGCAGATGGCGCTTATAAATGTTCCCACCAATGCCATCCATGACGTGCAACAATCCCAGCCAATGGGTGCGGGGAAGGTCCCAGCCCAGGACCTCGGACAGACAACTCCACACACCCCTCCAGAAACCAGACAACCGAGCACACGACCACTCAGTATGTATCAGGGACCCAGGCACCGCCCCACAGCGCAAACATTCCGGGGATGCTATCAGCCCAGCTCTCCACAATCTTTCACGAGTATAATTGGCCCGGTGCAAGTATTTAAATTGGATGAGTCGGAGCCGGACAGCAATGGCGGTCCCACGAGGGGATTCTAGCGCCTCTCTCCAATCGTCCTCATCGAGAGGGCCAACGTCCACCTCCCATGCCGCCCGAAGAGAGTGTAGGGTAGAGGAGCAATGAATGACCAGCGTCTGGTATATCTGGGAAACTTTTCTGTCCCCCAGATCCCCCATAAACACTTTTGCCTCAACCGGGCTGAACTCCGGTAGGGAGTCTAGGTTAGCAATGCTCGGGGTAAGAGCATGGCGCATCTGCAAGTATCGGAAGAACTGGGACTGAGGCATCTGGAACTCAGTGCGGAGTTCCTCAAACGATTTAAGGGTAGTGCCGGACATGACCTGGCCCAGTAGCGTGATACCTATGGCTTCCCAGCCCTCAAAACCGGACAGGGCCGCCAGCTCCGGGAGCAAACCATTGTGCCAGAGCGGCGTCTCGGCCGTTAACTTGCCCCACCAGCCCATGCGGCGCAGGGCCTGCCTCCACACAGCAAAGACCACTCTGGTAACCGACGGCAATGTGCGGCGCAGGCGAGCTGAATACAGAATGGTGTGGAGTGTGTGGTCACCCATTAGCGACCGTTCCAAGGCATACGCCGGGTCCCCCCTATCACAGTACCACCAGTCATTAAGAATAAGCAGTTGGGAAGCTTGGTAGTAGGAGAGGAGGTCTGAGGTAGCGAGGCCACCACAATACGTAGACAGGAAGCAAGTTCTCAATGCCACTCTGGCCACACCGCCAGCCCACAGGAAACGACCCAGCACAGAGTTAACTTGGCGAAACCACTGTTGGCCGATAGGGTACGGGAAATTCTGAAGCTGATATAGGAGACGCGGGAGCGCCACCATTTTAAAGATGGCCGAACGGCCAAAGATGGTGAGGGGCATCCTGGACCAAGTCTTGACATCAGCCTGGACCCGATCCCACACTGGCAGGACGCCGCGAGCCCAAGCCACGACTCGCGACTCCGACAGGAATATGCCTAGATACTTCAGACCATCCGTCGCCACCCGCAGTCCCGCAGCCCAGGGGTCAGTCACAACTCCGCCGCCCAGCACCCACAGGGTCGACCTATTAAGGTTGAGTCGGAGGCCAGAGATCTCGCCAAAGACACGCATGACCTCCAGAACCCGGGGACCCGAGCGTTGTAGGTCGGTGAGAAAGAAGAGGACATCGTCCGCATACAGCGCGATCCTATCTGTGAGGTCGTCATTCCAGACAAATCCGCGCAGCTGAGCGTCCGCCCGTACTCGGGATGCCAGGGGCTCCATTGCAAGGGTGAACAGGTATGGGGACAATGGGCAACCCTGCCGAGTGCCCCGACCAATTCGAAAGCGCCCGGAGTTGGACGGAGGCCGTGACGTTAGTGTATAGTAACCGCAAGTACGACAGGAACACTGGGCCGAGGTTAAGGCGGGTCAACAGGGTAAACAGGTACGCCCAGCTTACAGAGTCAAAGGCCCTGTCCATGTCCGCCAGGAGGAGCGCCGCCTGCTCATCCCAAGCGCCCATGGCGTCAACCGCCGCCTGCGCCCTCCGAATATTATGACGAGTGGCCCTATGGGGCATGAATCCGGCCTGGTCAGGATGGACCAGGTCAGTAATAAGGGGCAGCAGTCGGTTCGCCAAGGCCTTAGCCAGAATTTTGGCCTCGATGTTCAAAAGAGAAATGGGCCGGTACGGGTCGTGTCTGTCCGGTGCCCTGCCCGGCTTCAGGAAAACCACGATCTCGGCATGACGCCAGTCAGGCGGCAGTTCCCCCCGGGCCCGTACCACCTCCAGCGCGCGCCTGAACTGAGGCCCCAGCTGGAGGTGGAACTTTTTGTAGAATTCACATGGATAGCCGCTCAGGCCCGGTGCCTTCCCCGTATTTAGTTGTCCCAGGGCCTCCCCGAGTTCCTCGGCCGTGAGTGGGGCGTCCAGCGCAGTCCTAGTTTTGTCCGAGACGGCCTGTGGCAGTAGGCCATCGAGATAGGCGGAGATCTCCTCCGTCTCCAGGTGGTCCCGGGAGGCGTATTGTGTCTCATAATAACGGGCAAAGCTAGCAGCAAGCACGTCAGGGTCTGTCACTTCCGAGCCGTCTTCCGCCGTGAGACCCGGCAACGTGAGAGGCTGGAATGTCGCCTGGCACAACCTGTGAAGCATCGTACAGGACTTGTCGCCCCATTGATAAATCCTGCTACGCGTGGCGAGCCACGCCTGCCGGGCCTCGTCATAGAGGACCGAGGCGTACGATTGCTGGGCCTGCAGGAGGTGCCGTATTGCGTCCTTGCCGCCCCCATCCCGGCCACGCCGTTCCAATTCCTCCACTCGAGCAGCGGCGGCCACAATGGCCTCCCGATGCCTCCGCCGTGCAGCCGCACACCAAGCAATATCAACGCCCCGTATCGTGGGCTTCAGTGCCTCCCACACCACCATTGCATCCACATCGCCCACTAGGTTATCTCTCCAATAATTATCGATCGCTTCACGCAAGTGATGCACGTACTCGGGTTGCTGTAAATGCCACTGCGACATCCGCCAACGAAACGGCTGCCGCTTCGAGGGGAGGTCCACAGTAGCCACAACTGGGGAGTGATCAGACAGACCCCTGGGGAGTATCGTGGCATCCCTTACACGACTCAAACAGGCACCAGGCACAAACAAATAATCAAGTCTCGAAAAGGAACCATGCACCGCCGACACATACGTGAATTCACGCGCAGCAGGATGAAAGTGGCGCCAAACATCAACCCAGCCCAAGCTATCCACCGTCGCACGCAATCTAGTGTGAGCAGCTACAGGGGAGGGGTCCACCGCAACAGGCATCCGTCTCTGGCGGTCCGATCCCACATCCATAACCTCGTTCCAATCACCCCCAACCACAGTCAGCACATCCGGGATTTCGTCCCATAGAGTAAACAGTCTCTCAGCCAGGGCCCACTGCATAGGAGGGGGGGCATACACGCTACCAAAAACCACCTGCTCGGTACCCAGGCACCCCTTGATGAAAACATAACGGCCCTGAGGGTCAATCCATTGCTTTTCATGCACATACGCCACCCTGCGATAAACCAGTATGGCGACCCCCCGGGAGCCTCTCGCGAAGCCCGCATGGTACATTTGCTGGAAGCCGAATCTCTGGAGACTAAGGACCTTGGAGCCCAACATATGGGTCTCCTGAAGCAACAGTACATCTACAGCCTCCCTTTTCCCCCAGCGAAACACAGCCCCACGTTTGATTTTATCAAGGATCCCCCTCACATTCCAAGTCACAACACGAATGGCTTTATGAGGAGACACTGTCGTACTATCAGCCATCATCGAGGCAGTTCCCTCCACCAGACCCTCCGCGCCACCCCGGTGCATCCCACCATCTGATCGATTCAGCAGCAATATACACGTGTGGTCCCACCCCCCCAACCTCAACACCCACTAGTCCACCCCAGGCCCGAACTCCCCTGAACGCCAACAACAGAACAACACCCCCCTCGCCCCGCACCCCCCACCCCCCACCCCAATACCTCATAGAACATTGAAGTATCTGTCGCAGCATGGAGAGACCCGGTCCAGAACAGAGGACCCAGGGCCTGCCATACCAATGGATCCCAACACCCCAATCATCATACACTCACCACCCCCCCAGCAACACTCACAACTCGTGAGGGTCTAAGGCCCATAGAAGCCGCCTCCCGAGCCCTACAGCGGTCCCACTCAGAATCTCAGGGTGTCTCAGAAGTATACAGACTGGCATGAATAGAGTCTCAAAGAACAGTCTCACCAGCCGATCCATCACGATATAGGGCAACACCAAAGTCCAGGCCCCACCAGGGTTCAGCTGCCAGCATCAGAGTGTTCAGAGTCCATCGTGCCGTTGGTCTGTGTCGCACTAGCGGAGGCTGACCGCATCCGCGATCTGGACCTCCGATGTCGTCCTTTTCGGTTTGGGCGGTCCGTCCGCTCCGGCGACGATCTCCGCGACCCGCCTGGGTCCAGCCCCGGTTGGGCATGCGGCCTAAGTCTCACCGCCTCGTCGGTCCAACGAAATACCTCCTCAGGCGTATCAAAGAAGTGCGTCCGGGACTGGTGTACCACCCGCAGGCGGGCCGGGTACAGGAGAGAGTATTGGAGCTTCAGGCCTCGCAACTTGGCCTTGGCGGCCACAAAGGATTGTCGCTGCTGCTGCACCATTTTTGTATAGTCTGGGAAGATCATAATGGTGTGGTTTTCATATGTAAGCGAACCCTTGTTCCTCGCCTCCCGCAGTATGACATCGCGGTCGTGGTAGTTCAGCAGCCGAGCAATAACTGGCCGAGGACGCTCACCCTCCGGCGGCCGCTGAGTCAAGGCCCTGTGCGCCCACTCGATCACAAAGCACGCAGACAGTGTCCCTTCGGGGATCCAGCTCTCCAGCCATTGGGTCAAGAACCGCTCCATGCCATCTTTCTCACACCGCTCCGGAAAGCGGATAAAGCGGAGGTTGTTCCTCCGTGCACGCCATTCGGCATCTTCCACTCGGGCCGCGAGAGTCTTCTGGATACACTCCACCTCCGCCATTCTTTTCTTCAGTGCGCCAATGTCCGTTTCGGTCACCGAGATTCGAGATTCGGTCTCAGCGATCCGCGCCACCGCGTTGCGGAGGTCTTGGCGAAGCAGTGTAACGTCCGCTCCCACTGCCCCGATTTTAGCATCAAGCATGTCCCGAGATTGGGTAATGGCAGCAAGGATTGTAGCATTGTCCGGCCCTGATCCACCACTGCCGCCAGAGGCCCCGGCGCTACCGCTGGGCCCGGTAAACTTATCAATAGGGCCATGCCACCACCCCTGGTCATGGCCGCTCTCAGACACAGCGGGTCCTCTCACTGGACGGGGCGGGCGCCACCCGCGACAATTTTCAGTAGTCCTTCGGGAGCAAGTCCGCTGCTACGGGCGCAGGAAGCCCATGGCCCCGGGTCGAGACGTCGGCTCTGGTGCCCTTGAATGAAGAAGTGAGAGGCCAATGCGGTCCCGGTGTCGCGAAACTCGAGGCCCCGGCTTCACAAGGGCAGGACAGGCCTCCACCACGCCGTGTCTCCTGCAAGTGTCCTCATAAGGCACAAGGAGTCAGGGCACCTCTGCAATCCGTGGGCAACTGAAGCTGCAGGGCTGGGCCGAGATTCGCGCCGCTGATGCCACTTTCAGCAGCGCGCCTGCAACCGCCACTCGGCGTCCTGAAAATCGAGGTCCCCGGTTTACAGCCGGTCACTAGGCCGCACGTCACCGCCGTCGCCTCAGGGTCCCAGGAGAGATGGAATCGCGGGATCAAGACACCGGAGAAGGCAGGACACACTCCTGGACCGATGCCACTTGCCAGGTACCAACTGCGGGCTCGGGGGCAAGGATAAATGAACGGATTAAGTCCGGGCCGGCGGGAGCTCTACAAAGCTGCGACCGCCATCTTCGCCCGCCAAGCCACACCCCCCGTCCCCACCTCTTTTGAGAGGGGGTATGGCTCCAATCACAAAATATTTCAGACAAGAGAGATCGTTGTTGTGGATTCTTTTGAAGTGACGAGCTACCGGATAGGCCGGGTCATTGTGAAGGATAGCGCGTAAGTGCTGTAATATCCTGACGTGCACCTGGAGCTTGGTACTACCCACATATCTTAGCCCACAGGTGCACGTCAGGATATACACAGCATAGTCAGTCTTGCAATTGAAATTGCCAGTGATAGTTTTGATATATATATATATATATATATATATATATATATATATATATATATATATATATATATATATATATATAGATCTTAGCACTTTTTCTAATTAATTTACAGTTTAAAATAATGCCAATATAATTAATCAGTCTAATACAGAGCTTCGTTTTTCCGCATGTGTCACTCACTTCTTAAAATTCTTACAAGCTTCAGCATTATTGGTGAATCTTACTTTTCAGGGAAGAATCAAGGTAATCTCTTTTGCAAATTAAAAACCACTTCATCTCAAACAACTAGGATGAAAACAAGCATTCCATGAAGAAGTATAACAAAGATTTTAATCAATGCTATGATGGAGTTACACCTGGGTCCTGCTATCTCTTTATCACTGACCTGGTAGCTAGTCACTGCTAAAATAAAATTGAAGGTCCTTATTTTGATTGCTAATTCTATGGCAACACTTCCAACTATACGACATCCAAAGCGTCATTGTAGAAAAAGAAGATAAACGTCCTCCATGAAGATCTCAACTTGTGAAAATTCCTGTCTTTCAGACTTCATGCTGAGTCTCATCTCATAACCTTTTAAAGGCTTCTCAGAACCAGTGTAATTTCATATCCATCACTTAAGTCAACCTCATGAGCTAGATTTGGATATTGGAGGTATTTTCTATCTGAAAGGAATCGTTATCACTACCTTTTTGAGATATGGTTATTTAGGGTGCAGTGGAATATCGGTATACATACATCTAGGTCTGGCCAGTAGCAGGTTTGGTCTTACTTAAAGTTGGGATATGACAGAGGACTAAACAGAGGACTAATTAGTCTCATTAAGGTTGGAAGATGTAAAGGCTGGTGGTAACAACATTATCAGTCCAGTCTGATATGAGCCAGGTCATCTTGTTTGCCTTTTCCGTCAATCCTGTCCAACGGGAAGCGGAGTGCTTTACAAGTGACAGTGAACAAGGTTACAAAACCATGAGAATGTACTATTGGGCAAGGAGCAAAGAGCATGTGTATAGAACACAGTACAAAATACTTTACACTAAACAGTGAACTCTGGGGAGTCCAGAAGAATATTGGGAGGAATTAGTCTAGTGTCATTCAGGTAAATAATATCTAACAGCTGAGTTTTAAGTCTTTCCTGAATGAAAGAAGGTTTGGATGTAGTCTTATGTGCTCCGTGAAGGCCTGCTTTGTACTTTTGGTTTTCTTGGCTATAAGAATTTCAAGAATTAGAGGACCTCTGCCTCTCATTTTGTTGTTGACCACCTGCCAGTTTGAGTTTATTGTCCATACAGGGAGGTAGGATGTTGTTGATTGCTTTCTGTATGATGTATTCAATCTTGAAATCAACTCTTGCTTCGAGAAGTAGTCTGTGAAGGCTCTTTAACTCTTTAATGAACGTACACTTATATATAACCTCTAGCTAGGGCCGGTCATTGTTTTCTAATGATCACTTTTACAAATGTTGCCTCCCTGGTCAGGTAGGATATCACTTCCTGCTGAGGAAGAGTCTATGAGCACCTCATGCCCCCTGCTCCTAGTGCTGTGGCACTCTGTTGACTCTGTTCCAGGACACTGTATTTTGCAACCAAGGGAACACCTTATCACTGCCACAAAAAAACAGCGGTGCCTGCCACTAAAGTAACTGCACTGGCTTATGCAATAATGGGCGAGTAAAACCTCTTCGGTGCAGGTGCAGTTGCCCTCCTTCCCCATAAGTATTGATCACAGAGCAGCCACCCCTTTGTGCTGAGCTGCTCATGTGTTCCCATCCTTCCCTGCTCCTTTCGTCAAATCACTGCATCACTGCTTATGCCCACACACATTAGCTGCTCCCCTGGTCAGTACTATGTAATTTACTTACTTTATGTATTTGTTTTTAAGTAGCTCAATCATACTCTGCAGGGTGGCAGAACCCTTCACATGGATTTGGCATATTACATACAGTTTACAAAGAGTGGTGCATCCAATGATCACAAGCCCAATAGATAGTGCATAGGAAGGATGGTTGTGGTTTCTAGTGTCCGAAATGAGGCATTTAGTAGTGGTTACTCATTTGCTAGTGTTTGATTAAAATATAGAATAGCAGAAAAGAGAAAAAAAATCCAGTAGACAACTTTGTATCAATCACAGTAGGCAGGCAGCATATGATTCTTAATGCTCGCCTTAATCATTTTGAGGGAGGGAGGAAGGTAAATAAATGTGTGTTGGTTCAGTGGCGTAACAGCTCCCAGCAGCCTGCTTGTTGCGGGGTCAAGCTCCAGTGGGCCCCCTCAGGCACTGTGAATGGATGGTGGCTCAGAGATCACAGGGTGGGCGCCGTCCCCCATGCCAAGAAGTTGGGCCCTACAGGAATATGCTAAACTTGTCCTGGTATAAGACACCGGGCCATGTTCAGCAGTGCCTGCACGTTTTCTGCTTTCAATTTCCAGCAGCTACGTGTAGGCAGCGAGGGATGTTTTAGTTTTTTGACCTCCAGCTAGGCCGAAGTTAAGGGGCCATCTGACCTCCTTTTGTTTTGTATATGCTGACTGGGGGCCGCCTGGAACCTTACACTTAAATGCAAATGCCACAGAGGGAAACAAAGGCACAGCTGCCTATCTCTTCACAGGTACTTAGAAGATGCATGCTTTTGCCTTTGTTCTTTCCCTGTATATAAATGCAGACACTGTAAGACTCAGGAAGGTCTGTTCCAGTATTTACACAAATAATTTAAATAGCACTATTTTATTTCTTTTATAGCGCCATGTCGTGACGTCATGTACTGTGATTGCATGCGTCATGATGTCACTTGCATAGTGTCTAACTTGGTCAGTCCCCCCACTTCTTTTTATAGAACTTGTGCCCTGGTTCAGAGCGTGCCACCCCCCCCCCCTCCCCCCATGCACTTTGCAAGAGGGCCTCCTCAAGTTTTGTTGCGTCACTGGGCTGCATGTGAGTTCCAAATGGCTTTACCTGCAAAAACCAGGCTTCATTGTAGAATTTTTCGTTAGTCGGTGGTCCCCAATCAGGGACTAGATCTACTTCTTGATGATTTTTCCCCACTAGAGATGCTCAGTTGCTGTATTCTGGGGTGCCCACGTCCAGTGCATTGTACGTAAGATGGGTGGTCTTGTAGTTTGTGAAGGGTTTGTGTTTCACTATATGTGTATGATTGTGGAACGTATGCAAGGCTATGAGGCACGCAGTACTTAATTTGAGCGGGTGGTTTCCGGTGCTCGACACCAGCACTTAATTGTCGGCACCAGTGCTTCTGACAGTCTACCACATGGTGGCGCTGTTTGTCTAATTCAGAAACCAGCACAACAACAGTTATTTGTTAATTATGTATACCTTAAAAATGTCTTTGAAGCTGTTCCTATAGCTTTGGGGGCCTGTAACAATCTGAATTGTCATAGCGATCTGTGATGTTAGTAGTTGTGTTGGTGCTTTCATTGGCAACGCTGGCAGGGGCATTGGGTGGTGCAAGCTGCTGTGGGCTCCTGACAAGCACTTATTTTTTCACAAATTAAACACTGGAGAGAGACACGAAATCACTTTTGTTGTGGGCCTGTCCAATATAGGGTGACCAACCGTCCGTAAATTTCACGGACAGTGCGTAATTTCGGCCGTCTGTCCGTTGTCCGTGAAGGATTCTTTAACGGACGCCATTTGTCCGTAATTTTAACCGCGCACGGTCGCACCACACTAAAGCTGGCACAGCTTCCACCCACTTCCCTTCTTGACTTGACATGACGCATTCAGGGCTGTTTGCATCTGAATAGTTGCCCCTGCTCTTGAAGCTGCAGCCCCCACCCCTCACACCTCCAACCCTTGATGAGCTGTTAAGAGGTGCTTGAAGGTGGCTGAGAGGGAGGGGCTGCAGCTTCAGGAGCAGGGGCATCTATTGAGATGCAAACAGCCCTGAATGCGTCTAGTATCTGCAATTTGTATTTGTATTGCACATTTCCTTTCATAATTCAGGTGTGGATAGTGCACATTTATTCACACAGAAATTGCTTGGCAAAAATGCATTTACACTTTTTTCTAAACAAGACATTTTTTGAGACTGAAAGAAGATTGCATTGTTGATTTATATACTGGGTGTGTTCTGTGTGTGAGCAAAGTTGTTCCTCCTGTTGCTTTTCGTGTGCTTGTTCTGAGGAAGTTTGTATTTCTGCTATCCGTGCTGCATATGTTCTGGGTCAGTGGACGATGTACTGTGCAGGGGAGAAGATTTCCTTGCCCTGTTTGTGCCGAGCCCCTGGGGGAAAGTATGGGTTCTTCCAATCTAACGGTGTGCGCACACTGGTTGGCTGCATAATCTGGGTGTTCAGGAGTTATGAACAACTGTAGCTTCCATGGGACGGTTTCAGCTGGTTCATGAGGCTGAGATCGGTAGTAGCTCCAGACGAGGGGTCCGGTTCAACAGGGATGAAGAGGGTGCGGAGCAAGCATCTCTATGTCACCTGCAGAGTAGACACTTCAAGGGGTAATGGTCAGCCCCTCGACTCTCCCCTCACCCAGCACATTCACAGGGACATCTGTACTAGTGGCAGGAGGAAATACAATGTCAATGTGCAGACTCCCAGGTCCCTTTTGGAACTGTGTAGTCTCTGTTGGAGGTCATCCGCCAATTTGAAAGCAAACTACAACCAGGCGGAGCCCAGTAGATGCCACCTTGTACAAAGGCAGTTAAATTCAAAGTCCTCCCATTCATTCACAGTTGTAGGAGCACTCTCCAAACCTGGCTCTTACGTGTAGAGGGAAGATGACCCCGGTTAAGGGAGATTGGACGGACGTTTTACATAGCCAATAGCATCTCTTTCTGAAGGGTGCAGGAAGTCCTGCTGCCACCACTGTAAGTCTCTCAGAGCCTGAGGAGAGAGTGCCGTGGACCTGTGTGAGACATTCCCTTTCTGCCCAGGGCCCCAAACATCCTACAACCGGTCTGGATTACACCGAGGCAGCACGTGGTTCTCATCACAGCACAGAGCTTAATAACTGTCACTAAATTGTAAACAAACCTCGATTCTTCAAATATGCAGTCTTTAATGTAATAAAATAAAGAAATGGCACAATCGTACCCACACTGATTAACAAAGTAAGGAGGACAATCAGTTAAATCAGTTCTCTCGGAGTATCTCCTTTAAGGGCTGTACTTCACAGTGGGGGCTGGTAAAAGTAACATTTTGGAAAGAGAGACTGACTTCTCATTGTCTTGTCCAGGAGGGGGTGAGGAGCCCAACCCCACCCTGGAAGAGACCAAGATGATACTAGGATACTGCATGCCCACCCCTGTGCCCACCCTGGTGGATCCTGGTCCCCCTCCTTCCCACCCCCCTCCCCCCAGTGATGGCTCCTGTCCCTCCCCCTGCCCCCCACCTGTGGTGGATCCTGTCTCTGCCCTGGGTGGCTTCGGTCCCAGTCCAGGAATGGCGTCTGCAGCTCAAAAAGGCTCCGCTCAAAATGAATATGAAAAGGTGGGCGAGTGAGTAAGTGAAGGGATGGGTGGATGGCTGGATGAATTTGTGAAAGGGTGCATGGATGAATGAAAGATTGAAAGATGGATAATAAAAGAGGATGGATGGATTGATTGATGAGTGAGTGGTGGAAGGATGGAAGGGAGAAAAGGTAAATAGCTGGATGTATGGGTGGAAGGGTAGCTGGATGGGTAAAAGGGTGGATAGATGAGTGAAAGGATGGATGAGTGAAAAGGTGGGTGGGTGGGTGGATGGATGGATGGATGAGTGAAATGATGGATGGATTGATGAATTGATAAGTGCAAGGGTGAATGGGTGGACAGATGAGTGAAAGGGTGGATGTAAGAATGGGTGAGTGAAAAGGAGGGTAGATGGACTAAAGGATGAATAGATGAGTGAAGGAGTAAAAGGATAAATGGATGAGTGAAGGGTCAATGGATGGATTCATGAGTGGATTAGTAGATGGATGGGTGGAAGGATGGAAGGAAGGATTGCTAAGTGAAAGGGACGATGGAGAGAGGAAGGGAGGATGGTGGATGACTGAAAGGGTGGATGGGTGGAAGGATGAGTGACTGGGTGGATGGATGAGTAAGAGAAAGGATGGCTGGATGGGTGAAAGGGTAAATGGCTGGATGGATGAGTGAATGGATGGATGTTAGAAGAGTGGATGGATGAGTGTACAGATGGCTAGGGTGAAAGGGTGGATGGATGGATAAAGGATGAAAGAAGGGATGGATGAGTGAAAGGCTAGATGGAAGGATAATGATGGATAGGTTTGCAAATGGTTGAATATGTTTGGATATGGCTGGGCTTACTTATATACCATTGCGCGACCTCTGATGTGTCTGTAAAACTTATCCAATTGTCCTGAAGTTTTGTCCTGAATTTTGACCTCCTATACTGAATTTGTGTCCTGAATTTTGACCCTTTGTCCTGAATTTTTACACTCACCGTCCTGAATTTGCACCAATGCCAGTTGGTCACCCTAGTCCAATAATGTGTCTTTCCTTTTTCCTCAGATTCTGCTGAAGGAGTTTGAAAGCCGGCAGCCTCAGTACGAACTTTTAAACACGGCGGGCCACGGGATACTGAATGGGCCAGGGGAGCTGTCTCCACCCAGGGAAGCGGTCAGAGAGGAGCTGTCGGCTGTGACAGCCAAGTGGGACGGCCTGACAGGACAGCTGAGCGACCGCGCTGACCGCATCGACCAGGCCATTGTGAAAAGCAGCGAGTACCAAAGCCTCCTGAAAAGCCTGTCTGATAAGCTGGCTGACCTGGATAATAAACTAAGTAGCAGCCAGGCCGGGAGCACACACCCGGACGCCGTAAAAGAGCAGCTGGCCACGGCGAGAGAAGTGCAGCAGGAAATCAAGCAGGAAGCAAAGACGGTGGAGGCCGCCCGGGCGCTGGCAGAGCAGCTGTCAGCACTGGTTAGGGAGGAATACTTGAAGGCAGAGCTGAGCAGGCAACTGGAGGCCATTGTCAAACCCCTCAAGGACACCGAGAACAAAGCAGGTCAGTATTGGACAGCGAAACCAGCCATGAAACACACGCCAGGGCAATTCAGAAATACAGGGGGAATTAAGGCTGCTCTAGGCAGTGTTACACTCCGCATATCACCAGCCCAAGTACCTCATTTCTACTACTGTGAGTCTATTATGACCTTTAACTTTCATAACCTGAGCCAAGTGTCTTTGTGGGTACAGTAAAAATGTAAATAGCCACAAAATCTATTGCCCTAAATTGGATGCAAAATCCATTGCTAAAGGGCAGCAAAAAAAGGCTTTTACTGGCGTGTTTATGTTTCGTATGCATTGTGTTTTTGCTACTTCATGTTACAGTGAAGCGGTGTTCCATTTAATTCTGCTCATCTTATCATTGTTATTGATTGGTTTAAGCCCCTCACTAAATCAGATATTCTGATTGGTTGAATCATGTGTTCCCATTGCACCAGCAGTAGCTCACAAACATCACCTTCTGAGTTTCACTGATGAACGTCCATTACCCACCAACTTTAATACAGTGAGAACATTTGTTCAAACCTCAGATTTCAAGGCCTGTGGCAGGCGGACTTACGAATAACCAGGTTGAAATCCATACATTTCGCCAATCAGGCTCAGATAAATTTACTGCTAGTATAACTTTCACCAACTAGCCCTGTACCTAGAGAGGATTGGTTTAAATATCACGACCGAAACGTACGCCAATCTCTGGTATGAATTTTTCATATTCCTTTTTGTGCTGCTTTCACACCCTACATTACAGGTAGTCCTGTGCAGACAGTTGCAAAGCAGGTTGCCATCTTTCCCCAAACCTGTTTTGTAAACGTGTAAACGATTTTCACTATCATTCCTGCCTGACTCCAATTCCCTGGCTCATCCCACTGGACTAAGAATGCCACTACAATGTAAGGGGACTCGTTTTGGAATTCCTTTGGAAGGGAATCCCCCATTTCTAACCAGGCAAGCCCAGGAAAACCCTGTAGAATAATCATAGATCACAGTAATGAGGGATGGAGGGCCCTGGACACTTCTCTGCCAGACTATAACTCCCTCTAAACCAGAGCCCCCAATGTTGTCCTATTAAAAGTGCAGAAAAACGATTCCTGTTCTTCTGTCTTCATGGAAAGACATAGGTACCTCGGATGGCATTCTTATGACTTTCTGCGGTCTGCACTAACTGCTGGTGGGTAGATGACTTTGTACCTTGATATAGCAGTGTTTGGTTAGGCATTGCCAATCTTTAATTTGTGAAAGAATGAGTGCCGGTGCCCAGACCTCTGCTGAAAAGCCCTGGGGCAGCGATGTTAAAAGTCAGTGCACCGAACACCAAGAATGTGTAGTCTTAAACCCACCTCTCTCTATCTGCCCCTTTTATTTCTCTCTTGCGGTCCCTGCTTCCTCCCTTTGTGACAGTTTTTGTTTTTCTCTTCCTCCATTTGTCCCTGTGCTTCATTTCCCTACCTTCTTCCTCATGAGGAAAAAATAAGTGTCCGTCCCCAAACATTAGTGCTTATGGCCCCCATCGGCAACCACTGGCTCAAATTAAGCACTCAGCATTGCTACAGGAAAATATCTCAATTATGTACATGACTTTAATGCAGTGCCACGGATGTATGACGTGACAACGCATACTGTTACCACGCATACCTTTACAACGCGGTATTTACAACGAATACCGTTACAACGCATATCGCTTAGAGGTGCTGGATAGTGGTAAGTATAATTTTATATTCCAACTCCAGTCCCCGTGGACACTAGGGAAGGTGTTGGATATAAAATTATACTTATTCCCTATCCTAGAGCGCCCCCCAGCGCAATGCGTTGTAATGGTATGCGTGATAATGCCTGTGTTCTAATGGTAGTGCGTTGTAAAAATTCTGTTGTAAACGTTGTATACCCAGTGCCACAGTTGGTGCTCTCTCTGATACTGCGGCTCACTTGTTCACCCCTTCACTGCTGACACCTTAATCTCCAGGAGCTTTTTAAAACCCACCCACTTTCCTCAGTCCGCGACTCTTCTTCCAGGAGGAAGGTGCTACAGGTGAAGGTGCTGCTGCACCTTCAGCTCCTAGAATGTGTTTGCGTTTCAGAAAATCGTTTTTTACTTTCCGTCCCCCAATACTTCCTGGCCCTCATAGGTGCACTGTGCACTCCCCCAGGGTCACCTGCAGTGCATCTGAGCGCCCGCCAACCACCAGCTATCCGGGGAATAGATCTCATTACATTAACAGAGTTTTCAGCCATGTCATTCGCTCTTTCCCTCTTTATTCACAAAAATGGGGCACTCATAAGTGAATGTTTGTAGCAATATTTACATTCTTCTTACTTGAGCTAAAACATTTGGGGGCATATTACCAAGGGGGGGCGATAGGCAATTATCGCCAATTTAGCGGCCGTTTTCGGCGGCTAAGCGGCAATAATTCTATAGCCCTATTAGCAAGCTGTCGCTAACAGCTTTTAGGCGATAGCGAGCGGTTTGGGGCCCGCTTTGCATGTCAGCAATGTTTATCGCTAATGACATGCAAAGTGGGCATACCCAACCAGTTAGCGACTGAAATCAGTCGCTAACGTCGCTAGCGCCTATTAGCAAGGCAGGCGTAGCGTTGGAAATATTCACGCGAAGCGCGAATATCTCCAAATACTAACACCTGCCCAGACCAGTTCTTAGCCATGTTATCCAATGGGAGGTGGATAACATGGCTAAGAGCATTTTGTCGCTAATGCGTGAATATCGCTGTATTCTCAGCGATATTCACGCATTTCGCCGCTATCGCTGGATATTTTAGCACAATGGAGAAAAACGTTGCTAATAGCATGTTTTCTCCGCTAACGTATCCAGCAATAGGCAGCGATAAAAAAATCGTCGCTAAGCCTATTTAGCGATAAATATCGCTACTTGTTGGTAATATGCCCCATCGTCTGTAGGCCTTACTCAGGAGCTTACTCCATTGTTTAACTCAAGCTTGTGAAAGGGATATGTGTCAGAGTATCGTCTACAGAAATATCATATGACATACATATTGGCTCAAAAATATCTCCCCATCGGGTGTAGAATTTCTATGAATAACTCCAATATTCTTGTAATATTAGGACACAACAATTATATCAGACGATACTCTAGTGCCAAACCTTTGGTGGTTAACTTTATCTTTCTGCACGGTTGGGTTTCTGGAAGTATTGGCAGCTGTGTTAAGTATGAAATGAATCTGCGTTATGATGGATGTATGGCTTCCAAACCTAGCACATTATGGGAATGTTTGGTCTTCAGAAGTCTATTTCATCCAAGAAACGCAGATACATTTGTGTGACAGTTGGAAAATATCCCTTTGGTTTACTGTGCATGCAGGCAGTGACATGCATGTAGAACATTCCACGTTAGAATCTATCCCATGAAACATACCTGATTGATTAGTGTAAAGAGCATGCCAGCTTACTCACTCTCAGGATAAAAAATATATGTTGGATGGATCGGATCACCATAAGAAGTATCCATACCTTTTTGACCCACAGTACTATATGGTGCTGCTAGAGACATGTTCCAGTGTGAAAATGGAAACCGTGCTCGTCACGTGTTCTTTTATGCAGAATCCACATTAACTGAAGATCATTCGGAAATCTTGCATTTGCATGGGAGGGTTTCTGCGCCCTGTTTTCACTCCCTTCCCATTTCATCCACAGTTCGGTGAACTTTGAATTTTCAAAAGGTTTGCTTAGAAGTGATAATAGTTCCAGAGTTTGCTCACCAACAATATATAGTAATAGGCTTACATCCATTAGTTTAATTTGAATAAGCATTTATTCTCTCATGCATTTGATCTAGAAACAAATTGTACACAACAAATTAATCTGCTTAACATTTTAATAACTTTGAAAGGTGAAATAGGTGAGTAGGAGAGAGGTGTGGTGTATGCTGTATGTTTCGAAGCACCTGGGGGTAAAAGTTGAGGGAACATAACAATTTCTGCTGAAAAGAGCAGTGTATCACTTCTTTGGAACCGCGTCTCCTTGGACTGTGCTATCATTGGTTGAAATAAAGATGGTTGACTTTAAATCCACATTCTGAATCATGTGTGCCGCATTGTTCTGTAGTTTTATTGGCAGCCGTGTGTGTGTTCAATGCTTTATCAGATAGTGGGGCGCGTAGCCTAATTCCTGAGGATACACCGTGGGCAGTAATTCAGAAGGGAAGCGCAATAAATCATTCCTCCTGGCATGTGTGTGTATGAGGCTGAATGCATTATCGAGCGTCATCGTGAAAGCAATGATTGCATCTTTGCGTGAGCTTGTTGATTCTTCGCTAGTCTTCCTGTTGTAACCTTGAAATGCTTGCCAAATGGTCATCTGTGCAATCTGGGCCTTTATCATGCTTAACTTTGACACAGTTCATGACTCTTGAGATTGTGGTGGAAAGAAAAGGGAAGGGTGTTGCTGATCCGGCCATTTCCTGCACAATTGTTTCCGAATTTCTCAGTAAGAAGCATTCAAGTGTTCTGAATCGGAATGGGCATGAGGCGTATTTCAGGACATTCAGAGGTACCAGTACAGATTTCCTCCACTGTGTTGTATTTACGACGATGTAGAATTTTATGAACTGCCAAACATTTCACAAATCATTACCTTCTCAGACAAATGTCTGGGTTGGAAGAGTATTGTTGCAAGGGGTGCAAATGCTGTCAGTATTATGCATAAAGTTCAAATTAAACGAAGGTTTCCGCTTTCAGAATGGTCGGTGTGAAGCCTGGATCTGGTTGTTTTTGATGTAGCCATGGTGCCTGAGAATATCAGTGAATGCCATAGTACATCCTGATGTCAGAATATTGTAGCTAAAAGTATCACATGATATAAATATTGTGGCCTAAATATAATTTACAAAAAGATCGTCCCTTTAGATGCAGATTTTATGTGATTTACTTCAATGTGACAACATTTAGGGTAAGATAGTTATGTCCAACAATATTTAGACTACAGTATTCTGGTACCACACTACTGAGCCAATGTCACCGGAAGTTGGTCTATTTTAGCTAAAACTGGCTCTGCTCCATAGTTTGGTATTTTCCAGGTCGAGGGACGCCTAGAATTTAGCAAACCTATTTTCTGTAGCAACTTCTTTTCTTTCCTTTTGTATGGTTCTACCCAGCCTCTTTTAAAGTCAGTGACACGGAAAAAGTGAGGTAGCTCTTCTATTGTCCATTGTTTATAATCTCCCCTACCCCATTTCAACGTATTAGTTGTCTTACCCTTCTGTTCGACCATTCAAATATAGCACTCCTTATTTGTTGAGCAATTTAAGAAGTCCTTGTATAATAGTATTGTTGATAAATGAGCACATTTTAAGTTTTATTCGACTGTGTCCCTAGTGTAAAGATTCTCTTAACCACACAGAGTAACATCCTAGACACCCCATGCATAACCACTGCTGGCAGTCAAAATAGTTAACCCACTTTTTTGTGACTATAGGTTTTATAGTGCATGTCTTGGCTCTCGTTTTTTGTGTCTGTAGGATTCATAGGGCATATTTAGGCCCTCAGACACAGAACAGCCCCAATCTTTTTTCGTACAGGGTTACAGGGATCTATGACTTCGGAAAGAATCGGTTTCCTTGTGTCAGGGTGTTTGCAATCAAGGTTTAACTGATTGCCATCCAAAATATCTCATCAAACCAGTATGTTCCCCATGGGGGCCAGTGACATTGGATATGTGCACGTGTATGCCCTTGACACGAAGAGAGGCTGCAAATACTATGGTACATTTTTCCATCTTATTCATTGTGCACGCTTTATGTTAAGCTAGATGTTCCACAGATTTTGGGGGTCCCCTAGATCCATGCAGCTTGCCACTGACCTATGGTGATGATAACATTCCTATGCATATCATTTTTATGCCTGCTAAGAGAGCCTGCAAACTTTTAAGACTTACTTTTTGCTAATAAAATGCTGGAATCCACATGCAAACAATAATATGACATGATTTATTTCAGTGATGCTATCGGTTTAACTTGAGTACCAGAATCCATTTAAAAGTGGTGTAAGACAGCAGATCTGCAGAACCTCTGCTTAGACTTTTCCTGAGGTTCTGTGGTCATTTATCTTGCCCCTCTGAGACCTTGGAGTGCTAATCTGGATAATGGACACAGCAACTCCTAAACATGTCTTGGATTTCAAGAGTAAAAGAATCATTTTTTTGGTATGCTGCCAGCACTTTAATGTATGAAATTAAAGACACAGTACATACATTTACTTGACCTGAATTGGATGGCAGAGCACTGTAGGGGACAAGCTTTTATGAGTCTGCCAGTGTCTGCAGTCCAGACCCCGGATTTAGCGCACTTAAAAGTGGTATGCGTAATTACAATCACAACAAATACATTGAATTGCATATCGGTTGGAATTGCTCAAATGAATGTGTGTACTGCTTTGTCTCCTACAGATAAGTATGTCGAGCAACTTCAGTGTGCATACGCAAGCTGTCAACAGTTCCAGCAAATGTCAAAGGACTTCCAGGGCTGGTTGGAGGAAAAGAAGAAGGAACAAAGTCAGGCTCCCCCTGTGTCTGCCAAACTGGAAACCTTACTCTCATTAATCAAAGAACAGACTGCAATTCAGAAGGCATTGGCTGATGAGCTGGCTACCTATGAAAACATCAGCAGAGAAGGAGAGAGCCTGCTACAGAAGACTCAAGGGCCAGAGAGGGCCGAGCTGCAGACACAGCTTGGAATGCTCAAAAGCAACTGGGGTGAAATGAACAAAAAAGTAACAGAAAGGGAACATAAGTTAAAAGAATGCCAGCAGAAAGCCTTGGCATACAGGGAGCATATAGAAAGCCTAAATCACTATTTAGAGGAATGTGGAAGTAAGCTCTCAGAAATCAAAGTCTACATCGATCTGAAAGAATTGGAAAACAGCATTGGACTAGTCAAGTCCTTAGAGAAAAATGTCGACAAACAACGTCGAGTGGTGGAAAATTTGAACAGTGCAGCAGAGAGTTTGGTGAATGCCTGTGAAACAGACACTGATGAGATTAGAGAAGAGACTGCAGGGTTGAATCAGCAAATGGAATCCATTGCTGAACAGGTACATAGTAAGAGAGACTCTCTTGAAAACATGGCCCAGCGTCTAAAAGAGTTTCATGAAATCGTTAGTGACACTGGGAGGCAAATTCAGTTGTCTAAGGAGCAGCTCCAGCAGCATGATTCTCTTGGGGTCCAAGCGTGCAGCAGTAAGCACCTAACCAACATGCAGACCCACCAGAAAACACTTCAAACCTTAAAGCCAAAGGTGGATCTGACCAAAAAGCTTGCCCATGAATTGGTAATAGAGTCATCAGATGCTGCAGGCGTTTCTGACCTCTTAATACAGGCTAATTCATTAGAACAAGACCACAGTGCCGTCAGCAAGCAAGTTGAAGACAAATGTTCATTCTTGGAAACTAAGCTTCAAGGAATAGGTCATTTCCAAAACACCATACGAGAGTTGTTTACTCAGTTCACAGAGTTTGATGATGAGCTTGATGGCATGTCTCCAGTTGGAAGAGATCGAGCAATACTGCTAGCCCAGAAAGACGATATAAGCAGTTTCCTTAAGAAATTGGGAAATCTGATAAAAAGCAATGAAAATGCAAACAGCACCTGCAAAATGATGTTGGCAACCGAAGCTTCCACTGATCTCATTGGGATAAAACGAGACTTGGAGGCTTTAAGCAAGCAATGCAATAAATTACTGGATCGAGCTCGTGGCAGAGAAGAACAGGTTGAGGGAGCTTTGAATCGTCTAGAGGAGTGGTATGGAAAGTTACAACAATTTTCCAACCAGCTCGCAGAAACTGAAAAACACGAAGAATCTCAAGGTCAGGTTGGAATGGAAACTGATGTGATTAATCAACAGCTCAATACCTTTCAGGTAAGAGGTCCTGTTTGTTGATAAGTTTGAGGTTTCTTGAATTGTTTAACGTCTGTCTCTCCCTTTTGTACAATCTCATTTGTAGATGCACCCAATTGCCATTGATAATGCAAGTAATCGCACACCCATTGAGCCAACAGTGCCATTAAAGGGTTGACACCTTGTCTCATTATTGCCCCTCAACAGCCCTCTAATTGATGCTTTGGGATTAAGGGAAAGGCAAAGAGTTTAAACTAGAGTAAGTAAACGTGCCTCTGACAGCTGTGTTTACCTTCTGTTTGTGCCGCTGCCTGGAGGTGGCAAGCGGAGAGGTACGGATACATTAGTTTCCCAGCGGGCGCAGCTGCTACTCCGGACTGCCCATAATCAACACATGTGTGTAGTGTTATTGCCTGGAGAAGGGGATTAACTGATGTTATAGCACGATTTAACAACCACCGGCAAAGCTAATATGCTTTCCTTATGCAGGAGCTATTGGCTGTGCCAATGTGTTTTAGTCACGTTATACACCAGTGTGGATACTGTTCAGCAAGGATGAAAGTTAGTGGCATAAAGGAGAGTGGCATGGAGTGAAGTGGAGTGCCATAGAGTGGAGTGGCGTAGAGCTTTGTGGAGTGTAATGGAGGGATTAGAGTGGAAGGACATAGAGTGGAGTAGAGTATCGTAGAGCTGAGCGAAGTGGAGTATCAGAGTGGTATAGAGTGTCAGAGTGGAGTGGCGTAGAGTAGGGTGGAGTGGTCTAGAGTGGAGTAAAGTAACGGAGAGTGGTGTAGAGTGGAGGAGCATGTTGTAGAGTAGCATAGAGTGAAGTAGTGGAGTGCTGCGACACATAGGATGCCTGAAAGGGCTGCCAGTGTGGAGAATGGCAAGCCATGAAGCAGTTAACTCCCATCGACATGTGAAGAGCAGTTCTAAAGTCGCTGACTGAAATAAATGGTTTGAATTTCTTTACAAGATAGAGCTGGTACCAGCCCATCTTTGTGTTTTTGGCAAAGTGTAGTTTGAGGGTGGGTTTGGTGTCCAGGGTGAATACAAGTGACCCTGCATGCAGTGAAAGTTGGAGTTCAAAGCTGTCAAAATTCATGTAATCGACCCAGTTTTGACTTGTTTCTTGTTTGTTGTTCTTGGCAAATAACAGGAATACGGTCATGGTTGGGCTTAGCTTCAGGAGGGTGCTGCACATCCAGGTCTCTATTATGTGTAAGAAATGTTTGGGGTGTTCGATGTCTGAAGCAGGGTGGAATTTCCAGCAGAGTTGTGTATCATCAGCATATTAATAAATCCTGATGTTATCTGTGAGTAGAGGACCAAGTTTAAGGTAACATTAGACAGTATTGAATCTTGGGGAACTCCACAAGTGCTAAGGATCTTTTGGGACCTAGAGGGACTCAGCTGAACAAACTGGTGCCAGTTAGATAGGTAGGAAGAGAACCGGTAAAAGAAATTGCGTGTGTACCTCATTTAAGAATCCAGGGTGCGTACGAGAGTGGGATGGTCAGATGTGTTGAATGCAGCTGAGAGGTCCAGCATTATCAGGAGGCAGGGGTCATCTTCATTTGTGGTCTAGAGGGCATCATCTGTGTTGTGTAAAATGGCGACCTCTGTGCTTCAGCATGATCTGAAGCCAGATTGGTAGTCTGCAGGAGATGGTTTGAATTGATATGATCTAGGAGTTGAACATAGTCCCCTTTTTCAGTGATCTTGCCAATGAATGGTGGGTGATTGTTGGAACTGTAGTTTATGAGGTTATCAGGATCTTGTTTAGGTTTCTTTAGAAGTAGGAGGATGTGGCTTGCCATGTGAGTGTCTGGGGAGCTGCCTTGAGAGAGGGAGACATTGAGAGTGGAATGACGGAATGCCCCTAGAGAGAGCTTTGATAAAGAATAAGGGTAAGAAATCATCTTCATAAAAAGTAGCTATGAGAGGGATTTGGGTATGTTTGTGATATATGTGAGAAATAGGATATGAAAGCTTACCATTGTAAAATTCTATGGGAAGGAGTGTGTGTAGGAGATGAAGCAGGCTTGCTGTTGTCATGTGCTGTTGGATCTTCTATATTTTTCACTGAAGAAGGGGATCAATGGCATTTCACTTTTTTATTGAGTGATGAATAGGAGGGTGTGGCATGGGGCTGATACAGTGTTTCATTGTCTTGAAAAGCATTCTTCTCCTGTTGGTTGCTTCATTGATGATGTTGGTATAGTACTTTGTTTTGGTTGATGCGATGAGAATCCTATATGTTGCGCGGAGGGACTTCAGTATCAAAAGATCATCTGCAGTAATGTGTTTCTTCCATATTTTTTGGTACCTGCTGTACTGGCCATGCAAGCTTCTACCTCAAGCCGAAATGGTACCATAGTACGATAGATTGGAAGCTTGGACAGCTTCTCCCACAGTACTCCTATGGTACCACACCGCAGGACCACAGTGGGTTTGAAAGTATACCACATTATAGGCAGCACTAAACCCCCTTGCGGGCACCCAACCCACCACAGGCACCCAACCCGCATTCTCACTTTTTTTTAAAATATAGGTACTGGCAGTACTGACCATGCAAGTTACTACCTCAAGGGGATGAGTGTGGCACCACAGCCAGGGCGACTGACACTGGGGATCATGGTTCGATCCTGGGCTCTGGCAGCAGGGGTCTGCCAGCACCATGCTACTCTGGGCAATAGCTCGCTTAATCTTCCCAACGGCCCCTAGTGCCGAGATACCCCTTCGGGGGTGATTCGTGCGCTATGCAAGTAATGGATTTATGGTACTGCGGTATCTGTCACGCTTTCTCAGGTGCTCGTGGTACCTGAGTACCATGGGCTGCAAACCTGTACAGCTTCCCCAACAGTACTCCTGCTGTACCGCACCGGAGGATCATGCTGGGTCCCCCAGAAATATTGCATGTGACCCATCCCCACAAATCCCTGGGGTCAGTGTGTCCCTACCCTGCAAAGCAGATCGCTTATTTTGAATATTATTTCAGGATATGGGGTAATGGCAGCAGCAATATTTTCTTCACAGTTGCAGCCAGACAGTCGATCGAGTGGTTCCACAGGACCGGGTCAATCCTGCAGTAACGAAATGCCCAATGGGAAAAAATCTCCCTCAGCCAATCAGAGGCCCACTTTTAAAATTTTCGGTCCTGCAGGACTTACGCAAGACAAACCGTCTAGATATATTAGCTAAAAGTGGGTCATGTTAATGAGTTTTTAATACACAAATACATCATACTCAATTATGTTTGTGAACAAACCGGACATCGGCATCTTTAATTGCACTTGCATTAGTCACTTTGTAGTCGGACTTGTTTGAACCTTACTTTCATTATAACTGAACCCTCCACGCCCCACATCCACAACACCAGAAATAGGCTGGAAGTCACAATCGTAGAAGCTGTTTGTTAAGGTGGTGTCATGCTTCTTATAGTGCAGTTAACCATTTGCTGTGACTATCAATGTAATTCGCAGGGAAATGGCCCAAAAGTTAATTTAGGAAGTCAAGTGGGATTTAGTATTTCAGTTAATCTGAAACACTTGCATTGTGATCAATCCGATTTGCTTAAATGCAGAAGAAAATTCATATTTTTTAAAGTGCTGTTAATTACATAGACTGAACCTCCAAAGTGTTTGAGCTAATCTTATTGACCTCCATTGTCAAGCAAATACGATTTGCCTGCCGACATTCAGCCAGATGGACTGAAACATCCCATTGTCTTCCCGGACCATCTTTGAGGTGTGGGTATTACCAGGGTATTGCGTACTGTTTCTCTTGACGGATAACCCCAAGGGCAGCACTACTCCACCTTATTACATTTTATCTTGTTTGCAATAAACCAAGGGGTAAAACTAGCCATTCTGCTTGGTATAGCAGAAGTTACCTACACTGCCTATCTCAAATGAAACCCTTGTGTTTTCATACTTTTTTCGCTGACTTACCTGCATATGCCTATGCAAGATCAAAGTGCAGCTCAAAGCAAAAGCAAATAGAAGTAACTCAGTAAAGCAATATGACGGTAGACGGTTCAAAGTCTGGTTCCTGATACAAGCTAATCTTGTATATCTTGATCTAAGTTGTGGGTGTTCTGCAAACTAAAAACATATTTCACAACAGATTCATTATTCTGAAGTCAACTTATTTCATTAGTGAATTAATATTTTGTTGAAAAGAAGAAACCCTTTCGGTGTAAAATTAAATCAGCATAGTCAGTGTGGAACTGTTGTTTTGGTGTCAGTGTTCAGTCTGTTTTTACAGCAAGAGGCAACAGCAGTCATGGCCGGCATGGCTCGCTGTTGGGGGGATGCGGGAGGAGGAGAAGTGCGGGAGAGGGGGTGAGGGGCGTGCGGATCGGAAATAAAAAAAAATACAAACTTACCTCGAGGCTGGGTCACACGTCTTCTGTGCGACTGCTCTCCTGCCTCAGACAGGAACAGGAAGCAGGCAGCCAGGCTTCTCCCCTAAGCCAATCACAACGCTGCAATGGCAGAATTGTGCTTGATCTGAGTGCCAGTAGCTGGAGGGGTTGGTATGTTCTCCATGTAGGCTATAATGCAGCCTGCATGGAGAAAAGGGGAGTGTGCATGACAGTTTTGGGCGGCCCGAGAGGGCCCACCAAACAGTCACTATTCAATTAGGTGTGGTCAAACTACTCCGTCCCTGCCCTGCTCGGAGGGCCGAGCAGCCCCGCCCACCGCAAAGCCGCAGGACAGGAAACATAAAATGACAATAACTTCAAGTTATTGTCATTTTATGATTCTCACTACTTAAAAGCAGAGGAGCCACCCCTGGGAAACTGTGGGTAGTTATCCAACCTCCCCAAAGGTTCAAGGTGTGAGCGTGATTCAAAGTACTTATGCCAGTGTCTGTGTAATGTACTTAGCAAATGTGGCTCTGAATGCAACTTCAGCGAAGTGTAAAGTTTCCTTTGACCAGAGTTCGAACTGGGGCGGATCTGTTGAGACCAACGTTCTCAAGCTTTTTTTTTTTTTTTTGCAAAAACAATTTCCTTACATTTTGTTAAAGGCACAACCAACCCTGAGTTTCCCCTTGCTAAATGAAGAAGAGTGGAGGTCTCCTGTACTGTGAAACCGACGGAGGGACAATGATCTAAGATGAAGCAGGCCTTCCCGTCAGGGTAACTGAAAGAAATGTATATGTATGCAATGTTAATTAGTACATGTATAGGCTACTTGCGAGGATACTATTATAGGTGGGCGATCCACTGAAGGCTCGAGCCAAGCTACAGCGTGATTCCTGGCTCTAGCTCAGCTTGAGACCCTTTCAGCACTCAAACCCAAAATGAGCCGAGCTTATATGTGGCTTTTTGCCTAGCACTCACGCTGCAGCCTCATGCACCAAGAATTAAAGACAAAGCCTCAAACTTTGAAGTAAAACAGGGGGGAGAAAGAAATCAAGATTTAATTACTGAATTGCACAATGTGAAACCAGTGAACTTAAAATCAATTCAGGCTCTTGATTGAATTGTAGGATCTTAAATGAATACTTTACTTCCTCAAGCCTCCTTTTTCTTCATTATCGCTTATGACAGTACCTTCAAATGGTATATGGTCTAAATATCGAGTCCAAAATATCAAGGAACACAAATATCGAGTCCAAACTACAGAATGGACAAAATATCAAATGGACAGAATATAGACATCAAAAATATCGTTTTGAAGGTAAGTAATGTAATATCGATTTAAAAAATATAAACAGTTAAAATATCGAAGTACATAATATAGGTTATCAAAAATATCGAATTTTTAATAATATCGATTTTTTTTAAGTGTTTTGTATGTTAGTATATGTGTGAAAAGTGTATATTTTTTAGTAATTTATTTTAAGTAATTAATTTTATGTTATTTAATGTTTGCGTAATTTAATTCTGTAGCGGGTTGTGGGTTTATAGGGGAATAGGGTGGGAAGTAATTTAATTATAATTAATTAAATATGTCAATTAATGTATTGGTATTTATTTTGAATAAATTGTTAATTCATTTTTAATTAATTAATTATTTCTTAATTGATATTTAATTTGTAATAATTGTTTAATTGATAATGTGAATAATATTAATGTATTTTCTGTAGTGGGTTGTGGGTTTATAGGGGAATAGGGTGGGAAGTCATTTAATTATAATTAATTAAATATGTTAATTAATTTATTGGTATTTATTTTGAATAAATTGCTAATTAATTTTTAATTGGTAAATAATTAATTATTAATTAAAAATTTACTTTTATTAATTGATTAATTGATAATTATGTGAATAATATTAATTTATTTTCTGTAGTGGGTTGTGGGTTTATAGGGGAATAGGGTGGGAAGTAATTTAATTATAATTAGTTAAATATGTTAATTAATTTATTGGCATTTATTTTGAATAAATTGTTAATTAGTTTTTAATTGGTAATTAATTATTTCTTAATTGATAATTAATTTTTATTAATTGATTATTGATAATTATGTGAATAATATTAATTTATTTTCTGTAGGGGGTTGTGGGTTTATAGGGGAATAGGGTGGGAAGTAATTTAATTATAATTAATTAAATGTGTTAATTTATTGGTATTTATTTTGAATAAACTGTGAATTAATTTTTAATTGGTAAATAATTATTCTTAATTGATAATTCATTTTTATTAATTATTTAATTGATAATTATGTGAATAATATTAATTTATTTCCTGTAGCGGGTTGTGGGTTTATAGGGGAATAGGGTGGGAAGTAATTTAATTATAGTTAGTTAAATAATTTATTGGTATTTATTTCGAATAAATTGTCAATTAATTTTTAATTGGTAATTAATTAATTCTTAATTGATAATTAATGTTTATTAATTGATTAATTGATAATTATGTTAATAATATTAATTTATTTTCTGTAATGGGTTGTGGGTTTTTAGGGGAATAGGGTGGGAAGGAATTTAATTATAATTAATTAAATATGTTAATTATTTATTGGTATTTATTTTGAATAAATTGTTAATTGATTTTTAATTGGTAATTAATTAATTCTTAAGTGATTATTAATTTTTATTAATTGATTAATTGACAATTATGTGAATTATATTAATTTATTTTCACTAGAGTGGGAATAGTAAAATTTACCCCTATGCTATCCAACGCTTTCCCTACTGTTGCACTCTCTGGAGTGGGAATATTAATGTTTACCCCTACGTTATCCAACGTTTTCCCTACTGTTGCACTCTCTGGAGTGGGAATAGTAATTTTTACCCCTACGCTATCCAACGCCTTCCCTACTGTTGCACTCTCTGGAGTGGGAATAGTAATTTTTACCCCTACGCTATCTAACGCCTTCCCTACTGTTGCACTCACCGGAGTGGGAATAGTAATTTTTACCCCTACGCTATCCAATGCCTTCCTTACTGTTGCACTCTCAGTGGGAATAGTAATTTTTACCCCTAATCTATCCAACGCTTTCCCTACTATTGCACTCACTGGAGTGGGAATAGTATTTTTTACCCCTACGCTATCCAACGCTTTCCCTACTGTTGCACTCTCTGGAGTGGGAATGGTAATTTTTATCCATATGGTATCCAACGCTTTCCCTACTGTTGCACTTTCATGGAGTGGGAATAGTAATTTTTACCCCTACGCTATCCAACGCTTTCCTTACTGTTGCACTTCCAGGAGTGGGAATAGTAATTTTTACACTCCTGCTATCCTACGGTAATAATATTTTATATTTTTTATTAATATTATGTTAATATATATATATATGTTTTAACAGATATGATTGTATATTTTTTTATAAGTTAAATTAATTATTTAATAAATTTAAGGTAATTTAAGTATTTTTAAGTATATTTTAGCTATTTATTTTTTATATATTTTTTATTTTACATTATTTTTAAGAAATTCGATATTTTTACAAAGTATATATATTTAAACAACATTTTGGATTTGATATTTTGGTATTTACCTGTTTGTAGATAGGAATTCAATATTTTGTCTGTCGATATTTTGGGATCGATATTTTGGTTGTCTATATTGTGTCCGTCGATATGTAGTCAGTGATCCCCTTCAAATACCTGATTCAGGATGCTCTCTGTTAAAAAACGCCTCCTGTGTTTAAATGCTGGACTCCTATATTAAGAATATAGGATATATATATATATATATATATATATATATATATATATATATATATATATATATGTAGGCCATATATATATATATATATATATATATATATATATATAGATAGATAGATAGATAGATAGATAGATAGATAGATATATATATAGTGCATATGACAACCAAATTGCCCTTTAGTTCACTACTGGCAATGTTGCCATATGAATATTTCTAAGTTAATGTTCTAAAACTATCACTTTTAATAAAAGCTTCTCAATGTAGTGATATAATCTGATGTACTAAGGTGAAACGCGTGCACATGTAAAAGAAATACACTCTTTGGTATTTTGCAGATTTTATCATATTTTAACCTATGTTTGCTGCGTGATTTACATGCCAAATATTGTTATGGCTTGGCTCGTGCACAGACTCTTAGAGACAAGCCAGACACCTTGTTTAGCTCTGGCTCAGCCCTCCTTGTTAGGTTTTTGGCTCACTCACCTCTAGCTAGTATGGTCTTATGGATAAGGAGACCCGGTGTCCTGGATTTGGCAGGACAGTCCCGGTTATTCAGCAGCTGTCCCAGCAGATTTCATCACATTTAGCACACATCCCAGTTTTCACAAAAGGTCGACTGAAAATAGAGGGAGGCACGTTTTTATATTCCAAGACAGGACGAGTTAGCAGCTCTTATCAGAAATTGATTTAATTGTCACACATGAAGCTGGGTTTAAAAGTTGCATTTAATTTAGTCCCATAGTGCCTCATTGTCTGTGTTCATTTATGAGCACTGTCATGTAAAGTCATTAAGCTCCCTTTGGCTGATGGAAAATTGTAGTCCTTCTTCTGTGTTTGCTAAATGTACCGGTTTTTGTTTTTTAAACTCATGTTATTCTACTTATGGAGTCATTTGAGCCATTGGGTAAAGACCGTTCTGTAGTGGCGTAAGCAACACACCACTTAAGCATCTACAGTGGGGTCTGCCACATTGAATACATAATTATGACTTTTTGGGGCCACTTCTGTCTGTTATTTACGAGGAAGCTCATGAATAGCATTTCACCAGAATGCCATAGAGGGAGTCGCAGCCTAGCACTGGGGCAACAGTGATGAAGAAGGGAAAGAGAAATGAATAAAAATGGAAAAGAAAGGAGATGGGGAGGGGCACAAAAAGTTATAGTGGTGAGAAAGACCAGGAAGGGATTTAAAAGGAAAAGTATAAAAAGGGGTTAAAAGAGTTCTTAGGAGGGAGGGTTCTGCTCTTCAACTCTAACCCCCCTTCGGAAAAGTTGTAGGGGCAGTCTGACCTCCTTGTTTTGCTCACTCAGTGCCTTTGAGGTGTGGTCAAAGTGGAGGACATTTTAATTGTCTGGCTACTCTGTGGCCGTGCTTCATAGTTAACGCACTGCTAACCACCGTGCTTCTAAGTTAACTGCTGATGCCATAGGTCTCTGCTACCATTTTTATAGTTTTTAAAGTTCTTATTGTAATGAAATTGCATGCATTGCACTTCAGTGTTTTTATCATTGTATTGTTCTGCACTTTGAGATGCTGGATACGAACTCTCCTTAGTAGCAGCACTTTTCTGTCTTTGCTGAGCACATCTATTCCTACTCAGACAAACATAGGAGAACTGATCAGCCTGAAATCATCTTTCCTACATCACAAGGAACACCTTGCGAGATGCTATTTTGGTGAGCGCTCTAGTGTTGCCTTGTATGGCCATGATCTCACCTACGTAAGAGTGACTGCTGTGCAGCCGTGCATCGGCCGCACTCAGTGTCAGCCAGGCTTCCAGTTCTATTAGCCATCAACCAGAGAATGGTAAATGCCACACACATAACATGTTTGCTAGGGAATTAGTTACAAATTGAGGGCACATTACTTCAAATCGGGGGGTACTGAGACAAACATTGATTTTGCAACTATTTGGCCTATGGCACTGTAGGACCCTCCCAGGGCCTCAACAACAGCATAGAGGGGACTTTACTACAACTTCTATCAGTAAAAATGCAAAGTTATTTAGGCATTGGTTATCTCCTGGACTACAGCAATGTGCTGAATTTAGGTGCTGATAAGTCATCTACACAGTGCCTACAAATTGTTCAGAATGCGGCTGCTAGACTGCTTTACCACTGACCCAGATATGTTGCTGTTTCTCATTTGCTTAAAGAACTTCATTGGCATAAGGTGGCTAGCACATTGAATTCAAAGCGTTGTGCTATATGTTCAAGGCCAAATTTGGCCTTGGACCACGCTACATAAAGGAGCTAGTATCTCCTCATCTGCCTACTTGGCCACAAAGATCCTCGACCCTGGCCCTATTCGGTGTCCACAGGTTTCTCTTAACCCATCTAGGTCCTAAGCTCTGGAACTCTCCACCAGATAACTTAGGAACTGTAAATTATTTCTCACCTTCCATAGGATGCTAAAAACTTGGCTATTCTGAACCTTCTAGCAAGTTGCTAATAATAATAATAACAGAAATTCTCAAACTAGCATATACTTTATTCTGTGCTTTATCCCTAGTTGAACACGCAGAGGACATCCATGACCTCCTCTCAAACCATAAAGTTGATGCCTTCTTTATCACCTATTCCTGAACTACGAGCAATTCAAATTTTGAATTGGGAAATGCCTCTCCGGATGGCTACAGAGCCATTCATCTTCCTCATGCGGATAGCAGGGGAAGCAGTCTAGCAATTCTCTTCAAAGCCGGCTGGAATCTAAAGGTTCTTGATTTGGAAAAATTCCCTATGGCAGAGCTTCTAGGCTTCTCATTGCAATTAAATGGCTCATACACTCTGGCAGGTATGGTGTGTTCCCGCTCTCTGGGCTTGGATTCAGAGTTTACTGAGACTTTTTTGAATTTCCATTGTTTGCTCTCCCGCTCTACTCTTGTGATGGTAGTTGAGTTTAACTATTGGGTGGATACAGCACCTAACAGCCAGTGATGCACTTGATTAACTTGCTAGATGCTATAGGACTTGAGCAGATAGTGGTGGGATCTACCCACAGGGAGGGTCATATACCCATTTTAATTTTTGCTCCTATGAATTTGGCCTCTCCTAAGTCCACAGATGTGCTCTGATCACTTTCTTTTGATGTTTTTCTGATCAGCTGCCCGCCCCACAGCCACAGAATGGCAAAGGAAAAGGGCTAGGCCGCTCTTGGTCACAGCGGAGCCAAGTTTCTTTTTTGGAGTATGTATCCCGCTGTAGGTATTTATCAGTTGGTATGTCAGTAGAGGTGCATATGTTGGCATATAATCAGTGGATTTGGGAATGCCCTTGATATTGTCCTCCCCAAAAAATATAAAAGACCACAGGCTCGTAACTCAGTAACAAATTAAAAAATGCCAAAAACAAATGTAAACATATTGAAAGGTATTGGCAAGGGGATATAACCCCTTTATTTGAGCTCAACTTAAGGTAGCTCAAAAACACATAAAACACGTATTCATGCCACTAAGGCAGATTTATACTTAAACCCTAAGAAACGATCTTGTTTATCACAGGCAAGTTGGCTAATCTGAATTATACAGATCAAAGGGTGTTGTGAATTAGGCGGTTGCTCGTTTATTAAAGCCATTCTCATGCACATGTTCACACTGTGTTGGTCTTTGCGTTTTTGAACGATCTCACGCGCTCAGTACTTTGCACCAACACCGATGAATGAGACGTCTGTGCGAGGCTGAAATACTCCCAATTTTGTTTGCCCGAGCACCGGAAATGGTCGAAGGCAGTGCTGTAATTATACAGAGGAGGGCGGCTGCCTTTTTGGGTCAACAATGCCCACGTTGTGCCTGCCTGGCCCTCGGAGCTGAGAGTCAGGTAGGCAGACTGCTCCGATGGCAGTTAATGAGGGTAAAACATGTGTAAGTCGTTTAGGATTTAGGAGCCCCCTTCCCTTCCTTCGTCGAACGACAATCGGGGCCTAGCTACAAAGTCTGTAGAACAATATTCCCCTGAATGAAAGGATTTTCATAGCTATTAATACATCTTGACATGTACCACACCTGGACACTGCATAGTGGTTGGGCTGGCATGAAGGAAAGACACATTGCTGTTAATGGTACAGCGTAACGCATCCCCACTTCTTGGTTTATTTAAAATGCCTATACTGTTAATTAAATAGCGTTAAACTAGTTATCTAAAACGGTGGTAGGAAGATGGCTTGTGGAACTGTAAGTGTACAATGCAAACAGCAGCAACGTGCTGTCCATTGGAAGGATGAACCTGGGAACAGTGCTACACTTAACCTACGGATTTTAAGGCCATATTTGTACATAATTTAGAGATTGCGATTTCCAAATTGCGACTCTTTGCAAGTCAGAATTAGGAAATAGCAATTCCTAAGGCATAAAAATGTACAAGTTGGAAATAGCGATTGCTAATGGGGTTGCAATAGACCTACCTCATTAATATCAATGATGTAGCCTGCAACTTGCGACCCATTACAATTTGCAGCAATCACAGAGATGGTGGCCATCTGGGGTCAGCAGACCACCATGTGTGTGATTGCTTTTTAATTAAGTAATCTTTACTTTTAAATGCAGCTTATTTTCCTTAAATGTGTTTCAAAGAATACAATGAAACATTTAAGTTAAAATTTTTGAAGAACAGGCAGGGGTGCCTTCTCTTAAAAAACATTTGTTCCAACATTCACCCAGCGGAAGGGGTCCATTTGTGCATGGTTACCACCACCCTTGTGATGTCTGCAAAAAATGAATGTTTTGCAACCTTACTTCAGTTGCAAAACATTCATACATAGCACAGCAATTCAGTATTTGGAAGGGACGCCCTAAACACGTCCATTCCAAATACTGAATCGCTAAACATAAGCTGCAATACAGTAACATGTTACCGAATCTCAATTTGTGTTTTGTACATATCAAAAGGCATTTTGTGATTGGTATTGGCCCGATTCTGCGAATTTGGCCTTGTTTGACTGCAAAAAATGCTTTTGTACATAAGCCCATAAGTTATTAGACCTAAAGACTGGTCAA
This sequence comes from Lissotriton vulgaris, assembly GCF_964263255.1. Classification (NCBI taxonomy): domain Eukaryota; kingdom Metazoa; phylum Chordata; class Amphibia; order Caudata; family Salamandridae; genus Lissotriton; species Lissotriton vulgaris. The sequence goes on along the minus strand of NC_141694.1, from coordinate 433,021,051 downwards.
ATGCCAAATCTAGAGTTAGAACTCTACTGCATTCAATTTCACTCCATTTATATATCCCATGCTTGTGTGTACTTTTGCTATGCATTTCCATCTACTCGGTACTTCGCGAGTCAACAGCTTTTCATTAAAAAACTAATGGGGACTCCTGATTGTAATAAGGGTAAAATAATGGTTGTTAGGATGTAGAGATGTGTGTAGTCCACTGCTGATTAAGGCATCATTGAAATGTTCCTTATATTGTCTTAAGAAGCATTTATGTAGTGTGTGCTCTTATGACCTATTGATACTTAAGTATTGGCGAGTGGAGTGGCCCCTGTGAAACCAAGATGTGAATGGGGCGGTGTGTGGAGATTGGATAATTGTAGAGATCATGCCTTTCCCCTCATACGGCTGTTGTTGTGAGAATAGGTAAGGAACTGGAATGGCACGTTGGAAGTCCGAGAGGCTGGTCCAGCTCTATAAAAAGTAGTGTATGTGGGTTTGGTATTCATGAGGCATGACCTATTTCCAAAGTAGCACAGCGATGTACAGTAGGGGGCATACAAAAGGTAGTTCACCATATAGAGCTAGAGTTAAACATGAGATTTCCTCTGGATTACCGAACAAAGTTATAGAGGTTTACAGGTTATGAAACTGAAGAGAATAGAGAGAAATAAAAGGCTACAGGGAGCAGGAAGTCTTTGAAGCAAAAGAGATCCGTGAGCAGTACCAAAGGTTTTAACATCAGTCTTTTCTATATATGGAGCCAGGTATAGCAAGACTTGGAGGCATATGACTACAAGCAATAATTTCAAGTTTCTTGTGGGAGAAGCCCCGCTCTACTATAACTAGCCTCCAGTCTACCCATGCTCACCTCCCTCTCTCTTGGCCCATTTCCATTCTCATTTGGTCCACTTACACCTTGTGCTGGTTCATCTCCCCAGCTTACCCCTCATTCACCGTCTCTCATCTCAAATTCTCCTCCTCTTACCCCTGATTACTCCACGCCGGAGGAGTCAGGAGACTGCTCTGTATTGCTTAAGACCCACACATAGGCAAGTGTGAAGTAGTGTGTGGTATTGTCGAGTTGATATGCATTGTCAGCAGCTTTCCCATACAAGGCTGGTGCCCTATGCTAGTTTGCCCAGGTATCTGCATATTTTTGGGATTCACTTTTCTGTAAGGGCGAGATAAAGCTCTGAAATAGTTAAGCCCAAGGTTATTGGCATCTTCTCCATTACTGCCTTCTGAAAACACCAGAAACCATCATAGTTCCTATAACTCCAGTTGGACTGGCCCAGCACCTATTGAGGGTTCAGTGAAATAATTGTTGTTTACGAAGTAATTTTGCGTAGGGCTCTGTATATATCACCTCTCACCTATATTGCAGGCAGCAGTGCAGACCCACTGAGGCCAAAGGTACAGATTCCCATCCAATATCCACCCATCTCCTCTGACAGGTGTACAGTTGACTTGACATTTGACAAATTGAACACCAGATTTTGGTGTTTTCATGGTTGACTCTGCAACCATATCTTTTGTAATGCCTGTGTATCTGTTGCTATAATGCTGTTTTTAATATATCTTTATCCTGTGGTTTTGCAACTATGAATATCTAGAAATAATCAAAGGAATTATTATGCATCTTAATAACTTTACTTTTTACGAGCCAGCACACATTTGGATTCAAAACTGAATTTTGCAAACTGATTTTTAGCGTGTTTATTAATCCATTGCCTTATCTTCCTAGAAAGCGATGGGTTAAATTCAACTATAAATACAAACAACTAAGCTCATTTTGGGCAAGGCATGATGTATTGTTACTTTTTCAGTTGCAGTTCTTTAAAATGCGGCAGAAATAAGACAGAGGAATGAAGTACTCTTTTCTTTGAAACTTCAACCGCAAATTAACTTACAGCTCAACAGGACCGATTTTTAATGAGTAAAAATATGTATATGTTATGATGCTGAGGCATGTTACAGTAATGAAAATATGCAATTTTTAAGAACAAAGCCTTTACATTTTCCAAAATGTATGTATGTATATATGCATGTTTGTATGTATGCAGTATTTCTATACTGCAAACTTAGTCAAAAGACAGAGGTGCACAGTACAGGGTGAAAGATAAGCAGAAAGTCACCAAATGATAGGAGAGGTGGCTGCTACAGTACTGAGGCCAGACTACCTTCCTTTACCTCTGCCCACCCCTGAATAATAAAGTCAAACCACCTTTACCTCTAACTAACCGAACCCTAAAATCACCCTTATGTCGAACTATAAAATCACTCTTACCTCCTTTTAGCTCTACTCACCCCTTAACCCTTAGATCACTCTTGCCTCCCTTTACCTCTGCCTCTACTCACCCCAAACCCCAAAATCACCTTTGGGGTTTGGGGTTCATCTCTACCCAGCCCTAAAATCATCTTTACCTCTCTTTACCTCTACCCACCCCAAGCACTAAATCACCCTTACCTCCCTTTACCTCTACTCACCAGAACCCTAAAATCACCCTTACCTCCCTTTACCTCTACCCACCCCTAAACCATAAATCACCTTTACCTCCCTTCACCTCTATGCAACTAAACCCTAAAATCACCTTTACTTCCCTTTACCTCTACCCAGTTCCAAACCAATACATCATATTTACCTCCCTTTACTTCTACCCACCCTGATTCCTAAAATCAGTCAGAAAAACTTTATTTCGATTTAAAAAATCATAAAAGTTATATCAACATACTAGAAAATAAAAACAGAGGGTATCCACATGCAGGTTTGTCCAAATTTTGAACAATCACCCTGAAATTTCATGATATAACAATAAATACCTAAAAACATTAAATCTCACCCTATTAATGATACAGTCTAAAATAACATTCCTTCATAAATCAACATGTGGGACAGAATCATACAATAAAGTGCAAGGTGCTAAATTATTAATGGGAACCTAAAAGACATAAACAAAACTTTTATCCCAGTCGTTTTTACTTTCCAATGTATCACCCATGCCCAGCCCAAAAACTTTACAACAGCGATGACAATGGGACCTTCCAAAGATGTTTTTAAGATCCTAAGTGCCTCGCTGCTGGACCTAGTCCCCATGTTTGAACATATAGGTTTCAACCATCTGGACCTAGGTTTGTGATACAATGGGCAGGCAAAGAAGATGTGTGCCACAGATTCCCTCATTTCATCACAAAAAGGACAATTACTACTATTGGAAATGCACCATTTGTTGGTAAAAACATTTGTGGGTATCGAGCCCATCCTAAACTGATGGTACAATTTCCTATCTCTTGGGGAAGTAATTAAATCCATATAGCTCTCATAAGAAGCCTCATGCTTGGTGTCAAGAAATAATTTAGATAGAGAGGGATTAATATTAGCTGAGAAGCGCCTCGTAACTATCATGTTCCAGTACACTCCCATTAGCTCAATGTTAGATGGAAATGTACTTGCGGCAGGTGCTGCCCAGAGGCAGCTCATCCCCAATTGACTACGTTTATTTTTGACACACCGTAGCCATAAAATTTTCCTAGAAACATCCAATTCTCTAACTCGAAACAAGGCCAGTGCATAGTGTGATAGTTCGGGTGTCACCCAAAGACTCCTCCAATAGGCTACCGGCCATAGTGTGCCACATCTCTAATCGATTGACAACCATGATCCAAATATAGGGGTATTAGCGGGGTAGACTGCGGAAGGCCAATTATAGACCTCAAAATGTTGTTCTGGGCCACCACCAAGTGGTCCAGATTAGCATAACCCCACAACTCTGCCCCATATAAGATTGAGGCAGCAATTTTAGAGGTATAAATATGTAACAAGGGAGCAATTGGGTTAGTGTAAGATAACCTTTGCTCCTTCAACAGAGCACCAGACAATTGCACGTGCTTAACTGTAAGTAGGTCTATTTGGCGCTTCCAGCTAATTTTTTTGTCAATAGTAACTCCTAGATATGAGAAGGTCTCTGTTTGCTCTAGGATTCCCCCCTTCATTTTGACAGCACCCACAGTATTCTTGGTGTTTTGTAGGACCATGTATTTAGTTTTATCCACATTTACAATGAGCTCATGATCCTCACAGAACTCCTCAAACCTCCTAAGGGCTCTTTGAAGGCCCTGTCTTGTCTTGGAAAGAATAAGGGTGTCGTCAGCAAACATTTAGAGGGTGTTCTTGGAACCAGCCAGGGATGGTGCATCCGTGGCAAAGTTCTCAAAATACTGCACCACCGCATTGATATATATGGAAAAGAGGGTTGGTGCTAGCACACACCCTTGCCTCACCCCCTTCTGAACAGGAAATTTATCAGTGGTATTGCCCTGTGCGTTCCATCTAACCTGGGCAAAATGATCAGTGTGTAGCTTCATCAATAGAGCCAAAATATCCAGCGTCATACCAATCTTCAACAAGCTACACCACATCTTAGTCAAAGGCTGACTTAAGGCAGACGAATGCTGCATAGATTGTACCTCTCCCTAGTACTACAGTGCGCCAGTATATAAGAATAAGCCTTAGCACCTGATCTATGGTGCTAGTGCACGGCCGGAACCCCACCTGAAGGTGGGATAAAATTGCACGTTCTTCCACCCATTCGTGGATTCTACCCAATAACAGCCTTGCTGACAGCTTTTGGATGCAATCTATAAGACTTATTGGCCTATAGTTCCCAGGTCGGGAATGATCCCCCTTTTTGTGGATGGGGAGGATAATTGCGCCTGCCCAAGTAACAGGTATGGGTGCTCCATTGGCGATGGCATTCACTAGTAATTGGATGTAGGAATCTCACATATCTGTATCATAGAGAAACAGGTCGGCGGGGATACAATCAAGCCCCGGCGCCCTAACTCTTGGAACTAAAAGTAATGCATTTTTCACTTCTTTCTTGCTAAAGTATAGAGTGGAAGTAAGAGTGGGCAATTCAAACTGGTCTTGTGTTTCTCCAACACTTGCAAACTGTGCTTTAAAATAAGAAACCCACTGGTGTGGCTCTACATGATTTGTTGGCACCTTGCTGGGTGACCCTCTGCGCCACTTAACCAAGTGCCAAAAAGCAGTCATATTTCTTTCTGAACATGCACTGAGCAATTCTGCCCAATGTTGTTCATCCCAATCCTTTTTGGCAGAATTTTGGGCAGCCTTATATGTCGACCTTGCCTTACAAATTTCAACCCTATCCTTTGACCTAACTGCCACTGCTAAATTCCTATAGGCAGCAGATTCCTAAAATCACTATTACCTCTTTACCTCTACCCACTCCCGAACCCTAAAATGACCCTTACCCCCTTTTACTTCACCCCACCCCAAACTATAAAACCACCCTTACCTCCCCTTACCTCAGCCCACCCCAAACCCTGAAATTTCCCTTACCTCCCTTTACCTCTACCTAACCCTAAATCTTAAAATCACCATTACATCCCTTTACTTCTACTCACCCCTGAGCCCCTAAAACCACCATGTCATCTCTACCACACCTGAATCCAAAATCCCCCTCACCACTTTTTACTTCTACCCTTCTCTGAAACTTAAAATCCCCTTTACCTCCTTTTACATCTACCCAACCTTGAACCCTAAAATCACCCTTACCTCCCTTCGCCTCTACCCCTTACCTCCCTGTACCTCTACCCATCTCTAAACCATAAAATCACTTATGTTAAACAACAAATAGTATCTTTTTACAAACAAAATACTTACTGGCTTGGTAAAGTACTGCATGGTAAAAGTACAAATACTTACCTGCGTGGTAGTTACCTGCATGGTAAAGACTGCATGGAATTGGTCCTGCATGGTAAAGGCTGGTTCCCCTCAGGCAGGTCACATCCCCTTAAGCACTCTCCTCCCTTCACCCTAGAGCCCCTAAATGTTGTTGGGGCACTGTTGGTTGTTTTCTGCCCTTCGATGTGTTTAGTGGGCACTTTAGCATCTTTGACAGTTTGCTCCCTCCTACTCCTCACACCTTATACTTTGGAGATATTGTCTGAGACAGAAAATGCACTGTCACTTGCGAGACATTTTATTTACTTACAGGAGGTTTGGAGCCCGTTTATTACATACAATTGGTTGGCTTCATCATCACTCTCATTTCCTAGCTTATCCTTGGTGAGTAAGGGCTGGCTTTGCTTCTTCTTCATGTGTTTATCCTGAGTGGCATAGAGTGCAATTGCGTAGAGTAGAGGGCTGCAGAGTAGAGTAGAGTGGCGCAGTATGCAGAAGCATAGAGTGGTGCAGTGTAGAGTGTATTATCATAGAGTGTTATGCCAAAGAGTGCAGTGGTGCATAGTAGAGTAGAGTCTTAGACAAAAACTACTGGGTTTGGGCTCCCAACAGCACCGCTTGCCACAAGCTAATAATAAACAACAGAAGATGCACGTGCTGCCAATAACTTTTCCTGCCTTATTTTTGGCTAAACATAGGAGTTGAAACAAATGTTTATATTGACCACAGGGTGTCGTGTATTTATCTAATTTCAAATTGGACTTATTTATTCATTTTTATCTCAAAAACATCAGATTTTTTTAGGCTCATTATTTAAGACCTTATGTACAACATGAACAACAAATGACATATATTCAAAATAAACAATTTTTTACAAGAAGAGAGATTAGAACACTTTGGACAACACAAATCAAACACCATCAGTCATACAACTTTCACACCACACTATTTACATTAAATGTACAAACACATCAACAAGAAACAATGTAAATTATTTCAACAAAGTAATCACTTAGATTACAATAAAGCCAAAAACATTCGTATTTTGTCTGTTTGAGAATTTTTTCACAGTTTAGATTTTTCAGTTTAGGCTTATACAAGTCTACGCGTTTCGAACTCAAAAAAGTAATGAGTTCTCATCAGGACCGAGGTCTCTCAGTGAATCGGAGACCATAAAAAATGTGGGCGTGTCCGGGAAATCAACCATATGCATGAAAAGAGTCTGAGTCCACGACTAGTTGCCGAGTCCGCCTTGCGGGTACTGTCAATCTTGGGAACGGAGAACCAATCTATGTGTCCGAGATGACGATCAGCGCCGGTATTTCTCGAGTCAATCGCGTCAGCGCGGAGCAGAATTTCGTTGCCTCTGCCGGGGGTCCTCGCTGTACAGTGCTTCCGGGTTCGCGAGGATCCTGTTTCAACTCCTATGTTTAGCCAAAAATAAGGCAGGAAAAGTTATTGGCAGCACGTGCATCTTCTGTTGTTTATTAGTAGAGTAGAGTGGCATAGAGTGCAGTGGCATAGAGTAGGGTGGTGCAGAGTAGAGTTGCAAAGAATACAGTGGTGTAGAGTGACGTAGTGTTATGTGTAATGGTGTAGGGTGCAGTGGTGCAGAGTAGAGTGCAATGGCATTGAGTATAGTGGCGTAGAGTAGAGTGGTATAGAGTAGTGGTGTAGAATAACGTAGACGCCGTGGTGCAGAGGAGATTTCAGTGGCATAGAGTGCAGTGGCATGGAGTAGAGTGATGCAGAGTAGAGTGTCAGAGTGAAATGCTGTAGAGTAGAGTGATGCAGAGTAGGGTGTAGTGATGTAGAGTACAGTGACATATAGTCATGCAGAGTAGAGTGCAGTGGCGTAGAGTGCACTGACATAGAGTGCAGTGGCACTGCGTAGAGCAGAGTGGTGTAGAGTGCAGTGGCATAAAGTAGGGTAGTGCAGCAAAGATTCAAGTGACATAGAGTGCAGTGTTGCCGAGTGCAGTAGTCAGATTAGCGTGGCCTAGAGTGCAGTGGCGTATAGTATAGTGGTGTAGAGTAGAGTAGAGAGGTTTAGAGTGTAGTTGCGTAGCGTGCACTGGCATAGATTTTAGTGGCGTAGAGTGCAGTGGTGCAGAGTGCAGTGGCACAGAGTAGAGTGCAGTGACATAGAGTAGAGTGGTGCAGAGTAGATTATAGTGGTGCTTTGTTTAGTGGACTAGAGTGGCGTGACATAGAGTGGTGCAGAGTAGATGCAGTAGCATAAAGTGCAGTGGTGCGGAGTGGTGCAGAATAGAGTGGCATAGAGTGCACTGGCCTCGGGTAGAGTGGTGCACAGTAGAGCGCAGTATCGTAGATTGTAGTTGCATAAAGTACAGTGGCGTAGAGTGCACTAGTGCAGAGTGCAGTGACATAAAGTGATGCAGTGAAGAGCAGAATGGCATAGAGAGTAATGGCGTAGAGTAGAGTGGTGCAGAGTAGAGTGCACTAGCGTAGAGTGTGGTGGCGCAAAGTAGAGTGCAGTGGCATAGAGTGCAATGGCATAGAGTCCAGGTTAAGAGGATGGGAGGGAAAAGAAAAACATGGAAAGTGAACGGGTGGGAGGGAATAAAAGCTACATGGATGGGAATAGGTGAGATGGACTGAAAACACGACTCATATGGAATGCTTAAACACAAAGAAAAAAGTAACTTTAAAAACAGGAGCCGTGGATGGACACAAGTACTTTGTCGATTTTCCACGTGCGGGCCGAACATGATGCCCGCATGCTGTTACAAAGGGGGATAAAGGAAATGAGAGCGAATCTGACAAATGGTGAGCTGTGGGTAGGTTGTGAGCTCACTGTATGTAAACAGCATGTCCCTCAGAGACAGTGCATGCTCAGTCTAGGCAAAACCTAAAAACGGATTACTGCCCCTCGTAGTCCGTGCCGGCCATGTCATGGTGCTTTTTTCTTTTTTCCCAGCTATTGTTTGTTCTACAGCATGCTGTCTGAATTTAGACCACAACAGATTCTGACTATTAAATTGAAGTGATCAAAATATAAGTCACTATTCCTGGGTTCATTTACTTAGCACTTATGCACCATATAATAGTCTTAAAGTTCAGTATATTATACCTCATTTTTCCAGGAACATGTCTGTTGCACAGATTTGCTTTTCCTTTATTTCACACACAGCTGAAATACATGTAGAGAATGGTGTGCTATTATGTTACTCTTTGTTCCCTGCTCAGGCTAAGACTTCTACGGCATGTGTTGATTTCTACGAGTAAATAGCACTTTCTACCGCTGTGTCTGATGCCATATTGAAAGTGGCGGTAAATACACAGTTAAAGGGAGCCCAGGAGATCTGAAAAGGGCGGTCATTCTGCCACCCGTCGGGCGTCCTGTTTCTTCCCTCTCCCCTGATCTCGCCTGATCCTGTTGGGAGCGGTCATGTGTGTGTACATCTTGCTCTGCGGCCTGTTTAATCTGCTGACAGAGAGCACGGGAACATAGTTTTGGGAATAGTTGAACTGTCACTGAAATTTGGTATTTGAAGCTGAAAGCTGGAAAAGTGCTATGAGCAAACTCTCCCTCAGGGACAGCCAGTGAGAGTCCAACAGCAAGGGGTTGTGTGTTGCTGTTCAGTCGCTGCTCTGTGGTGCCGTTCTCTATCTGTGTTGCACTTCTCGGTCACGCCAGAGTTGTAATTTCTAAACAGTTTTGTAGATAAAGCCAGCTTCTAAAAAACTCACTCAGATGCACGATGAAGCACAACAGTGCCATTCACTTGTTGTCGGGTGTTTTGATTGCTTTGTCTAGGTGTAAACCACATGTAGGAGGTTCTCGAAAGCTTGGCTAATGTAAGCACTATTTACGGTGAACTTGAAGTTGCTTTAACTTTCTGCTGGGCTCCGCTTTCACACTTCGGATTCCTGTATCTGCCCATTAGCTGTTTTGAAATAGTTTGTGTATGATCATGTGTGCATGTTTTCAGTTTTGACGTTCCTGTGATATCAGTTGATGCTGGTGTTTCACAGCAACAAGAGATTTGTGTTTGAGGTTACATGTTCCAATACAGTATATTGCCAGTCTTTTTGTTTAAATTGCCTCTTGTAAATCTGCCTGACGTCATTTTGCCAATGAATATGAGTATGATATTCTTCTATTGGTGGTTGCAAATTAATCTGCTGTTGTCATTAACAGCTGTTTATTAAGAAATTTTAGTGTCTGCAATTGCAATATTTAAGACACAAATTTGAAGCTAAGAAATTATTTTCTTTTGTAAGTGCCCATGTAGCACCCTGGAGGGCAGCCGGTGTCTGTCCTTTTAACCGCATGTGCGCTAGCGGGTTTTCCCGCTGCACTCTGAAATTTCAAAATCGCGGCTTTCGTGACAAAGCCAGCTCGTCATGCGCGCAGCGCAGGTAACGCCCATGACGAGCTGGCGTTGTCATCCGCATCGAAGGGGTTAAGACGTGGCACCAGTTTAATTTCTGGCCATTGGTAGCTTTAGGTACAAACTCGACTTAAACAGCCATGACTGTGTCCCATTCTTGACCAGAGATGTAATTTTGCATGCCCTTGTGTGTTCTGAGAGGTGTAAAGAGAGGAGTGTTAAACCGAGGGGATGTCCGGTTGCAGTGTGTGGGTGAAAATCTCTAGTTACCGCCCAATTTTATAGGAAAACACTCATGTAAGTATGATATTTATGTTGTGACCTTGTGACTAGCCCTATTTAATGTATTGAATTAGGACGGCATTGTGAGAACTTGGCCTGATATGTGATGTCCACTATTCTAGTGGGCACCCTGTATCAGTCTAAACAACCCTTATGGAGAAGGTTGTAAAGTCAACCTTATAGACCAGCTATCCTACTGGTAGCATGGACAAAGCAGTCTTAAGCTAAACTCAAGAGGGCATGTGAAGCCAGCTGTTTTACCATATGTAACCCCTTGAATACCAAATGAAAGGATACCACACAGGATATATATAAAATATACATGTATTTATTTCTAAACAACCCCTCTGCACCCTTTATGAGATCAGAGGCACAAGCACATAACAAGATACTTCATTATCATACAATAAGTTGCACAAAATGCAGTAGGGCCCTAGGGGCACGCTAAACCATATACTAAAATAGTGGTATAAGAACCACGTCACAAACAAAGGATAGGCCTAGGGCCTAGGGATTCGCTGGGCTACACTGTACTACCAAGGGATAGGAAGTAGGAGGCCCACGGGAGGCGTGTGTAGTGTCTTTACTCACACGCAAGTTACCATAGAGTTAGAATGGGAACGAAAGAATTGGAAACTTGTTCTTTTAGGTCACTTCCGGATGGACTAGGAGAAAGCTACTTGAAACTTAGACACTAGGATAGTCAATACCCACAGGAGCACCGGAGTACTCGCGTTACCTCACCCACAGGAAGCAGGTGCATAGGTGTCAAAGTGTGTCGGGTTTCGTCGCTGAATCCTGTGGAGTCTTGAAAAAAGATGCTGCAGGCGACCAGGAGAGAAGTGTCCGGTTGGATCCAAGGGTGGATCAAGGATGAAGAGTACCTGAAAGCAGAGAGGACAGAGTCTGGGTCACTAGCCAGTGACCAGGAAGGAACCAGGAAGGAACCAGGCGATGTCGCAAAGCAATCAGGTGATGCTGTGCAGCTTGTCTCTGCAGCCATGTGGACCAGGAGGCGTCAACGACAACCAGGAGTCAGGTACGGATTGTCCCACGAAGGCTCTCGCTGTCGGCGGTGTCGGCTTCCGGATTGGAGTCAACAAGCCTTGGCTAAGGCAACCCACGCAGGATCCGAAGATGGCTTCTTAATCAGACCAGCAAGGTCTGATGGGCTGCTCCTTTTCAGGGGAGCAAGGGCCAGTCTAGAGCAACCAGACCAGTGGTGGAAATTCAAAGGTTCGTCGTCAAGATGGCCACTAGACAACGGGCAAGTGACCGGACAGACGCGTCGAGCAGGAAAATGCAGAAGGGCCTCACACAGAACTAGTGCAGTGTGAAGGGCTGATCTTCAGTGCAGTTGGTGCTCGGGGCTGGGGCTTCTCAATCCCCAATGCACAACTTCGAGGATGCCTCGGAAGTTGCACAGAAAGAAATTTGCTGGCTTTCCAAGATGGCCGGTCCCACGTCTCGCGTCGCCTCCACGGGTCTCAGCTTTGCTGGGGCTGAGGATCGGGCTGAAGGAAGTCTGGAAGTCTGGGTCTTGTCAGGCTCTGTGCTCGGGCTCCGGCGGGAGCGTCGACAAAGCAAGCCGTTGATCGCTGGATGGTGCCTGCTTGTGCAGGGTGGTCACTCCTTGACCACAAGTGAGATTCTTTAGTCTTCTATCTTCAAGTAGAACGTCGAAGGTCCAGAGTTTCATTTCAAGTTTCAGTCAGGATTAATCTAAAGTCTTGGGACTCAGCTCCTACCTATATACCAAATCTAGGGGCTGGATTACCTGCTAGGTCCCTCCTATGGGTGGGACCAGGGAAGGGGGTGGTTACACCCCTTTCCCTTTGTCTAAGTTCGTGCCAGAGCTGGGGCTGGAGTGCCCCAGCACCGGTTTGAACTACTGGACTATGCATGGGACACCTTGTGTTCCCCAGGCAGTGTCTCATTTCTTTCAGCCCTCCCTGCCCCAATACACTATAGCATGTCTGGGGTGGTGCTAGCACCTCCCAAGACAGGAAACCTATTGTCCAAGCCTCCCTCACTGGAAGGACTCCCAGTAGCAGGAGGTCAGACTTGTGTCTGTGGCAGCAGCATCCATTTTGTGATGCTGAGGCTCTGGTTAACTTTAACTGGGATTAGTAGGAACAACATGTCTTCTCCCTCTAGAAGGGAGGAATGCTACCCCCGTTGCCAGAACTGGCGAGGGGATAGTATTCCAAAGCGTATGACACCTTACACGACATGTTTTGATAAAGCCAAACCAGAGTTAGCATTTAACCACGAGGTTCATAATGCACTTAGGAGTATGTGGTATGGCTATATCCTAGAACAGCTATAAGGACATGGTTCCGAAAGCTGCAGACAGGCTCAGCCCATGCTAGAGCCTCATCTCACATTAAACCAAGCACTCTGCCTCCAGGATTGTTAAGGCCTGTCATAGGAGTGACTTATAGGTGTATATGTGTCTAGATATAAGGTTAGATATAGGAATACTATATCTAAGCAAGGGGTGATTACACAACCTTGCCCCAGCTGAGTGATCAGCCAGTTATGTCAATGGGAGTGGCCAGCCAGGGGTGGCATAATACATGCTGCAGCCCCTGGTAGGCCTTGGATGCACCTATGCCCTGGGTACCTATAGTACACTGTACAGGGCCTCATAAGGTGACCCAAATAACAATTGGAGACGTACCTAAAGTACATGGAGTCCATTTTACTGAGAGCGCAGATAGCCTGCGGCCCTGTTTAGCAGGATCCCAGGCCAACTAAGTCGAAAACCAGCTAAACACTAGGCAAAAAATCTGGGGTAACCATAGTCAGGTATCCACCTTCCTACAGGCATATCAAGCAGAAGTGTATTACAGATACAACCATAATAGAGGTATTGGTGAGATGGTGGCTTTCACATAGAGAGCAGGTAGAAGGGTGTAGGAACCCTGTCAGAAATACAGGTGGAGGAAGGAGAAGCCATGCCCTTGAGGGTTATCATAAGAGGAAAGGATGGTGGCTCCTGGGACAGAAAGAGAAAGGAATAAAAATCAGGCAACTTAGGAGGTAAATGTTAGCTTCTTTAAATTGTGTATTGACAGGCGCCCCCCGCGCCTAGGGGAGGGGCGCCCTTAGTTGCGCCACGGGGCTGAGCCTCCTCCGGGGCCCCTGGCCAAGGAAGGGGGTTGGCTGTCTGGGGTGATGTCATTGGGAGGTCTGAGAAATGAAACTTAGAAGAAATGAAACCTATCAGGCTATATTAGGCTGTGCCACGGGGGTTTCGTTCTCTTTGTCCCCTCTGACTACAGCCTGGATTACAGGAGCGTCGGCGACGTGGAAAGGTGTCCTGCAGGCTGAAATGGAGGGGGCCGTGGCGTAGTGTTTAAGAGCATCGAAGTGTTAGCTCAGTTAAATAATCTAGTAGTGCTTGGAACCCAAGTTCATGGGTACGATTCTGGATTGGTCACGTTTGTTTTTATGTTACTTTCAATATTAAGTTAGGATCAGCGCGCAATCGATTTGGAATAATGTTGTTGTGGCAGGCGCTATGGTGGCCAGGACTGTTTAAAAAAAAAAAGCATGGTTGAGGGCGAGCCTGTATGTGACCCTGCTGGGTTTCATGTGGCGCGCTGTGTGTTTTCGTAAGTGCTTCATGCAAAAGGGAGGTTTGGGTACAGTGATATTATTAAATTCAGCACCTACTACCAGAGGTTTGTGTTTTGATAAATAAGTTACGTGCATTCAATATATTACACAGGCCTTGTTCTCACAGTCACCTGTTGAACCAGTCCTCAGGTAATAGTGTGTGTTGTGCCTCCCAGTGGCTCCAACAACAAACTTCTACTCAGGAGGCCTTATTAATAGTTCAGTGGTTTGGGTCACACTCATGTTGCACCCGTCCTCCCGCAATGTATTATGGTAGATGCACTCCCATTGATTCACTATTCAGTTATTTTGAAGTACCTTTTAGTCACATTGTAACTGTCTAGTACTATCTCAGTCAGTATTTAAAATCTCCAATTTTGGGTTTTATGCGTTTTGCCATTCATCAGAGAGGAGTATTACTTCCATTTGAGGCTGCTGTCACGCAGCTATTGTGTATAAATTCAAACACTGCACATTTTAAATAATGAAACTTTATCATAACATATCGTACCTAAGAATTTGAGAGATCTATTTCAATAAAAACAGGATCAAAGCAACAAAGTCTCGCCAGTTCTGTTAGGATGACATCACTTCATAACATATAATAAAGACATAATACTAAGAAGCATATTCTCAGATTTTGGATGACCAATTCCCTGAATCAAATAAAAAGAACATATTTACGACCGTAACTTAAAAAAATCCTCATCACTGCGTAATTGCCTACAGCAGTTGAGACTATTAAGAACACAGCGTTCTTTTTTAGGTCTTGCTTAAGACTGGCTGTGAGACATATTTGTGATAACTGGATTATTAGTTGAAGTGGATGTCATCCCTCTTCAACCAATCCTGGCACTATTCCCTAATAGATCCTGTTAGGTCTCAATATTTTAAACCTCAATTGTTAAACCCTTGGTAGCAGTAGCACAGCACAGACAGACTGTGGGGCAGATTTACAAGCCCCTTGCGCCTCATTTACGCCGCCGCTGCGTCACTTTTGTAACGTAACTGCGGCGCAAATCCTGCTCCGTGGTGCAGGGGTACTTACTACGTGACGCATCTGGGAGATGCGTCACGTTGTAATGCCCTGCGCCACATGGAGGCGTTCCTGTGAAGGGGGGGCGTTCCGGCGCAGGAACGCCTCCTAAAAGTGGCTGAGGCAAATCTACAAGATTTCACTCAGTCACTTTTAGGCCCATGCTGCGTCAAAATCCTGCGCCTGCTGAAGCAGGCTTTAAGGATTGACGCAGCATTAACTAGATAGTCCCCCAGAGCATTGCTGGAGCTGCGTCGCGCTTGCGACGCAACTCCAGCAATGCATCACTTTTACGGCACAGATGCGTCACGCATCTGTGCCATTTTTGCCCCATGGTGCGCCGCATTGTAAATGCGGTGCAGCCGTGATGGCGGAGCTGTGGTGTACAATAACTGGCGCATCCCTGCTGATTTGCAGGGATGCGCCAGTTATTGTAAATATGCCCCTTAATTTTTGAGAAATGTGTAAAGCATTTATCAATACCAAAACAGGTAATAAGTATAAAACACAACACAATAAAAATCCCACTCCAATTTATAAAAATAAAGGACATTTTAGGGCACAAATAGACACCACAATGACAAAAATCTGATGTAGCAAACAAAGGAAATTATTTTTCACAGTTTTGGAGGATACAGAGACCAGGATTGGTCCCGTAGAAAGTTTTACTTTTTGACTTACTCTCTGGAATGAAAGTCGAACATTCTCTACCGGGAAAGGCAAGCAGGCTGTGGATGAGGTGGGTTCCACAAGTCCGACAAATGAAGTTCCAGTGTAGCCATTGACTTTTGTTGTGAAAGCTCCAATTTAAAATTTGCTCAAAAAAACGGGGAGCTTTCTCCCAGTGAAGATTTCTACTTTTGGATTTTAAATGTTTTTTGAAAGTTGAGGTCTTTTCAGAGGGGCAAACCAGCAAGTTGAGTCTGACTGGCAGTGGGACATTGGCGTTTGCTGCTCAGCGGTGGTCCAGTGGCAGTCTCTGGTTCTTTTGGCAAAAATCCTTGAAAACATTTTTAAGTCCCAGCTTTTAGATTTTGGCAGGAGGAGTACACTATGACACTTATCCAAGGGCACCAGGACCTTAGGGACACCACTTGTGGGTCAGAACTCACTCCAGGGGAAGCTGCCAGCAGGGTACAGGGCAAGTCCAGTTGGAGCAGGTAAGTTCGGCTCTTCAAGAAGGCGGCCTTCTGGCAGCTTTTTGTGTTCCTGTAGCTTAACAGGGAGCTACCCAAGTAGCCCTTGTAGTCCTTTCTTTTGTCCTGTGTGCAAGTGGGAGCAGGTCCAGTCCCTATGGTCTCCATGCAGAGATTACAGTAGGTTCAGTCCTCTTTTTTAAGTCACAGGTCCAGCAGGTGCAGTCCCTCATCTGTATTCCTTAGGTCCAGTAGTGTTCTAAACAAGGTAGTCAGAGGTTTCGTTTTTTTGGTTGGCACTAGCCTTTAGGTGGGGGTGACTCAATAGGGTGAAAGTTCCCAAGGACTATCCTTGCAACTTTGAAATAATTATCTTGGGGTTTGGCCCTAAACAATACCACAATGCCCAGTTTTGCCAAAATCCATGCACAAATGCCATTCTGCAATACGCATATGCCAATGTTACTGGGCCAATTTTCAGAGTGGGGGTGTTGCCACTATAGTTACATCACTGAAGTCAAAGGATTGTGAAAAGTCCATGCTTCAAAGAACAAGGGTAGCTAATGTATTCAGCAGGAGAGTGGTAAAAGTGTAGTAAGAGTGGAGTATGTAGCTGGTAGTTTTGGAGAAAACTGATGAAAATATAGTACTAAAGAAGGGCGCGGTAGCGCACTGTTTATTGCAGACAACACATTTTCCACTGATATTCCAACTACATTTTCACAGATGTACAGTTTTACCAATCAAACTAATAAAATTATGCAGCACACAAAAAATGATAAAACATGTACAACTGCTGAGCATTATATACCATAGTATGGTATAGTATAGTCTGTCGTACAGTATGGTATGGTATGGCCTGTTATTGTATTGAATGATATGGTATGTGCTGTCAGTGTATACTATTGTATGGTGTGGTATGGCCTGTCACTGCATAGTATCATCTGGTATAGTATCGCGTGTGATGGTACGGTATGGACTGTCATTGTATGTATGGTATGGTATAGCCTGTTGCTGTATAGTATGGTATGATATTGCATACTATGGTATGGAATTGTATGGCCTCTCATTGTATAGTATTGTATAATATGCAATGGCCTGTCACTGTATAGTATGATATGGTAAAGTTGTATGGTATGGTATGGTACGGTACGACCTGTCATTGTATAGTATAGTATGGCCTGTCATTGTATAGTACAATATGGTATGATATGGCCTGTCATCCCATGGTATGGTATGATATGGCCTGTTATTGTATGGTTTGGTTTTGTATGGTATGATGTGGTAAAGTATGGTATAGTATGGTATGGTCTGTCATTGTAAAGTATGTTATGATATAGTCTGTCCTGTCATTGTATAACATGGAATTGTATGCTGTGGCCTGTACAGGCAACACGGACGGGTGGAGCAATATTAAGTCTGCAACACAACGTACACAACATGCAAGCACTCCAAAAATAAACTTTCTTAACTATGTTGCAGCATGTTTGAAGCAGTGACAAAGACAGAGATACTGAGAGAGTGGTTAAAACACATAGGAATGAAGGGTGAAAGGGAGGAGATAAAGGGCAACACAGATGGAGGGAAGGACGATGCAATGCAGGGGAGCAAAGGCACACAGGCAGATTAGTTGCTAAAGGCAACTCGGACGGACATTGGAAGATAGGGCAACACAAAGGCTTATCGGGACAGAAATAGACTGCTGGCAAACAGATGCAGTATTAGGAGTACTTCCAAACAGAGGCAGTATTATGGAGTCCTCCCTTCAAAAGCAGCCATTAAAGTGCAAAAATTGGAAGGACACTCAGTGGAAATGAAAGCATTCCTTTGGGCTAGCCCCACAGCAGAGACAAACACCCCGTGGCTGATTCACAAAAGTATTTTGCACTCCTCTGCACTTCTCTGTGTACGTTCTACTTTTACTACATGTACTACTAAAAACCTATAATTACGTGTGCGGACATTCCATAGTTGTGCGGAGAACTCCGCACATGTAAGTATATGTAAAACTTACATTTTGTAGTACGTTTGCATTATGTCTTGTAATACTATAAATATATATCACAAAGTGCAGTTTGTGAATCAGACCCTTAAAGAGGAAATAAAACCACCACGCATTAAGCAAACAAAAACACGGAAATAGGAGTGATGATAAAGCCAAACGAAATGGGTGGGCTAAGGCCCCTTGAAATTAACAAAAGGTCTTGCATGTAATAGAGCATGTGCTGTCTCAGGTGAGATCTAAAAAAGTGCTTCATTTGGGCTTTCCTAACTGCTAATATATTCAGAAATATTTGTACAATGCATATACACGCATTTATATTTTGTTATGTGCTAAATAAATATTACATCCTGCAGCCTTTCCTTTCAGGCTTCCTGTAATTTGCAAGATTGTTGCACTGTGCTCTTTACAATATCCTTACATTTTCGAATCAGAGAATAAAGGCTAATAACAATTTATCAGAAGAGATAGCCTAACATTGGACCTCTGTTGTTAAAGTACAGTAATTGTGCCAAGATAAAAAATAAAATGTAAAGTACTTTTTATTAGTCATTCTTTTTCTGAACTCCAGCATGAGCACAGTTATCCATGATTGATGAACTCATAGTACTAGAGACAAGTATAATCATTCATGCGTAGGAAACCATTTAAAAGAAATACAGTGTGTGAACTAGCATACAAGGGAGACAAGTGAAAACACAAGCAGTCAAGGAATGCCCGCAAAAAACGAACGAAGAGTTCCCGCAAAGCGAGCACTCGTGGAAGGATACAAGGAACCAGACAGAGAGGTGGTAAAGCAGCTATTCTCCATCTGACGGACAGACAAAGACATGCTGGATTGCCTGAAATAAATAAAGCCAGTGAAGAGAACGCAAGCAAATGTGAGCTACAAAACGAATAGTAAGCAAAGGACAGAATGCATTCCTATGCAAGCTTTCAGCATGTCCCCAGTGTGTTCTTGCAGCCATGCAGCTGCACTGTCTGGTATGCTTCGACTTAAAAACAACTGCATAAGTAGCTAGGCATGTGCATGCACGGTGCATGTGCCTACAGAATGACAGGGCTGGCTCTGTCAAAAGCTTTTTAGGTTTCACGACCTATCGATGTGCGCAAGCGCATCGAGCGGAGCGAGAATTCATGTGGCGAAAACATCTTCAAACCAAAGGGCTTTCAGCCCCGCGGTTTTCATCAAGTTCACGTGAACATGCACGCGCATCGCATGCAAGCCCAGCCCAGCCTCTCGCATTCCCAGGCTCTCCCGCCCCCATCCGGCATCAGGCTTCCCCTCCCCTAGCAGCACTCCTCCCACACCAGCACCTCCCCCTCCCACACCAGCCTGCCTCCGCTCGCTCGCATTCCCGCCCTAGCAGCACTCCTCCCACACCAGCACCTCCCCCTCCCACACCAGCCTGCCTCCGCTCGCTCGCATTCCCGCCCACTTTGGTTCTGTCCCACACCACACTAGCAGCACTCCTCCCACACCAGCACCTCCCTCTCCCACACCAGCCTGCCTCCGCTCGCTCGCATTCCCGCCCCCCCCCACCATTTGCCAGCATACACTCTCCAAGTGCTTCGTACAGGCCCACTTTGGTTCTGTCCCACACCACAGTGACTCTGCTACCACCAGGGCAAACCCGCACGTATGTGCGCTGACCTACCCCACCCCTCGTCCAGTCAAAGATGTATTAGGCATGACCCCCCCTTGCGGGCACTCTGATGTGGTATTAACCTCTCAAGGCACATCGTCAGTGTGACCTGTGGAGTGCAGCACCCCCTGCCTCTTCCATCTATCTTGCAGGATTTACTCAGCCTTGTTGCGCTTCCCCAGTGACGCAGGGCATGTACACTCTGGACGAAGGGGCCTCCCCTCCCGATCCTCTCTTCCGTTGCTCTCTCAGTGATTGGTCCCACGCCTAACGCCCGCACCTTTGTTCGCTGCTCCCAGTAGCGGCTGCGTTTCTCTGCTGCTCTCAGCCCCCTGGCCCTGGCAACACCCCTGCTTCGGACTGTCCTGACACCTCGAGCCCCACTGCACCATCTCGATGTCTCATCTCCTATTGAGTCTCGACGTTCAGCGCGGGACTACGTACAGCTCTCCCCGCTCAGTACAGCAGACCCATGCTCAGCCCAGATTGCATTTCGTCTGCACGACTACTCTGGAGACGTCACCGCCATCTTGTGTCTCCCAGGGTCAAAGGCCTCCAGCACGGCTCCACCGCTCGATCTGGTAGGTCTGTGGATGGAGTTTGATACTGGTTACACTGGGGCTGTGGTCATTGCAAGACATGAACATACTCGTATAGCGAGTTCACCATTCCTCCACGCTCACTCCCAGCCCCCCTTTGCGTATTCATCCCGACCGGCTGTGCATGCCTACTGGCTTTGTCACTATTCCTCCACGCTCACTCCCGCAACCCCTTGCGTGTTCACCCCGACCGGCCGTGCATGCCTACTGGCTTTGTCACCATTCCTCCACGCTCCCCCCCCCCTTTGCGTATTCACCCCGACCGTGTCACCATTCCTCCAGGCTCCCCCCCCCCCCCCTTGTGCGTTCACCCCGACCGGCCGTGCATGCCTATTGGCTTTGTCACCATTCCTCTATGCTCACTCCCACCCCTCCCTTGCGCGTTCACCCCGACCGGCCGTGCATGCCTACTGTCTTTGTCACCATTCCTCCACGCTCACTCCTGCAACCCCCCTTTAAGTGTTTACTCCGACCGGCCATGCATGCCTACTGGCTTTGTCACCATTCCTCCTCCCCCTCCCCAGCCAGCTTCCCCCAGGCCGTAGCAGCACTCCTCCTTAGAACAGTCCTAGCATATCACCGGCATGTGAGGCAGGTTTGGCGCCAGCCGGTTAAACTGAGCATCGGATAATGAGGTGCCCTTTGCAGCCATTCTGCTGCTATCAAGCACCCATCCTGCCCTTGTTTGTCGCCATTTCCGCGATGACAAAGGCCGGTGTGGGCTGTGCCTGTCCAGAACATTCTTGTGTTGCACCCCTTGCCGTTAAAAATGTAAACCGGGTTCGCATTACAAAGCCAAAGAACTCGCCTCACAACTTTTAAAGGTCAAGAATAAACTAACTAGTTTTTATTTTTTAGCCATGCTGCACAGCATCAGAGATGATCTGCTGCATGGCTTTGACTTTGCTGTCTTTTAGCCAAGTCTGTCTTCTGCTCATCAAGTGCTATGACGATCATCTATCACATCTTACCTATTTAAAATTCCTTTACAAAGCCTGTCAAAAGACTTGACTATTCACCTGCAAAGAGTACAAAGCATTGCACTCAGAGTACAATTCACTCTGAAGCACTGGAACCTCATTTCCTCGACACTCATATGGGTGTTTTTGGCAGCATGTGTCTATGTGTATAGTCCAGTTTACCCTGGTTTCTACAATCATGGGGCCTTATTTATGAAGGCCTTGCGCCACCGGTGCGTCACTTTTTCCCATGTTAAAAGTGACGCACCGGCGGCGCAAGGCCTTCATAAATAAGGCCCATGGTACCTCAGTGCTGATCGTAGGATGACCAAGCATGCAGAATTTGCCCGGAACAGCCCTGGTGTTTCACAATTGGTCCTGTCAGACTTGAGTTCAGTTAACACATATTCCCGTTTTCCCAGTGTCGACTGCACACAGAGGGTGTCAAGCTTTCATGTGTTCCATTGCAGAAATAGTTAGCAGCCCGTAGCAGGAACCAATTTAGTTAAAAACAGGTGAAAATGTGTGTAAACATCACATATAAATTCCCTTAGTGCCACATTGTCTGTATTTTCTGCGTTGATGAACGCTGTCACTCATGTCAATTTGTGCACTTTGTTTGATGCAGAAATTTAGTCCTACATCTATGTTTGTAGAATGTCCCAGTTTGTGGTTTTCAAAATCTACTCAACTTAACTGATCAATAAGTTTCAGGGTTATTGTTCATGAGGGCCCATGAGATCTTCCTTGTCTCTGCTGTTCTCTGTCCTACTCTTTAGGATGAGGCGTAGCCAATGCCCCCTACTCTAGATATCTACCCCCTGATACTGCTCATGTCTAAGCCTCAGATCTCTTGACAAACAATGCCTTGGAAAAGTTGAATACATTCCTGCTTCCAATTGTCTGACTCGTGAGTGTGGGGAAGCCAACGACGGAACACCATTAGGATGTGGCAATTGCACAAATCAAACATAAAGATATGCTTTGAGTAGTCAGATACGTAGACCAGAACTAAGGCCCACATTGAGAGAGTGGAAAAAACACGAATAACTGGTATCTCAAGTTACAACTGAACTGATATTGCAAGTTGTAAAGGTACACGGCTCTCCCATTTTTTCCCCCGCATATTTCACTAGAAAAACTAGGTGCAATGCAAATCTTAAAATTGGCCTGGAATTAAGGAAACATATAATGAGTAAATAAAATCTGTGCATCTTAAAAGACAATGTTAGCCCAGAAGTTCATTCTTCAAAATATTCATCTAATGCCAAAGTTACACTCCAGTTTCCGCGCAGTGTTCAAGCCGACATAATAAAGGCTTAGCGCACCTCAAAGTTAACTGCAACTTCACTCCCTTAGCAGACGTATGGGTGTGTGCAGGACTGCTTTGTAAGGGCAGCATGTATCACCATAATTTAGTCTTGGCTATATATATTAAGCTGCATCTTGCACTGCTTCCAATGCGACATACAAATAAATGCTGGTGTGGTACCTTGTAATTTAATATATTAAAAAAACATGAATAAAACACAATATTTTAAGTAAAAAAAATATGCATTGTATTCAACTGAAGTTATAGTCGCCTACTTTGGTTGTCTTTGCAGCTTGGTCTCAAATGTATATTCCAATTATATGTATTATGTTTAACAATTGTGAATTCAGCTTCATGAATAGCACTTTGCCAAACAAAAAAATCATCTAATTATTTATAAAAATGTTAATAAGGAGGTAGTTTGCTCTGTTGCAGTTATTATTGATTCTGCATTCCAAGCATTTATATTAAATGAATGCTGCATCCTCATACATAAGCGGATTGCTATAAAAACTAGAGACTTTTAGTAAAACGATTGCTTGATAGATTGCATGTTCCTGATCAAGATAATAATCAATATCGGAACTAAAAAAGGGTCCTTGTGCAAACTACTTTGGACCAATAATTTTCGTTAATGCTTTAGTTCGGATTGGGGTCTCAACCGGCTACCCGGCCAGGTATCTAAGTATGTACTTATGCACAGGTATTTATAGAGCGCAAATCTAACTAGAGAGCAACAGTTCAATGAACAAGGGCAGGAGCACCTAGTTATTATTCAGATTTACTTACAACTCATTGTATGAAAACGTTCTTGATAACAGTAAAGGGATTCATAGTGTCGGTCCCTAAAGTCCTTGTCAAATGCATTTAATAAAACAATGTAGATAATACCCCCCCCACACACACACACAAACACGCATGCACACACATAACAAGGTATTCACACAAGTTCAAGTTCAAGTTCAAGTTCAGTAATTTGTATAGCTCGTTACTCACCCAGAGGGTCTCAAGGCGCTTGAGTGAGGGTGGGTGCTTTAGTGCATCATTTATCGAATAGCCAGGTTTTTAGCTGCTTTCTGAAGGAGAGGTGGTTCTGTGTGAGGCGGAGGTGGGTGGGGAAGGAATTCCAGGTTTTGGCCGCTAAATAGGAGAAAGATCTTCCTCCCATGGTGGATCTATTGATGCGCGGGATTGTGGCGAGGGCTTGATTGGATGAACGTAGTTGGTGGGTGGGTGTGTAGAAGGATAGTCGTTTGTTGAGGCATTCGAGTCCTAGGGCGTAGAGGGCCTTGTGTGCGTGGGTGAGGAGGCGAAACGTTATTCTTTTGTTGACGGGAAGCCAGTGGAGATCTTTCAGATGACCGGAAATGTGAGCTTGACGGGGGATGTCCAGTATGAGTCTGGCTGAGGCGTTTTTAATGCGCTGGAGTTTTTTCTGTAGTTTGGCTGTTGTTCCGGCGTAGAGGGTGTTCCCATAATCTAGTCGGCTGGTGACTAGTGCGTGGGTGACTGTCTTTCTTGTTTCGGTGGGGATCCAGCGGAAGATTTTTTTGAGCATGCGTAGGATGTTGAAACATGATGAAGAGACGGCGTTGACTTGTCTGCTCATCGATAGGGAGGAGTCTAGGATGAAGCCTAGGTTACGTGTGTGATCTGTAGGTGTGGGTGCTGTGCCCAGAGCCGGTGGCCACCATGAGCCGTCCCATGCAGAGGGGGATGATCCTAAGATGAGGACTTCCGTTTTGTCCGAGTTTAGTTTTAAACGACTGTTCTTCATCCATTCGGCTACTTCTTTCATTTCTTCGTGTAGATTGGTTTTGGTGGTGTTAGGATCTTTGGTGAGGGAGAGGATTATCTGGGTGTCGTCAGCGTAGGAGATGATGTTGAGGTTGTGTTGACGCGCGATGGATGCGAGAGGACTCATGTACACATTGAAGAGGGTGGGACTGAGTGATGATCCTTGTGGTACGCCGCAGATGACTTCGGTTGCCTCTGATTTGAATGGGGGGAGGCGGACTCTCTGGGTTCTTCCGGCGAGGAACGAGATGATCCAGTCCAACGCTTTTCCTTATATTCCGATGTTGCTGAGGCGTTCTATGAGGGTGTTATGACAGACTGTATCGAAGGCGGCGGAGAGGTCAAGTAAGATGAGGGCAACTGTTTCTCCGTTGTCCAGTAGCGTTCGGATGTCGTCTGTAGCAGTGATGAGGGCGGTTTCGGTGCTGTGTTTGGCTCGGAAGCCGGACTGTGAGGGGTCAAGTGAATTGTTGGATTCAAGGAATGCGGCGAGCTGACTATTGACGGCTTTCTCGATGACTTTGGCCGGGAAGGGGAGGAGTGAGATGGGGCGGTAGTTCTTAAGTTCGGAGGGGTCCGCTGTGGGTTTCTTCAGAAGGGCACTGAGTTCGGCATGTTTCCAGCTTTCTGGGAAGGTAGCGGAGTTGAAGGAGCAGTTGATGACATCACGGAGATGGGGTGCGATGATGGAGTCTGCTTTGTTGAAAATGTGGTGGAGACATGGGTCGGTTGGCGATCCTGAGTGGATGGAGTTCATCAGGCGGATGGTGTCTTCAGTCGTGATTGGGTTCCAGGCGCAAAGGTTGTGAGAGTGTTGTTTTGGTTCGGCGGTGGGTGGAGTGGGTTGTTCTTCGGACAGGTTTCCAAAGCTGTTATGAATGTCGGCGATTTTGTTGTGGAAGAAGGAGGATAGGGAGTCGCAGAGGTCTTGGGAGGGAGTGATGTCGTTGGTGTTGGCAGTGGGGTTGGTAAATTCTCTGACGATGTTGAATAATTCTTTGCTGTTGTGGGTGTTGTTGTCGAGTCGATCCTTGAATGCTGATTTCTTGGTGGATCGGATCAGTTGGTGGTGTTTGCGGGTGGCGTCCTTGAAGTTAGTGGTTGGGTTTTTTCTCCAGGTTTTCTCGAGGGTACGACATAGCTTCTTGGATTTCTTAAGGTCATTGTTGAACCAAGGGACCTTTTTGCTACCTTGTTTGATTTGGTGGTTTTTCAAGGGTGCTAATTCGTTAGCACTGTGGGTGATCCATTGTGTGAGTTTGGTGGCAGCTTGGTTTGGGTCCGATTGTATGGTGGGGGGGTTTTGGTTAAGCGAAGTGAAGAGTTGGTCGGTGGTGATTTTGTTCCAGTTTCTTCGAGGAATAGGTTGTGGTGGGATGTGGGTCGTGGTCCTTTTGTAGCTGAAGTGAACGCAGCTGTGGTCCGTCCAATGGAGAGCCGTGGTGTGATCGGAGGAGATGTGTTTGCTGGAGGTGAAGATAGGGTCGAGCGTGTGTCCGGCAAGGTGGGTGGGGGTGTTAACAAGTTGTTTGAGTCCGAGATTAGCCAGGTTGTCCAGAAGGGTGGCGGTGTTGTTATCGTTATTCTTTTCCAGGTGGAAGTTGAGTTATCCCAGTAGAATGTAGTTCTCGGAGGTGAGGGCATGTGGGCTGATGAAGTCAGTGATGTCTTCATTAAATTGTGTGCGGGATCCTGGTGGTCTGTAGATGAGGGTGCCTCTAAGTGTGGTCCTGGGGTCGGTGTGGATCTGGAAGTGAAGGTGTTTGGCGGTCGCGAGGTTGTTGTCGGAGCTGGTCGTGATTCGGATGGTGTTCTTATGCACGATAGCGATGCCTTCTCCTGTTTGAATGGTGCGGTCTTTTCGGATGATCTTGTAATTGTCCGGGATGGCTATGGCGATGTCGGTGCTGATGAGGCGTTCATCCATGTTTCAGTAAGGAAGGCGACGTCCGGCGATGTAGTGTTGAGTAGATCCCAGAGTTCAGCGGCGTGTCTGTGCACCGAGCGGGTGTTCAGCAGGATGCACTTCAGATGGTTGGGGTTGGATTTGTGTTTAGATGGAGTGGCTTTGGTGTGGGTTCTGATGCAGGTGTACTTGCAGTAGTGGCAGGCGAATGGTCCGTGGGTGTATCCTGGGGTAGCTGTGCAGCATTGTGCAGTGCGTCCGGGGTTGTGGGCAAGGAGGGAAGCGGCGTCCTACGAAAAGCAGGAGGAGAGGATTTTGCGGGGGCCAGAGGGTCTGGCGCTGGGCGCGGTCCAGGCGCGGACGGGCGTAGACGGGCTTACCTTTGGAGCAACTTCGGCGCGCATGGGGCGCGACCCCTGCGCGTGAACGCTGCACGCAAATGCATCTGTCATAAGTGGATGGTTGGAGGGGAGGGGCGAGAGAGGGTCAGCTGGGAGCCGGGAGCGGGGTGGAGATCAGGGCAGGGAGGCTCAAACAACAACAAACAAGATGGCTGCAAGCCAATAATGAAACCGGACTGGGGCACGATAGGCAAATGCACGAGGCAAATGGCAGTGGCGTCGGCACAATCAGGCAAATTAAATCAGCAGGCAGCACAATTAAAAGTTGGACTAGCGCACCTTGGCAATAAGCGCTGCTATCAGGTATACCTTAGCGATAAGCAAATAATTATGCAGGCTATCAATTAAGATCCGATAATTATACAGGCAATCGATTTACATTAAATACATTGTGCAGGCTCAAGCAGTGCAGTGCGAGATTGCTACTGTACCCGGTGAAGGCGTGGAGCAGCTTGTGGAGCGACCGCTTCTTCTGGGAGCAGCACGGTCAACAAATGTTGATGTGTGCGAACTTAGAAGTACTTACCAGTAGAGCTCAGAACATTTATGTAAAATTGCAAAAAGCTGCAAGCACATATTTTTATGGTGGTGCTTGTTAAATGACGACGGTTGCAGTTGGGAATATGCTGTATTTCGAATGCTTAGACATTGAGCCAAGAGACAATCAAATGAATAACCCACATTTTACCAGTCTAATAATTTTTCAATTTCAATAAGCTTTATTCGAATTTTACAGTATTAAAAATCATAAAAGCAAGTGCATACACAAATACATTTATACAATCCAACACCAATAAATAACGTTTAGATTAAAAAAAGTATTAAATCATTACAGTGAATCTATCGAATAGTTAGCAGTTCATAATAAGTTCTGTGATCTTAAAACACTTTTTAAAAACATTGTCATGGTCATTATACATACAGGGTTCCCCAATTGCTGCAAGTTCAAATCCGCTTGCCTACATTGCCGCCAAGCACCACATCTCAAATATTGTTTAATCCATCTACATCGTTCTTTTTTATACAGTTTGCAAAACAAAACCAGATGGAAAGTCGTTTGGGATGATATGTTGTCACAAGGGCATACGGCCAGAGTTCTGTGCCAGTCGTTTTTAGCTGGGAACGTCACTAGGCGGTGGAATAGGTTAAACCTAAATCTGGTCAGGATGAAGCGTTCTAACCCCAAAGTCACAAGGTTTAGATATGGTTGTATTATATGGGTGGTCAACAACAATTGATGTTCTGTCAGAGTTTTCTTAATGACCTCCCCTCCAAGCCTTATTATGTTAAAGTGCTCCATGCATAGTTGTTTCAAGACTTTCTTTGTGATTTCCCCAATTAGTTTAGGGTTACTGTACCATTCTGACCTTTGTATGTCGGTTAGAACCCTCCTGACGTACTCAAACCATTTAATGCGCTTTACGTTATCAAGGGCCATAACGTCTCTGATTATTCCCTGGTTTAGGCCAAGTTCTTGTGTCGCCCAAACTCTGCGCCACAGCAAGATTAGTTGGATTCTAATCAGGTCAGTTAGATGGTCCATACCTAATTCAGCGTGGCAATTATAAACAGATGTGCCCTTCGGAAGGGCCAGGAGGTATCTAAAAAAATTGTTTTCATCAATTTGGAGTGATGTTACATCCTGGTACCCCCAAATCTCTGCACCATACAGAGCAATGCTTCTGCATTTTGCCACATAGATACTGAGCATAATTTCTGGCTGTTTTTTACCCAATTTGCTTGAGAAGTTTATTACGGCTGCAATCGATCGCTTAAAAGCTAGGGTCCTATTTTTCACTTCTGGACCCCAAGCACCAGATCCTTCAATTACAACTCCCAGGTATGGGAATGTTTTAGTATGTTCCACTTGGAGGCCTGCCACTTTAAGTTGTTTGCACCTGGCACTACCTTTACCACAGCACATCACAAAAGACTTCTTGGTGTTAACTCTAAGGCCTCTAGCCTCCATGAATTCTACATACTTAGTTAAGGCCTTTTGTGCAACCACCTTCGTCCTAGCCATTAACACTGCGTCGTCCGCATAAAGGAGGGAACCTATCTGCCTGTTACCGTACCTTGGTGAGCCGATGTTACTAGCCCCGAATTCCTTCTCTAGGCTATTCGTATATAATGAGAAAAGGAGTGGGGCCAGCACGCAGCCTTGTCTCACCCCCTTCTGTATGCGGAAAGACCCTGTGCACTCCCCCCCCCAGTCCATACCTTACTTTGGCAGTTGCACTTGAGTATAGTTGTCTTAGAAAAAGAACTATAGCTGAGTCAACATTCATCTCCTCTAATATCTCCCAAAGTTTTGTGTGTACTACGCAATCAAAAGCAGAGGAGAGGTCGACAAATATTGCATACAAGCAACCATCTTTGGCCCTAGTGTACTTCCCTTGTAGCAATACGAAATTTAAGACGTGCTCGACCGTGCCCATCCCTGGCCGGAACCCATAACCAGTCTAATAAATAATTATTATGGTTGGATAATGGATGTTTCATCTATTACTCGGAAACTCCAAAATATATAGAATTAAACTTGTGGCCCATAAATATTCAGGCATCATTGTTGACTCGTTCATCATTGAAATTGTTACCAACTTCTCCTACAGTTTAAAAGCGATCGCTAAGAATAGTCAATCAATTAGTATATCCAGATTCTATTTTTACTGCTTGAGTTTATCATCTACTCCTAAAAACAAATATATTACATTTAATTACTGCGATCCCTTCATTGAGGGCCATTTCTGCTGGTGATACTGCTTGTTTCTTGTATGCCGCCCTAATGCCTGAGGGATTGATAACTAGATTATGCACATTATATTTTTCTTTGCCTGAAATATATTTCACCATAATATACACAAACTGTTTCTATGCAGATGTGTGTGATACTATGCCAATAATGGTGGGAATTGTTATTGCATATTAGGAAAAGAATAATGTTTGTTCAAAGATTAATGGCTCAAATAAAATTCAATAGGCATATCGCACCTTCAATGTCACAAGTAATATCCCTCATAAAGTTTACTTCATAAACATTGCTGGTTGAGCTTAATGATCAAGGTGGAAGATGTAAAGTTATCTTGGACTCTAAAGTAAATCTATTTATTTTTCTCATACTAAATCATGTTACTCTTCGTGCATTCTTCTGCATTCCTAAAAAAGAAATCAGTTAAATATAGATTTATATTTTTTTCAAACTGCGAAGTACATCACTGTTTCCAGGGCTTTTGTAAATTGTGTACAAAAATAGATAAAGCCGTTCAATCATTTTACTGATTTCTGTTGCACTTATCGTACTTTTTTTGTGTTTCTTCTCTGAGTAAATTTTATTTTTCATTTAATTTGATTAAATATTTTCAAAAGCTTGTCAGGTTTGACTAACAATGTTTTCTGTATTTCTACATTTGTCTGTTCGGGTTTGGGCCTTGACAAGAACATTTCTAGTCAATGGCCTATTATTGTGAAAACTGTGTAGTTGTTATGAGCTTTAAATATCCCGATTCTCACCTCAGAATCCCATTTTGTCTGAAATAGAGAAATTGTGTGGCCCATGGAATGTTACAAATCCACTTTTTAGTAACTCCTTTGGTGTAACATGCTTTTTAGTTTTGAATGTTGAAGATGATTAATAGTTGAATAACTGAAAAGATGAAAAGAAAATTTGCACAAAATAAATGGTACAGAATTAATAAGAAACTTTATTAGGCTACACCTTCATCTCTTCTGCTCGTACATATAAATGTATGTACTTTAAACTCTGTGAACAAATTGGGAGCAATCTCCCCCTGTTGTGTCTTTTGTAGAATTATTCTAACCTTGCGGTAATAGAGGAGGTAAGCTGCATGAAATTTAATACAATATAGTCTTGGGCCGATTAGCTTGACTTGATTCAAAAACTGATTTAAGATCGCTTTTGCAGAAGCTGATTATAATGGTTAGTTGGAAATTGTAACTAGTTGTACATTCTAAAAGGTGCAATTATACAATAATGCAATCATTTAATTGCCCATAATACATTAGGAATTAAAAGCAAGACAAAAAAAGATCGGTCTATTGTTGGTTTCATAAGAAAACCAGGTTAATAGGAATAAATGTTCAAAGCAGCATCTTGGAGACTGAATTATTAAGATGGACAAACCAGGGAGTAATATAACAAACCAGAAATCTGCTAAAGTAATTATCTTAAATGGTATTCAATTTAAGAAAATAAATGTGTTAATGATTCTTAAATTCGCATATGGTTCTGATGGTGTGTAGCCTGTTGGTGTCCAAAAGGTCTATCCTGGACTTTATCACTATTGAATTTAAATTAGTATGGGTGCAGTATGTCAGGAATCTCTGTTGGGCAGTAGTTCCCAGTGATGATTGTTAATCAAGAACTGTAAAGATGATTTCCCCACTAATACTATTCCACTAATGACTTTATGAGATGAATAACGGCCTCATGTGCTGCTGGGCCTAATTGTCTCACTAATCTTGACTGCACAAACGAAGCATTGTTATGGACACTTGCTTTGAGGCTAGTTCTTTATATTTCTACTGTTAACACAAACATTCTCTTTCCCTTCTCTATTAGATAGGAAGAGTTGTCAACCCAATTCCTAAGGCGGCGACACTGTTTAGGAGAATGTCTGCTACAATACAATATTATTAATTTGACTATAAACTTAAGTCAATGAGGACAAAATTCTACCAACCAAACAAACAAAATGTTCTACATTGCTCCTCTATATTGGTAAAAAAAAAGACAGTAGCAAAGAAGGACACCTCATTGTACTCGGCCTTTGTCAACTTTCCTGGGCCTGTGGTAAAGATCAATTATAACACTAGGGCTCAGGGGACTAATGCATCCACTGCTGAGATTTGCTTTGAATCCTGGTGGGATGAACATGCCTTTAACGAATATACATTATGTTGTAAACTATAGTAAACTTTGTGGGTTGGGTTTCCACCAATGGCTTTTTTCTGTGATTCTTTCCCTTTAAACAGAGGTTTTACTCAGGAAACATCTGAGCATTAACGTTAAGTTTAGTAGAAGGATCTTTATGGGTAATAGCATGATCTGGGGTGTGTTTTAGAACCCTTTCTGTTTAAATGTTTTTGTTTTTTGCTTTTCAAGTGCCCGATAACAAGGTAGAAATATTTCATTCTACACTGGCAAACATTTTCATATAATCCCTATCCTGTGCTGTCCACACCATAATTTTAAACAGGACAGCACATTGTTTACATCAAGCTCTCAAAGCCCTTCGATTACGTATCACAGTTTTATGTGGGAAAATATGGTAAAATCAACATTCTTATCTTTACCAAAATTAATGATACATTTTCATGATAATTGAAAGTAACTATCTGGGTTAGGTATCATGGGATAGTTACATTGGATTCCCTTTCTGTCATTGCTTCTAGAGTTCAAAGATCCTGAGGGTAAATGAAAGGCCTGATAAGTGTTTTCCCAAATGCATCATAGTCATACCTTAACCTTACCTCCATTGAGTCAGGCTTAGTGCGCTAAGCCAACTCTTGACCTAAAGTGTGAGAGCCTAGTGCTAATAGGTAAAATAAGTGCTTAGCCTGAAGAAAAGTGCAAACTGGTTGGGAGCTTTGTGCCAGCTAATTTATTTATTTGGTGTGTACTTATTGCCATGTGGACTGATGCCTGTAGAATCTGTCATTCATAGTTGTGATTACTTTAGTGTTCTTCACTCTGCAAGGAGCCTTAGGGTAAAAATGTTCGTCGTGTATTGGCTGCACTATTGACCACCTTCAATGGTACTATTAAACACAGTTAAAAACTTAAATAAAAGTAGTTTAAGGATCATTGGATTTTAGATTAATTTAAACATATGTAACCTATTCACAAAACATCCGATTTGAATGTGTCGGTTTTAAGTGTTTTTGAATCTCTTTTGTTTTTGTGGCTATTTTATGCAACTAACTCTATAATAAGGTATTGTCTACAAGCAAATCTACATTTCCATTGTGTGAATTATTTGTGTTACAAAGTTTATCTGTATATATGTTTCCTGTAAACCCAAAGAAAACTAAACTGAAGCGCAATTCTCAGACCATATTCATAGGGAACAGTCTAAGCACAGGCATGATTTACCCACGGAAAAGGATGGAGAAGTATGTTAGAGAGATCCAGAATTGAAATGTGAATGTTGAGCTGGTATATGTGTTAGTGTCTGCTGAGCCATTCACCTGAAGAAAGGTCATTTATTATATTGTATATTCATGTATTTTCTTTCTGGGTAGATGGCGAGGCAAAAGAGTGCTGGGGATGGGAAACATTTCCTTAGGGCACTCGTCCTTTTGCAAGTGTGGGGGAGAATGAGCCGGGCTATGGATAGAGGCGGTAGGGCGTGGTGACCGGCAGCTAACAGGCTTAGTTTGTGAAAAATTTACAGTAACCCATCACTTCACCAGTACATTGGGACTGACAGTGGCACGTGCCAACAGACTGCCATACTTTTAATGTTGTGTTACTGTACCATTTTACAAAGGCTGCTGTGGACTGCATGGCTGCTGTGCTTTAAAAGGACAGCACCAGCACTTCTAAAGCGGTGCTGTTGTTCTATTAGTGATGGAGTGCCCGCCACTTCCCCACAGGGCGTCCACACTGGCCACTGACAGGACCAGAACCTCTGGACAGCGCGTCTCAGCAGGGCTGCTCTACCTATAATAGCCAATAGCAACACTTCTCAGCAGAGTACTACATTGGTAGTGAAAGTATCAGAACTCAACAAGTGTCCTGTTCTTGGAGTATCTCCCTGCGGGCATGCCCCGCTCTTAATGCCAGGGTAAGCACTTCTTTGCAGCAGGAGTGCCACATTTTCTAATGGGTCCGGCCCAGTACCATTTTCTGCAGGCTTGTATTCTTTTAATGAGAGGATGTAGAGTGATTATCTGCAAATAAGCAGATGTTTACTGACTATGTAATTGCATCTGTCTCTCATTTTTAGCATTTGGAATGATCCAACATAAACGGATATTACAAACCATTAAATGAGAGTGCAGGAAATGCATTGAAGGCAGACCCTTTTTGAAACCAAAATCCTCGCATGAACATCAGAATACAGAAGCTGTGAGGCCAGCCTCCCACGCACTTCGCACTCACTCCAGATATTTTAATGAAGTAAACCTCAACAAGCATTGGCAAAGTCAATAGATCTTGTTTTTTTGGATCTATTGGCTTTTCCAGTGCTGTTCGCCGAAACTCTGTAGCATCGACAAAAGGCATTTGGGAAACCCGTTTCGAGTCTCGGCGTCGCTCAACATCCTCTTATTCTGGGCAAATCACTTAATCTCCCCTGCCTAAAACAATTAATGGGACTTTGTGTACTGTAAGTGGAGCTCATGTAACGAGCTCCAATGCCTTCGGGTCGAGATCATGCTATATAAAAACTGCGGAAGAACGCACAAAGTGATAATAAAGCATTAACATAAAATACAGAGACAGCTAGATACCCAATGAGTTGGAGATTTGTACAAAGTGCAACCAGAATATGTGGATAAATTGCGGCTTCTCCGCTAAAATTGTTTGACCTTATGCAAATACTTTATTTACCAAAACCCTTTCTTCATCATCACAGATTAAAGCAGTTTCAAATAAGTCAGTTCAAAATACCAGGTGTACAAAAACCTATTGTGTATAACAGTCTATATTGTTGCTCCATAATGATCTGGTCCACATACAGGGCTCACGTGACAACTGTCTTGCATACTGGCTCACTGATGGCACTGTCGCCAATGTGTGGACGGTGGCAGCAATTCCATGTTTAAAAAATCCATTTTAATACCTACTTCCCAGTACAGTGTTATAATGTGATGAATTAATGTTAAAGGTATCACACATTAACAAAATATTTAAAATATATATTTTTAAGAGGCTATGATATTTTCCGTGATATTTGTTGTGTGATTTACATTTTCAGGTTCCGTTCGTACACGGGCTCTAAGAGCCAAGTCACCTCTCCAATATGTGCCAACACAAGGATGCCACCCGCCACAGCACCCCAGTGTGTGCAAGGTATGCCCTGCCGGCACGGCATTTAAGTCTAGAGTCAAATTCCCAAAGCCTGATGGTGCTTTGTGATGCACAGAGAAGGAGCCCGGATGTAGAACATTTCTGTGTATAGCATTGGGCTGCTGCCGGTCTTAAAGGGGGCACGGGTCTGAAAACACTCACCGGAGTGCAGCCCGCCGTATGCCATGCATAGTTTACTCCTAAATAGGGGCGTCGTTGCCATTGGCGCAGCAGGTGCAGTGGCACCGGGGCCCAGAGCCTTGATGGCCCATTGTGCCCTGATAATGACTGTAGTGTATTGCCCCCAAATCAGTCAAATGTGCCATGTCCCTTGTTGCCCCAGTGTTCTCGGCATTCTTGCTCCTGCACATTTGCGGGGCGCCTGGCTAAAGTTTGGGACGGTTCCTTCTGCTCGGCTGGAATGCGTCGGACGCTGGGCCCTAAACTCGGGGCTTACGCGGCAGATGTGCTATTGTGTGTTCTCGGCTCTGCACTTGTTGCAGCTGCAGCTCGTGGTGTGTTTGCCCCAGTGACCTGCGCGTCCTCCCACAGACCCCCAGACACCGCAGCCTGTCTGCCCCACAGACCCACTGAGGAGCGATGACTGAGGCGTGAAGTCATGGGGGCACTGGGGTCAGACACCTAGCCGCGCTGGGAGAATGGCGCTGGCAGCACGGGCGGGACGGCAGCAGATGTGGCCTGAAGAATAGAGGGCGTTCCCGGCCGCGGTGGGAGGGTGCCTGTCAGCTCCGGAGTGCGGCCGGGGGAGCTGGCCGGCACAGGGCACGGGACGGTGCTGTGAGGGGATGTCCAGAGTACCTGCCGCTCCCAGGGGCTAACCGAGCCCGCACCGTGTGGCTGAGGGCTGCCCAGACGCAGAGGAGAGGTCCTGACTGGCACCGACACCTTCCCTGCACAGGGCTCTCTTGAAGAAGGAACGCAGGGCACGCTCCGGGCCAGCCGCTCTAAGGAGCTTGTTTGGATTACACGGCTGTCCCGGAGGCGCGCCGCCAGCCCATGGATGCCCCTAATACCGCGCGGATCAGAGACCAGAGCCCGGAGGGAGCCGCAGAGCATCGCCTGCAGGGGCATCGGCTTTAGCAAGCTCTGGGTACCGGCCTGGATTCCGCAACTTCATCTACTGCTGCTGATTGCTGTGCGCCGCGGGGCTGTTGCCTGGCTCGCTAGTCCGTCCGCACCGTGACTTGTTGATGCTGGATTGCACCTCATTTCTCTCCGAGAGGTAATGATTTGGCCACAATGATGCCGTTCAGCGTGGAGGCTTTATTCAGGACGTGCTAGCAGAAAACTGATCTGCCCAGACTGTCCCGAGCAGGAACCTGCAAATGTGAAGTTGTACGTTACGTGGAGCGCTCTGTCCCCTCCCATGCAAGCACTTTACACTCCGGAATCATTGTGATCTACTCGCCGGCAGCATTCTAGCCCACGTGCACGGATGCCATTTGTCAACCCAGCATTGCATCAATGCAGAAATGTATGTTTGTACGAAAGGCTGTATTTGTGTCACCTAGAAGGGTTTGGATCTATTTCACTAATGACCAGTTCTGCGTTGTTGTCTACGCCTGTGACCTTTTTTAATGGTTATTAAAGTCACTTTGGGTTGTTTTTGTGTGGAACATCATGGGGAAGCCCCTGAGCACACCGGATTGCCTACGCCAAAATCCACCCTGTGTTGGGAAGGCTGAAGAAGAAGATCTTAACATTGAAGACTGCTATGTCCCACAGCGGTCAATCTATGACACAGTGCGGTTGAATGAGCAAATTGACTCCGGGTCCAAGGGCAGCCTGTCCTCCAGGCACTTTGCAGAGCGCACGCTGCCGTACAGTCACAGGACACTGGACAGCTACACGCTGTGCTCCAATGGCGGCGCCCCAACCTCTGGTAGCGCCTTTGAGCTCAGGTGCCGTGAAATGTGCAAGCTAGACGAGAAGATGATTTTTGATGCACTGAAACTGAACAGTGATGCTATCCGGCCCTCGGCCCCCTCCAAAGGCAATCCAGACAAGAAGGAGCATCGCCGCTCCTGGAGGATGTTCACGCCCACGGGCTTTGCTGAGTATGCCAACCGGAGTGAGGGTTCCATGGTGGAGAGCGCAGACCTCTCTGACCTGTCCCGGACCAGCAGGTACCGGAAACAAACCAGCTCCTTGACCTCTGAGGAAGATGACTCTGGCTTGTCCAGCCCCCTGGCTGGAAATGAGGAGAAGACGGACTCACCAGTCCGGGAAGAGCCTCATACCAGAAGTCTGTCTTCTGCAGAAGATCTCCACTTGGTGCAGGCCTTCAAACCCCTTTCTGTCCATGCGAACAGCGACCAGCACATCCCATTGCTGAGGAGTGGATCGCAGGCCATCCACATGGATTACAAAATGGGCATTCGTGTTCTTTCTCAACCTGAAACAATATTTTATAATGGTCCTCGAAAATCTGAAAGAAACACTAGCGTAATTTACAGTGAGACCCAACGTTTTGCAAAAGAGCACCAGACACACAGAGATTGTTTAACTAGGAATGGAAAGCATCATTACAGTCTCCCCCAAAGAGACATGGGGAATGCTCACATTGTGAGTAAAGAAGAGAGTGTTTGGACCCCTCTGATAGACCGAGCAGAAGACCTGAATGTGAGCCCTTGGGTTCACCAGCATTGCCATCAGCCTGTGATGGCAGATTACAGCACGCAAGAGGTGCTGTTACGCCTTGGTGCAGAGCCACATGGGAGGGTGCACTCAGACTCACTGGAAAGGTCAATCTCTACACA
This sequence comes from Lissotriton vulgaris, assembly GCF_964263255.1. Lineage (NCBI taxonomy): Eukaryota > Metazoa > Chordata > Amphibia > Caudata > Salamandridae > Lissotriton > Lissotriton vulgaris. The sequence continues at coordinate 432,983,489 of NC_141694.1, read as the reverse complement.
AGAACCAGGATTGGATGCTAACAGGTGTCTCCATAAAACTGTCCCAGCCATAAGGAAAGGAACTGCTACAACTACACCACCTCGGCGGGATGCTCAGGAGAAGGTCTGCAACGGGCTATTGTTCCACCAGGTAATCTGAATGCAGGAGGCACTTGTGTCAAGGCACAGAAGCCATTGTGACGGATGGGTGCACTTAATGGGCAGTTGGATTGAGTGTAGGGTCTTACTCTACAAATCATGGTGTGCAGTCAAACACAGGGTAGGTGTTGAGGTGATTGCCTGCTTTACCCCTATTTTCCACAGCTACATTTGAATAATTGGGTAAAAATGCCATAAAGCCAGGGCTGGACTGGTCATTTTGCATTTTCCTGGTAGGCTGCTGGCCAGGTGGGTGATTTTCATTATAGTCTTGGATGGGACACAGTGATTGCAGCAGCGTAGTGCAATGAAAATAAAAGACGAATGGAGCTGTCTGAGGCTGACTATGCAGAGAGAGGGGTGGTCTGACAACATGAGCCTGGGCTGCTTTTGGCTCTTAGTCCGGCCCTGTATAAAGAGAAGGATGCACAAGGATAAAAGAGAAGAATATACGCTGACCGCTAACTCCCAGCCCCTACTTCTGGTCCTCGCTTGGGTTTTGGTGTCTTGTTACTAGTTTATATTCAAGCCACACCTCCATCAGATGTTGGGACTTAACCACTCCTGTAGATAATTATTTAAGACTTAGTCACGCCCATTGTCAGTCATTATCCCTACCCAAAGTCAGATGTTGGGGTATACCCCCCAACTCCAGGGATTTATTGGGGCTCTTCTTTACTGCGGTTCACTAATAGAGCTTCAGTTCGCCCCACAGTGGCGTTTTTGTCCACTGTAGATCACACTTATAGTCTTAGCCTGATCCACAGACAGTTACTGGGTGTTTTAATTCATATTTAAAATAATCTTGTTTTATCCTTGCTACACTAGTAGAAATGCAGATTTTTTGTCACTTAGCATTATTTATTGTAGTTATATCTATTGTACATCATAGTCTTTTTTTAAAAAAAAAATCCCTGCCCACAGTCAGTATTTTGAGTTTTCTTTCAGATCTATTCGGTTTAAATGGTGGCGAAACAGTCTGCTGAAGTGTCGAGACATAATGTGATTGGGCACAGGGATTTTTCAATTAGTGCTTGTTGGAGGATAACTAAGGCATCTCCTGGGCTCCGATTGGCCCATAGCTGTGCTCTGATGTAGGTCGCCTGAGGAGACATTAGCACATCAGCTTCACCATAGTCCTCTGTAACTGCGCGTGCTTACTGGCGTCATCTGTAACCAGTTGCATCTAAAACGGGGCACTTCGGAGCACGAGTTGGGGCACATTCTGACAAGTTGATCGTTTCCAGCTGTTTGGTGTCGGGCTGTTTATTGAACAGATGGTGTCTGCTTCTCCTCGTGAAAGGCCTCCATTTTACGTTCATGTTGGCTTTGTCTCCCCTGCCCCCTCGCGCCAGTTTCTATGGGTGGGCTCGCACCGCGCCATTGGAGGCTGTTGGTGCTGGAATAGTTCTGTTGAGCCACAAAGGGGTCGGTGTTCCCGCACAAGGTACAGCAGGCAGTTCCGTACCGTCGCTCCTCCGGCCCCGGCACCAGGGGGCAGTGGCGCGCGCAGCCGCGTGCAGTGCAGGCATTACTTCTGAGAGTGGTAAATGTAGTGTGGTGCGCCTCACAGAGGAACGCTCTCGGAGCGCCGCCACTCCGCCCCTTTCCACAACCCTTTCAAGTTTCAAGTGGTATTTCTGGAGCCGCTGCCAAGCAGTTCTGGTAAACCTTTAAGAAGAGCAGACCTTTGGATATTTTAGGCAACTTGTGTTTAAACAGTACGCAGAGACAAGAGCTAGAAAACGTACTTTTTATAGGTGACGTAATTGTTTTGTTAATACACGATGCACGTTAACACAAGTTTGAAACTCCTACACTCCATCTCAGTAATAAGTCCTGCTTTATATAGAAACAGCAGTGAAACCCGAGCCTTTTAATTCCAGGAGCTTCCTTTCTCTCTGTGACTTGTTTGTGGTGTTTATTATCATCATCGAAAGTCATTACTTCAGAAGGAATAATCTACAAATGTGTGTTGAGAAGTGTTAGTAAAACCTACCCTTTTCCTTAAAGGGGGCCCGTTTGCCAGGGTGCGTAGTGTGTATGCTTTAAAAGCCGGAATCTCGGCACAGTACTGTTTCTCCGAGCTCGCAGCAGCGCTGCCAGCTCCTCTGTTTACATTCCACCCACGACAGCAAGGGTGGCTTACGCATGGGATTAACAAGGGGCTCTGCTAGACATTCAGATTCATGCAGGCAAACTCCACGAAAGATTTCCTGGATTTCATGCCACACTTCCGGCACAGAGTGTAAACAGATCTCTTTGCTGCTCATGGTAGATTTAGCTAATAAAATGCGTGTTTTTTTTTTTAATATACTGCAGTTACGTTTTATGTTGGTGAGGTGGTTGGTGAGCTGGGAGTTCTCTTAGGCGAAGAATGCTTTGAAGGTAGCGGTGCCACTGAAAGGTTTCATTCAAGTCTGGATGCCTCGGATAGGTATCACATGAAAGCCCCGAGAGATGAGATAGCTGGTTGCCTATTGTGTTATTGTAAGCATGAACAAACACACACCCAAACACACATACACTGCGCCCGACCCTCCCACCTCCCTGGGGGCACAAAGGGAGGGTGTGCCTGAAGATTGCGCGACCCGGTAGAACTGTCCCTAGGTAGGGGTATGTGTACACACACAGCTGGACTCTTTTTTTTTTGTGTTCAAATATCTTTATACAGCTGGACTCTTTGAATGTTTCCTGGCATAGACTAGTTTGTAGTTATAGTTATGATTGCGTCATTCTTATGTAAACTAACCAGTTATAATAACATTATTTTTATCAACTTGTATATATAGCAACATAGGACAGAGATAAACGATATATAGAACAATATAAGGAAGGAGGCGCAGCCCCTAAAGGGTAGAGGGATCCTCTGGAGCGATGATGAAGGGATACAGCCTCCCTTTTGTATTGTATTGTAATTGCATTTATATAGCGCTTACTAACCCTGACGAGGCGTCAATGCGCTTTTTGAATTAGTATAGTGAAACATGCAAGTACATTTTAAGTGGTGGATAGGTTAGTCAGTTATTTGGATTTGGAATGATAGCAGAAGGATAGAGGAGGACAAAGGTTTGTATTTATATACCGCTTGTTGTCGCACGCTATTCAGGAAGCCTACCAAGGATTTGTGGTGAATTAATATGGTGAAATATGAAGTAATTTCAGTGGTGGATATTAGTCAGTTACTTGGAGTGAGAAGGATAGCGGAGGGATAAAAGGGGAAGAAAGATTTGCATTCATATAGCACTTGTTACCCCTGATGGGTGTTGAAGCGCTTTTCTGGCGAGAAGCATGCCACTCCGGAACCCATAAAGGATTACTGTTGAAAATTAGTATAGTAAAAAAAATGAAGTAATTTGAGTAGTGGATATGTTATTCAGTTATTTGGGTAGTATATTAGTATTGTTTAAAATGGAATTTGAGAAGTGAACAAGTTAGTCTGTTATTTTCAATTGAAAAGGATAGTGGAGGGATAAAAGAGTGAACGATTTTTTTTTTATTTGTGAATTTTTTTAGGTCTTAGCAATAGTAGGAGGCTTTTGGATGAGTAAAAATGAGTTTTGGAGGGGGGACTCAGAGGAAAGAGTTTAGCAAGGTTTGTTTTTGGGGATCGGTATAGGAAATGAGGTGTCAGATGATACAAGGAGGGGTACAGTAGGAGAGAGTCTAGATAGGGTTATTTTGGCAATCGTAGTAGTGGTATGGGGTTTGGGATAAATGAGAGAGTGGATGTAGAGGATATATTGATAGATGTATAGGATGAGAGATAGGGTAGTGCATTGGAAGTAGTAGTAGAAGAAGTTTGAGATGAGTCAGAAGGTTGGGCTAGAAGATATATTGAGCGGAGTATAGGCTGAGAAATAGGGTAGTCTATTCTAGTGCATTGGAAATGCTAAATTAGAAGAAAGTGATAAATATGTCGATCCATAATTACATTGGAAGTATATAGATACATAAGGGAGGAAAGTATATGTAGATTTAAGATATTGATAGAGGCACAGGATGAGAAATAGGGTAGTGCATTGGATATGCTTTTTCAGGAGAAAAGTAACAGGCACACAGATCCAAGTACATGGAAGGTACATAGATGCACAATGGAAGTATGTACATGTAGACCAAAGATGATTTTTATTTATTTATTATTATTATTTTTCTCTCAACAACATAATTATTTTACATGTTTAAGTAAAACATAAAGATAGGTACTTATCTATAGTGAAAAAAATGCTTGTATATAGAGGGATATGCTGTACATTTCTGTTTGCGTATGGTGCTTATGTGGGAAGAGCCAAATCTTGAGTAGTTTTCTGAAGATAAGGTGGTTGTCGGTGGACCCTATGTTGGGATAAGGAGTTTCATAGTTTGGCTGCTTGAACAGAGAAGGATGTGCCACCCATGGTTTTTTTCTTGTATGGTGGGATTTTGAGGCGAGATGCTCCTTTAGAGCGAACGCTCCTTTGTTGAATGTGTTTGGTGATTTTATTCCTTATGAAGAGCGGTCCCATTCCATGTATTGCTTTGTGGGTGAGTGTGGCTCAAAGTGGAGAAGTGTAGCTCAAATGGTTAGAGCGGCTGACCCTGATGCAGAGGTCTGGTCCGGGACCAGGTTTTAATACCCGCCTCAGCGGGTCTTGGTCTCAATTTCCTCGGACCTGATAATTCTCGCCTCGGTGCCTATTCTAATCATGGGTCCCACTCTGCAACTCTGAGCAATAGCTTGCTTAATCTCCACAACAGCCCCAACAGCACTGGGATGCCTGGTTTCACCTTGGGGGTGCCCAGGAGTGGACATTCCACAGGGAAAAACCAGGAAGGGTTCCTAAGCGGTATACGGACAGCGCCGGGACACCTCCGTTGGAGGTAGCTGTGCGCTTTACAAATGGCATTTACATTTACAAAGCAGCTTGAACGTGGATCTTCTGGCAACCGGTAACCAATGCAGGACGTTCAAGGCAGGGGAGATGTGGTCTCGCGGTTTGATATGCAAGAGTAGTCTGGCAGCCGAGATCTGAATCCGTTGTAGTCTTTTCATGGTCGTTAAAGGTGATCCATGGTAGAGGCTATTGGCGTAATCAAGTTTGGACAGAACAAGGGAGATGGTAGCTTGGACCTTGTGTGGAAATCCCAAATGAGGGAAAATTCGTTGCAGCGTTTTTATAGTAGCAAAGCTTGATCTTGCTAGTTTATTCACTTGGGCATTCATCGACAGCTTGGAGTCCATGGTCATTCCGAGGTTTCTTACTTCCTTCGATACTTTAGGCAGTGATCCCAGTTCATCAGGCCATGCGGCAAGCGGGTTGTGATGTTTCCAATCGCCACACGTGAGTATTTCAGTTTTTGAAGCATTCAATTTGAGATGGCTCCAGGTCATCCACTGATCCACGGCTCTGAGACAGCTGAAAATTGGTGATTTTCCAATGTCTTTGGGGCATTCCAGTTGAAGTATACTTCAGAACAAAACATATCCATTCTGGAGTGAATAACTTCTCCTTCAAGACAAATGTAGGACCAGTGATGGGCTGCGAAATTACACCACAACTATTGGGGTGGGAAGGGAAAAGAAACCCTTTATATAACCCTCACCCACTCTAGTAGTGGCATGCTTCATCACCGGGTTAACCAGACTCCTAAAGGTCGGGGTTGGCTCAACCGTGTTTCAGGGAGCTCTTATTAAAACGATTTATGAGGGGGTGTAGCTTTAAAGATGACATTCTTCAAACACAGGAAACAAAGGAATCCTTTATTAGTGGGGTGGGGTGGGAGGTGAGGTAAAAAAATAGATACTATGAGGGTGTAGGGATGTGATGGTTCTATGACCCTACAACACCAACATAACATGTTTCAGCCCTGTTCTACTGGCCTATGTGAGGTCTGGGCATTCATTGGGGTGGGTTACTTTCAGAATGTTTCTGTACATAAGGGCAGAGCTGCAGCTAATTTGTCTATAGTTCTTCCCTGTCTATAATGCCACAACAAGCAAAAAAGAAAAAATATCCCAAATTTGACAATGGATTAAATTAATTGAACCTTTTCATCCAATGGCCATATTCCTTTCTTAGACCGGGTCCCACAGCATCTGATTGATCTTACTGATGAGGCCCAATAAGCCAATACCTGTTTACAGTTGTTTGGGCTCTTGTTTGAGGGGCCTGATTGGGCAGCTTTAGTTAAACGTTCCATTTTGAAATGGGGCTAAGACTGGTATTTTATATGTTGTACCTGTAATTACACAGTGAGCAAAGAACAATGGAATGGTTTGAATCCAAAGCATTAAACAGTGGTTAAGATTAATGAAGGTATTTCCATTTAATCTCATTTTGTCTTTCTAACTAGGCTACACCACTGGTCATCTGGGAATACTTTTCTTCGTGGTCAGAAATTATTTATATTCGGATAGTGTTAGTCCCAAGGGGCAGGTATAAGTTGATATTTCACAAAGGAGTTTGTTTAAAAAGACATACTTTAAACCCTTGCTAGAATGTGTCGGGAAGTTAAAGGTAATGTTCTTACTCAGGCTTCTCCAGCGAGTAGCTCGGGAGCTCTGGTAGCTCTCCAGGTGTCTCTAAGTAGCTCTCCTGTATGCAGCCCGGCTTACTAAATCAGATGTTTTTGAATGGTTGTATTAATATAACTATACCAACATTGAAAAGTTGTATTTGAGGCAAAAATACATGTATTTCTATAACTCATACAGCTATGATTACCTTGGTGCTAGTGCCATTGCAGCTATGGCTGGTATGTATTAACCATGGAGAAGCTTTCCAAATTAATAAAGTCTTTTTTTACATTACTGCTGGCAGCCCTGTCTGATGCCCTGATGTGATCACTTCTGTTAATGTTGCATTGAGCGGCCACTAATGTAATCATGTCTGATGTGGTCACTATTACAACGCTAATAATATTAGTAGGCCAGGATGTTTTTTACTAAACTAAAGTAGCTTGTAAAGAAAAGTTGAAGACCCCTGTTCTAACTGATATGTAGATGTAATAAATGCAGCACATTAGAATACATGCACGAAAAGTTGTCCTCTCATTTTAATGGCCCCAAGTGAATCACATTCTGCTTATTTCTGCACCGACCAATCACAGATAACAAAGTTCCATCTCGACTAGGGGTGGGCGGAACATGCTGAGTTTTACTCCACTGAACTCCACGGATACATAAAAACGCCTGCAAGATTCCATGGAGTTCCACCAACGGGCAGAAATATACATGTTGCGCTGCAATTTAGTGCGAGTAGCACAAGCAGCACTGAAAAATCATATGGAACTGCACTATGTGGTGCGCAAAAGCGCGCGGCCATTGAGTTGAGTTTGCTTCCGCTCGAATAAAATATCTACTTGAGCGACAGCAAATCTACTCGAGAAGCAGCCCTCTGACCTCAACCGTCCACGTTAGAAAATGGTGCTAGAGGGGCTTCAAACCGAGCTTGCATTTCTGGAGCCTTGGAAGTAAAAATTCCACTATAGGGTAATTGGCAACATTTGGCCAGAACTCTGTGTTACAAAAGTAACACAGAGTTACCAAATTCCACAAATGCCATAGGCAGAATGAAACATTCTGCCCACCCCCTAAACCAATCCCATTCAGTTAACGTTCGTATAATTTGATAAATACGCTCCAGTAACCAGTTCTTGTGGTGCTGAACACTGCGACTTTCCTGATCTCTGCAATCAGAAGTTTCCTCTTTGTTAACTTGGCAAGTATGGGTCTGAGGCATTACACAGCTTTATTTATTTATTTTATTTATTTATTTTAAAAGTTTTATATAGCGCGGACAAGATCTTTGCAGATATCAGAGCGCTTTACATAGAGGGTTACATGAGGGAGCATAGTCATATGCATAGTCATACAAATAAATCAATAGATCAAATGGTACAAATAGGTTATATAGAGGGGTACATGCGGGAGCATAGTCAGACAAATAAATCAATAAATCAAACAGTACAAATAGGTGACTGCAAAGCCAATCATGTGAGTAATGAGACAACTCATAAAAAGACAACTCATACACATAGGCAAGAGGTCAAGCATGTAGTACAGATCGGAGCCGAGTATTAACAGCAATCGAGATACTGGTTCAAGTGTATTTAGCCATGAGGATAGCTTTTACTTCTTTTTTAAAGAGTGTAGAGGAAGAGATAAGCCTGGTTTCGGGAGGGAGTGCGTTCCAGATCCTGGGCGCCATTCCTGAGAAGGAGCGCTTATATGTTTTTTCCTTCCGGAATCTTCGAGGTTTCAGCAAAAGATTGTTTGTGCCTCTAGTGTTTCTGGTTCCGCCAGAGATTGTCAGTTTCTGAGCGAGGTAGCCGGGTGAGTTTAGGTGAACCGCCTTGTGTGTCATGCAGGCGATTTTCAGATGTATTCTGGCTTCAAAAGGCAGCCAATTCAGGGAATTCAAGTCAGGGGTAATATGGGAGTGCTTTTTTGACCCAGTGATGAGTCTCGCTGCAGCGTTTAGAGAAGCTCTCAGTGGTGCGGTTGTAGTTAGAGGGAGTCCGCAGAGGGCGGTGCTACCGTATTCAATTCGAGGGATGACTAGTGCTTGTACCGCGGTTTGGAAGTCTTTGGCCAGGAGGAAGGGTTTAAGTTTCCTCAGAGTATTGATCTGGAAGTTCGCTCCCTTAGTTGCCTTGCTGATATGTTTCTGCATGTTGAGATTGGTGTCGAGTGTTATGCCTAAAGATTTTGCCGAGTCCACGATGGTGGGTTGGACATTGAGTGCGGTTAGGTGTTTAAGCCAAATTTGAGTGGTGGAGATCTTCGCTGGAGGTGAGATCAGAAGGAACTCTGTTTTCAGGGCATTGAGTTTGAGGTGATTATTGGCAAGCCAGGATTGGGTGCATCTGATTGTTGAGTTCAGGAGCAAGATGTCCTTGGGGGATTGTAATTTGAGATAAAGTTGGGTGTCATCGGCGTACATGTGAAAGTGTACATTGGATGCTTGTAGCAATGTGGTGAGTGGTTCCATGACTAGGTTGAACAGAGTTGGGGATAGAGAGGAACCTTGGGGGACGCCTAGCGTTACAGGAATTGGCGAGGACATCAGGTTGTTGCTCTTGAATTTCTGCGACCTGTTGTGAAGAACGGAAGTGAACCACTTGAGAACAGTTCCAGATAAACCCATTCTTGTGTTTAGTAGTTCTAGTAGATTCTCATGTTTAACGGTGTCGAATGCTGAAGAGAGATCAAGAAGGATGAGGAGGCAGGTGTCATTTTGGTCTAGCATTTGAAGTGCGTCGTCAATTATGTGAGTCATAGCTGTTTCTGTACTGTGTCCTGCTCGGAAGCCTGACTGGTGAGGCTTGAGGAGATCAAATTGTTCAATGTGTTTAGTCAATTGTAGTTGTGCGCATTTTTCCAGCAGCTTGGAGAGAGTGGGAATATTAGTAATGGGACGGTAGTTGTTGAGATCAGAGGGGTCGGCTGTGGGTTTCTTTAGTAGAGGTGTGACTTGACCAACTTTGAGGGAGTCAGGTATGCTTCCTTGTTGGAGAGAACTGTTGATAATTTTAGTCTAGAGAGGGAGAAGCAAAGGGGTAAAGTCTTTTACTGAGGAGGTAGGAAGGGGGTCCGTGAGGTGATTGGATGGTTTCAGGGTGCTGAGCAGTTTGCCAATTTCTTCTTCCGAGTATGTGCCAAAGGTTGACCATGTTGCATTGTTTTTTGGTTCAGTGGGTGCTAGGCCCTGAGGTTTGGAGTAGAGGCTTGCGTCAATAAGGAGATCGCTTTTTATGTTGTCAGTTTTTTGGATAAAGAAAGCAGCGAAGTCTTCACAGGAGGGTGCTTCACGCACAGTGTTGAGTGGTTGGGGTTGATCCTTGGATTGTGATCTGATTAGCTCAAACAGTTTTCTCGGGCGGTTTTTTGCTTGGTCGAGCTGGAGGCTGAAGAAGTCTGATTTTGAGCGTTTTATTTTCCTGAAGTAAGCGTTTCTCTTTTTCTTCAGGTCTTATAGGTGCATTGCAGAGGGAGCTGATCTCCAGGTATGCTCTGCCATTCGCATGTCTCGTCTATCCTCATTGAGACTCCCGTCGTACCATGGGTTGGAGATTTTAGTGGAGGCTCTTTTTAGCTGCATAGGTGCAGCCTCATTAATTATTGAGGTCATAGTGTTGAGATAGTGGTCAGTCAGGGTTTGAACGTCCGAATCGCCTGTCGGTGGAAGTAGGAGATTGCACCTGTTAGGGGGCAAAGAGCCTGGGTTGAGTTTTTTCATGTCTCTTTTCCAGACCTTGGGCTTGGAGAGTTGAGCCGGGTTAACTTTAACTTTTTCATTGATGAAGAATGTGATAATATGATGATCTGACCAGTCACAGGGTTGGATGGACTCGAGTTGGATAGAGTCCTCTTTGGAGATGATCAGGTCAAGGATAGAACCTTTCTCATGGGTCGGGCTGTTGCATATTTGGGTGAGGTTAAGGGCGTCGAGGAAATTTTTAAGACTATCTACCACCGCGTCATTGCGATCGTTCCAGTGGAGGTTAAAGTCACCAAGGTATATTTGGGTGAGCTGCCGTCCGGAATTGGTTGAGATCATATCCATGATTTGTTGGGAAAAGGTGAAGTTGTCCCTGGGAGGGTGGTAAATGCTGTGGAGAGAACATATCGGTTTGCCCTCACTAATAATGTCGAGGCAGATGTATTCCCAGGATGTTGGGGATGGTAGAGAGGTGGAGTTGACTTTCAGAACAGAGATGCTGTTCCTGTAGATGCATGCGATTCCACCACCAATTTTGCCTGATCTGTCGAGCCTGATAATGTGGTAGTTGGGAGGAACTAGAATGTCCATTATAGGTGTCGAAGATTCAGTTAGCCAGGTCTCAGTCAGGAGGATTAGGTCAAGGTCCAGCGATAAGAGGAGATCAGCAATGGCTGCGGAATGTTTCGAGGCCGATCTGCAGTTGAGGAGAGTGCATTTGAGATGGGGTGTGTTGAGGGTGGTAGGTGGTTCTAGAGAGAGGGGGACTTTTCTAAGGTTATTGGGGATGGAGGATCTGCTGTTTAGTGTGGGGGGTCTAAGGGGATTTGAGTGTATCGTGGGAATGGTGAGGTGTGGGGTGGATGTGTGATTTTGGGGGGCTGGGTAATAGGAGCGGAGAAGGGTGAGTGTGTCAAGGTCAGAAGTAGGGTTGTGGGTGCGACGAGGGCGGCTGTTGCGATTGCGAGCTGGGATTGAGGTCCGGTTGGGGGAGAGTTGAGTGAGAGAGTTAATCGGAAGGGCGGAGGACAAGTTGGGCGGGGAGGTGTATTTGTGTGAGGGGTTGCAGGGGCGACGAGGGGGCCGAGGGCAGTTGCTGCGACTATGCGCAGGGATTGACACCCGGTGTAGGGCGTGTTGAGTGAGGGAGTCAGCGGGAGGGGTAGTGGCCAATTTGGGCGGGGAGGTGGAGGTGGGTGATGGGTGTATGGGGTGTGTGGAGAGTAGTTCTTTGATGATGTGTATGTCTTCTTTGATCTGGAAGAGAGTGGCCATGATGATGTCCATCATGGGGTAGGTGGTGGAGGTGGGGGTGGCAGTCAAAGGTGAATGACTGACCAGGGAATTTGCGTGCTGGTGGGAGAGTGGGCTGGTGTTCGAGCAGGGTTGCGTTGTGTTAGTGTACGGGATGGTGTTAGGGGGGAGAGAAGTTTTGGGCGGGAGGGGTGTGGATGAGGTAGGTCGGAGGTTGGTGGTATGAGTGAGGGCATTGATGGTAGGCGGGGGGGTCAAGGTGTAGGCTGGGAGACTGATAATAGTGGTGGGGGTGCAGGAAGGGTAATGGGGGCTGAGAGTAGGAGGGGAAGTAGTTAGATTAAGAGAGGAGGTGTGTTCTGCGTAGTTGGTTCGAGGGTAATGGGGACTGAGTATGGGGGGGGATAATGGGGGGGATTTATGTACAAATCTCCTCTGGTAGTTGGCATTTACCCCTTGGAGTCAGTCCTGATCTGGCTCACAGGAGCCGCATGGCTTGTATTCTAACTGCAAGAAAGACGAAGTTCACCTAATAGCACCAATCTAGCGGTGCACTGTTCCAGGTCATAACCCAAAGTCAAGGTTAAAGAAACTGAAATGTATACATGAGCACACCAGCAACTGAGGTACATGTACAAATCAAACACAAGGAGATGATGGACTGAGCACTGAAGCTTTTCAGACACTCACCCTCAGTCACAGATCTGGATTGAATCTATCATCGTTCTTTAGCTCACGTCGCCACCCCAGTTCAGACACAGCTATATGCAAATCAGTCTTGACCCTGTGCCTGTGGGAACAGTCCAGCCCAAACTGCCAAGCCATGTCTTCCTTGGACCGGAAACAAGCATCCTGGGACTGGTTTCAGGTTAACAGCCCTCATTAGCCAGGCTAGCTTGAATCCAGTGGCAAAGTGAGCAAGGGACCCAGGTCTGGGCATACCCTGCTAACTTAGGGCGAACAAAGCACATCATCACTTAGGGCATTGCCTTGTCTACATTCGCAAAGTACATCAGAAGTGATTCACCACACAAGGACACAAGGCTCAACATAATTTCTTCAATACAATACCACACAATACTTGTCTTAGTTTTTAAATACTTTGGGGCAGATTTATGAGGCCCTTGCGCCACGTTTACGCCGCTGTTGCGTCACGCAAGGCGGCGTAAACGTGGCGCATCCCTACGAACGATTTACAACGTGACGCATCTAGGCAGATGCGTCACGTTGTAAAGCCCTGCGCCGCTTGTGGGCGTTCCGGCGCAGGGTGGGCGTTCCGGGGCAGGTGCGCCTCGCAAAAGTGGCTGAGGGAAATCTATGAGATTTCACTCAGTCACTTTTAAGCCAATGCTGCGTCAAAAGCCTGCGCCTGCTTGAAGCAGGCGTAGGTCTTGACGCAGCATTGTTAAAATGGGGCACCCCGAGCCTTGCTGGAGCTGCGTCGCGCTTGCGACGCAAATCCAGCAATGCGACACATTTCGGGCACAGATGCGTCACGCATCTGTGCCGTTTTTGCACCATGGTGCGCCGCATTATAAATGCGGCGCACCATGGCTGGCGGAGCTGTGGCGCTCTGTGGCGCATGTTAACTGGCGCATCCCTGGGGATGCGCCAGTTAACATAAATCTGCCCCGTGGAATTAAGCTCAGAGGGAGACAAATCTGACTGTGTACATCTGCAGGATTATTTTGCAGTAGCAGTGCAAGCAACACAGACATTGGGTGTCAATGCTGTTACCATAAAAATGGCAAGCTTGGCACCGTAGTGCCTCGCTGTCATCCCATCCCAGTTACGTAGATCGGTGCCGTGGGTTCACTTTTGAACTATAGCCCTACATCTATGTCAGTGGTTGCTGGTTTTCAAAATCTGACCTCCCTAATATGCCTTTTCAAAAGTGACTGTTGGGCTTGGCGCTCTACTGCGTCAACCACTGCCATGTCTCTCCTTTCCTGGGCAGCTGAGAGAGAGCGTCCTTTGTGCCCTCTTCATTGGTTACCGATAGAGAACTTCCTGTGCCCCCCACTCCCTTGGCAGCTGAGAGAGAGCCTTTGTGCCCTCTTCCTCGGGGGATGGGTGAGTGGGTTTAGAGAGAGCTTCCCATGCATGCAGATTTCGTGTTTATGTGCATTCGGTGCTGAAAGCATCTTTACAGGAATCTCCGTATGGAAATTAACAAACAGTTTAAATTACCCCGATATTGATGGATCAATACAAATAGGAATGGCACGAGCAAAACATACGTGTCTTTTGAGACAGTGCGCACCGATTCATATTTATGGAGAGGGTGATGCGGTCTCCATGTTCATCAGCTCACAGTCATCCAGGCTGGTGGTGCTACAAGCCCTGCGTCCTTTAAAGACAGGCCGGTAGACAGCTGAAGGCTCTCAGTGCCACTGGCACCCTGTCTGCCTCTGAGACTCTTCGGTGTCCCCCAGCTGGGCCTGTCCTGCCTCGCCGCTCCCCTCACAGGTGCTGAGCCGCTCATATCGCCATGGAAAGGTGCCAGTGAGTGGCCCGGAGCGCAGCCTGACATGGAGAGGCTGGCAGGAAATGGACTCGCCCGTGGACAGATTGTGCCCCAGAAATGAGGTCGGCAGAGTTCCTGCATTCTTACCTCTGTCACCCGGGTTAATTATGTTATTAAAGGGAAGACAACTGGTGTTTCCCCAGGTGGGAAGCTGGGACCTACTGTCACCCACAAATCCATGGCCGTAGTGGGACTGCTCCTTCAAGGGGACGGAAATGTGACCCTGCTGGGTCCTCAGACTTTTGAAATATGATGGGAGGACCTTTGCGTTCAATAAAACATGCTGTAGAGTAATGTAGCTACATGTGTACAGCGCCTCACTTCAACCTACAACTGCCTCTGATGTCATATAGTCTTCCAAGGAGCCTCTTTACTCCAGGTATGACAAACACCATGGGATTTCATGTAGCGGGTCACTTCACTATGAGAGTAACTGTTTGCTCCAGTGTAAACTAGTGCATTTACACATTTGACTCCACGGAGTTGTAAAAAGTAATCCTAGGGCTGGTTACACAGGCGGTTAAAGATGCTCTTCTATTTTTTATGAATTTCACCAAGAAGAAGCCCAGATCTTTTTACTCTTGGATATTTATGCCAATCGTACATTTCAGGAAAAGCTCATAGGCTTACAATCACTCATGCATTATAGAATAGTAAATGTACATAACTTTCTAGATGGAAAGCTACCTGCAAAATGGTTGTAATGTTAACTGCATCTTTCATGGGCAGCCCTAAGAACACCCACAGTCCCACCCTGTCAGTAAAGTTACATGTGCAGCAGTTCCACAGTACTCTAAAGGCACCAAGCACAAGCCCTAAAAAATAAATGGTGGGTGGAGAAGAAGGGGTTAATTTGCATATGTGGTGTGCAGTGGTGGTACCAGAAGTGATGTCATAGGAAGATACACAAGAGCCCTGTCATATCCCTAATTTAACGGGAATTGGCATACTTTACAGTAAATACTGAACTGTAGCTCTCAGCATTCTGCTATAAAGTAACTTCCTGGCTGCATGAGCCCAATACAAAAACAATAAATTCATAGACTCTACATAGAAAAGATAAACTAGCATTTTATGTTTCATTTTTCTTGTAAATTACATATATGTGTTCGAATTTGTTGGACATTGCCCCTTTTGCAGGGTTATCCCTCTTCCTCTGACCATCTTTTTGTTGGCCTTAGGACTTTACCAGTGCTAAAGTGCATGCGCTTCTCCCCGAAACACGGTGACATTGATATGTAACTGATTGGACTATTTAGTTTACTTATAAGTCCCTTGTAAATTGGTATACTATAGACCCAGCACCTGTAATCTAAATGCTACTAGCGGGCTTGCAGCACTGGTTGTGCCACCCACACAAGTAGCTTTTCAAACCTGTCTCCGGCCTGCCATTGCATGTCCTGTTTGTGTAGTTTACTGCCACTTCGACTTGGCATTTAAAACTACTTGCAAGCCTTAACTCCCCTTTTTTTACACACCGATCACCCCCTAGATAGCCTCTAGGCAGCCATATGAGCATGGTGCTGTGTATCTAAAAGGTAGGACATGTACTTTTAAGTTTTACATTTACTGATAGTGACAAACAGCTAAATTCGTTTTTCACTTCTGTAGGGCCTACTTCTCTCAAAGGCTAACATTGGGGATTCCTTAAAACACTTTTTGAACTGTAATTCCTGCTCATAAGGAGCAGATTTATCATTTTTCATATCTTTGGAATGGTGATGATAAATCCTCTTTAATGGTAAAGTTGGATTTAACATTACCGATTTAGAAATGTCACTTTTAGAAAGTGGATATTTTTCTGCTACTCACTTTGCTCTGGGTGCCTGCACCCTGTCTCCAAAACATGTCTGGGCTGGGTGACAGCTACACTTTGTGCATTCCCTCTAGACGACCCCAAGATAGGAAGGGTTGGGTTTGTCAGAGGACTCCTCTGCATTCTGATAGCCTACCTGGGCAGGAAGGGGGAGAGGTAGCTCACACATGTGTATAGGCTGTGTCCTGCCCTCACACAAAGGGCTGATTACCCCACAAACAGATAGTCTGGCAGACAGTATCGGATTGAAAGGGACTTTGTGCACTTCAGAGGGCTCCTTTGAAGTCACTCCTACATCAAAGGCACTTTTGGGTATAAGTACCAGGGCTCTGACCCTACCAAATCAGTATGCTACTGGACCTGAGAAGAACTCAGCTGGAGTAAAGACTGCTGTGTTGAAAGGATTGCCACTTTGCTGACTCTGATTGTTCTGATGAATTGCTTCTCTGCTTTGCTGAGCTGCCTTGCTGCCTGCATATTTCTACCTTGATTAGGACAAGGACTAGAACCTCTCACTTGAATCTAGAGTGACGCCAAGGGTTTGCTGGTTTGCCTTATGTTTTCTGAAGTCTCAGGGACACAAAAGACTTCCTGCATTCCTGCTGGTGTTGCTGGACACTGTCATCTGTGAGTCCTAACCTTGCATGAGGCACCCCTCCCGTGCTGGGCCTCAAAAGTGGGTGTTGTAGCTGATTTCTGCAATAAACAGACGCGCTGCCTCAACTGTTTGAGAATTTCTGCTGCATCGCCCGTCGACCACAACGCAGAGGCTGCTCGACGATGAAGAATCCACAGCCTGTGCGGCTCGACAATGACGATTGGCGTGGCTTGTCAACGAAGCATTACATTCACTTCAACGGAGCTTGAAGACAACGCGGTACCCTCTCTGGTGGCTTCACAACAACACAGTAGACTTTCGACGTCGATAAAAGTTCTATCCAAGGTATTTCTTCAGGTGGACCTGTCTGGGTCCTGTAGCTCCTGCCATTGATTGCAGTTGGCCCGAACTTTGACTTTGCATCGGTCCCTCCCGACCTCAAGAAACCTTTTTGACCACTAGGGGCTTCTAAGCACTATTTATGGGTTATTATTTAAAATCCATATCTCAACTTCTATTTATTGGATTTTTGTGGTTTTGGTCTTGTTTTACTCAGATAAATATTCTCTATTTTTCTAAACTTGTTGAGCTTGTTGTGGGGTTTTTCATTGAGTTACTGCAATTTAAGTGTTACACAAACACTTTAACCTTTGCCTCTTAAGTTAAGCCTGCCTGCTCTGCGCCAAGCTTGCAGAGGGTGAGCACAGGTTAATATAGGATGTGTAACTGACTTACCCTGACTAGGGTAGTGGTCCCTACTTGGACAGGGTGCAAACATCTGCCAACCAGAGATCACATTTCTAACATGCATTCAAAGAGGTAATTGAACTTACAAATGGCTCGGAGTGGCAACATTTTGAACTTGGCACTTTTAACTTAGCAAATGAAATGTGCTTTATGCATGTAACAGTCAAAGATTTGGCGTTAAAATACTTAATTCCTGCTACTATTGTGTAACAAAGATTCAAAGCATAAAGGTGCCTTCCTCAACCCATTGAAGACATTTCTACCTTGTTAAGCACTTACAATGTAAATGCTGGAAGATCCTTCTGTAGTTAGTTCTTTAGATGACCTCCTTATTTGCCTTTCTCAAAGAGGAAGAGGACGGTGTAGACCTGCAGGGTAGTTAAAACAGCCTGAAGCCACATTGCATATACATGAGGCAATACAAAGTGATTACATATGCAAACAACTTAAAGGTGTGCCACAAGGTGATGTGGCAGCTTAGTCTTTGTTCTCTTGAACTGGGACATAGGAGGAAGAAATGTTCTTCCCTTGAACAAGCCTTGGCAGAACCTAATAGTGTACATGCCTATAGACCCGAATCAGGGTGGAGACTCGTGATTTTTGTAGACAAAAATAGCTTTTTTAGGGTTATCTACATTCCTCCGATTTTATTTTCAAAGTCTCCCACTTTCAAAATGTTGGCATGTATGCAATAGGTGTCAACCTTTTGACCTGTTGGCCCTGTCAATGTTTTTTTCTGATGTTGCATGCATAGTTACATCTTACGATGCTGCAGCCTGGTGCATCATTTTGTATGTGCCCACAAGCCTGATGATGCATGCACACAAATGGAATGACACAGCGCCACTTTATTAATTTTTTTTATTGCCCGCTCCAATATGGAAGATGGCACGCAGAGAGGTACATTTAAAAATAGTTTTGCTAGCCTAAAAGTGTTTCTTTTTTTAACTTGCATTGGGAAAGGGGGAGTTGGGGAGCAATATAGAAGAGGTTGTTGGTAAGGGAGAAATCAGCCAAGGGAGGGAGCAAAGGAAAGTGGGCGGAAGAGCAATGTAGGAGCTTGAGATGGACGAGCTAGAGGCGTGGGGAGCACTGGGAGTGCAGTGGGTATTTGAGGGGAGAAGCAGCACATGGGACAGGGATAAAGAAATCACATGCAATCTCATAGAGTGCTTTTAGGAAAACAAAAAAGTAGTTGCCTGATTGTGAGCATTCAAATGATATAAGCCATCCAGTTGAAAGGGTGGTTAAGAAGCTGTGCTCCAGGCGAGGAATAAAAACAAGAAAAAGGAGGAAAACCATGGAATAAAAAGCAAGCAGAAGAGAGTGAAAAGAATGCCAGACTGACTCTATGCCTACTGCTAGGTTTAGGCAGGTCCACAAGAGGCCGTTTTCCCGCAGACAGCTAAAAACTGTCTGTAGGCCAGACCTAAGTAATGGTGCACAGTAGGTTTGGCCTCAGTCCATCCGCATGAATACCTGCTCTAAAGTACAATTCCCAGATGTGATGATGCTGTTTCTGCACACCTATGGTGACCTCAAGTGCCCAGATGGTTTGCTAACCACCCATGGTGTTCGGCCTGCATGGATGGTTCTGACAGCTCCAGTTGTAGTATTAAAACCCTTTGTTTATGCTTAACCAACTTGAGCGCCTGCGACCACTCTTCACAGTCTTTGTTGAAAATAATATTTCATGTGTGTGTCTGTCTGCACGTGTGTATATCACCTCACGTTGTGTTTTTCTGTGTGTCTGTTAGTGTTGTCATCTGCGTGTTGCAGTCACTAAGTTGTATGGTGCAGAGAGACTCGGTGTCTTCCTCTTTCGCTATCTCTGCCCCTCTCACCTCTATATACATGGTCGTATTGGGAAAGCGGGCAGTCTGGCATTGGGCCAGTGCCTCAGGGTCATCTGTGGGCCACTTTTTTGGGCCTCCTTAAACCGGCCTACAGAAACGAACTATCTTCCCCAGTCCCCACCAGGCCACTGTGAATTCTCGCCATTATCATGGTCACTCCCTTGCTGTGCTGTCAAACTGAGTCTGGGGACCAGGTGTTGTTGTGGCCCTTGGGCATTCTCACATCAGCCCCCTGCCTCGTGTGGCTGCCCAGCCCAAAAGCAATGTAATTCCCTCACTGTGCAATCACTTTCGGGCCATGGCGGGTGTGGGGAAAGTGGGCGCAAGCAGGGGCTTCGCAGGGGGCATTGTCACCTAACCCTCCCTGGAGTAGCAGCTTCAGCTGTGTGCTCTTCTTGACCCGCCCTCACCTGCCAAGTTTATACCCAAGGTTACAATGGGATAGGGAGGGGGTTGGTAAGAGAAGTGTCCTTGTTAGGGGCCAGGTGTTGTCCCCTCGGTCCTAGTGTTTTTTAGGCCTTGATGGAGGATTGGGGGAGTATTTGCATTAGCCTCGCTGTAAAGTCAATATTCCCAGAGATAACAAACATTTGCAATGCAATCGGTCTCGCATTAGGAAAGTTTGAGCTATTGGTATTGTAAATGACAATAGTTGGTACGAAACGCGTCGGCTGTATGGTGCTTCATCTGTTTTTGTTGAAATAAAGGAAACCAATCTGAGGAATCTTATGTATTTGTGACTTATTAAAATTGTAAATCGTATACCAAAAGTTGTGGTGCACCTTTGCTGTTATAATCAATTGATTGAGTTCCCTAGGGAACATGCACGGTTACAGTGGGTGCTATCCAGTGTGCACACGATCCCCCATGTAAAATGTAGGGGTTTTAGCTATCAAACATGATTATCTTTTGTTAGATGCTGTTTTTCAGATGGCTCCACTGTTAGGTCTCTGGTCTTTATATATATAAATATGTCTAGAACAAAATGAAAGTAGTTTAAACGTGTCTTGCAGACATCTATAAGTATACAATTGAATACTGCCACCGAATTGGCAACCAGTGAAACGCCATTCCATGTCCCTCTTAAGTATGGATTCCTTTTGAACTAGAGACAGGAGTCCAGTCCCCGGGGAGTGCTAGGGAAGAGGCCAGCTGGCGAGAGCGCAGCCCTGGCCGCTCAGCTGAGAGCTGAATCCTTGTGTTGTGTTCAAGCCTTGTTTTGAAACATTTGAAATCCGCAGGCGCCTGTGGGTCAGAGGTCAGACACCCGACGTGCTCCATTGTTGTATACCGTGTCGTGGTGGGGTCTGTTTACTTGGCAAGCACACAGCATGTGCTTTACACGTATAGCTTGTTTATCTCTACAATGTTAAATATTTCGTTTAGACTGGCATCCGATCTTGTCCCGAGGAAAGCCGAGCCGGGTCTGCTGTTGTGTTCAGTTCACGTGCTCTTTATTGACTTTTCTTCTTATTTGTGGTTGGACATTAGCTCGCATTGAAAGAAGGCTCACAGCTGTCACAATTATCCCTGCGAGAGGGGCACTTGCAAAGCACGGCGCACCCTTTTCTGGGAGGGTTTTATTGCACCAATCACCCTGCTTAGAGCTCATTACGGAGCGATAACTTAGGGGTGGTGGCAGGAGACGCAGAATGAGGCAGCTGCTCAACGAGGCTTACTCCTTAACGCAAAGACATGCTCTGGAAAGATGTATTTAGTCTATAGACAGATTCTAATATTGTGGCTCTTAATACTAACAAAGTTTATGGCAACGAGAGGGCAGTTTGTTGTTTTGCCTTTCCTCAGATGACTGCACTGCTAGGGGTATCACCGGGCATAAGCTATACCATAGAGGAGGCTGGAGAACCTTAAAACCAGTGAGTGTTAAACAATAACTCCCCACTCAACCAGCAGAGGAAAGAAAACATCTTCAACCTCCCAAGAAGTGTTTGGGCATGGAAGGTGCCACCATCCAGAAACGCTTGACACAAAGGGGCCAAATGGTGCATTGTACAGAATTGTATTGTATTGTAATTTCATTTGTATAGCGCTACTTCCCCTAACGAGGCGTCAAAGCACTTTTCGGCAAATAGCACGCTACTCCGGGACCCATAGAGGATTAGTGTTGAATTAGTATAGTGAAACATGCAAGTAGATTTTAAGTGGTGGATATGTTAGTCAGTTATTTATATTCGGAAAGATAGCAGAAGGATAAAAGAGGAAAAAAAGGTTTGTGTTTATATAGCGCTTCTTACCTCTGAATGGGGTGTTGAAGCGCTTTTTTTGGGGGTGAGTAGCACGCTACTCAGGAAACCCATAAAGTATTAGTGGTGAATTAATATGGTGAAATTTGAAAGTAATTTGAGTGGCGGATATTAGTCAGTTATTTGGAGTGAGAAGGATAGCATGGGGATAGAAGGGAACAGTACAATCCTTTAAGAAAATTCCTAAACGCCAAAGGTTTTAAAGACGCAGCTGAAGGGATAGCCATGAAATGCTCTACTAACTCCGTCAAGATTTACTGTGGGCATGCAATGCCTTTTATCACCAGAAATGCGTGCACTCGAACCAGGAACAGATCTCAAATCACCATGAATTATCACTCAAATATCTGCTTGAAAAACATGTGAAATTCAGTAATTCTGACAGTCAGCCACCTGCTGTTAGGTGTGTTGGTCCACGCGCCCAAAGAGTATTTTCCATTGCAGTGCATGGACTGTAAATCAAAGCCTTCATGCTCCTGGCGATGCTGCACCAATGGTAATTTAACACTTAAATATAATTTGACATAAATATTTTTGACCCTGCATGTGATCTGTGCTCCTAAAAGCATTTCCACAAATCTGCTGATCTTCTACCTAAGAGAGATTTAACAATGTGATTTTGTCTCCTAAAGGGTGATTTTGCACCGTAAAGTGGGCTTTCCCTTATTTGTCATTACATACCAAAAGTTATTTTTGCTCTCAAAGATTTCCCAAACTCATGCTGATGTTGCACAGGTGACAATTTTAAACCTAAGTATGCTTTACACCTGAATGCGTTTTTGCACCTGCACATGTTTGCTGTTGATGTTTCACCAAGAGTGATTCTGCAAGAAACTATATCGTTCCACCTAAATGAGCGCTTGCACAAAAATGAGTTTTTATCACATCCAAGCATTTTTGCACTCCTTTTAAGATTGCTCCACGTATGACTTTCATCTGACTGTTATTTTGCACCTACACATGATTAACCTCCTAATCCTGATCTCTTTTCCTAAATGTCTTTCCACACTCCTGCTGATCTTTCAACAAGCCTGATTCTGTACTTAAATGTGATTTTGCTCCTAAATGTGAACACTCTGAATTACTTTGCAGTAAGGGTGACTTTCAACTTGAAATGATTTTGTCATTAATGTTTTCTTAAGCACTTTAAGTGTGAATTTTCACATAATGTGACACATGCGCCTTAATATTTGCCCTACCCATGCTCCTCTTGTATCAAGTTTGGTTATTAAGATGTTGCCACTCTAGTGTGAGGTAAAACTGATTCACATCTTTTGCAACTAATATATTACGGCAACCAAATGTAAATCCAAAGAGAGTGACAGCAGAGCAAACTCCGCATGGCATGTAAGAGCACCTCAGAGATCCCATACCCCCTAGCCTCTCCAAAACAACCCTTTAATAACAAAAACCAAGCTTTGATGGTTAACCAAGAAACCTTCATCGGGTGCAATTATTATAGTCTCAGGCTGGGCTCCACTAGCACCAACGTTCTCTTTATTTACTGAACACATACCTTCCTGGACTTGTATACAATGCTTTTATTTTCTTTATGGTCACACGACAAAAAACACATTTTTAGACACTCTGAAGGCCCTAAAAACTTCTTCCATGACTAGGAATGTTAACTCTGATGCCATGTATACCAACTCTATTGCCTATTGGAACAGCAGCTTACTCTTGTCCACTCCCCGCATCTGTCAATTATCACCTACACCCCCCTCAGGGAATGTACCCAACCAGAACAATACCAGCTGTAAAACAAAAACAGACTCTTGGAATAGTAGTACAAAGAAGCCTAACCCATGTTGTTTACAAAAGTAGGCAGCAAGAAAAGAATCAAAATAAGCCAAGGCAAAACAGCAAATCAGTGGTCTAGAGTTTCGCCCCTTTGGTCATTTGGAAGATATATTGATACATTCGATAAATTTTGATGCCACATTTATACACTTTTTCTCAAGGCAAGTGAATGGAAGCAGAGACATATGATGGACCAAAATTGCAAACAGGCAGTAATGAGCAGGTACTAACTTGGGAAATAGCAGCAGTTTTCTCAAGAAAAAGGCTGTTGTCACTGCTTCCTTAAATCTACGCTTCACTGTATCAACTCTAGAACGTGGCTATATTTACTAGGACAGTTGAGTTAATGTAGCAACACAAGATAACAAATTGGTAATGCATTTAAAAAATGTGTAAATGTGCTATAATGGCAACGCTTTGTGGGTTTTAAGGAGGTATAACAAAGACACTGCAAGAACCCCCATATGCATAAGTCATCAGATTGAAGTTGGATGGTATGTTATTTTTTAACTTCTCTAGACTTCAATCAAAACAGCCTACACTGACAATAACATAATTAAAAATGATGTTTTTTTTAGGCTCAACAAAAAGCCAACTCAGGGGAAATTGATTCGACCGAGGATAAATGAGCATTTCAAAGTGTAGGGGCTAATATGTAGAATCTGCCTCCAGTTCAGGATCTCTGAAATCTAGGGATAGCCAGAGTCAACATCTGAGGGGGATAATAAGCATGACATGATACGAAGTCTGCAAATCATTCTCTCCATCTCGCTGTCTCCCACAGGCACATTCCTCCCACTGTGTTCTCTTTTTCCACCTGTTACGCTTTAGTCAACACACCCCCTCGTGATGTGCCAAACATGCATACCAGCCACATACTCCAGACATTCCAGCATGCACATTAATTCTAATGCACACCACATACTTAAATACTCTGATGCATCCCCCAGCACATCCTGTAACCACAGCCTGCATATCTAGATCTCTTAGACACAGGCAACCCCCCCAGTCTGCCCAAGAAGCCATGGATGAATCACATCCTCTGAACCCAGTGACCCATTTCCCATACATCTCATCAGAGCTGCCATTCTGAGCTGTAGATCTGCAATCTCTAATGCAGTGTCCCTATCTGTCCTCATCCAATACTGTGACCGTATACTGTTGCACTCACTGAAACCTGGCTGTGCTGACTGGCCAAGCCACTATGTCACCACAAGTATACACAATTCTCAAGCTTGATAGAGGAGAATAAATCGGTGGGCTATGTAAATTTTCATTTTTCAATCTTTATTTCGACCATTTGGTCATAAAAGATACACATACAATAAAATCACATAGATTCTGTCAAATTTGATAAAACATCAGTACATGATTTTAAGATCAGAGCCAACAATAAAAACAAGTATTAAAAATAAGAGCGATTCTAAAGTCTACCCAGCATTTTTCAAAAATCGATTACGGATAAACCAAACGTTCGTAAAGAATTTGGAAAGTGCAAAAACAGTTGGGCCGGAAACATCGGATTTTAAAATCCTATACATAGGTGCGTATTCCCTGCCACCCAAATTCTTAATCAAAGGCAGCAGCCAATACTTTCTGGCTGCCTTATAAGCTGGGCAGAAAAAGATCACATGCAAATCATTTTCCTCTTTTTCAACGCAAAGAGGACAGTACTTATTGGAAGGGACTTGTGACCAGTTGCTGGTAAAGGACCGAAAAGGCAATGTACCATATCTCCACTGGAGAAATAACTTTCTGCTGAGTGTTGGATGTATGGGATCAAAAGCCTTCTCAAATGTATAGAGGTCCTTAGTTTGCAGAAATAAGGAAGAAAGGGACCCCTCTGTCTGGGTGGCTAAGACCCTTGCCCTTTTATGTTCGTGATACAGATTCGCCAGAGATCTCTTAGAGATTCTAGGTGCTGTATTTGCTGGTTCGGTCCACAATTCAGGGAGCCCCAGATCGGTGCAAGTTGACTGGATATATTGAACCCAGGGAATACTGAGCGCCTTTGGGTGCTTTAGTAGTTCAACCAGTTCCGCCCTATAATCGGCGAGATCGTCACCGCTCCATAGCCTGCGCCAGAAGGCAATGGGTCTTAGACTAATCTCGTCGGCCAGTGGCCGTAGCCCTAAATCGAGCCTTAAAGGAAGGAGTGGAGTGCTAGGGGGAAGTGCGGTTATTTGTCTTATAAACCTATTTTCCGTGGAGGACAAGTTCCGACACGGAATGTGGCCCCACAATTCAGCCCCATACAAGATCGCCCCCCTGGCCTGGGCCTTATATATCTGAACTAAGGCCCCCAGTGGGCGGTAGGTCGAACCGGTCATCATCCGGGATATACCCCCGGTGATTTGTGCTAATTTAAGGTTAGCCCTGCTCTGGTGGGTCCCCCAGGTCATGTTTTCGTTGAGTGTCACGCCGAGGTATTCGAACGTTGCCACTCTTTCCAGCCGCGCTTCTCCCAGTTGGGGATTCGGGCACTGTTTGGGGCTTGGATTCAATACCATATATTTGGTTTTTGAAGCATTGATTTCCAGCCCTCTATCCTGACAGAAGGCTACAAAGGCATCAAGTATCCTTTGAATGCCCATGGGTGTTTTAGATAGCAACAGTGTGTCGTCCGCAAACATTATTGCGGGCACACTGTTGCCATTTAATTTAGGGGCATCTGTGTAGTCGGTGGCGTTAAGATGGGCGATAACCCCGTTGACGAAGAGGCAAAACAGGGTCGGCGCCAGCACACAGCCCTGTCTTACCCCTCTGCCAACGGGGAATCTATCAGTCAGCTCCCCCGACCTCCCACACCTCACCCGGGCATAATTACTATGGTGCAGCCTCTGCAAGGTCAATAAAATATCTGGTGGTACGCCCATCCCTGCCAAGATAGCCCAGAGTTTTCCCCTGGGCACGAGGTCAAAGGCGGCTCGTAGGTCCACGAAAATCGTGTACAAACTACCGCCCTCGAACCTCACTGTCCTCCAATAGACCAGATTCAATCTGAAGACCTGGTCCACAGTCGATACCCCTTTCCTGAATCCTGCCTGATAGGGACTGAGGGCGTCCACCTCCTCAATCCATTCCTGAAGCCTATTCAGGAGAACCCTGCCAAACAGCTTCTGTGCTACATCTATCAGGCTAATCGGTCTGTAGTTGGCTGGGAGGAGGGGAGATCCTTTTTTAAAAATCGGGACCACCTCAGCCCCCAGCCAAGTACTGGGGATTTCCATCCCTCCGAGAATACCGTTAAAGAGAGCAGCGAGATAAGGCGCCCAGACGGTGGGCTCCTGCTTAAACAGGTCTCCTGGTAGCCCATCCAGTCCAGGCGCCTTCCCCGAAGCCAGACCTGAAATAGCAGCAGTGACCTCACTCAATGTTATTTGATCCGCCTGCGGGCCCTGCCTCTCTAGTTCGATTGGCACAGGAAGTTCTTCGGACTCAGCGCTATATAAAGACTCGAAGTGGGCCTGCCACACTCCAGGAGCTATGTTAGGCTCCACTGCCGAATGGAAACTCCCCGATCCCCCATTCACAATTCTCCAGAACAGGCGTTGATCTTGTATTACTAGGGCCTTTGTGAGTTCTTCCCACTGGTTTTCCTCCCATTCTATTTTGGCCTGAACAAGAAGCTTCTTGTAGGCTTGCCTGCATTGCTTAAGGCGATCCCCTCCTACGCCCTCCTTAATTGCTCCAAGGAGTTCTGTTTTGGCCCGTCTGCAGGCAGCATTATACCATTGTGTTTTGCCTAGGCACCTCTCTCTTGATTTACGTAGATTACGAGTGAAGTGGGGTGCCGCAACTTTTATGAGTTCCTCGTGGGCACCAAACAGTTTACTCCTTGTATCCATTTTATTTGCCACATTGTCAAGGTCCCCAACAGTTTCCAGGATAGGGGTAATGTCTGCATAGAGCAGTGGGAGTTTGTTCTTGTTTGTGACCATATGCTCCCATCTAATTCTTCTCCTATTGTTATCTAGGAGGAGCGTGGGGCGATTCCCTTCCTCATGGGTCACTAGGGCCTGAGGTGCTGGATGGACAAGGTCTAACTCGAGGGCATTGTGGTCACTGTCCAACCTGTCTATTACCCTAAAATCCTGTATTGTTGACCACCTTGCCAATTGGACCAGGACATAGTCCAGGTGAGACTCTCTTCCCCGACGGTTGTAAGTGTTTTTACCTGGTATGTCGGAGTTGATTCGCCCATTGCACGCTCTGAGTCCAAACCTTAACGTAAGGGCATTAATCTGCAATGCCAGTGGGGTCCAAGCTTTCGGAGATGGCACATCAGCCCCTGGCACTGCCCACCTAACTTCTTCTTCTGATAGGAACCCTTCCTGTAGGCCGGGGAGTGGCTCAAAGTGAGAGTTAAAGTCCCCACCCACCACATAATATAAATCGGTCGACAGTTCAGATAAAAAGTTCGAGAGATCTTCAAAGGTAGGCGATTCTTTTGACCTTCCCATCGGCCTAGAATAGATGTTAACCAATAAGAGGTTAACTTTGTTTGGCCATGTTAATAAAACCGCAAGGATGTCCTCAGAGTTGAATGGGAGCCGTGTGGCCACACAGCCCAGGTGAGCAGCAACCCACGTCGTTAGGCCCCCTGAAGGGCGGCCTTTGCCTTCCCACCTGGCTGGGATAAAGAATGATGAGTAGCCTTGATGTCCATAGTCCTCTCTGGCCCAGGTTTCCTGGAACATGCATATATCTCCTGTTTCTATGTACTTTACCAAGCCGGCTCTTCCAATTTGCTAGCTAATCCCGCGATGTTCCAGGAGATTATCCTCAAATGTTCAGAGGTGGCAGATGCCGTAGCATGAGGGTTGGAGGAGGCGAGTTCAGGCTCCACTTGGGTTGCGGAGCCCGTAGCGGGAGCAGCTAAGGATGCATGCGACAATGTGGATCTCGGCTCCCCAACGCCCACAGAAAAAGGGACCATAGTTGGCCTCTCCACAACAACTACCCCATCAGTGGCTAAATAGGAAGATTCGGTTCTGCCGTGGTCCAAAGCAACTGGGTCATTCGGTGGGCCGGAAATTGAACTGGGGGGCGCAGTGGGGAATTCCAGGGGGCCACAGGAGCCCGAGACCCCTGGCACTGCCTTACAAACAGTGAGTCAGTCGACCCCATCCAAATCGTTCAGACAGTTAAAGCGATTAAAATCGCAAAAAGGTGTGTCTGGCGGTTGAAAGTACGGGCGTTGTGCAAAGCCTTTGTGTTTGCGTCTATATTCCACCCTGGTCCAGTCATCGTGTGTTGGGACCTGGTGCCTAGGGATCGGGGGAAAGAAAAAAGATACTGGGAGGGTCTGTATGGTGGAATCAAGGGATCGGTTCATTCCTCCACAAATGTGTCGAACCGTGCCCGGATCCTTAAAAGTTACCATAATACAGTCCCCCACTATGGTTTTCCTGGTCTTCCCTAGCCATGGGACCCTTCTGACCATGATGATTTCATTATTAAAATGGGATGGCAAGGGTCGATTCCAGTTAAGCCATTTGATTACCTTTTTCTTAAGGGATTGGTAATCCTCATTTTCCCCTGATCTTAAGTGGGGGGCACCAGCTAAGACCACCATTAGTCTATTAGCTTTGGGCGGAAGGTCTGGCCTCCGTGGTCTGGGAATTGGGCAAACGGGCGTGGGTGGGGGGGCATTAACCTGTTCTTGATACATTCCAGTGGACTCTATTTGAGAGCTATGGGGGGCTAAATCCGCTTGGTGAGTAGGTCTGTTGCTTGGCTTATTGTGCCGTGCCTGAAGTTGGATGGCCATAAGGGGTTGCATAGGGGGGACAGGTGGCGTGTTTCTGGGGGGGGCTTTATTGGCATTAGATGCGACTTCTACTTTAGAAGGATCCCCAGCAGAGGAATTTGTTTCCACTAACTTTATCTGCTTGCTTACTAGAGTGTTCAGAGTGGTAAGAGAAGTTTCTAGTAGGGTAAGCCTAATCTCGACTTTTTTTAAACTATCTGAAATGGGCTGCAGAAGGGAGCGAAGTAGGAATTTGATGCTCCCCTTGGCAGAAAGTGGAAAATTTGAGTTCGACGGAGTAACCTCTGTTTCTTTAGTAGTGGCAGTTGTACTGGGGTTTAAGAGCTTAGGAGATAGAATGGTGGGCACAATCTCCGTGGGCTTCCCCGGTAGAACGGTGTTAGAACGTTTCTTGCCAAAGTCAAGATGTGATATTTTTGATTTTCCCCGCCCCCCCGCTGTTTTCCGAGCACGTTTACTCGGTGGGGGCCTGTGTAACTCCACCACTACATTCAATTTGGACTTGCTCTTATTAGCCAATTGGATTGGTGGGGTTTGGGTTACCAGGTTGACAGGGGTATGGGAAAATTCAAGAGGGGCTGGCTCAGTGTTTTTTCCAGGCGCTATCCCTGAGGTAGGGGGAGTTTCCCTTAATAAGACTGGAATGTCCTCGAGAGTCGAATTATTTAGACTACTAGGTGGCATGCCTACCTCTTGAGTGGTGGGGTAAGGGATAATATCGGTCAAGGGCCTAGTTTTCATAGATTCAATGGAGCGCCTGCGCTCCACCCTACGTTTCTCAAGCGAACCTTCCTTGTCCGCCTCTGCTTTGGTAGATTTGAAGTAATTGTCCAAAGTCCCTGAGCTGGAGACACCATCCCTGGAGGGGGTCTCCCGTGGTGAAGGCGAAGGCATTGTCGTGAATGTAACACAAAGAGGGATCAAGAGGGTGGGCCCGGCCCGGCCTCCTTCGGCCTCTGACGGCCTAAGACGGTCCCGCCCTTGTCCCGGGCTTCTCCCGGCGCCCTCCCGCGCGCTCCCGCGCAGCTGAACACTTGGCTCAGTATGTGCTGACTGGAGGTAAGGGGGAGGAGCCGTTGCAGGTCAGGTGGAGCTGGGCGGGGTGGTCAGGGAGAGCGGGCCAGCTGGAAACGGCCAGGGCAACCCGGGACTCCTGGGATACTGAGTCCGGGTTGCTGCTCGCAGCCCTGTCGCACACTCACCGCCCAGCAGCAGAGGAGAAAGCACAGCCTCGGGATGCCCCTTCCAGCGACGTGGGACCCGCGAAGCGGGTTCCACTAGGTGTTATTGAAGGTCCGTGGGCAGGCAGCAAAGTAGCGTCAGCAGCGAGGAAACGGCGTCCGTGTGAGTCCCAAGGCAGAGGGAAATCACTGCCGCTTTTAAATCAGGTGGGGCTGGGCGGGGCGGTCAGGGAGAGCGGGCCAGCTGGAAACGGCCAGGGCAACCCGGGACTCCTGGGATACTGAGTCCGGGTTGCTGCTCGCAGCCCTGTCGCACACTCACCGCCCAGCAGCAGAGGAGAAAGCACAGCCTCGGGATGCCCCTTCCAGCGACGTGGGACCCGCGAAGCGGGTTCCACTAGGTGTTATTGAAGGTCCGTGGGCAGGCAGCAAAGTAGCGTCAGCAGCGAGGAAACGGCGTCCGTGTGAGTCCTATGTAAATGCAAACCGATCAACTCAAAAAACCTCTCCTCGTTCAAGTGCCCCACTATGGAAGTGACAAACACAACACCTGCACCACCGAGGGTGGACATCTTATACTTCCCACCTGCCAGCAAAAAGTGTTATTGATGGGCTCCATGTATGTATGTTTGTATGTATGTTTGTATGTATGTGATATTTGTTTAGCACAGATCTAATTGAAAGGCATTGGAGTGCTGTACAGGGCCGAATGCAAAGATACAGTCACTGAGTGATTGGAGATGTAGCTGGGTTCTGAGTGAGAAAATGCACTGTTACTGCACTGCGATTTAATGTTCTTAAGGTGTCTTCAGCCCTTTCCTAATATAGAGTAGGGTTATTGCAGTTCTGTTGGATTCTGGGATGCTGTTCCTGATACTGTGTGTATAGGCCAAGAAGGCATATTTTATTCGGATCTAATCACCTCTTCTTGTGATAACACTTTCCTGGGAGATTATAAGCTCCTTTTGGGAAGAAATAAAGACACAAATACATCCCTTCTCAAATGCTTCCTTTGGACAGCAGCATTGCATCTTTCCTTACCACAAAAATGGGTCTACACTGGATCTCAATCACATAAAGAAATGGCACATACATTATGTTATGTGATGCACATTTGTATATTGCACCGGGCAAAACTGATCCCTGCCGTTGCATATGGGCACATAGCCTACCCAGGTGCATTTGACAAAGTGGTCAACGCGGCCCAGGCAAAAGCCTATAAGATGGTGCTACAGGCCCCTAGATACGCAAGGAACAATAGATTAAGGCTATAAATAGGCCTTAAGCGACCTGAGCTGGTATTACTGGGGGACCTTTTAAAACTCTATATTAGAGTATTGAAAGCGCCAGAACATTCACTAAAGCACTCCCTAAAATCAATCTTTGACGAGGTGGGCTCCCCCTGGCACTCAAAGGTAGGACAAGCTATTGCAGCATTGAAAATCGAAAGAAGGAGTTTGCCCCTGCATGAAATTCCATTCTCAGCCTGAGCCCAAGCAGTTAAGCGCCAAGTCCGGATCATTTCCTTTGGACTTGACCTTGCATCTCTTCGGCAAAATCCACTAACTCAGGCCCTGGACAAATCATATATTCCAGGTAAACCCCAACCTTACCTGCAAGACCCAGTACCCACTTACGCGAGAAATAAAATTTTGTACTTTCGACTTTTGGCCCTCAGGATCATGGACTTCACCCCCAAATGGGCCCGTACGGATGGCACCTTAGCCTGTCGTCTATGCAATTACCGTAGAGAATCCTGGCTACACTTGTTGTGCTGCTGCACAAAGCTGGCCAATGACCGCCATCGCTTGCTGCTTCCGATTTTATGGAACACGGACTATAGAACTTGCA
Organism: Lissotriton vulgaris; assembly: GCF_964263255.1. Taxonomy (NCBI): domain Eukaryota; kingdom Metazoa; phylum Chordata; class Amphibia; order Caudata; family Salamandridae; genus Lissotriton; species Lissotriton vulgaris. The sequence goes on along the minus strand of NC_141694.1, from coordinate 432,951,482 downwards.
GAGAGGCTTCGGACTTGTGCCTCTCAGTCTCCACGACCTGTTTGATAGCCAGAGTTGGGAAATTTATACACCAGGTAAAATGGCACTCGACTCCCACTTAACGGCATTGTCTGCAAAGTAACTGGAAGCCTTCGGCCCCAGTTATCCAACCTGGGCTGGTTTAAAGATCCACGAAGAATCCATCTTTCGTCAACAGCCCTTGGTACATGAATTGACTCTACCGAACTTTCATGTGCCTCCCCTTATCAGTTGGGAAACACTGGTGCAACCTATACATCACTCCTTTTAAAAGAACTCTGTTTTGGACAGCTAATCAGGACTAATATGTTAGTATTTTAACTTAAAGTGACTTTCACTTTTATGAGTGGATGGGACATGTGAGGGGGGGAGTCGGGACATTCATAAAGCTTTTTTTTTATCTTATACTGTAAAGATTTTAAGTAATCATGCAGTTTATTAATAAAATTGTCAAAAAAAAATCCTGGTGCTGAGCAGGTGTGAGTCTAGCCACAACTAGGGTCATGTGGGACTACTCAAAATGTCAGGTAATCAGCTTCTTGCAGAATTCAAAAAGTGAGGAGGAGGCTCTTCTGTGAAGTTGCAAGCTGTTCCACGGTTTAGGAGCAATGCAGGAGAAGGCTTGGTCGCCGGATAGGTGTTTCTGAATGTGTGGAATGTATGCAAATAAGAGTACGGATGAGCAAAGGTGTCTGGAATGTTTGTGAAAGCAGACACAATTGTTGAGGTATGCTAGCTCATTTGTATGTAGTGCCTTGAGAGTATGGGTGATGAGTTTGAATTGTGCTTGTTTGTAAATTGAGCGCCAGTGGAGCTCTTTCAGAAGTGGTGTGATGTGAGTGTGGCACTCTCAACCTTCCAAGAGTGATTCTGGCTGCCAAGACCTAAATGGTCTGCAGCCTTCTGGTGAGTTTTTTGTTGATTCCAGCATAGACGGTATTCCCGTAGTCCAACTTGCTTGTGACCAGGGTGTGTGTGACTGTTTTCTGGGTGCTAATTGGAAGGCACTTTAAAGTCTTACTCAGCATCATCACGATATGTAAGCATGGGGCGGTGACTCTATTGACTTGAATGGTCATGTTGAATTTGCTTTTGATGATGAACCCAAGGTCCTTAGTGTGGGTGGTGGTCGTGGGGGGAATGGGGTGTTGGTCCTAGATCCGTTATCCATCAGGTGGAGCCTCCTAGTAATGTGCTCTTCTCGACTATCATAATTTCAGTCTTGTCGGTTTTCAGCTTTAGGTACTTGCAGCCTTATTCATGAAGGCTAAATCGGCTCGCAAAGGGCCGGATTCTGAGAATCCGGCCCTTTGCGAGTGCGATTTTTGCATTTGGGATTCAGCATCCCAAATGCAAAAATCGCTAATTGCGATGTCGCAAATGTGCGAGGAATTACATTTAAGGAATCTCTATTAGAGATTCCTTAAATGCAATTCAACATCCAATTTAAATTTGCGAATTCGCAATTTCTTGCCGCAATTTACCGCGAGGTCAGACCTCGCGGTAAATTGCGAAAACTCAGAAAAATGCATTTAAATGCATTTTTCTGAGTTGCATGTTACACACACACGTCCTTTGGACATGTGTGTGTGCAACACCTGTGTGAAATGTCATTTGAAGGGGTGCTACAGGGTGTCCTGTGGACACCCCTGGCACCCTTCAAATCGCAATCTTATTTGCGATTAGCAAATTGCTAATCGCAAATAAGGAATACTCCCCATTCATTCCTATGGGCCTTTTGGCCCATAGGAATGAATGGCGAGTTATTCCTTATTTGCGATTAGCAATTTGCTAATCGCAAATAAGGAATCAGTAGGAATCGCATTTTATTATGCGATTCCTACATGATTACCGTTTTGCGAGTCCTTAATAGCGAATCGCTATGATTCGCTATTAAGGGCTCGCAAAACGGCCCCTTCATGAATAAGGCTGTTGGTCTTAATCCTGTGGGCAATTTCAGCCATGCAGACATTGACCTTGATCCGGTTACTGAACGTCTTGTCTGTGAGGGAGAGAAGGAGTTGCATGTCATCAGCATAAATGAGAAGACGTTGATGTTGTGAGAGCGGATGAAGCCGGCTAAATGGATCATGTATATGTTGAAGAGGGACGGGCTCAAACAGGATCCTTGTGGAACTCCAAAGATGAAATCATGGCCATCCGAGGCATATGGTGATATGTTGACTGACCGGGTCCTTCCAGTTAGGAAGGAACAGATCAATTGACGTGTGTGTCCTTGGGTTACAATGTTGTGATCTCATCTTCCACTATGCTCTTCTCCGCAGTAGCAAATCCAATTCAGGTGGCCCGAGGCCGACTGGCATCCAATGACATCAAACCCTCTTTAGCCACAGCCTGCAGCCTTGTCCCACAGAGGAAATCTTATTCCAGAAAAGTGTCTAAGCCTGAAGGTAGAAATCCTCCGTGGCCAGACGCTGAGCGGCAGACAATCAACACCAATGTCTTCATGGGCGTAAAATCAGGGGTTTTCCCACTCTGACTTTTTCTCGCCTTCGTTGGCGGCTTCACTGGGACTTTGAAAAGCAGCACCCTGTCATAGTCTTCAGATGCTGCTGAAGACTCTACCTTCTAAGATTTTTTTTTAATTCAAAGATAACTCTCAGAGCTGGACCAACCTGGTCCTCGTATCCGATCTTTGCTTGATTGCAGTTGGACTCAAACTTTACCCTTGTTTCAGTCTAGCGTGACTATTTTCTAACAGTTGGTGCTTTGAGCCTCTATTTTTATTTTAAACTTTAAATAATCATATCTCTTGTTCCGTGTATTGCATTTTTGTTGTTTGGTGCAATTTTGTTAATTAAAATATTATCTATTTTTATAAGTGGAATTTTTATTGTGATATGTTTTGACTTTTTAACTGTTTTGGTAATTCTAAATGCTTTATGCATGTTCTGATTTTATGCCTGCTACTCTGTGCCATAACTACCAGGATTTCAGCTCAGGTTAATTTGCTGAAACGTTCTCTAAATAAGTATAGGGACAATTCTTGTGGTGGGCTATCATCCACCCCCAACTAATAATCCCCTTTTTCACAATCTCAGTGTCATGCTTACTTGTAGTTAAACTTCAATGTGCAGCTAATAAAATCATACATAACAAACACATTATTTTCTCCATGCGCAAGGGTCTATTCATTCAAGTATGCTGCCAGATCAAATATACTGTTTTTTTTAGAGTCAATAAATATTTGCTCCCGATTTTGTTATCTGTAAATTCTAATCATTTTCTAACTGTATATCTCCTTTCTGAGCTATGTCTTGTCTAGCTGCGCGACTCCAGGCTGTGAGGCGACAGTGCTTGGTAAAGGCTTTGTGTGTTGAACCACAGACTACAGCAGCTGTGGTTCTGGTCCCCACCTTCTGGCAAGAATGGGCGTGGCAGGCTCTATGCCCACTTCATATCCCTGAAGAGGCAGTCCAACTGAAGGAGAGCTGGGTGACTCTGATTGAGCGCTAGCTACAGAAAGTGAAAACAATATCCCCCCCGAATGTTTAACTGGTGTTGACAGTTATATAAGTCTTCTGCTGAGATATCTTCAATGGCTGCTGTACTACTGGCGGAAGTAGCAGCTAGACACAGTGTGTATGGGTCTGGCTTGCAAGCCATTCAGAGCAGGCCTGTTTACCATCAGAGAGTTGTACATGGTATGGGTAGTCGTTAGGTTAAGTTTCCCTTTCTGTCTCCCCTTAAGAATGGGAGGGTTAATGTTCTTCCTATCAGCTTTTAGTGCCTGTTGTTGCTAGGCTAATGTGCATTGTATCACCTCAATGCTGATATATTAAGGGGAAGGTATTTGGCAAAAGAAGAAAAATCACACCTGGTGTCAAATTTGAGGCTCAAGAGTGGAAGTGTTTGGTTTATTCATTACTGAGTCTTGTTTGACTACTAATTAAGTGCTGCTATTAGCAGACTGGTGGCTGTACTTAGAAGATCTTTGAATCATACTGTTAAAATGACAGTGGTTTGGCTGTTCTTTCTTGGACCTCTTTTGACATTAAACAACCCAGTGACACACACTCAGTGTCCTTGGTACTTGCATCTTAATGGTAGTGGGCAATCTTTCTTCCAGTCTGTGCTTATTCTTCATTCTTAAATATTTACATCCAAGACCTCCCCCGTGCTTCTTGATTTCTTCCTTGACTTGGTCACCTGCAAATTGTGTCAGACCTTTTTGCCTCACAAGTAGGGTCATTTTTTTACTTAAACCCTACGTGCCAGCCATTAATGCCCTTATTTCTTTGCAATTTAAGGGACCGGTCAAATCCCACGTTTACTCAGTTGTATCCTCTCACACCATCAGCATGCCTAAAACACAGTCGCCAGAATGTTATTACAATTTAAAACGTTTGCCACATTTCACCAGGCCTGCAGTTGCATCACTAGTGCCCAGCCCAGAAGCTCATTAATTACAAACCTTTTTGTATGGCAGTGTTGTATTCCACTTTTATGTTAGGTTAGCACATTTCTCAGATATTTCCCATTTTACAATCAGATATCAACCTCTGGAGTGTTATGGGCGTCTTTGTAAAAATACTGGGAGGTGCAACCTTCAAAACACAGGTAAAAGACACACAAGTGGTGAACGGAATGCAGAACAAATCAAGATATTTACCCCCAGTCAAGAGATCTGGGTTAAATCCATCATTTTTTTACTCACCATGCCACCCTAGTTTAGACCCAGCCATATGCAAATCAGTCTTGCCCATGATTCTCGTGGGAACAATCAAGTCTGAACTTCCAAGCCAGGTCCTCCCTGGACCAGAAACAGGCATCCTAGGACCAGTTTCGGGATTTCACCCCTCATCAGGCAAGCTAGCTTGAGTCCAGTGGCACAGTGAACCCGGGACCCAAGTCTGGGCATATCCGCTGCACTTAGGGCGAGAAAGCAAAAGTCATACAAGTGATTGACGGTTTCAGTGCTCTCTCCATCATCTCCTAGTGTTTGCTTTGTTCTCCCTAAGTTGGCAGGGTATGCCTAGATGTGGGTCCCTTGCTCAGTTTGCCACTGGATTCAAGCAAGCCTAGCAGGTGAGGGGTGTTACCCTGAAACAGGTCCCAGGATGCTTGTTTCCAGTCCAAGGAAGACCTGGCTTGGCAGTTCGGGCTGTACTATTCCCATAAGGAACAGGGTCAAGACTGATTTGCATACAGCTGGGTCTGAACTGGGGTGGCAAAGTAAGCTGAAGAATGATGATGTATTAAACCCAGATCTGTGACTGGGGTAAGTGTCTGACAAGTTTCAGCGCTCTGTCCATCATATCCTTGTGTTTGCTTCAGAACAGAGGTGGCCTCTATAAGTCTGGTGGCGAGGCCTCTGAGTCAGGCCTCTGAACTCGGGTGCGAAGGGAGCTAAAGAATGGTGATGGATTAAGCCCAGATCTGTGACTGAGGTTGAGTGTCTGAAAAGTTACAGTGCTCAATCCATCATCTCCTTGTGTTTGCTTTGTTCGCCCTAAGTTGGCAGGGTATGCCTAGACGTGGGTCCTTTGCTCAATTTGACACTGGATTCAAGCTAGCCTTGCTGATGATGGGTGCTACCCCAAAACCTATCCCAGGATGATTGTATCTGGTTCAGGGAAGACCTGGCTTGGCAGTTGGGGCTGGACTGTTCCCATCAGGAACAGAGTCAAGACTGATTTGCATATGGCTGGGTCTGAACTGGGGTGGCGGAGTGAGCTAAAGAATGATGATGGATTAAACCCAGATCTGTGAATTGGAGTGAGTTTTGAAAAATTTCAGTGCTCCGTCCATCATCTCCTTGTGTTTGCTTCAGAACACAGGTGGCCTCTATAAGTCTTGCTGAGGGCCCAAACAAATTGTAAAACACTTGGTCTCATCTGCCGTCTACTTCCAATCACTGCTGCTTCTCTCCACGCTCCTCGTCCCATATGAATTGTTGTATTTTAGCTTATTAGAATAGACATGTATGGTGTTTCCTTAACTTCTAAAAGCCAATATACACTGCTGTTTCAATAGTGAATATTATTTCAGGCATTACCATCGGCCATTTGCATTAGAACAGAGCTGGTCACCCTAAGAGAAACCCAAGGAACCCAGCGAGGAAGAAGGACTGTTATTATAGTTAGTGTAGGTTCACCTGAAACTGCATTTTAATGCTGAAGAGCAGTCACAGTGAAATGCGCCGTTCCACGTGTGTTTCTTGTGGCTGTTCCTCTTTTGAGCCTGTCCTGGTGATTGATGGTGGTGGTTGCGCTGAAGTGTGTCCCTTTTCGCAGGCTATTGTCCATGTTCACAGAATGGTCTGTCGAAGTCCCAGCACACAGCCTGGGGAGGAAGGGATGCTCGTGGGCTATGGGGGCTCGGCACAGACAATAAGCCGAGGCACAGCTGTTGCACGGGTTTATTGCAGATTAGCCCCCTCCTGCATGCTGATTTTCTGCCCTCACTTTCAGACTCTTCAGCATTTCGAAGCATAGAGGGGATACAATGAGCTGTCTGCCGGAGCATCAGTGATTTATTAAAAGAGACATGATGGTTAATCTCACACATGAAGCCAGGCAGAGGCTGTGCGCACTGGGCAGGTGTTGGGCAGAAGAAGCAGGATCTTCAACATTCATCTATCTTTGATGTGTTGGTAGAATATGCCCGCGGGTTATTCTGTCGCTATGACTCTCTTCGTATACAAGATTCAGTAAATGGATAGTGTTGTCAGTCCCCTGCACGCAAACAGGAACGCGCCTCATTGTTATAAGCGTTTCTTGGTCCAATTGAAGGAAACAAAGACTTTAGATCCCAGAATGCAGTCATTTGTGAAGGAGCTTCTGCCAACCCTGAGAGAGAAAACACTGCCTTCTGGTGGAGCTTATTTTCAAGAGCATAAAGTGCTTCTCACACTCAATTATACGTTTAGACTGATATAAGACTGACTGCTAGTATTTCTTCCCTTCTGAGTGGCACCACACAACACTTTAATCCTCTATAGCGCCTGGCAAATTTAAAACAAGTGCCAGTAATGTGTCTGTATGTGTGTGCACTGAACCATATGACAGGCCCCTGACTTTATTGGAGAGTAGGTGCTCAGGTAAAAACAGCATCGATTTTGCAATACATTCCAGTATCTGAGGTTTGACACGGGGTAGTTAAATGACTGTGGTTTAGTTTTAGGTTCGTAATTGGTTATAGTTAATTTCAGGTTGAAAGGGGCCTAATCGAAGGCACGTTGACCATCATTCTGCCCTCCTTGACCTCTAAAGAGTGATATACTGAAGGCCGCTGGCATTCTTTTGGTGTAGAATCAATAGTGTCCCGTCAATGTTTCCAGGAGGTTTCCAAGAGGTGCATAAGGAAAAAAACAAATCTTCCCCCTTAGGATTTAAATGTATGGCAATTCATCCAAAATAGGCATATAGTTGTCCTACAATCAATTAGTTTATAACTTTTATTATCAAAAATATAAATATGTATTAATACAACATACATATAGATTAGTTACTTCATATCACATATTAACATATACATTCAAGTGAATAATAGCAAATCATTGATAAAAGAGCCCACTAAACACAATAATCCAACACACGACATAATGTAACAATCATGAGATAAATACAAACCAGACAACAAAACGAGACAAATTCAAACAATAAACAGTAATAGACAACAACAATTACATATATACTATAATACAATGCAGTGATTATGCAATCATTTGGAGATAGAAATAAACCAACAGGACAAAACACCGATGTGCGTTTCGGAACACTAATGTACATACACAATTCCTTCTTCAGGGCGTGGAAATGGGAGTAAATTCAGTAGCAACAAGCCATCTGTGTGTCATGTATAGACCACCGGATATGTGGTACACGGGGCTCAATTAAAGTGTAACATAATAAGTCTGTAAGGACAACAAAACATGTTATGAATATAACTAAGTGCCTTACGCCGAAGGGACTGCAGGGGCCCTTAAATAGAGTAATCTAAAATGGAAAAATAATACGAGCAAATTTACTCCAAAATGTGAGCAAGGGCTCAATAAGTGTGGTGATGGTAAAAACTACCCAACCTGAGGGGAAGGTAAGGCCCAGAGTAACACTTACCAGTTAATCAATTCCGCTGCACAAAAGCATGGCGTGAGTCGGCAACCGTCCCCGGCCAGATGGGGGGGGGTTACTCATACAGTTTTATATATACGTCGGCCAGCTGTGTCTAGGCAGTAGTATCTGTAAAACAGCCTACACCTGGGCCGGAACCAAAGGGTGGTAAAAGGTCTAGACTGTGGGTAAAGCATGTCTGAGGCTGAGAGCCATGTTATTTATTTATTTAATTTAATGGTTTTGTAAAGCGCGTAGTAACTCAAGGAGCATCCCAGCGCTGACCTGCTACTCCAAGGGTTTCAGCCGTCTGATGAAATTATATCTGCGGGAAAAGGAGGGTCTTTAAGATTTTTCTGAACTGGAGGTAGTTCGGTTCTGTCCTGAGTTTTCGTGGTAAATGGTTCCAACATTTGGCCGTGTGAACCGAGAAGCGACGGCCACCGGTCTTGGCTTTTCTGACTCTAGGGACTACAATAAGGTTTTCTACATTAGACCGGAGGTCTCTCTCTGCTTTGTATGGGATTAGGAGTTCTTTAAGAAGGGGGGGGGGGCCGTTGTTGTTGAGGGTTTTATGGGCCAGACAGAGGGCCTTGAAGACCACCCTTTCTCTGACTGGGAGCCAGTGGAGGGATTTGAGGGCCGGCCTGGCGGAGGATCTTCCTGGAGTGCCCGTGAGTAGACGGGCGGCGGCGTTTTGGACTTTCTGCAGCGAGTTCAGGGTGGCTTCAGGGGCTCCCAAGTAGATGGCGTTACAGTAGTCTAATCTTGCCAGAATTAGACCCTGAATGAGGAGCCTCCTTGCGGTATCGGGGAGCAGGGGGAAGATCTTCCTGCAGGCTCTGAGTAGCCCAAAACATGTCCCTGCGGTTTTTTTAGCCTGGGTTTTAAAACTCATGTCCTTCTCGATCCACACACCAAGGCTCTTGACCTCTTCCTTGGGAGCGGGAGGGTCCCCTAGGCAACTTGGCCAAAGGTGAGATGGCAGAGAGGGCCCCTTGTGGCCCATCAAGAGGATCTCAGTCTTGGACCCATTCAATTTTAATGAGGAGAGATTCATCCATCGGTGGACTTCGGAGAGGCAGCTGTGGAGATCGGATGGGGCGTGGTGGGGGTGTGAAAGGGTTACGACCAGCTGAGTGTCGTCGGCGTAGTTAATAACTGACACGCCGAACGAGCTGACCCTCTTCTCCAGTGGGGCCATGTACACGTTGAATAGCGTAGGGCTCAAAGATGAGCCCTGCGGTACTCCACACCGGAGGGGGATGGTGGATGAACAGCTGTCGTTTTCCCGCACCTGGAAGGAGCGTCCTGATAAGAAGGATTCTAGCCATTTCAAGGCCATACCCTTTAGTCCGATCTCTCCCAGTCGGTGGATTAGGGTGGGATGGTCTACAGTGTCGAAGGCCGCACTGAGATCTAGGAGTTGTTGGATGTTGGATTCGCTCACCACCGATGAGTCTGAATATAAAATTAGACTTCAGCCAAGATATACAGAATATAGCGTAATAGCTCCTAATCAATAGAGAGGGCGGGCTGCCGGCATGACGATGAACAGTGAATATTCAGCACTCCAGATGAAAAGGTACAAGACAGAATAAAAGTATGGGTGAGAACTACAACTATTTGACATGACGCGTAAATCTGGTCGCCAAATTGGAAAGTATCTCCTGATTCAAATATACTGCACAAAATAGTCGGATATAGTAGACAGTCAGTGGTTCAGAGAAAGTAGGGCAGACACAACTTAAAAACTGCCCTGCATGTGAAGAATACTAGAGGGACAAATAATAAAAAATCAAAAAGTGAACAGAAATAGAAAATTTATGAAAACAGTGGACACTGTATGATCAGCAAACAACCTGGCATCAAAGGAAGAAAAACGTCCCTACCAAGAAAAATAGCCACAAAGTGTTCTATGACTCGCAAGTCTGGCCGTAACAGTACAGATGACGTCAAACACGATGGACGCTGAATACGAAAGTGTGGTCAGCATATATTGAGAGGAAACAACCGTAATCCGCCTTAATTAGATACAGAAAAGTCCGACTGCATAAAAAAGAAACTATGTTAATGGAAATAATCACAATAAAGCATTCTCCCACGGAAGATGGTCATTGAGTCCAGTGGTGGCTGTGTGAAGAGTGTAAATCCAGTAAACCTCTCTTTTACGTCTAAGCCCATCTATCTATATTACCATCTTTGGGTTTGGAGACTCTCTCCAAAATGATCTATCTCAAATCTTGTTCAGTGTGTTGTTTATTGTACCAATGTTCGACCAATGGAGCTCTTGGCCGCTTATTTCTAATAGCTGACTTGTGCTCACTAAATCTCACCCTGAATTCTCTGCCTGTCTCACCTACATAGCCCTGATTAACGGGACAGAGGATCAGGTAGATTACATTGGTCGTCCTACGGTTACTCATTTGCTTAAAGAAGAATTTTCTCTCGCCCCATTCCAGTTCCGCTCCCACCATGGCGGAACTGCACGCATGACAGTTGCCACATTTGTGGGTATCGGAGATGGGGTTGCCACCTGTGTTGGATCTCTGGGTGAATTCTCTTTCTGAGTAGCAGACCGATTTGACAAGTGTATTTCGAAGGTTTCTGTTGCGCCGGAAAGCAAATACTGGTCTAGGTAGCGGAGTGCCTTGGCCACAGTTAAGAATGTGCCACTGGGAGTCAACAATTTGGCGCAGTTTGTTACTCAGTTGGAATGTCTTGTGACACATACCAATTTTATATCTTCCTCAGACGATTTATTTTGCAAGAGTGCCTCCCTGTTGTAATACTTAGCCCTCTTGTAGGCATCTCTGATGAGTCTGTGGGGATACCCATGATTAAGTAGCTTACATTTAAGACGTTCTGCATGCATGTCATAATCCCTGATATTGGTACAGTTCCTCCGTATTCGGAGGAACTGACTGAAGGGTATGCTGGCTTTTTGGCAATGCAGATGGTAGCTCTCATAATGAAGAAGGGTGTTCCTAGCAGTGGGTTTGGTATAAAGTGATACCTCAATAACATGGTCAGTAACTTGTATCCAAATATCAAGAAATGTAATTCTCTTTTTGCTTGTATTAGGGGTGAATTCCAAATGAGGATCACATAAACTAATCTAGAGTAAGAATTCAGTAAGTTGTTCTTCTGGGCCACTCTAAATGAAGAAAATGTCATCTATAAATCTATACCAATGATGGATATTCTCAAAGAACGGTCCAACTTCGTTGAAAATGAACTGTTCCCTGAAAGCACCCATGAAAATGTTCGCTACATTAGGGGCGCAGGCCGCGCCCATACTCACACCCTGGATTTGTTTATAGATAGATTTATTAAATTCAAGATATTTCTCCTGGATTATAATGGCCAGACATTCCAAAATGAACAACCGGTCAATTTGATTGTTGCTGTTCTCAAGCAAGCTCTTGACCGTTTCCAGGGCTTCCCTTTGGGGTATATTAGTGTACAGCACTTCAATGTCCATGGAGACCAAAATATCAGTGTGCGGATTGAATGCAGTGCCTTCAATTTTACCAATAAGGTGGTCGTATCCTTCACATGGGCAGGAAGACTGAACACTAGTGGCCACATATTTGGACAAAGGTTGAGTGATAGAGCCTATGGTGGATAAAATAGGCATGAACGGTGGTCTAATGGTCTCTTTATGAGTTTTGGGTATTCCCTATAAAACCGGAATGTTGGTATAGGGTTTATGGGTAGGTGTATGGCTACATTTGGAAGGATATTATTTGGACAATGTGTATTTATTTATCAAGAGGCTTTTTAAAGCACAGTATGTTATCTTTCAGTTACTTCTAAGTGCTCTGGATTTAACAGATACACTGTACTGGGAAGACAAATGTGCGGTAGGGACCAGTTGTGAAGGAGCACCAATTGGGATGCTCTTCACAGCATTCAGTGGATGGAAGAAAGTATATTTGAAGTTGAGCCAGAATAGTTCTGTTTTAAGCCCCTTCCTCAGTAGCACCATTTGGGAATCTGTCCTTAACCAAAGATCTGGTGGATTCTCCAGTTCTTGGATCCTGGACTTTTAAGGTTCTGCCTCCATGTTTGGTTCGCCTGGACTCTGTTTGAGTAAGTAGGTGTGCCGGAGCAGATTTCTGGATCCTGGGTACTTGTATAAAGAGTTGTGAATCTTTGCAACAATATCACTGTGCCATCACCAAAGCTCTCATCTTTTCCACCCAACGATAAGATCTAAAAATTGGGGAAATTGTCCGAAAAATAGAGAGAAGAAAGTTGCTCTTTACTCCCACATTGGCTTGGGGCATGAAAAAGAGGTTCAGATTGATGACTCCCAGATATACTGCTTGCTGTGAAGTGGGTGGTGGTACATATAGAAAAGGATGGCCAATAACATGCTAGGTCTTTGGGGTCTGCACCTCCCAGAACCAGGATCGCTGTCTTGGTAAAAATCAGATATAGCAAACTCTTCTTTGTCTAATGCAACACACGGTCCGGGCAATATGTTATGTCGGTCGGTTCAGTGGACCAGTTTTCCAGGGTGTCATATGTGAGCATTTGGAAATTCCCTTTTCTCAAGGTGGGCCAAGGGGCACACATATATGTTGAAGAGCAGACAGGATAGGGATAATCACCTGTGGCACTCTACAAGATAGTTTGGGGGATAACTGTTCTAAAGATCTTATTTGAACTTGTTGACTCTCATTTGAGAGGAAGGATACCTTTCATTCCACATCAGACCCCAATATTCCAGTCCATTCCTCAAGTCATCTCAGCAGGATGCCCTGGTCCGCTATGTAATGAGCTAGTGAGAGCTTGAGGAATTCAAGGGTCTAGGTTCCTGCTTTTCAGTGATCTTATGGGGAAAGGTTAGGTTGGTGACGTGGGGCTAGTTGAACAAGGCATTTGAGCTATCAGGTGTGATGATGGTATGTTTGACGGAACCTGGAACAATTCTAAGATTAAAGGGGGCATTAGCCACATAAGTACCATCCTGCTTGAAAGAAGGGAGGGACTGTTTCACAAATAAAGCCGAGCAGTATTCCACAGGCAGATTTAAAGCTTTGTTGTAACTGTTTATGAACCCTGGGAAAAGAGCATCCTGACTCTGACCTGTTGTGGCCTATCTGGGATTACTAGTGGGTTGTGATGTGCACAACATTCATGGAATGTAAGACAGTTTCTACGAGGTGGCCATGCGTGATGGAATGAGAAATATTGGAGAATCCCTTGTGTCTGATGGTGGGATGAGGTTTTTGAAGAGTATCACTGTTTTTTGAAGTGTTTGCAGAGGTAAGATAGAAGTTTGAGCATTAGATTTTGACAGAACATTACTGACACTGAACACTGTCTCATTAAAGACATATGCTTTTAGCTTGGTCTGCATTGTGATCTTGGGAGAGTCTTTGTTTCTTGCTTCTCCTTTTGCTTCAATTTTTTAATGACAGTAATTCTCGATTTTGCTATACAGTTCTGTTTTGTTGCCCTAATCTAATATTAAACTTAGCGGTTGATTATGCTAGGGGTCCCTCAGTACATTCTTATAGGTAGTTAAGGATTACATGGGCAACTGTATTTCAGAAGTGGGCTGTTTTTGCTTTCCAGTGGCATAGCTAGAGGGGGCGGCATTGTTTTTGGGGGCGGCGGAGGTGAGCAAGTTGTGTCTGTCGACTGCCACGATCCCCCCACCCCCTGAGAACAAACTGTCTATCGGCTGCCAGACCCGCTCTCCTCCCATCCACCCCCCCCCCCCCCCGGAACAAGTCGTCTGTTGGCCCTGCCCCTCCCCCTCTGGAACAACTTGTCCATCAGCCACCCTTGCCCCACCTCTTACCTGCATCGGGCGACAAACTTAGGGTCCGCCCGAGTGGCAGTAGGTCTAGCTATATGACATATAAATAGGTCCATGCACACCAATTTTTCACAATTTGACTTGATTAATGCTCGAGGTAAGAAGTTGTGCGTGCTCGCTTGATGCATGCCCTGTCCTAGAGCACCTTTTAAGTTACAAAACAGCCCAAGCTTCAAATGCTACAGACATGCCCATCCAGGCTTTTTCAGCCTGAATGGGCATGCCTGTAGCATTTGAAGCTTGGAATTAAAATGGCTCCACTGTGAATTGAAAAAAGATTGAAGAAGATGGAATAAATATGACTTACATGGAGAAAAATCGAATGCCAGTTTTCATTCAAGTGATTCACGATGTGCAGCTTGTGACTGGAGCGAAACACTGCCCCGGCCTGTTTTGGAACTTAAGTAGGTCTTGCTACGCCACTGTTGCGGTTGCGTTGACAATTTCTTTTTCTGGCTCCTATTTAGAGTTGCTTATCTTGACTTGGACATTCACCTTTATTCCCCAATTTGGATTGATGGGTTCCAGTTAGGGCCTCTACAGTGTGCATAACTGTTTGCATGTGGGATACCAAGAGGCCACTCTCAAGCATGTATGAGTTGTTAGACAGATAGCCTTTGAGAGTGGTTTAGGTTAGACACAGCCACCTTATGTATGTCACTTGCCTCTGAAAGGAGGATTCAGTTTAGATAACTGGTGCATGCTGTAATGTTTGCGAATTAAAAGAAAGAACATGTGATCACCCAGCACAATATTTTCAAAGTCTCCAAGTCTAGCTTGGTGCTGCATAATAGATTAAGTTTTGGCAAGGTGGTTCACTGAGTTAATTGCCTGCCATATGTATCTGAAGTGAACTGCTGCAAATGAGTCTGAATCCCAGCAAGGCAACCAAGAGCAGAGTACAGTAAACTGAGAATGTTTCATAGGACAATAGTAGTGTCTGTTATTTACTGTGTACAAAGGCAGTTGTGGGGTTTGGAATGCTGTATACAAAGAGCTATTATTATTGTAAAAGTGGGAGCCCATAATATCCCTCTTTTGTAGTGTGCTTTTTTTTCTTATTACAAGTACATTCTGGCATCCGATCATGCTGGTAATGGCTCACCTAGTACCTTTAAAGAAGTTGTTACTGGCGACCAATGACTTTGCTATGCTCTGGTGTCAATGCTCTAACTAAATTAACCTTAAGGAGGGTCAACGTGTGGTAAGAGAACCCTTTGCTCAAATAATCAGCCGAGACCATGAAGGACAAATGAGCACAACTAGACTTATTACAGTTCTCAGTTTGTAGATTTCTTCAAACATCAACTTAAGCATTACAAAGTAAAACGTTGGTTAGAATCCAAAGGCAGTTAATTAATAAATACAATAATTGATTGTGACTTCAAGAAATAAAGTAACCACAGCACAGATGGCACTAGTCAAAAGAACAATAAAACACCCCAATAAATAAAAAAGAACACAACATCTAATCCTCTAGTACAACTACAGAATGAATGAATGAACGAACTCCCTAAATAGCACATCTTTTATAATGTTTCAGACAATGAAAGCACAGAATTTCATTACATTACGTAAAAAACAAGCACTAAAATGTTACTTGCACAGCAACCTAATCAAACTGTTAGCTTGCATTCCACCCTAAATAACATCTACTTGCACACAATTTTCATTGGGTATTAACCCGCACCATTTAGTTGCACATAGGAAATGAACATGAAATGAAACTTAAGACCGTGGGCTTTTCTGCACAAACATAACTATGAACATAGCTACCGAGATTCATCCCATAACCTTGTAAAGTTTCAAAACATATCCCTCCAGCCAAGGAAGCTAGAGAAAAATGTTACTTTACTCATTCAGAGACAGACCATGGTTATAGCTGAATCTCCATGATTCTCTGAAAAGCAAATGAAAAACAATGTTCGTGCACAACAGTTAAACATTACATTTTCATAATGTAGCCTAGTGTGACCTATTCATGTTAACTGAACCAAACCTATGTCTAACTATATTTTCTAATATGAAAATAATTTCTCACAGTGGCCTTTAGTCAGAATAATAGAAACTTGAATGCAATAACTCAAACTTACAGCCTGATTCATGTAGCTAAATTGCACTCGCAAAGGGCCAGATTCTCAGAATCTGGCCCTTTGCGAGCGCAATTTTTGCATTTGGTATTCATGATACCAAATGCAAAAATCGCTATTTAAGAATTCGCATATTTGCGTGGAATGGCATTTAAGGAATCTCTAATAGAGATTCCTTAAATGCTATTCATGACACACAACAAAATAGCGATTTTGGACTTTTGGGGCCGCTATTTACCGACAGGTCAGACCTGTCGGTAAATAGCAAAAACTCAGAAAAATGCTTTTAAAAGCATTTTTCAAAGTTGCATGTAGCACACACACATGTCCTTTGGACATGTGTGTGCGCAACACCTGTCCAAAAGTGCATTTTAGGGGTGCTACAGGGCGTCCTTTGGACACCCCTGTCACCCTTAAAATCGCTATCTCAGTTGCGAGTAGCAAATTGCTACTCGCAAATCCCCATTCATTCCAATGGGCCTCTTGGCCCATAGGAATGAATGGGGAGTATTTGCGAGTAGCAAATTGCTACTCGCAAATAAAGAACATGTAGGAATCGCTATTTAAGTAGCAATTCCTACATGAATGCCGTTTTGCGTGTCCTCAATAGCGAATCGCTATGATTCGCTATTAGGGACACGCAAACGGCCCGTACATGAATCAGGCTGCCTGTCTTTGGGCGCTAGTGGGTGTTTGTAAAGCAAATGTTGTTTATTCATACAGAGACAATAGTGGGGCACTACTCACTTTCTTCTCCTGAACGTAAACCCTTGTAGGCAGGCTGCAGATATCATACCCATTCGAATCAAGTCAGAATTTCCAACATTCTTATTCCTTTTAGGAGGTGCCATTTCTAAGCTATATCACAGCGTAATCCACTTGAAGTAATAGGCTATGCAGAATCCCTTAGGTATTAATACCTTTCACCACCCTTTGGGCAGCCAGTGATTTCCTTGGCCAGTGTGGTTAAGAAGTAGCCTTGTTGTGTCCCCCCTTCATCAATGTATGACTTAAATATAACGTGGCCCATGTTGAACATGGCTATTGATGCCACATATATTAATGTTATCCATTTAATCAGTGTTTCCCGATATCCTTACATCTACCATATAATGCCAATTAGGTGACTCAGTTGCCTTTTCCAGGTTAATCGATAACAGTGCCGGATCTGGTAACAATGTGGGTGTCTGTTGGAGCACAAGATAGTAGTGTCAGAGAAGTGTTCCTCCCTGGTCCAAAGCTGCTCTGGTCAGAGTGTACTGTTGATGGAAGCATCTTCTGCATGTGATTTGTTATGATTTTACCTATTATTTTAAATGTGGTACTGTGGAGAGATTGGGGCCTAAATGCTCTTATGTCTAGTGTGCCTTGTGTGTTATGGGATGTAGAATGCCTTTCAGGAGTGCTGCCTAATACACTGGCAAAGAGCGAGTAAAACTCCACAGACAAACCCTAAGCTGTAGGCGCTTTCCCCTTGGCTAGACCTCTACATTTGTATGGGAAAGTGGTCATATTGATACTATTAATGGATTGATAAGTTGCTATGTTTTATGTGTCAGTGTCCTTTCTGTCTAAATAACACTTGTAGCTATATTTATAGATGACAACTGTGATTCCCGCTTCTGTGTCCCCTATGAAGTTGTATGTATGACACTGAATAATTTGCCAGATTTGTTCCCTAATTAGGATTCATTAATCTTACCATGTATTGACTGTAGTCTAGTCTTCTCAGGTGCTAGATAAATTATGCGCGAATGCCTACTCTGACCGTAGTCTTCTCTGAACATAGCGATGTGTGGTCCAGTGTTCGCTACATTTTTTATTCTTATTTCTAGGTAACTTAAATCCCTCTTTAATGAGTTACTAATGACATGTGTCATTTTAATGCAATGGCCCCATATAAGTACCTTAAAGGATTCTCATTCAGTCAGTTCTCCATCATACAAATGCATATCTACTCTCCCAGTCTGTTTTTTTGCCGTGTGCCGTGGATGGTATACCAGGTGTCACTCATATGAGTGCTGCCTTTGCTTAGGATAAATATCCCCTGGAGCCTCTCCATATCATCTTAAGTTTGATACTTTCCAAATGTGTCAAGTGAGTTTTCTAAAGCAAGGAAACATAGGCTTCCAGCCATTTGAGGTATGCATGTAGTTTGTATTGTTTGTTCACATTATTCATGCTCCTTACATTCCAGGTTGCTGCTGTATGTACATTAGCTTTTGTCATGCTGGCGATAAGGTCAGCACTATCATGTTGCTTCCTTGAGTTTTGTGCTGACCCCTGGCCCCACCATGGGGTGAACGTCCCTTGGGTACGCTCATGGTATCACCTTCCCTGCACATCTCTCTTGATACTATTTTGATGTGTGGGTCTCCTCGACAACCTTCCCAACCTACTTCTTCCTTATAGGGCAGTCGGGCATGGCTGTCTGCACATTTGTAACCACAAAATAAGATAACTCATTTAGTTCATAATACACTAGATTTGGGTGTTGTGGCCAACATAGTCAGTGCTCCCCAGCCCATCACTCGACCTTGACCCCCATATGGGTAATCAAAGTGAGCATTAAGCTGGACTTTTGATCACATTCTTTCCCATCCATAGTCACATTAGGTTGCCTGCCTTCTGGATCTCTCTACCTCTACTCCTTTAAATGTGTTAATCTACAGTGCGGGGACTAACTTAAGGTAATTTTTCTTAGGAATGTTTTGCACTGTCTCATCCAGAGCCCAGGTTTTGGTTCTGTCACAGTTAACTTGGTCGGTGAGCAACTCTGAAAAAATTCCTGTGTTTTCATTCAGCAATTCCCTCTCTGTAAATGCTATTTATCATGCTTTCAAATCTCGGAGGTTCTTTTTCTCATCTAAGAATGTGGCATGGTGTCGCTGGATGGACAGGTTGTAGTCTGAGAAGATAATGACTTTTGAGTTATTGACCGCTCTTCTCACACTTTTCAAGATGAGATTTTTCTCTCTGTAGTTTAGCAATTGTGCACTACTTTTTCTCAGTGGGACACAAGGTGGTGGAGGGTGTGCTAGTTCTCTGTGTACTCTTTCCAGTACCAAGAACCTAAAAAGGCCCTAGAGCATCACCTGCTACTCTGTCCATTTCTCTAGGTATGCGATCATGTTCTGTCCACCAGTCTGATATTGGTTTGCCTAGAGGGAAGTTCAGAGTCTTTAGTATGGGTTTCAAGAAAGCTGATTCACTCAGTGAGTTCTTTCATTGGCTATTAGAGTTGTTCCATAGTGAGTTGTAGCTCAGTATGGGTTTTCCAGATTTCTGTAATCTCTCCTTCATAGCTCAGTAGGGGTTTTTCAGATATCTGTAATCTCTCCTTCAGTTTCCTATGGTTGCCTCTCACTATATTTACTTCTGTTGCCACTGAGTCAGTTTTGTTCTCCAGCACATCTACTTTGATTTGATTTAAAATGTGTACAGTGTGACAATAACCCAGTGTGAATCCTGGTGCTATTTATGATCATGATTTAAGGAAAGCTCAGATCATCTTAGAGGCTCCTAAAAAGCTATGTATTGAGATGTTTCCTGACCGGAAGGAGATCAGGATCTGATCTAATTTCTTATGGCTAAGCCTTAAAGTTTTGTGTGCTAATAGTTGACAAGGCCCACTATCATAACCGGATTTCAGAAAATAGGAATTATTAAGACTGGCTGACTGACATCTCAGAAGTCTAGGGGGAAAGTAGCGTTTAGAAAACATATACATATAATGTGTTTGTGGAGTCAAGGTATAGATGGCTTTGTGGCAGTGTACTAATGCCTTAAATAAATATCCGTTCCTGGTTTGTAGCCAATAGAGTTAGCTGAGATGTTCTGAAAAATTGAATCTTTTCCTGAGTCCAAAAGGCAACGCGCAAAGGTATTTTGAATGTGTTGTAACTTTGACATTAGGTAACTTGGAAGTCCCAAATAAAAGCAATTGCATTAATCAAGTTGTGAGAGTATGAAGCTTGAATTATGGTTTTTAGGTGGGCCAAAGGCAGTAGATGAATTATCATTCTCAGTGTTTTCAAAGTAAGAAAGCAACTGGATGTGTTGATTAAAGGATAGCTTTGAATCAAATATAACCTCCATATTCCTAACAGAAACCGAGAGTGTTGGAAGGAAAACTAATTCAGTTGGCCACCAGCTCCTGACCAGCATGAAGAGTCGCCAAAGATCGCTTGTGCAGTTTTATCCTTGTGAAAGCACAAGATGTTGGTCATCCATGGTATAACTGCACAATTGCAGGTAGTGTCTGTCACGTTCTTCAGAGGAAGAACAGTCCAGACATTTCCAGGTGTGTATCATGAGCATACAAAAAGAAATAAAATCAGGAGCAGTGGTTTAATTACACTAATGGAGCTATATAAATCATTAAAACAGTATGACTCAAAGTTGACACCTGAGAAACTATGCAAGTTCCAGCTGTCCTCTCCTGTCTCCTCTGTGCTCATTAGCCAGTATCTAAATCGCTGTTGCTATCTTTCATGGTCTCATGGTACTTCCCATCTTCTCGGACTGTAGTCTTCTTCAGGCAGCTCCCTTTTGCAGTCTCCTTCAATCTTTCGCCATCAGGGGTCGAAAAGATGTTACTTTTGGACAGGCTAAGGGGTCTTCAGATTGTGGGAGTACTGTTGCTTATTCATTTAGGATCAATGTACTAAGTGGGGGAGCTTGTGAAGTAGATGGCTCGTTCCATTAACAGTCGGCCATGTCCCAAGGACATACACACTTACTGAATGTAAGGAGTCGCAGCAGAAATCTTAAGATCAACAGAAACACACCAAAACACAAGGGTAGATGAGGATGATGTAAGAAAAAAAGGAGTATATTGAAAGGTCAAAATAATGTTTCTTAACGAGGCAGCATAGTTTCATGCCGCCAGGATAAGACTTCACCTTGATATATTAGAAATACAATTGAGATAGTCCTGTGTCTAGAATAAATTGCTAATATTTGGTGAATTACTTTATAAATCTCATTGTAAAGATCAAGTTGGCAAGGATTCCATTGTAATATGTGAACAAATCCTATTCTCCTTTGCAAAGTACACACTAGTTGTCATTCATTGGTACATGACCAAATCATTGTGCCAAAGAAGAGCCTTTTTTCGCATCCACCTTTTTGTAGACATGCCCTCTTTCTTAAAATGTGTTGCTTCATATGTGTTCCATAAGTACTCTCTGGAATAATTTTTAAAATATATTTTACTGATATCATGTGGCCAATGGGCATTTCAAAACATCCATTACATAACCTTTGAGTTATAATTTCATATCCACTATATATCAGATCAGGGAGCTATGTGCAGTTTGTAGAGTCATTGTGATTCATAAATACCTCCATTGCAAGCTATCTGTAATGATATGCTAAGGGTTGGTCGCTGAACAGCCCAGTGCTTCTTAAACCAGTAGTGGTTTTTGATATACTGGACCACAGCGTGATATTTCCCTTTTTGGGGGAGATGCCAAATGATCTATGCAATGACCGTATCATGGGTTATGTGTAAACACTATAGAAGCCTTAAATCCATCCTGTGGAGGGCAGGCTTGTTTGAAGAGTTAATGACGAAGGCGAAATCTTGGGACGGAAAATTTAAACAGTGGAAGATATAGCATGCATTGAAAATCTGGGATTGATTAAAGAGTGTATTTGTGTTTTCAGACTAAAGGATGGGCATTCATTCCTCTGCACATTTCTTGGAGGATATTGGAATGCAGTGGTAGATCACATTCAATAGAAGAGATGGTACAAATTTGTTGCTTGATGGTTTAGCCTTGAAAAAGTGACAGGGATTCGTTAAACACTTGTTGGCTGTACTACTACCAGCAAACGTTTATGCTGAATTGCAATGTTTAAATTTGGTCACTAATGTTTATGAAATGTGTGTCATTTAAAAAATATTTAAAATTTTTGTGTGGAATATATTACTGTGGGCTTTAACAAGAACTGTGGTCAAAGATGACAATGCGAATCTGCTGTTGAAATGATTAATCACTAATACATTTTTACAATTTGACTCGAGTAGTTGCCTTTTGGTGTCTTTTTAAGGTGCCTTTTTCTGTTATCCTTTGATATTAGAAAGAGCCTGGTGGCAGCAGGACACGAACCCACATTAGTTATAAATATGAGGTACAGCATTTGTGTCTATAAAGTAAAACAATCTGAACTTCTGCTGTGCTTTGCAATTTGCCTTAGTTCATTTATAAGGTACCTCTGACGTCATTTTAAGACATGTGACTTCTCTTGTCACAAATGTAAGGTCTGTGCTAGGTGATATGGGGATACTTCTTGCTTACTGAGAGGACCAGAGTCCTTCTAGAGAGAAGCTCTACTTGCCAAGGGTATTTAAGAACAAGCATTAGCAAAACCAATAGATCTCGCCTTTTGCTCCTACGGGTTTGCCAATGCCCTTTGGTGATGTAGTGCAGCACCAACAAGATAATTTGCAGCCTTGCTTGAATAAAAAAAAGATGCAATGATTTTGCTAATTAAAGGCACAAATGGTCCTCATGAGAGAAGTGTAGCCCTTGACCTGCACGGCAATAGTTTCTTAAAGGGCCATTCTTACAAGTAAAGAATATTTATAAATGCAATGCATTTTATTTTATTGCTGCAAGTTTTTATCTCAGAATCAAGTAATATAATTATTGTATAAAGGTGCTCCTATCTGTTGATCACCGTGCGGCCGGTCCAGAAGAGAGTACACCAAAGTGTTCAATTAAAGGGAGGAAAAGTGCAAAGATATCAGATTTGAAAAGAATATTCCCAGGAAGGAGTAGACACAGACTTAGAACGAACAGTTTGACTACCGGGAGGAAAGCACGATGAAATCAGTCATTATATGCTGCTTTCAATTACAAGAAGGGCATAGGAGCAGAATCATCTGCACCTGGACTAAGAAACTTGCCAAGACCCTGCCGCTTAGAAACTTATTCTGTGACACGACCGAATTGTTGACTACAAAAAAATCAGATCAGAAATTCAGTTGAGATTGGAGGATCTCGTGCTTAAAGAAATGTACAGTTTGGTCCTGAGGAGAACCCTTTAATGAAGAGGGTTCGAAACGCGTCGACCATGCATTTTTGATTGCCAATCAAACATTTTGTAAAGTGTCTTTCTTTAGTGCATTTTTGTAAAGCACGTTTTACTAACACTCAAAGGTTTTGTCATTAAGTGTTATCCACAAGAAATATTATTGTGTTTATTCTTTTGTTGTTTGGTTTGATTCCTTGGTCCAAGAAAGTGACAAAGTTGGTATGATACCAGGGAAGTGGTGTGTGAATTGAGTGAGTGTGGTGTGCAACTAGTACTGAATGATGCTTGTGGATGTTTGAATATTAGTGAGCGAGAGTGGCGAGGTGAGCCCAGATTGTGTCTATTTTTCGTTGTGAATTTACTTAAGAGCTATGGTCGTGTTTTTGTAATATTGTACATATTGATTGAAGTTTGATTTATAAAAAAGAAAACAATAGAAATGAAATAATTTTTCTAAAGTAAAAACTATTGACTAGTTCCGGCTGACATCGCGAGTGTTCATGCGCTGTGCTAATCTATTCGAAAGGATCATCAGTATAGGCATTTCCAGTGTTTTTTGTTATTCCTATCTGTTTGATGGTGCAGTGAAAAGTGATGTGGTGTCAATGTTCTATTTCACAGGCACGCACATGTGTCATTATGCATCTACAAAGTGACGCAGATTCCATTTTTTTTTGTAAATTAACTTTTTTTTTAAGAATAAAAACAAAAATCTTATTTTAAGGCAGCATGCATTTTAAGGCATACACGGGGCTGCAGCAATTTTTTCAAAATGATGGTGGTGGTTGGGGGAAACAAAGGAGTTTGGACAGGAAAAGCAGCACACGAGGGAGAGCAACAGAGTGGATGGGGAGAAGCACACAAAGGTAAAAAAACAACACAGAGCCAAAGGGAGTAAGAATGGTAGGGGGAGAAGCACACAAAAAAGCTTGCAACATGAAGGACATCAACATGGAGCGTTTGGGCGGGTATTTGGCAGTGAGGGAGAAACACACAAGGGAGATGGAAAGCACATGCATTCTCATGGAATGCTTAAATATAAAGAAAATAATTGTTTTCTAAAATGAGCAGTAATAGAACAGAAGCCAGCCACTCAGAGAGAACGTAAAGAGACTGACTCTGGGCCTCATTACGATGTCGGTTAGGAAGGCTCCGAATCGAATATGGATTTTTCTAACCCGTGTCTGAACCCTAGTATCCGACTGACTCGGAAACATTTCCGACTGACTCAGACACATTTCTGACTGACCGATTATGATAGAAGGAAGCTGTTAAGTCATTCTGACTCAGTTCCGACCGGCATTCGGAGAATCTGCGTCGGCCGGAGCCGATTCACAAAGCTCAATGGCCAGTGTTTCTGACCGACCGATTACTAGGTCGGATTCCGACAGCCTTTCAGACTTGTTCTGTCCAACACAAAAAGGCTGTTGGAAACTGACTTTGGGGGCCCGTACGAGGCCTCCCTTCACCTAGAGGCCTCCTGTTGGGGCCCGTGGGGGTACCCATCAGAGCCCTCTTTCAAACCATGTACAGTGTGGCAGGCACCTTGGGGTGCCCGCACACAGGATGCAGGGTTTTCCGCAACCACCCCTTTTTGCATTGAGAGCCTGTGTTATTAGTCGGTGCACAGGGTCCCATTGAAGTCAATGGGAGTCCAACCGAACGGTGTTCGGAACCATCATAATCGGTCGGTCGTAAGATTCTGACAAGGAGTAGGTTGGAATGCTTTCCGACTGACATCGTAATGAGGCCCTATATTCCAGGGGAGGGACAAACACAAGATGGGTTAGTTGGGTCAAGAAAAGTCCTCAAATAAGATGCAAGCAAGTGTGACTGACAATGAAGTCTACCAATGTTAAGCAATGGGTTTGCTATAAATTCCTACAGGTTTTTGGTAAACTCGTAATGGGTCTTTTGCAACTAGATGGAGTGCTTGGTCTAAGAAGTTCGACCTAAAAATAAAGATTGACTTGGAGATAAAAGAAAAGCATTTGAGAGGTACCAGAATAGAACATAGTTTCGTTGGGTAACATATCAGGTTACAATATAAACAAGAAAAATGTAAACACCTTTTCTCCCAAAATATACCTTTTCATGTACAGAAATAGGTAGGTCATCTATTGATGGAATTGCTGGGCGACTCTAAATGGGTTCCCTCAATGTAATTTCTGCTGCCACTTTGTAGGGCTTTCCCTAATGGTCTATATACAAACCTTCTGAACAGTCATTATTATTTAATGCAACTAGCCTTTCAAGTATTTTATTAAGGCTTCTAATGTTGCATGATGTATTTGATGTCTATTAGCCATCATTCACCTTGTCTCTATTTGTTTGTCATGCACCAAGGACAGATGTACATTGTGTTTTTTCTTCAATTACAGGTATTCCAGAAAGAAGAAATTGAACCTCTGCACGTGAAGCTGCAGGAGGTAAATTGGCTGGGCCAAGGCCTGATTCAAAGTGCTGCTAGAAATACTGACACCCAGAAGCTTGACCATGACCTGGAAGAAGTTAACACGCGGTGGAACACTCTTAATAAGAAGGTACTTACTGTTCAGGATTCTAAAATATAATGTTCTGCACCGTGTAAATAAAGTGTCATGATCGGTTGAATAACCACCAAAGCCATTGAAAGCACTCTGGGAACAAGTTCTCCCCCTTATTCTTAACGTTTGGCATTTAATTAACCATACTGGACAGAAAACTCGTGGAACGTTCATTTGACATGCAAATCCCATCCACTTAGTTCGGATCATAACAATATATTATTAAATTTACTTATGACACATTGCCTTCTGGATAATACTTTAGCCATTTCCGTTAACTATGTTTTCTTGCTTACTTTAGACTATTTTTCACCAATGAGCTTCTTAATGCATAACAACTAGAGAAAGTAACTAACATTGATAAAATACAGCTTTGGGCTCTTCAATGGCAAAATATAACATTGTTGTTAATTACCTTTCACCTCAACTTCAATAACTGAAATCAAGATGACTTCTGTTCTGTATATATGCAGTGACCCTAATAAACTTTGATGTCTGATGGTGAAAGCGACCCAAGCTGGTGGTATATGTATTCGTCCATGTCTGTGGGTGTGTAAAATATTTGGAGCATGTCTTTATGTCTGTTTCAGAACCAATGCACCATGATTCGGCATTAAAATATTGAAGGGCAACTCTCCATACGCCGAGTGAGGCGTACACTTCGGAGATCTTTAGAAGGAGGGCCGGGTTGTGGATGCTTGGCCAACACTGAACCTTTGATTTGCACTGCCCATTAAGGTTTTTGTAAATCACGGTCTTATTTTATAAACAAAAACAATTGGAGAATTTAACAATCTTTCGAGCAAATATTTATTGTTTTATACTTCCAAAAGATGTTTTCTTCCTCGCTTAAATATGCCGCGTTTTGTAATGGTTTTGATTAACCGCACAAATAAAGTATTCATTCATTAAAATAAGTATACCATGTATTCATAATTATATCAAAGCCTTTCTACTCAATACGCCACAGTTTCCTTACTGGGTAATTTTTTTATTTTCATTTGGATATACGAGTCCAAAAACTCTAAGGGCCAGATGTAGGTATCCAAATACCGGTCGGAAACGGCCGAAAATACAGATTTTCGGCCGTTTCCGACCGGTATTTGGACATTGGTATGTAGGGGTTAGAAAACTTACAGATTCGGTAATTTTACCCAATCGGTAATTTTACCAAATTGGTAAAATTACAGAATCGGTAAATTTACCGATTCTGTAAATTTTACAGATTCGGTAAAATTACTGATCGGTAAAAATACCGAATCTGTAATTTGCTATGTAGGTAACACTGTGAACAGTGCAACAGGCCTTCAGAATTCGGTATTTTACCACCCAATACAATTGGGTGGTAAAATACCGAATTCAGGTGTACATGCACATCTGTGCATGTACACCTGTGCCGTGTGACACACAGACATGTCCTTAGGGCATGTATGTGTGCCACATGGCACACAAGCCTGTACTTGGGGTGCTAGAGGGTGTCAAAGTGACACCCCCTGCACCCTTGCAGGATTCGGTATTTACTGATTCAGTAAATACTGAATTGGTATTTCCCATTGATTCCTATGGGCTTCAAGGCCCATAGGAATCAATGGGCAATACCGATTCGGTAATTACCGAATCGGTAAATAATGAATCCTACCGATTCGGTAAAAATTACCGAATTTTTACCTACATCTTATTTACCGATTCATGAATACCCAATTGGTAAAATTCGTTATTTATGAATCGGTAAATAAGATTTCCCTACATCTAGCCCTAAACTCCTAATACAATTACCTAGCTGTGTGTGGCCATATATCACATTGGGTCTCATTAATGGAGCCATATTTCTTGCTGCTCTAAAGAATGCTGTTTTTCTTTTCTGTTAACTTTCTCTTGAGCTCCTACAGTGTTACAGAAAGTGTTTGTATGACAGTACAACGAATTCCTTTACATTTTTCACACATTGCCTTCACCACGCAATACTTTTCTCACGCAAGTCTTATATATATATATACAAGTACATATATATATATATATATATATATATATATATATATATATATATATATATATATATATATATATATATATATATATATATATATATATATGATTTCAGTATCCGCCCACGCCGTTAAGTGGCGATGGCCGCAAAGAGCACAAACTCCACTTGTCTTGCAAAGATGATTTATTTATCCTTCCAAAATGTCATTACGCGTTTCGGTCACCCGGTGACCGTGCTCACATATTGAAAAGCTATATTCTGCCATTATTTAAACATACCATGTGATCTCTTCACGTGACAAACAAGAGCAAGGGCATAGTAAACAGACTATTTTCTGCCGTGATCTCAGTCTTTGGGTCCCGGGAGACTGATCATTTGCAAAGTATACAATCATATATTTCTGGCTCATATCTATTCATGAATAATACCATACATAAATATATAAATATATATATAAATACAAGTTACTACCTGAGTGAATCATTTGCATTCTCTATACTTGATAATAGTCATACTGAGATCCGCACTTTCTCCATTGTGCATGCTCATAATTCTATGACTAAGGGATTTGGTCTTATAGTATAGTCATATTTTCTAACTGCTTAAATGCATTGTTATTATATTGAAATCCCCAATTGTGTATTCACTTAAATTAAACATAGTCACTCATTGGAATTAACATGTAATAAAACGTCTCCGAATTTATATCTTACTGCTTACTTATGTATGATTTCTGCCTCTTTCTATTGCTCCATTTGCAAATGTGCTATTGTACAAAAATGTATTTTCCTTAAGTGCATAAGTACGTGAAAAGTGCTAAGTGATTTACTGTGCTAGTTATACTAAAATGTCACCTAGTTCAATTATATATATATATATATATATATATATATATATATATATATATATATATATATATATATATATATATATATATATATATATATATATATATATATATATATATATATATATTCACTGAAAAAACCATTGGTTATAGACCATATATAGTTAGGGATTAGCCTTTTCAAAACCTTATTTTACTCACACAAAACCATTGAAATTTCATATATAGTTAGTTCCACTAACTATATATCGCGCACCCGCAATCCACTGCTGATGATGTCACATATTACATCATTCATGACATGGTTAGTGACATCACTGATGACATCACTGATGACATCTCAAATGACATCACTGATGACATCACTGATGACAACAGCCAGTGACTGTATGTTTCTGTAAAGTTAAAATATGTCTTACATATTGAAGAATGAGTGGATGTATAAGTGTCTGGATGAAGGATTTAGTAGGTGCATGACTGACTGTATGAGTGAGTGATTAAATGTGTCTCACTGAGTGCATGGGTTAGTGACTAAACTGTTTTAATTTGTGCATCATTATATCTGTTGTTCTACAAACTGCTACATATGTTGATCAGTAGCTATATGAGTAACTGTATGGGTTATTCATTGGTTGTCCAAGTATTTGTATGGGAAACTGAGTGTGTGTGTATGGGTGGCTGGGAGGTGTGTGACTCTGTACATAGATGTGTGAGTAGTTGATTCACTATATGTATGGGTTCAAAAGTGCATGTGGAAACAACTGTATGGGCGGTTGACTGTGCATGAGTGTATTAGTGAGTGAATGGATATCTCAGTGCTACATGTCAAAGTAAGTACATATGTAAAACACAGTACATGTGAGAGTTGACATATATAAATAACTGTGCATAAGAGCCAGTGAATGTGTGAGTGGCTGTATGGATCATTGTGATCATGTATCAGGGATTGTATAAGAGAGTAAAGTAAATGTGTTAGTATATGTTTGAATAAGTAAGGTGTGTATAACTGTATAGTTGAGAAAATGGAGGTGTGATTGATTTTTTGCATAACTGACTAGGTGTGTGAGTAACTCCATGGATGAGTGACAGTCTGTGACTGTCTATTTACACTGATTGTATCTAAGGTTATATTAGAGTCTGAAGAGGTTCATGGTATTATCACATGAATGATATCATCAGTGATGTGATCAGTCATGTCAAATGAGATGTTATCAGTGATTTTATCAGTGATGTCATTTGAGATGTCATCAATGATGTCATTTGGGATGTCATCAGTGATGTCATTTGAGATGTCATCAGTGATGTCATCAGTGATGTCACTAACCATGTCATGAATGATGTAATATGTGACATCATCAGCAGTGGATTGCGGGTGCGCGATATATAGTTAGTGGAACTAACTATATATGAAATTTCAATGGTTTTGTGTGAGTAAAATAAGGTTTTGAAAAGGCTAATCCCTAACTATATATGGTCTATAACCAATGGTTTTTTCAGTGAATTTTCAAGGTTTTGTAAATGCAAATTCCTAACTATATATGGCCTATAACCTATGGTTTTTTCAGTGAATTTCATTGGTTTTTTAATAGCAAATATCAAAAGCTGTAAAATGTCAAGTATGTGATAGGTAAAAACTTTTTCGTGTTTATGCACGCTGATGTGCTTTGAACGCTGCCCCCCTCCCCTCTTTTCTCTTAGTAGTACTCTCTCTTTGCAGATAGTGAAGAGTAGTTAACGCAGGCCTTTACCCCCGTTGTAATCCGTCGTGCCTGCTTGTCTCTCCATTTGATTGATTGTTATCCAAGCATTTACTGTTTTACAATTGATTCTCTTTGGTTCATTCTCTATTTACTAACGAGCACAAAGTCGCAATACTCTGTTTAGTCTTTGCAGATAGTGAAAAATCATGAAAAATCGTGTAAAAAAATAAAAGTAATCGAGCAAAATCAGTAGGCTACTAATTGGATCTCTTTTTGACCTCGCTAAAATAGAAATATTACGAACAACCCTTCATGAGAAATACGAAAATAGTGAGATGAACTGAGCTCCACACCATGAGGGCTGCAAGACAGCTCGGCTCCGTCACCCACCCCGCCCAAAATAACGACAAACCCTATGCAAATATTAAAAATATAGACAACACACCAGCAAAGAAACAGGGTAAAACATTTTATTAAATAACTATTTACATAACTATTTTATACTTTTTATTGCCCGATCCGGCTAGCTCAATCGATCGAGCATGAAACTCATGCACTCTGATAGCAAGCGTTGCTACTGATGCTATGCAGACCAAAACTGGTTTTCAGTTTGTACATTTTTCTAGATTTTTCCATCCAAGGTTGGTTGACTTTGTAGAACGATGGCTTCAGATTTTCAACATACGGTGTGGTGGCGCGGACTGGGAGGGGGCGCTTTGCTCCTTCCCCCTCCCCAAGTAAGATTTTCATACGTGAAAGTACGTTAATGGTTTTGGTCCCTGAGTTGCTTCAATGTCACTGCCATTCTCAAATGGCATAAGTTCTGGATGTTGGGTGCCATAGTTCAGAGTTCTGAGCAGCGCTTGTAACACTGTCTGAAGCTTATTTCCACCTACTGCAGCTTCACTATTCTCAAAGTAAGTGAGTGTCGTTTGTGGACCTGACTGCATTTGAAAACAATGTGATATGTTACCTTCCTAAACCGCTTGACGGAGGCCCCCGAGGGGTGGTGTGATGGCCATGGACTCGGAGAAGACGCTTGGCTCCGACCCCCTCTCCAAGTCTTATAGCACCGGTGTAGCCTGAGATCGCCCCCGACATAGGCGGCCGGCTCCCGGGGTCCGGCGGAACTTTTTGCCTTTTGATGACTCTTCTATTCTGGACCTTGTCCCACAATCCGTTTGACCTGAAGACACGCTGTAGTGGGGCGCCCCTTTACCGTTTTAGTTGCCATTCCGCCCGCTTTTGCTACACTGTGCCTCTTCCGCCATTCAGCTGTTTACCGCCCGCTCTTGCGACTACAGCGTCTCGCTCACCATGTAGTTGAGTTGCTCCCGCTCTTGCGATGCAACGATAAGCGACTGCCACAGGACTCTCAAAATGGCGGCCGGCTCTTCAGATTTGGGCGTGGTCCACTAAAATGGCCCTGGGACACCTTGGAACTCGGACGCTTCCCTGATAGGGCTTGGGTCCCATTCTCGAAAGCGTCCCCTCAGCCGTGAAGATTCTACAAAAGTCTTGGGGGCCCCCGACTCCCGCAGGCTTCTGGTGGGGAGCGACTGCCATGTTTGCTCGTGGAATGGCCACGATGGACCTACGAGATGGTAGTGCTCTCATGCTGACGCCAGCTTTAGTCTGAAACATCCAGAAACACTGTAGACTACCAATTCGATCAGTTCCGGTAGCGCCCCAACATGACCCAGTAGAGAAGAACTTGCCCTCCCCTCTTTGACTGATGGTTCTTGTTGCCTGTCCCCTCTGTTGTCATTTTACAGAACTTTTTGGACTGCTTAAAGGAGTTGTGTTCCGAACGCTGGTTGGTGGAGACATTTTAACTATATTCTTGACCTACGTTGTCGCGTAATGCGTTATATGACACGCCGCGTTAGCGCACCCGGAAGTAATCCGGGGCGCGGCGCGCAGCGCGTAACGTAAGCATAACAGGTCATGTGACTTGTTAATAAAACTTTTTATTGGTTCATTTTACTTTTGTTATTTTAATAATGAAAAGCTTCGTCATATGACCTAAAAAATACGCTTTTTATTGATTTCAAACTTTTTTTAAAAAAACATATATGTTATAATATTCCAGGCTAATGTACTTTCCCAGAAAATTTACAACTGTCCTGCAAGTAAAATATATTCCTGTTTCGAGAAAAAGGGCGTTTCTTCGTTCCATGACGGAGCCGTTGAGTAAAAGAGACTCGGCCTGCTGTCTTAGTCGCCGATACGCCTGATTATCAGATTCTTATCGATCACTTTATGTTGCAGGAGTGGAAAACACAACTGCCCTTGACCATTTATCTTTACTGCGTTCCTACATATTATACCTTTTATCCGTCATGTAATTGGACTGCTTTATTTCACTTGCCTTTTACTGATTCGAAAACAGTGACTAAAAGTAAAAACTTTACCAATGTAAATACTACTACCATGTTTTGTTTTAAAAACCTTTATTGTGAAAATGTCAGTATACAAATACGGGCCTATAACCACGTGTGCCGGCCACGGAGCAAACTGAAATCGTATATGATGAGGAGACATTTACATTATAGAGGAACGTAACGAACGAGCCATTAGGTTGCAAGAACTAAGGTGTCTAACAGTTTCGGAATCGGTGGACGTACATTTTGTAATTAAAATACGACAGGGCCACTTACAAAAAAGTTATCTAGATATACATTTGCGTGCAAGTACCATGGGTGACGTTAATTCGAACTTTCAATAGTACAGTAATCAATAACACATCAGAACTTAATATCAATAGGGATGTCGAAATATTCAATCAATTCTCGTCCCCGCCCGCCATGAGCATCAAAACTGCATTCATATCTCGTGATATCAAGGTTGTTCAACCAGTACACAACAATGAGTTACGAGTCCCATTTATACCGGCGCCATTTTGGGCGAGGCCGGGCAGGTCCAAGATATAGTCAAAATGTCTCCACCAACCATCGGCCAGACCAGAACCCCTTTCGGCCCTTTATGCTACAAGATGGTGTCTTCCATTCAGAAAATATTGTTGGCAGCATTTTGAAAGGAAACATAAACAGCCGTTCTCCTAGTGAGTCTCACATTGTTACATTTAGGAAGAATGTTGAAGAGTAGTATGTGGAAAATCTGAAGCCATTTTTCTACAAACTCTCAATCAGCCTTGGATGGAAAAAAAATCCTGAAGAATGTACAAACTGAAAACCAATTTTTGTCTGTATAGCATCAACAGCAACGCTTGAGTCAGCTTTGTGTCAAGCCGCCATTTTGATTCAATCAATAACGTCCCCCTGCACACATTCAGGGACCTGGTCATGTCTTCAGATGAAACGGATTGTGGGACAAGAAGCAAAAAGGAAAAGGAAAAAAGTTCCGTCGGACCTCGGGAGCCGGCCGCCTATGTCATGTGCGACCTTTGGCCACACCAGGGCAATAGTGAAGCTGCAGCAGGTGCAAATAAGCTTCAGACAGTCTTACAAGCACTGCTCAGAACTCTCAACTATGGCACTCAACATCCAGGACTTGCCATTCGGATCTTGGCGCCTTGTGCTGGTTCCGACCTATTCACACATCGGTCCACTACTGACATCACCTCATAAGCCAACGGGGCACCCCACGCCGACTTTCGGCGCAGCATTGTAGGATGGCCACACCAGTGCGGCAACTTGCTGGACACCACCTCGGTGCCATCCGGATCTCGGCGCGTTCGAGTCACTGTACCGCAAGAGCGGGAGAAACTCAGCTGGACACGCCGTCTTTCGGCGCAGCATTGTAGGATGGCCACACCAGTGCGGCAACTTGTTGGACACCACCTCGGTGCCATCCGGATCTCGGCGCGTTCGAGTCACTGTACCGCAAGAATGACCGCAACTCAGCTGGACACGCCGTCTTTCGGCGCAGCATTGTAGGATGGCCACACCAGTGCGGCAATTTGCTGGACACCACCTCGGTGCCATCCGGATCTCGGCGCGTTGTGCTGCCTTCGGCCTACTGTAGCCGCAAGTGCGGACGCAACTCAGTTGGACGGCGAGTGAAACGCTAAGGGGCGCCGCACTGCAGCCGAGGAGCCTCCATCTTGGGGGAGACGCACAGCCCCCACTGACTGACGCGACCTCACAGGCCAACGGGGCGCCCCACGCCGACTTTCGGCGCAGCATTGTAGGATAGCCACACCAGTGCAGCAACTTGCTGGACACTAACTCGGTGCCATCCGGATCTCGGCACGTTGTGCTGCCTTCGGCCTATTCGCACATCGGTCCGCTACTGACGCCGCCTCACGTGCCAACGGATTTTCTACGCTTTTTGTAGCCCTATGCCGCATAACAGGTCATGTGACTTGTTTATAAAACTTTTCATTGGTTCATTTTACTTTTGGTTTCCTAAAGATGGAAGGCTTGGTCATATGACCTAAAAATAACACTTTTCATTGGTTTAGAACATTTTTTTTCCCAAACGATGAAAGCCCCACCTTGTTTCTGGATGATTCAGACTGAAGCTGGCGTCAGCATGAGAGCACCACCATCTCGTGACTCCGTCGTGGTCATTCCGCGAGCAATCATGGCAGCCGCTCCCCACCGGAAGCCTGCAGGAGTCGAGGGCCCCCAAGACTTTTGTAGAATCTTCACGGCTGAGGGGACGCTTTCGAGAATGGAGCCCAAGCCATTTTAGTGGACCAGGCCCAAAACCGAAGAGCCGTCCGCCATTTTAAGAGTCATGTGGCAGCCGCCTATCGCTGCACTGCAAGAGTGGGAGCAACTCAACAACATGGTGAGCGAGACGCTGTAGCCGCAAGAGCGGGCGCAACTCAGCTGGATGGCCGCCACCTGGGGAGGCCGGTTCACGCCGCCTCCCCCACGCCCCCTCCCGGGCCGCCCCACGCCAATTTTCGGAGCAGCATTGTAGGATACCAAAACCAGTGCGGCAGTTTACTGGACATCACCTGGGTGCCATCAACATCTCAGCGCGTTCTGCTGCCTTGGGACTATTCGCACAACAGACCGCTACTGACGAGGCCTCCCTCCGCACCACCCTGGACGCCCCACGCTGTTTTTCTTTGCTGCATTGTAGGATCCCAAAAACCAGTGCGGCACCCAGGTGACATCACCTGGGTGCCGTCCAGAACTCAGCACGTTGTGCTGCCTTGGGACTATTCGCACAAAAGACAGCTTCTGACCATTGTTGCTTTTTTTTGTCAAAAATGTTTAAATGTTTTTACAGTTTTTGTTCCGTTCGTTATATTTAAAAGTTAATAAAGTTTTATAATCCTACTTTGTTGGAGTGTTATATATAACGGGTGAATGGGGCCTTGAATTGGGTTATTGTCATGTGTGGGCTTTGCAAGTGTACTGCTACAGGATCGGACATTTCAAACTCAAATGCACGTTCTTTTTCTTACCTTTCCGAAGCATGGAGCGCAATAGCAGGCAGAGAAAGGGTGATGCAAGTGTTGAACACTGCCTGGCCTGGAAGTTGCTGGCAGTGCTCCCCCCCCCCCCCCGCCCGCTCCTGAAAGAGGACACACACACACCGCCGCCCCGAGTACTTCACAGATCTTTAAAAGACCATGCGCTTGTTCATGAGGCTTAAATGGTTTATCACCCCTTCTAGAACCCCTGCATCGACCCTCTGACGTTTCCTGGAAAAATTACCACGTAACACAATACCAAGCCCTGTCAGCTGAAACCCCCGAGGAATCGTGGGGCATATTATCAAGGGGGTTTATCTCCGCTTTTTTGGCTTTAAAAGCCAAGAAAGCGGAGATAAAATGATCTCCCTATTACCAAGCTGTCGCTAACGCCAGTTAGTGACAGCTAAAAGGAGATAGCGACCATCTTGGGCCCCGCTTTGCATGTCAGTGATATTTATCACTAATGACATGCAAAGTGGGCGTGCCAAGATGTTAGCGACTGGAAACAGTCCCTAACATCGCTATCTCCTATTACCAACTTTTGGAGATATTCGCGCTAAGCGCGAATATCTCCAAAAGCTAACACCTGACCTGAGCAGTTCTTAGCCATGTTATCCAATGGGAGGTGGATAACATGGCTAAGAGCATTTGCTCGATAATGCATGAATATCGCTGACTTTTCAGCGATATTCATGCATTGCGGCCGTTTTTTATCGCATTTGCGATAAACCTTGCTAATAGCAAGGTTTATCTGCGATAAAAATCGCCGATGTGCGGCGATAATTTTTGTCTCTAAACAAGTTAGAGACAAAAATTATCGCTAGTTGTTGGTAATATGCCCCCGGGTTTTTGCTTGCAGAAATCGGGAGGCGGGAGACTAGCACTGAAATCAGTAGTCTCACGCCTGAATCGGGAGGGTTGGCATGTCTGGATTCTCTACAGCTGGGGCCATAAACTACATCGGCAGGGCTAGGTGATAGCCTGGGACCGGCCTGGCATCTAAAATGGCTGCCGTGCACGACAAAATTGTGGCATTGGAAAAAAGGCAAGATGGCGCAGACAATGTTTATCAATAAGGATTCATTTATAACAAAATATTTTATCGCACTGACAAATTGGTGGTCAACACTTCCTGATTTCCATCGAATCGAACGTTAACAGACGTCACGCAGCAAAAAAAAAAAAAAGCTCACGCACAGCCGCTGGAAGACATGTATCAACATATATGAGCCTCCTCAGCCACCCTCAGAAAACATAAGGGATTAGGATACGTCTCCCGCACCCCCTTATACCTAGTAATTTAATTAAAACGAAGCACAAAATGGTCTCCCGCACCCCCTTATACCTAGTAATTTAATTAAAACGAAGCACAAAATGGCGAATTCCCGTTTCGCTACCAGTTTGCGGCCCAGTTCGCGGCCCGGGAAGCGCTTCTACCGTGAAAAATATATATTTTTTTATTTTCCCCACGGGACCCTTTAATAACCCCAACAACATTCCTAGGGGGTCAAGAGGGGTATACCTTGCCCCCTTTCATTAAATTCCCCCTTCGTTTTTCACCTCTTCTTCTCTCTCGATCCTACCGAGAGATAAGATGGCGGCCGCTCCGGACTGTTTAGAATGTTGACAGACACCGGGGAGCCAATCAGCTTTGCATCGCAAAGTTCCGTTTCGCGAAAAGTAAGCGGACCGGAGCGCAGCCCGGAGCGCTGTTACAGATATATATCTTGTTTTGAACGTTAATTTCTCAAAATCCACTGGAGCACATATATTGAGACCTAGCAAAGGCACATCGGGCTAACAGTCCCTACAATTTTGCCAAGTTTCGTGCAAATCCATTCAGCCGTTCGAGCTAAAAGTGAGGCCAAAGGCCCTATGGAAATTAACATGGGAAAAACGCGTTTTGGGACCCCCCTTTTTTCTCGGCCCCCCCTTGACGAAACCCCCCCAAATTTTTAGGGGCTGCTCAGAAACAAAATGTGCCATTTTCCAGAAAATGTCAGCCGATTCCGTCCACAAACGCCAAAGTTATTAGACATAGAATTTTCAAAAATCCCATAGGGAAAAAATCCTAACTATATATACCTACTGGCGACACGCCAGTAGGTAATATATATATATATATATATATATATATATATATATATATATATATATATATATATATATATATATATATATATATATATATATATATATATATATATATATATATATATATATATATATATACACACACACAATCCTGTTTAAAAAATGTTTTCTTGATTGAGAGACCCCCAACCCTCTATTTTTTTACATTACCACCCTATTTCTTTAACACCGACCTCCTAAACTCACCCACCCCTAAACCCTAAAAATACCCTTACCACCCTATTCCCTCACTCACCCCAAACCCTCACACCCCCTCACCACCCTGTACTCTTACCCACCCCTAAACCTTAAAATCACCCTTAATACCCTATACCCTTACCACCCCTAAACCTTAAAAGCACCTGTACTGCTCTATTTCCTTACCCACCCTAAACCCTAAAAATACCATTACCCACCCCTGAAACCTAAAATCACCCTTAACACCCAATATCCTTACCCACTCCTTAACACAAAATACGCCTTTACCACCTATACCCTTACTTACCCCTAATCCCTGAAATCACCCTTAGCATTCCATACCCTTACCCTCTCCTAAACCCTAAAACATCCTTACCACCCAATTCCTTTACCCACCCCTAATCTCTAGAAACACACCTGATATCACACCTGATATCGCTACTGACACCTAAACCCTAAAAACGCTCTTATCTAACATACACTTATCTGATCTATACTTACCATTTCGTTGTAAAGGCATGTGTGGTAAAGGCATATGTGTGTTAATGGAAATGCATGGTAATTGCTGCATTGTAAAACTTGTTGCCCTAGAAAGCTTGTTTTATAATTATTTTATTTATTTATTTATTTTGATTTTGACATAGCCTAGATCAAATTTGGTCCCAAAACATATCCTTGGCTATTAAGTCTATCATTCCCGTTGTTTGGTCGGATCATTATCTGATCAACTTCACTATGACCACCGGGAGAAGTAGAAATCCCCTGCCTAAGCCAGGAGGAAAAACTAGAAGATGGAAGAATGTTGATGTCCCTGCTTTTATTGGTTCATTAACTTCCTCCCTTCCCCCGCCTGATCAGGACATCGATAAGATGGAAGAAGCTTTCTCAGGGTGGTTACTCCAGGCAGCGGACGCTCACGCCCCCTGTACCTACTTCCCACGCTCTCGCCCCAATGATGCCCACAGGTGGTTCACACCTTTACTGAAAACCCACAAACTGGAAGTCCGCCAACTGGAGCGAAAGTGGCGCACAGCCTACTTAGAACAAGATAGGGCTAACTATCGCAAGGCTCGCAAAAATTACCAAAAGCTTCTTTTAAAACACAAAACCGACTATTTTTCGGAAAAAATTCTTAAGGCTCATAATCAATCCAAAGAACTGTTCAACATTGTGGAAGATCTCAGCACCAATGACAGAACCTCCCTCCCGACAGCTCCCACTCAAGAACTTTGCAACTCATTAAACTCCTTTTTCTTTGACAAAATCTGCACCATTAAACAAAACATTCCTACCACTCAGCCTCCCCTTTTATTTGCAGACACCTTTTATAATCCTGTTACCCTTGACTCCTACCCCCCCATTGAAAACGCTAACTTATCTAAACTTCTTTCTAAGATCAAATCCGGCTCCCCTGATGACATCTGCCCCCCTTACATCCTGAAAGAAGTGGGTACCAGCATCCCTGAGGGCCTACTTCCCATGCTGAATGACTCACTTACTCAGGGTAAAGTTCCAAACAACTTTAAAAAAGCCCTCCTTATCCCCCTCATAAAAAAGGCTGGAGCCAATCCATTAGACCCACTCAATTACAGGCCTATATCCTTGCTGCCATACTGCGCCAATCTTTTGGAGTCTCATGTATGTGACAGCATCTCCACATTCCTGGAAAACTCGGAGTATCTCGCACCTAATCAGGCCGGTTTCCGCCCTTGCCATTCTACTGAGGCGGTCATCCTCTCGGTGCAGAATACCCTGAGGCGGAATGCGGATGAAGGGATCCATCAGGCTCTGGTGCTCTTAGACCTCTCTGCTGCTTTCGACACGGTCGACTATACCATCTTGGTCGACCGTGTCGAACAGGCGGGCCTCAGGGGCCCTGCGCTGAGCTGGATCCGTTCATTTATCACCGACCGAACTCAATCGGTCAGACTGGCCTCCTTCACGGCTCCCACCATATCTACCGTCTGTGGAGTACCTCAAGGCTCTTCATTGTCTCCTCTGCTTTTTAATCTGTATCTACGCCCTCTTTTGTATTCCCTCAGGCACGCTAAGGTCACCATTTTCAATTATGCCGACGATTTGCAGCTCATCTTCCCTTTGAACACCAAGGACTCTGTGGTAGAATTCCAAAACACCATGTCCCACATTTTGAGTTGGATGAGCTGCAATCACTTGAAACTTAACCCAGGCAAGACCGACTGGTCTTGCCTGGACAGAGCACCCTCAGCTGGAACCCCAGTTTCTGGCCCCCCTGCATGGGTACCCCCCCATCCAAATCATCCTCGGTTAAGAGCCTTGGTATATTCATTAGTGAGGATCTCTCCCTGAAAAAACAAGTTGGAGCTGTTGTTTCCTCCAGTTTCTTTCAGCTGAAGAAAATAAAAAAAATCGCCCGCTTCTTCTCCCAAGCTGCCCTCACTCAGATCGTCATCTCCCTGGTTTTGTCCAGATTGGACTTTTCCAACAGTCTATACCTTGGGCTCCAAACTGGAGAGCTTAAACGCCTCCAGCTGGTTCAAAACCAGGCAGCTAGACTTCTTCTCAACATTCCTAGAAGGCAATCCGTCAGACCTGGCTTGAAACAGCTGCATTGGCTCCCGGTTGAGCAACGCGTGGCCTTCAAAGCGGGGTGTATTCTTTTCAAGTCTTTACACGACATTGGTCCCATTTTCATCAGAGACCTATTTAAAAAATACAGCCCCTCTCGCAACCTCCGGTCTGCTCATAAAGCCCTTCTGACTATCCCTCCTTATAAGAAGAAGCGTCTCGGAGGCAGCTGCTTTGACCACCTTGCAGCTGCCCTCTGGAACTCTTTCCCTCTTCATCTGAAACTTAGTGATAACATCCTCAGCTTCAGACACTCTCTGAAGACCTGGCTCTTCTCCCAGGCGCATCACTAAGCTGCCTTACCTCCACCTACCGATGGCCACGCCTGTTCCTTCCTACAGCGCCATGAAGCCTCCGGGCGTAGGAGCGCTTAACAAATGTCAAATAACATTAACATTAACATTTGAAAGTTTTATATAGCGCGGACAAGATCCTTGCAGATATCAGAGCGCTTTACAAAGAGAAGTACATGAGGGAGCATGGTTAAACAGATAAATCAATAAGTACAAATTGGTGGCTACTAAGCCCAAACATGAGTACAAAGTAGTGCAGCTAGGTGGTTACAAAGCTAAACATGTGAGTAATAGATAGTTAATACACATAATCAAAAGGGTCAAAAATGTAGTATAGATCGGTGCAGAGTACTAACAGTGATCAAGATAGTAGTTCAGGTGTATTTAGCCATGAGGATAGCTTTTACTTCCTTTTTAAAGAGTGTGGTGGAAGAGATAAGCCTGGTTTCGGTCGGGAGAGAGTTCCAGATCCTAGGCGCCATTCCCGAGAAGGAGCGCTTATATGTTTTTTCCTTCCGGAATCTTCGAAGTTTCAACAGAAGATTGTTTGTGCCTCTGGTGGTTCTAGCTCCTCCAGAGATTGTCAGTTTCTGAGCGAGGTATCCGGGTGAGTTTAGATGTACCGCCTTGTGTGTCATGCAGGCGATTTTCAGATGTATTCTAGCTTCAAATGGCAGCCAGTTCAGGGATATCAAGTCAGGGGTAATATGGGACTGTTTTTTGACCCAGTGATGAGTCTCGCTGCAGCGTTTAGAGAAGCTCTTAGGGGTGCGGTTGTAGTTAGGGGGAGTCCGCAGAGGGCGATGCTGCCGTATTCAATTCGAGGTATGACTAGTGCTTGTACTGCCGTTTGGAAGTCTTTGGCTGGGAGGTAGGGTTTAAGTTTCCTCAGAGTGTTGATCTGGAAGTTTGCTCCCTTTGTTGCCTTGCTGATATGTTGCTGCATGTTCAGATTGGTGTCGAGTGTTATGCCTAGGGATTTTGCTGAGTCCACGATGGTGGGTTGGACATTGAGTGCAGTTAGGTCTTTAAGCCAAATTTGAGTGGTGGAGACCTTCGCTGGAGGTGAGATCAGAAGGAACTCTGTTTTCAGGGCATTGAGTTTGAGATGATTGTCGGCCAGCCAGGATTGGGTGCTTCTGATCGTTGAGTTCAGGAGCACGATGTCCTTGGGGGACTGTAATTTGAGATAAAGTTGGGTGTCATCTGCGTACATGTGAAAGTGTACATTGGATGCTTGTAGCAAGGTAGTGAGCGGTTCCATGACTAGGTTGAACAGAGTTGGGGATAGAGAGGATCCTTGGGGGACACCTAGCGTTACGGGTATTGGCGAGGACATCAGGTTGTTGCTCTTGAATTTCTGCGACCTGTTGTGAAGAAAGGAGGTGAACCACTTGAGAACAGTTCCAGATAAGCCCATTCTTGTGTTTAGAAGCTCTAGTAGCTTCTCATGTTTAACAGTATCAAATGCTGAAGAGAGATCAAGGAGGATGAGGAGGCAGGTGTCGTTTTGGTCTAGCATTTGAAGTGCGTCGTCAATTATGTGAGTCATAGCCGTTTCTGTGCTGTGCCCTGCTCGGAAGCCTGACTGGTGCGGGTTGAGGAGATCAAATTGTTCAATGTGTTTAATATCTCTGGTTCCCAAAGCAGGCATATGTCAGAGACGTTATGGTAAGGTGAGGCAGTGACTATATGGTATGGAACGGATGTCCCATGCCACTGCCTGTGATGAGTACGATTTGCAATGATGCATTTGTTATCAATGTTATCGACAAAATGTGACCAATACTGATGATAAAACTCATCGCATAACGCCTGCATCATGTCCATAGATGGTCATAACATGCCATTGTTCAGCTGAATTTGCTCTCAAGTTTGTCACGGGTTTCGATGACGTCTATAAACTTTGTGCATTATGTTAGCCTGTTTACATATTTTAAAACTTTTGCTTATGTTCTTCGACTTTAGGTTGCTCAGCGAGCAGCTCAGCTGCAAGAGGCGCTTCTCCACTGTGGCAGGTTCCAGGATGCTCTGGAATCTTTGCTTTGCTGGCTAACGGACACAGAAGAACTCATAGCAAACCAGAAACCACCATCTGCTGAGTTTAAAGTTGTGAAAGCACAGATCCAAGAACAAAAAGTAAGCCATCATTCTTTCATTTTAATCCTAGGTTGAAATGTTTTCTACACAGCATGTTGGCCGTTGTCTTCAAGCTAACACTGTATAGTCATGTTATTAATGTATGTAACTCTGTCAGCAACATCACATCTCTAAAGAGTCTGCGTAACACAAAATCTAGAAGTGTCAGGGTACATTACGCACCTACTCAAATAGTAGGTGCGTAATCGAGAGATTGTGGTTTCTTACAATTCTCCAAAACAGGATTTCAAACATCTGGAGACCATAGCACAGATGCCAGTTCGAAATACAGATAGCATCATCCTGGACATTTCATTAAATCCGGTGACACAAGTCTTTTCAACAATTTGTATCAGGGTTAAAACAGCAGGAGTGAAGAACACACTCCAGTATTTTAGAAGGATCGAGACATTTGTTTCAGTGGGGAAAACCATTTCCGAGTCTGAAACCCTCAAATAAACAAAGGGCTAGATGTAGATAATTTAGATTTACCGATTGGAAAATATAGAATTTTACCGAT
Source organism: Lissotriton vulgaris (assembly GCF_964263255.1). Taxonomy (NCBI): domain Eukaryota; kingdom Metazoa; phylum Chordata; class Amphibia; order Caudata; family Salamandridae; genus Lissotriton; species Lissotriton vulgaris. The sequence goes on along the minus strand of NC_141694.1, from coordinate 432,908,051 downwards.
TCGGTATTTTCGAATCAGTAAATGCAATGTAGGTAATTATTCGGTAAAAAATACCCAATCGTTAAGATTCGGTATTTACCTAATCGGTAATTACCGATTCAGTATTTGCCATTCATTCCTATGGGCCTGGAGGTCCATAGGAATGAATGTCAATTACCGAATCGGTAATTACCTATTCGGTAAAATTGGAAAAAAGTCAAGGGTGGCAGGGTGTCACTTTGACACCCTGCTGCACCCCGATTAGTGCTTGTGTGCACATGTGGCACACATACATGCCCATGTCTGTCACATGGCACAGGTATAAATGCACATATTTGCATTTACATAGGAATACGTTATTTACCACCAACTAATAGTTGGTGGTAAATAACGAATCCTTAAAGCCCAGAAGCACTGTTTACAGAACTTCCTACATCTCATTTACCAATTCAGTAAATACCGAATCGGTAAATGATGCTTCGGTAAATACCGAATCGGTAAATACCGATTCGTTATTTACCAAATCGGTAAAAAAGCCTCTTACATAGGAAAAGTCTATTACCGGTCGGAAACGGACGAATTCGGCCGTTAACGACTGGTAATAGCCTACCTACATCTGGCCCTTAAGTTCCTTTGCACTTTCCACCATTATCTGCCAGTTCACTCAAGCCCCTCTGGAGGATTAGGAGTATGCTTGGAAATCTATAATTTCCTAGATTTTGGTTTGTTCTAATATAGGGTTTTGTGAATCAGCAGGGGAGAGGAATTGCTTGATGCAGTCCAATGATGAACTTTCAATGTTTGGAACTCCTTGGCAATGTTACAGAGTAATGCTAAGCACAACCCTGTAACAACCACACACTCTGGGATCTTCAAAAGATTTTGCACGTAGTTCCCAACTCTGGACAGAGATGTAAAGTTCTTCCAGTAGGAAATGCCATGAAATGTATAAGTATTCAAATTGCAAGCAGAGGTCTATTTTTGTAAATTAGGCCGTAGCTATTCAAAGGAGAATTAGTTAAAACTATCCAAACTAGATTCTAACGTTGCCAGTGTTGACTTTAGTATCTTCACCATGTATAGAATTGATGGTGCACAGATATAATTGTTTTTCCTTTGACCTAGTGTACCCCATCTAAGATGACTTGCCTGGTTAGGTTTTATGATTTGCCTGTAATTTTCATTTGCTTTGAATATATTAGGTGGACAAATAAAGGCACCCAAATTATGTTTTCAAATTATACATCAATTATTTATGTAATTATTTATATATTTATAAAGCGCAAACTGTCACCAAAGAAGGTATCCAAGCGTTGTCTATCAGAAGAAGTATCCAGTCATGAGAAGGAACGTTAGTTTTTTTTTTTAGAGCCAAGTATTCAATGCTTTCCTGAAAGCATAAAGGTTGCTAGTAGAAAACACTAGCCGCCTGCACAGAAAAATATCTGCGGCAACTTGAGTCTTCTTGAAAATAGAACCTTCACAAGGTTGGCACTGGCTGAGTGTAAAAATGGAGGTGGATTATAACGTTGTAGTTAATGTTGGAGAGGATATGATACAACATGATGAAAGGCTCTTGGCGCAATACAAAGATATTTATACTGTGCTCTTTTGGCCACTAGGAGCCAATGTATAGAGCGCATAGCAGCGATGGTATAGAATTGATGTGGCCGTTAAAGTGTAAGTTTTGCTGCAGCAGCTTGCGTATGATGTAGGCGGTGGATAAAATAACTAGTAGTTCCTAGAAACAATGTGTTGCATAATCTAGTCTGGTTATAATGATGCTTTGTACCACTAAACAGCAAAATCACTTCTGCAAGAGAGGTAGAATTTTGCGAAGTGCCCTCATAAGGCCAAGCAGAGAGAGGCGAGTCTGTTAGCACGACTAGAGAGTGAATAAAACTCCCAAATTCTGAACAAAGCTGTCAGCGGGACTGATTTATCCTCAGGCGGACCAAAAGGCCGCAGACAATGGGCTTATGGGTGTCCCTGAAAACAGATAATGACCTCTATTTTATCCCCATTCAAATTAAAAAAAATTGGCACTCGGCCAGCTCGAAATATCACACATGCATTCATGAAAAGATGATATTGGAGATAGTAAAGTATGATACACTATGAAAATTAGCTTAGTATTGTCTGCATCAATTACAAACTTTAAAAAAAGACACATTTTATTGATTTTATTATGTTGTTTATTAATAAAAAAATATTACAATACAATACACTTTGTTAACCATACAACAAGGCGCCTCATTTCCATCATTTCCCCCACTCACTCCCCCGATAAACTGTTGGCCCCATGTCAGTGCTTAAATTGAGCCGGTGGTTTCTGATGCTAAGCACCCGCACTTATTCATCAACACCAGTGCTTTTCATGAGCACCAAATACGCCCACATTCACATTCATGTTTGGTAGGCACAGGGAGATTAACCTCTTAAGCGCTGCCGACGGCCAACGGTCGTCACGAGCGCTACCTCCCCAGTGCTGCGCACGACCATTGGACGTCCATTCAGCACTAGTTCCAATGGACAGCGCAGCACTGGGGAGGGATATTTGCGCCGCTGCTAAGGTGTTAAGTGATCTGCCCAGAATCACAGGATGTTGAGCCGCCGCCAAGACACTAACCAGGTTCCCCAGCTCCGAAGTCGGTAGCGCTGGCCATTATGCCACATCCTCTTCCCTCTTTCATAGATGGTAGCTGGTTCTGTTTTAGGCCATGCTAACAGGAAAAATAGGCTGGTGCAAGTGGCCTCCTAGTGAGAGCCCCAGCACTTTTTAAAAAACATTTTTAAGAAACAAAACAAATTAAACACTGTTTCATGTACATACAGGTAAGGTAATCCCTATAACAGTGTCATTGTCAATGTTCCCGACCATCATAGTTTGGAATTTTCATATCTCGGCAGTCATACAATTTTCTGAACGCGCAATGGCGATCCCTCTATAGTCTGGCCATCTTTGCAATATGTTTGAGTGCATTGCCTTGCTTTGTACACCAGCTTTTCTCTATTCAAGCACCTTTCCCCCACTCCGCAATCAGGGACAGTTCATTAGCTTTACAGTAGCGGGCAATATCTCTTTTAGCCACTATCAGGCCCAACCATGGGAAAGCTTATTAGTCACCCTCGAACCATGCTGATACATGTAAAAGGATCAGTCTGGGATCCAGTGATATGGGGTGCCCCATCACTTGGCATAGACAGGCAAGAATTGTGTGCAATTTCAGTACATCCCTCCACCGTGTGCAGGAAAGTACCTTCTGACACCAAACATCGAAGGCAGGAGGGTGGTGGCAATAGTTCCCAATGTCCAGAGTTTGTGCCGTGTGAGGTACAATCAGTGGAGGTATTTCAGCTGTGTGGGGCAGAATGCAATTGCAGAGTACATTGGCAACACTTTTGCCTCTTTCCAGTCCTGGTCTATCAAGCCCCTATGTCTTGTTCCGAAGCTGCACGCAGTGTAGCAGATGTGTCGGTCACATGCTGTGTTAGGGAAAGGTAGACTTGAGTAATCGTATGTGCTTCAAATTCCCTTAGGAGGAGCCTGGCTTCAAGGGGGTTGTACTCAGATTGTTCTTCTAACCCACGTATGTGTAGCGTCAGGCTGCGATGCAGTTGGAGGTTTGGTAAAACAGATTATGGTGTAGGTGAAATTCTCCCTAGAGGGTGTAGTATGATTTTAACATGGTGCCGTCCATAACATCCCCTTGAGTTGAGATACTTATTGCATCCCATTTAGAGAAGTTTGTCAACTCTGCTACCTGGTGCATTGCTGTTCCCACCCATAGCAGGGCCTGCGCTGTGAGTTTCAGTTTCCATCCCATTATTGCCAATGCATTCGCCCAGCTACACAGCACTGCTCTTGTTGCCGAGGGCAGCAGGGACCTTGCCTTTCCTGTGTATAACAGATGCTGAATTGGGGTGTTTTGAAGCCCCTGTTTTTCCAACGCATAAGCGGGGTCTTCCTGGTTATCGCACCACAATTCAATAATAATTACTAGGTGGGAAGCTCGATGGAAGCATTCAACATCAGCTGTTGTGATTCTCCTATCATATGTGGACTTAAAGCATTTAGAAAGGGCTGTACGAGGGGAACCGTGGTTCTATAGAAAAGTCTGAATTATAAAAAAGAGCGCAGTGGAGAGTAATGTAAGTTTTATAGGTGGTATAGGAACCATGGGGGGGAACCATTTTGAAAATAGCTGAGTGCCCCATGAGGGTCTAGGGAAGGGTTGGCCAAGTTTTGACGTCCACTGTCAGTGTATACAGAAGCTGTTGGATGTTCATTTCCCACACCACAAAGAGTCTGAGGGCGATATGTACTCCCAAATATTTGAAGTTGTGTGTAGCTAATTGTAAGCCAGTGGTCCATCAAAGGTCTTGAGGGTTTGGGGGGTGTCTGGGCAGACAGTGGACATAGCCATATTGATGGAGAGGCCCAATGTCTCACCAAAGATTTGGAGGATTTGGAGCACCCAGGCACTGGAGGTTTCCAGCTTGGTTAAGAAGATCAGGGCATCTTTGACATAAAGCGCAATTCTACTGCAGCACACCACCTCCCATTCAAATCCCGAACCTCCAAGTTGATACAAAGCCATGCGACCTGACGCTTATAGCTATAACGAAGAGCAACAGGGACAGGGGACCCCCTTGACATGTGCCACATTGGATAGGAAAACGTCTGGAGACCGCCATTTGTGCTCGGACATGAGCAGTTAGATCTGTGTAAAGGAGCTGGATGTATCTTATAAACTTGGGCCCATAGTGGAGTCATTGGAGCAATGCGAACAAGTACCTTCAAACCACGGAGTCACGCTTTTTCTATGTCCACCATTTACAAACTTTATGCTGTGGTATCTGATTAACTGGGCCAGTGGTCTAAGATACACGTTAAATCATTTTGAACTAAAAGAGGAACCCTGAGGAACTCCCTGCCTGGTTACTTTGAAGGAAGAGCGAAAATGAGAAAAATGAATTGCTTGCACTCTTCCTTCCAGAAAAGATATAAGCCACTTCAAAGCCATTACTCTAACAACTACCTTGGCAAGTCTTGAAACTAAAAAGTCTTGATTCACTGTGTGGAAGGTGGCAGATAAGTATAATAGTACTGAGAGTACCTGATAACCCTTGTCCACCGCCATTTGAAGATCGTCCAGTGCTGTGCCCAGGGTACATTCAAAGCCATGAAAAGGGTGAAAGCCAAATTGGACCTCATCCAGTAAGGAGTGCTCCTCCAGGAACCAAGTGAGTCACTTATTGACATCATTTTCGAAGATTTTACTAGGAGAAGGCAAAAGAGAAATAGGTTTATAATTTCTGAGAACTGTTGGGTCTGGGAGGCTTTTTTTAAGCGGAATATTACTAATGCCTTATTTCCAGTCTGGGGGTACCGTTGCCCCCTCAAGAGAGTATTTGCATATGGTTGCTAAAGGAATGGCAATGTGATCTAACAGCAGCTTCCATGACCCAGGTGGTAAACGGTGAAGCGAAGAGTGAGACGAGACAGAGTTTGAAAAATTGAGAAGCTTGCTTATTGATAGCAGACCTAAGACATCTAAAATGACCGTAGAATAATGTGTAGTTGACGGAAGGAGACAATCATCTGGTACTAGGGTTGAAGTTATCAAAGACTATGATGAGATTGATCGAGGGTTGAATGTCATAAGAATATCTTTAACTTTATTCTCAAAAGAGGCTGCCAAGTCACTGCAAAGTGATTGTGTTGAGTCTGTAATTCTTGCATAGATCCACGGAGAAGTAAATATCAGCTGTCTACAGATGGAAGATACTAAGTGAATGGCTAGACCAGGCTTGGGGGAGCACCTCCTTCAGCTCAACCAAGTCTAGAGGTGCAAACAGTAGGTCCAATGAATTTCCATGGTTATGAGTAGGACCAGTAACTAGTTTGGTAAAGGCCTGAAGAACCAGAGAACTCAGCTGGTATAAGCTGCCAGGCATATTGGAGGCATCAGGTCATTTGTTAAAGTTGCCTAATATGACAAAAGCTGCGTGAGATGCAATTAAAAGCAAAACAAAGTCATTAAAAGATTGGGCAAAATCCTCACAAGTCACTGGTGGTTGTTATCATACTAACCCTGCAATGGAATACGAGGTCTGCTGAGAAGGGGGTGAGTTTGCTTGGCTATGTGGGAGGAGTGTCCAGAAGGATAAACCCAGTGGGTTGCTGGCATGGGGAATAGCCAGCAAATGAGAGACTGTAAGGGAAAATGTCAAAGTGGTCCATGTATGAAGGGGTCCTCGGTTTCTCTGAATGGTTCTGGTTCATGAACTGCATCAAGATTTCTTCAAATATCAAGTACTCTGTAGATCAGCACTTGGCCATGATTGAAAGAGTTGTGCTGATGCTGCTGACATCAGAGATGCAATACTCCCACCAAGCCCAAGGTGGGAGACCTGATCAGCCAGAAAGCAGCAACTGCTGAGGGTTGTTGGGTTCATTCTGTGATACTATCCAGTGCAGGCCTGATTCACAGATTTGTACCTCAATATGACTCATAAAAAGTAAACACAGGCTGAGTCTATGGCTTAGTACAGACTCACATTTCAACGTCACAAGCTGGGTTCAAAAGAAGCAAAGCCATGTAGCAGAGCCCAATGTTACTTAAGACAGGCTACTCTAGACATGTAGCATGACTGCCAGTATGCCTTTAGCGGACTCTATTGTCTTTATTGAGCTCAGTTGTCTTTATTGGGCTCTGTTGTTTCCAGAAGGCTCTGTTATCTTTAGTTAGGTCTGTTGTTTTCAGTTGGCTCTGTTCCCGGCATTGCTTTCACTTATCTGCTGTCTTTATTGATGCTTTAGTTACTTACACCCACAACTGTACTAGTCTACACCACTCTATGCTACGCCACTCTACCCCACTCCACTCTACTCTAAGCCATTCTACGTCACTCAACTCCATGCCATTTTATCCGACTCCACTCTATGGCCCTCTACTCTATGCCATTCTACTCGTAACCACTCCACTCTATGCCACTCTTCTCAACTTTACTCCACCTCACTCTACATCACTCCACTTTATGCCATTCTACGCTACTCTACTTTATGTCACTCTACCCTAAGCAACTCTAGGCCACTCTACTCCACCCCACTCTGTGCCAGTCCAAAGCACTTCACTCCATACAGTGCAACTCTATGGCACTTCACGCCACTCTATTCTGCACTAATCTATGCCACTCTACTCTACTCCATGACACTCTTCTCCACTCCATCCCACTCTACTCTACGTCACTCTACTCTACACCACTCCATTTTACTCTATGGCCCTCCACTTATCCACTCAAATCCTCGCTCCTCCACGCCACTTCACTCTACGCCACTCTACTCTAGGCCATTCTATGCCACTCCACATAATGCCACTCTACAGCACTCTATGCCACCCCACTTTACACCACTCTAAACTACGCCACTCAACCGTATACCATTCTACGCCACTCCACTCTACACCACTTTGCTCCATGCCACTCTGTGCCTCTCCACTCTACTCCACCCCACTCTTTGCAACCCCACTGCACGCCACTATACACCATTCTATTCTATGCAAATCCATTTTAAGCCACTCCACTCTATACCAGACTACTCTATGCCACTCCACTCTATGGCGCTCCACTCTACACCACTCCACACAATGCCACTCTACGACTCTTCACTCTATGCCTCTTCACTTTACGACTCTCCACTCTACAGTACTCCACTCTATGCCCCTCCACTCTATGCTGCTCTACATCACTCTACTTTATGCCACTCCACTGTAAGCCACTCCATGCCATTCTACACCACTCTACCCCACTCCACTCTGTGCCACTCAAGTTGATGCCATTCTCCTCTATGCCACTCTATTCTCCTCTATGCCACTGTACTCTTTGCCATTCTACTGTACAGCACTCTAGCAGACTCTCCCCAATGCCCCTCTACACCAGTCCACTCTGCGCCATTCGACTTTATGCCACTCTACAGCATTCTATGCCAGTCCACTTTACACCACTCTAAACTATGCCACTCTACACTACTCTACGCAACTTCACTTTACACCACTCTACTCCATGCCATTTTACCCCTCTCCACTCCACCCCATTCTATGCCACTACTCTATGCCACTCTGCTCTACACCACTCAACTCTGTGCCACCCCACTCTACTCTACACCACAGCACTCTACTCCACGCCACTCTACTCCACCTCACTCTAAGCCACTCTACTCTACACAAATCCATTCTATGCTACACCACTGTATACCAATCTTCTCTATGCCATTCTATGACACTCCACTCGGTCACACTACTCCACTCAATGCGACTCTACTCTATGCCTCTTTACTGTATGCCTCTTCACTCAACGCCTCTCCACTCTGCTCCTCTCCACCCTGTGTCTCTCCACTCTACACCACTCCACTTTATGCTACTAGTTGCCACTTTACTTTATGACACTCCAGTTTACGTCACTCTACTCTACTCTATGCCTCTCTACTTGGCAGCACTATACTGTACGCCTCTCCAGTTTACGCCACTTCATTCTGCTCCACTCCACTCTATGATACTCACCTCTGTTCCACTCTCTTCTACACCACTCTGCTGTATGCTACACCACTAACCTTTAGCCATGCTGAGCAGCAGCAACTCTGCAGTGCAACATGGCTAGAAGATTCTGGAAAAGCCAATAGCGGTCACATAAGCGCTTGCTGGCTGTGCCAATGCTTGTTTTTCTTTGCCGTCCAGTAAGATGTGTTCTTATCCATCTGACACTTACTTACCGAGTCCATCTAAAGCAATCCCAATCTGTTGTCCTTACACCCCTAGTGAAAGTGGTTCTGGGGTAAACAGGAAGTGAACACATTGCTATCACTATTTTTAGGGCACCTGCTAGTTTATCTTCGCAATCCCTCTGCCTCTCTGTAGTAGTCAATTCTGATTTCGCTGCTTGCAGGATAAAATTGAAACCATTGCTACAGTTTACAAACTTCATGGGAAATGTGAATTGTAGGTTTTCTTTGTCTGCCTGCATTACTTTTGAGCATTCACTGTTTTACTTCGCGGTAATGAAGAGTTGGTCCACTTGCGTGACTTCAGCTGAACGACTCTATCTCCTGCGTTAACAAAGTCACACCAACAGGTCTATCCCACAGCTCATAATACATCACCGCACTCCAAAGCACAGGGGGACCACTGGCTCGCTGCATGTTGACACAGCTGCTTCCTGCAACTGAAGCCTTGCATTGTTTTCCTTCCAGCTGCTCCAGAGGTTGCTAGATGACCGCAAGCCTACTGTCGAGGCCATCAGGCGAGAAGGAGAAAATATTGCAGAGTCAGCAGAACCGGCAGATAAGGAGAAGACCTTGAAGCAGCTGGACATCTTAGGCCACAGATGGGACGTGCTTCTGAAGAAAGCAGAAACCAGGTACTCGAAGCGCTTTTTACTCTTAAGGCAAAGTGAATGAACAGGTCCGACCAGATGCAGATTGGTGGAGAGCACTGTCAGCGTAGGCTGATGCAAGCGAGGGGTGCAACTCCTTTAGGCACTAGGGGGCATATTAACAAGCAATAGCGATAATTATCGCTATTGCTTGGTTAGTGTGAAAAAATTATCGCCGAGCTGCGGATATTTTTATCGCAGATAAACCTTGGTATTACCAAGGTTTATCGCAAATGCGATAAAAATCGGCCGCAATGCATGAATATCTCTGAAAAGTCCGCTATTCATGCATTAGCGAGCTAATGCTCTTAGCCATGTTACCCACCTACCATTGGATAACATGGCTAAGAACTGCTCAGGGCAGGTGTTAGCTTTTGGAGATATTCGCGCTTAGCGTAAATATCTCCAAAAGTTCATAATAGGAGATAGCGATGTCAGCAACTGTTTCCAGTCGCTAACATCTTGGCACGCCCACTTTGCATGTCATTAGTGATAAATAACACTGACATGCAAAGCGGGGCCCAAGATAGTCGCTATCTCCTACTAGCTGTCGCTAACTGGTGTTAGGGACAGCTAGGTAATAGGGAGATAATTTTATCTCCACTTTCTTGGCTTTTAAAGCCAAAAAAGCGGAGATAAACCCCCTTGCTAATATGCCCCTAGATTATTATTTTATGAAACGTTAGAAAAAGGAAATATCCAAGCCTTTTGTTGATCTAAGTGCAGCCGATTGAATGTTTCCCTCTTTGCACGGTCAGAAACATGTTGGATGGGCATTCCCTGCTGGCACCTCTACCACCGGGAGGCACTTCCCTTGACATATGGCAGAGCTCGTTTGGAATTTACTAATGCTGCTTTGAAATAGCGGGGTGAGCAGAAATGCAAAGCCTCCCTCTTACAAATAATTCAGATGTACATGAGTGTTATTGCAGGAAGGGTGGCACGGGGCTTTCACTGTCAGCACCTGCTCGCAGCTGTGGTATGCAAGCTGTCCTTTTCACACCTCCTCCACACTAAAGCTCTCAAGCTGGATGTTTAAGTCAGTGATACCTTTTCTCCCTTAAAAATCTCTCATGAACCTTCATACCAGCGTCAGCCAGCATTCTTGTAATGCGAGCTCTGGTCCTCCAGTGTTTAACTGCAGCTGGTGAGTGCAACAGTTCCCTCAGTTTGTTACAGACATGCGCTCTAATTATTGGAAAACCACAAAGTAAGCGGCAAAGTCCAGATATGCAATCTCATGTTCAATACTCTGCTGTGGAGCTGGACTCTGTGAGGACTGGTGAGAGGTGAAAGCTCAAAATTAGCATGGTAATGCCTTGTGGCTTGACTAAAAAGAATATGTGTGGCTTTTAAGAGATAAGTTAGAAATGCACCTAAAAAACATTACAGATAAAGGGAAAAAATTATGTTATACTTAGTGACATGAAGTCACATGTACATTCAGTAGAATATAGAGGACTTTATTGGCATAAGTAAGAAAGAGTTGACAAAGAAAATATGCAAAAAACATTAAATATTACTATCTGTTCAGTCGATGTTGTTTCAGTTTTCATGATCTTTCAAACCTAAACCCTATGCACGATGTGTTTTTTGATTACCGGAATGGACCTCTTTTGATGCTCTCTCCTTTGTTTCAGGATGGTCTTGTAGTATGATGCACACATCTCCTCCAATTTGACTTGCAAATAATGTCTTTTTCTTGTAGAATGTTGGGAAGTAGCTGTCTTAATTGTGTTTTTAGATGGGACAGTCTAGCAGAAAGTGTTTCTCAGTTTCTACTTTTCTCAAGACACTCTTGACAAGTCTATCCTGTCTGGGGTTGTGGTTTGATCTGTTTCAAAATATCTGTATTTCTAGTCTATGGGCACGCAGTCTATATCTGGTGAGCATTTGTGCTGTTGTTTTCTCCACAGTAAAGTATTCAGAAAGATTAACACTGCTTCCCAGTAAGCTCAGCATTCTAGCTTATCAAGTAGTCTCATTTGCGACTCCTGTTACATTGTGTAGTAGTGCTTCCTTTGTTCTAAGACCTTGGGAAGTGCGGCCAGCGAGCAGCCAGTCCCCCACTGCACAAGGACTTTCTTCTCCTTTTTTTAAACATTTTGTTCAAGGGGAAATTTGCACACTACCTCTGTATCATGGGGTGGAAGTACAGCGGTACGTCAAAGGACAGCCACGCTGGGGTTTCACCAGAGTACCGCAGTACCCATGGCCTTATTTTTGTTTTATTTTAACTTCAGAGGGTGTCCCTTTGGCCACTCATCCAAGTGCCTCAGGATCAGGGTGTCCATACCTGGCCCCCTTAAACCCTTTAAAAAAAAACTCTTTCAGGACTTAGGGTAACTGCTGTAATGGCAGGCGGAATATTTTGTTCAGAGTTGTGGCTAGCCAATCAGAATGATCTTTCCAGCGCAAATGGGACTGGACCGGGCCTGCAGGACCGATGTGGCCAACTAGAGACAAAGCTTCCTCAGCAAATCAGAAGGCCCTATGTTTTCAATTTTCAATACCACATGACTCACGCTGGACCAACTGTCCCGATAAACCTAACTTTTTAAATCCATCATGCCCACCCAAACCCCTCTTTAAATGTTAATTTCTTAGAAAAGACTGAACAGATTTACAGCACATCCCAAAAATAGCATGCATTCTGAATAGAGTTCTAACAGTTGCTAACATTTGTGTAATTCTGTTCAACCGTTTTCCTGTATCGGATAGCAGAGTTTCCTAATGGAACTAACATGGGAAATCAGCGATTTGGGACCCCGTCTCACCTTTTTGTTGGAACCTACTTGACAGATCAGTGAAAATCATCCCATGAAGGAGCCTAGGTGGATTAACTTTTTGGGGGGGAATGTTTTATGCTGATTTATCAAACTGTGCCAAAGTGATTAACAAAACAAAAAAACATCTCCCCATAGAAACTCTGACCTAACAATCGCTGCACAGTGGCAACTTCCAATGTGTGAATACATATATTTATTTTATGTATCTGTATTTTTCTATATCTAGATCACATATATGTAACACATGCATGTATGTATCACACGAACATCCACCTAAAACAAAGCCTGTTTTGACTATGGGCCAGATTTATATCTTGATGGAGAAGGAATTCCATTGCAACTGTGACAGAGTTCCCTCCTGCCAACATTATGGTCTGCCTGCCTGATTTACATGTGGGTGGACCATAGCTTGATGAAGGCAGAGGCTATTCCATGTTCACCGTGGTCTAATGTCTTCAAATGAATTAGGGCCATTTGAGGTTTGGCTGTATGAGGTGCCTACCGCATGATGCAGGGATTTACAGTGACTCCCATTTCTCTATGAGAGCTTGTGCTGCGGCAGGTTTCAGACCGCTGCACAAGATCCCATAGGGAAATTTGAAATCTGCGACTGCACCATGTACAGTCGCATCGTAATTGCAGCGGTCTGTTGCTAAACCACAGAAATGTCGGCCGGCAGCAACTCCAACCGACATCCAAATTAGGGCCTAAATTGGGCCCTTTATCTTTAAGCTACAATAATTCAAAGGCAATAGTTAATTTTCAGTGCACAAATAAAAATCAGATTTTCCAGTGATGTGCAGTACACCTGCCTGCTGTAAAGAACCCGTATTGTTCTATTACAATTTGATGAATAACTTATTTAGATTTTTTTTTATTATAAGCATATCACCGCCGCCACATTGAGGTGGCAACATATTTTCCTTTTTTTCTGCTTTCTTTGTGAAATATTTTTGCCAGACTTCAAGAGTGAGTACCCTATTGCTCCGCTGGAGCCCACAGTACGCCTACCCACACGTCGGTATGTACAGACGCTCCTCTGTACATACCGACGTGTGGGTAGGCGTACTGTGGGCTCCAGCAGAGCAATAGGGTACTCACTCTTGAAGTTCCCTTATACGGGAGGAGACCGAGGTGGCAACCCTCTTGAACGAAGTAGGGTTCCAGGAACTAGAGACAGGACCTCCGGCCTGCCATTTAATAGCATGTGGATTAAGTAATATTGGCATAACACACTGTGTAGATAGTTTTTAATTTTTAGGTCCTGACGAATTGCATTGCATCAATTAGAGCACTGAGCATAAAAAATGTTGACCGATAGATCCACTTCACTGGATCTTTGCACCGGATAGTAACCTCTCGCCCTTTCCTTTTATAAGGTAGTAGCCACGCCATTAAAATTGTAGAGTGGACTACCTAACCTTTTTTAACTCTTTCACCACTCCCCAGCATCTAGACCCCACCTAGGGCCCTCACACCCAAGCACCATTTGGCAAGGACAGAAGATCTCCGACAAAGAGCCCCTTTTTTGGGAGCCCATCAGACATTGCACCACCAGTTGGACGAGGAGCAAAACCTATATGACGAAGCATGACACCTAGCTTGCTGGGTGTGTGAGGGTTTTAGTCCCGAAAGGGAGACTCCCTCCTCCCTCTCATTTCAATTTCCTGGTCTGGGACCTCTTCCCAGCTTCCCGTGACATTTCAGAGGTGCAGCACCGTCTGTGGGGAACTGCGTACCCTTCTTTGCTTTCTGACTTACAGGGCTTGTACGCTGGACCCCGGTAAAAATAGCCCTCCCTGTCCCTCCCTTTTGTTGATACATTTCAGTATACCCATGTGTTGTTTAAAGTATCAAGTGTACCTCATCTCTCTAGAATTGGAGGTATTCTTGTGGACAGTAATTTGTCGAGTTTTACTAAAATTAGAAAGGTTCTACAGTGTTTGCGACAAAGATAGCCTAAACACATGCTGCTCCTGAAAAAGTGGATGTATTTTCCTCATGGTGCTACTAACTGTCACCTACGCAATGGTAGGGTGGAATGCAGAATCAAGTACGCAACTGGTTCCCGCACGGCTTGGTTCATGACCGGGTTATTTTGACACAGTCACTGTAAGAGTTTAAAAGGGTTACCCTTCAAAGCTTTGTGGGTTTGGAGCTCTGGCACAAAGCTTCCATTTTGTGCCACTATAGAGCCACACCGTTAGCCCCACATGTCTTGAAGCCTTTGGCTTAGTGATATCATTATGATGATCCTTCCGGCATACAATCCTGTTTAACTTGACGTCAGTCTACGGACATCATAAGAATTTTTTCCTCTGTATAAGAAAAAGGCTCTCCCGGAGAGATTCCACACTATAGTTGTGTACCTATATGTGACTGAAACCACTCTCAGATTGTCCGTTTTGCAGTTCTTAATCACATCTAGATGAACTATCTGGTCATTCAGGTCCACTAGGGCTTCTAGAACTGTTTTCAACAAAGAATAATTTTAGGCAATGCAGGAGAGAAGATATTTTCATTGTGCCTGTTTCAAAAGGACACATTCCCACATTAATTAGATTTTTAAGCTGTTTCCCTCAAACAGCACCATAGAACTTTACAAAAATGCTGACAGGGAACATTTCCAACACTTTATGCAAACCTAGCTTTCACTTAGTTGGTTGAAAAATTGGCTTCTGCAGACTTACATATCTGATTCAACTCACAAAATCAGTTAATATACTTCAAACCTTCAGTGGTCATAACTTTAGGGTTTGAGGCACGACCGTTGGTGTTCTCAGGATATGGCATTTTGTGGTGAAAACCAACAAATTCATCTCTTTTGGTATTCACAAAAATCCAATTGATAATCAAACACATCTGGCATATATTCATTTTGTGTTGAACAAGGATGAAATACATGGGTGTGGCAAACACCCAAATAGCCCTCTATTTAAAAGGGATGCATTGGAATCGCATTCTTCCACTGGGCAAACATGCTGTATATGGGATTACACCTATCTGCTGAACTGGCTTTCTACACTTTGAGTAATCCACAGCGGTTAAGTACTGGGTGGTAGTGTATACATGGAAATCTGTGATCTGTTTATGTTTCTGTGTGCTGTTGGTATATTTTTAAATCTCCTAAAAGTTGAAAGTTTGTACAAATCTATGATGCATATTTTTTATTTTATTTTATTTGTTAATGTATCTTTGTGTATCAAACACAATGAGAATAAACATGCTAAAAAGGAAGGTCAAAGTGTCAGAAATATATTGTATGCCAGAGACCCCATGATGCAAACCAAAATGTGAAAATAACTGATAATGTAAAGTCAATATTTTATGTTATGACTCTTTATTGTGAATGGATACAGATTATATTATCCCAGTCAGGGCGGGTGTGAGGTAGTGAAAGAATAAGCCAGTGCTTACAAGTTAGTGTGAGATCCATAAAGAATAGTGCAAAAGATCATCTATACCTATCAGCAGTCACACCAGTCCTCCTCAGAAGTGATACCACCTTAACAAATCATTTTAAGATTATTGAAAAAAGCTGTTAGAGAATGCCTTCTCACTCTTAACAGATGCAGTAGTTGAGACTTAGCCAGGGCAGAGGCTCTCCTTTCATAGTTGTATGACTGGACTTGGAATAGTATAAATTACTATTCAAACTCCAGTCTACGCAACAGTAGGGAAGGCGTTGGACTGAAAAATCCAACACCAGTCCAACAACGCGCCCCCTACAGCAAGTCGTTGTAACGACTTGCGGGTTAAAGTAATGTGTGGTAATGTCACAGTGGGGGTAGTGACTGCATTATGAAGGCTGGTTGTTGTTGAGACTGTGGGGTCTAGGATGTTTCTCCTATTTCATATATAATTAAATCAAATGACCAGATGCAAAGAATATATACATTTATATTGTATCAAATTGTTTGTCATGCCAGTTGTGCAGGTATTGACAGAGATTACTAAGCCAACACTCCTCTAGTGTGCCCAGTATAAAGATGTAGCCATAGTTACAGAATGGAATAATGTTTGCACTTCGGCAATGACAAGGAAATGAATCCCTGATAAGAGAGGACATGAATATTTCCTCTGCGACAGAGCATGAATGGGTGAAAAGCAGATGGACGTTGCCCTCAGCAGCTTTAATTCCAATTGCAAACTTGTGGAGTGGAGAAGCGTGGCTCAATGGTTAGAGCGGCAGACCCTGATGCAGAGGTCTGGCCCGGACCCAGGGTTCAATTCCCGCCTCGGTGGCTCTTGGACTCAATCTCCCCGGACCTGATAATTCTCTCCTCGGTGCCTAGTCTAATCATGGGTCCCACTCTGTGACTCTGGGCAATAGCTTGCTTAATCTCCACAACAGCCCCAACAGCGCTTGGATGCCTGGCTTCACCTTGGGGGTGCCCAGGAGTGGACATCTCACAGGAAAGCCAGGAAGGGTTCCACAGCGGTATGAATACAGCGCTACGAGACCTCTGGATAGAAGGTGCTATATAAATACAAACACATTTACATTCAATTGCAAACTTAACTTGTTTGTGAACAGCTATTAACAAATTGTACCTCGTAGCAAGGTGTAAGGGTATAAGTAAATGCGATTTGTGATTGAAGACCAACCA
This sequence comes from Lissotriton vulgaris, assembly GCF_964263255.1. Taxonomy (NCBI): domain Eukaryota; kingdom Metazoa; phylum Chordata; class Amphibia; order Caudata; family Salamandridae; genus Lissotriton; species Lissotriton vulgaris. Next base: position 432,891,241 of record NC_141694.1, on the reverse strand, counting down.
TTTAGGCATTATAGTAAGACTTTGTGGTGTAAATTTGCTTCATATAATGGTGTTTTCTAGATTGCAAGTTCTCGGTCAAATTTCAATCCAAACATTCTTGGCAGACTTTTTTTAGGTCTGGCTTGATGGCACATCTGTCAAATGAACAGAAGCAGGGCTATAAGAAGCAGTTCTGACATAGAGTTAAGCTCTGTCAACATACTCATCTTCTCTACAGTCTTTGAATTACGCAGACGGTGCCTGCTCCCATTGAAAAACTGTGTTTATATTGCACTTCTTGTCTTAATATTACACTGTGTTAAAACCTGTAAATACATATTATGTTGCATAGAAACTTATAAATTACCATAGTACGTAATGGATTTGGTTTTAGTTACCCCCTTTGACAACCCCAGGATGTTGGAGATTTGCAAGGTGATAATCCTTGTTAGGTCCTCTTAGAAGAGGTCGTATATTGTTTTGCCAAATGTAAATTTGTACATATTTGTAATTTTATGATTGTGTGCCTGATGGTTACCTTGTGGGAAAATGTATGCTCACTACTTTAAACATGAGTTGGTTATGGTGACATGCCAATGCTATTGGTTTGGTCAGTTAATGGCAAAAATTGTCAGAGGCCACAGGTCTGACATGTTTATTATGGAAGGTTATTACTAAGACAGTAGGCATGACAGATTTATTTTGAAATGTACATATTAACCTCAGTAGTTCTTTTATTGGGGGATTGTTATCATGCTGTGTGAAATCCTGTGGACGGGTGTTTTATTACGTGGCAGCTAAGCGGTTAATAAAGAAGAATTGAGTTTTAATGTTGTTTTCCCCATGGCAAACACCAGGTGTATAAGATTTGCATTGTAAGAATCTCTATTCCCGTAGGAGGGATTATATATTGTATAACCAACGGTAATTTTTTACATTTTTGTAATGTTATGACAGTCTGCCTAATCGTTGATTTGTGTGAAAGCTTATGCTAAATACAGTAGGTTTAAGTTGATTATGGCAACAAGTCATTGATAATAGCTATAGAATTCATTGGGAAAAGATATGACAGATTTGTCAGCTCTTACGACAAATTCCACAACTTAGAAGTGTGCTAGGAAACAACGTCTCCCAAAAAAATGACACGATTCAAGCTGTGGCATGACTGCAGGAAGCAGATGTCGGTTATGGATCCACACAAGATGTGTTTTTGGTGCCTGGACTCTGAACAAGACTCTGATTCATATGATACGTGCACCTTCACATGCACCCGATGGAGATTCGAGACCAGGAGGCAAAACTGTATGTCGTCAAAGACACAAAGACATGTATGTCCCACCACAAGTCACTGGTCCGGACCCGATCACAGTCAGGGGTCTGTTCCTGCATCTGCTTTGCTTCCCACTCTAAGTCCTCCAGTAAGCCCAAATCCAAATGTAAGCTTTAAAAAGCATAGCAGGAATTAACCCCATCCCATCACTCTAAAGAGAAGGAATGGCATCAGATTGTGGGTCGCAGTCCATCAATGTTGCTAGCTACTGAGCGATTCCTCAGTTGATCTCTACATACTTCAGGTTTCCCAGTCCTATCTTTTTAGTTCTGACTCTAAGCCTGTGCTAGTGCAGCGTGCACCTCAAGATGTCGATGATGGCGAGCGGGGATGGCTGGCTCTACCTCATTAGACAGATAATGCCTTATACCACGATTTACAAAATGCCAGCCGGGTTGACACCTTCCCTGATACAAAGCTTGACTCTCTACATGGGTTACCAAGGAAGGATGGTGCCTCATTTGCAGTTGGTGAGTCAGAGAGCAGGTGAGGTGCTTGAGTTATGGCTGCCTTCCATTGAGTCTAAAACAAAGGTTATAACAGATATTCTGCAACCTGAGGTAGCAACCTCCGAGGCCTTATTTCTATTCAGTTATGCCCTCACAGATACTCTGACGGATGCTTTGTTAAAATCATGTTCTTGCCACCTGTGAATAAGGAGGTAGCCTAATGTCATAGACCAGCACCTGCTGCACAGGAGTTTCTCGCTAAGCATCCTATTGTACAGACTTTAACTAGTAAAGTGATTCATAATTCATTTCCCTTCACTTTCCTGGATAGAAAATCCTAAAGGACAGACCCCTTTGGCAAACACATGTTTTCTTCAGCCAATCTGGTCTGTAAACACAGTCTGTTTGTTTGACCAATACACCTATGTCTTTTGGGACATGACCAGCGAGATCTTGCAGGCCATTCTAGAAGGTCTTAGCACCTCAATGGCCCAGCTCAACATTTCGGACAAAACATGGCCAAATATATTATCTGCACAGGTTTGATTTCCCTGAATTGTCTTGGCTGGAGGGTTGGTATAAGTGACATCCTTCGTCGACATGCCAGGATGAGGTCCATGGGGTTCACCAGTGGAGTACAGGGTTCACTGAAGGACATGCCTTCTGATAGGTCCCGCGTTTTCCGTGAGAAGGCGGCCTTCACCTCGGGTATCTTTGAAGACAATAGAGATAAGAGGGCGTTCCTTTAGGCTGTTGGCCCATCCCAAACAATTCCTGCACCAGTTTTGGAAATGTAGGGGCTACTCTATGGAGCTGAAATATTAACAGAGTTAGTCTTCCCAAAATCCCAGTCTTTTTGGGTCTACAGATGTGAATTAAGAAGACAACTTGTGCGCCAGCTCCAGTACCAGTCTTCCAGCTCCTCCACCTGTGCTACAAAGTCAACAAACCACTTTAGTTTGCCCTGAGAGGTGCATTACCACCTAGTGGGAGGGAGAATCCAACACTTCTTTCCAGGTTGGCAATCAATCACATCCGACAGATGAGTCTTGCAAATTTTTTAAAAAGGTTACACCCTACCTTTTCTCTCCCCACCACCCAATACCCCTTCCACACCAGAACGGATTTCAGAAGTGCATCTGTCCATAATGCTATAGGAGGTACACCTATTACTCTGCAAAGGTGCCCCTGATAAGGCACTGGACTCGGAGAGAGGCAGGGTTATTGCACTAGCTATTTCCTTATCTCAAAATAGAATGGGCTGCAAGCCTATCTTGAACATCCATCTACTCAATGCCTTCCTACTGAAAAGACAGGTGCAAGAAGCTCACTTGGGCCCAGATCCTATCTGCTCTGGACCCGGCGAAAATGTTGTCATTTTCATATACCCGTCCTGCAATCTCACAGACATTACCTGCAGTTTAAGGTGGGCCAGGAGATTTTCAGTTTACTGTGCTCCCTTTCAGACTCATTAGCGCCCCTCGGGTGTTCATGAGAGTGATGGTAATTGTCACGTCCCTCTTCGGAGTTAGTGAGTTTCTGTAGTCTCGTAACTTGGCAACCTCCTGCTGAAGGCAGGTTTGTTACAGTCAGTCATGGACCATCAACAACGATGGTGCTCTTTTAACATTTTTGGGTTTCACAGTACATGAGCTAAAATCCCACCTGATTCACTTCCAGAGACTTCCCTTCATTGGGGAAAGCATGGATACCGTGGAGTTCAGGGCGTTCCCTCCATAGCAACTAGTCCAGGATCGAAAAAAGGCAATGCTGGGCAGAAGAGAACCTTCTGTTGCGCATTGGCAAAGAAACAGCCCTCGGAAGGTCTGAGAGCCCATTTCATCTGGTGTAAAGCTTCTACTACTGTATTGACTTGAGGAATGCTGGTCCTTGATATTTGCCAGGCTGCGACGAGAGGACATCAATGCCTACATTCAAGAAGCACTGTTGCCCTGACTGCTGGTCAGGGGGGAAAGGGCACTTCTCCCCTCAGTTCTGCAAGACTTTTTGGTCTGGTAGTGCTTATACATGGATCGACTCTGTCACTTCAGGGGAAGTATGAAGCCAACGAGGAGCTGCACTATGCCATCTGGTGGCATACTGGATCACTGGTACAAAAAATCTCCGGATCCAGTCTGGGGGATATTCTAAGGTGAGCAATCTGCAGTTAGATAGAGTATCCACCAGAAAGATAATTACAGAAGGTAAGTAACTTTTCCTAAAGCTAATCCACAGGTTCACTGACAACTAGGTGGAAAGGAATATCTACGTGGTAAAATGTAAACTATGTAGGATGCTATTTGGTAAATCTAGCTGGATTCCAGCCAGTATAAATAAATTATTTCACTGGGAAAATGCCCATCTCCACTTGATCACAGTCCGGTTGACTCCCAACATAATGTGTAATCAACTTTGTCAAAACACCAGAGCTGATTGCAGGAAAACAGAGAGGGTGTGAACAATTATAACTTAAGTAACTATAATTGGTTACATGTTTACAGATTCTGGAGAGTGTGCTCACAAGAGTTTAAAAGCAATGCCACTCCTAAACTGAAGTCAAACAACTACAACCACTTGGTGGTTCTCTCTCCTCCCCCTAACCTCCTCTTCTGGGTAACTTCTTAATCATAGGTTATAACTTTAGGTCCAAACCTGGAGATGTGCTCTTTGGGTCAATGCAAGGATTTTGCGTTTGAAAGGAAAATTGGCATGTGGCTTTCTCTCTTCAGGGAATGTGGCTAAATGAACTTCTTCGGGGGGCAGTCTGGTACCGAGAACAACCACAAAAAAATCCCTGTTGCATCCATTGCTGTTGGCCACAAGAGGCTGCCAGCATACATATGTGATTTGAAGCATATCCTGGGATGAAACCAAATCCATTAGGGCAGTTCTCAACGGTTACTACTACTCAGTCAATGCATCAAAGCTTAGGTTTTTGGCTTTTGCCTTTCACTTGCCTCCTGGTCTCTAAACACAACTGTGGATTGCAGCTTCTGTCCTGCCTTCCTTGACTTCCTCTCCAGATCAATTCTCTTCTGTGGCTTTAAGAAAGCCCCTGTCCTATCTGTAGAAATCTGAACCAGAAGTAAGGAATGTTCAGATCCACACTGGCACTAAGAGGGCAATCACAACCCTTGTGCTATCCTGGGGACAAACTGCACAACCAGTAAAAACCGATACCATAGGTTTTCATATTTACTCTCATAGTTCAGATTTTTGGGCCTCGCAGTGGAGGATAATTAGCTAATTGCATGTTTTTCCCAAACAAGAAGCGAAACACGCAAATATCTCACTGTTTGCTTGTACTACACTGTTCTGACTAAAATATTGTGGACAGAAAAACCCAAGCTGTGCAGTTAGCACTGCTGTTTAAACCCTAGGTATGAATCAACCAGACAGAGTCTGATTGATCTCCACTGGCTGCCCATTGCTTAAAGGATAGAATTTAAATATTTGTACACGGTGCACAGAACCTTTCATGCGACTGGCCCTCCCATCTCTCACCAACTGGTCACCCCTTACTCCTGGAAAAGGCTTCTTAGATCCACCAACTCATTTTTTGTTACTGTTCTCACAGTCGGAAGGGCTCAAAGTGGAGGACGGTCTTTTGGCTTTAACCTGGCCAAGCTGTAGAATACTTTCCCTCGGGCCATTCGTACCATGAATAGTGAGTTGAGCTTCGGAAAATCCCTTAAGACCTACCTCATTAGGATCTGATTTTCAGGTAACGCTTCTATTCTTGATGTAGTTGTTCTCTGTGTCCGCCAGCGCTGGGATGCCTTTGGGTCGCCATGCGCTTTATAGAACCCTTAGCATATCATAGCATCCTAATTAGGCATAAGTGGGATTTAGCAAGATTTGCAAGAGGGTTGGCATGAATGCCTAAAGGTTAATTCTGGAGTGAATACACCAAACGCGTTTTAGTAAATATTTTACCTCAACATCAACAATGTAGGAGGAAATCACAACAGATGCCAATGACGACAGTCACAGATAAAAGCGAAAATTACAAACAATGGAACTCCAAACTCCTCACTTGCAGCATCTCCAGGCCACACCCACACCATCTCCATCTTCAACAACTATGTAACCACAAATGCAAACTCCCTGGCCCTGATCCAAACCAACTCCAAACTCCGGGCCTCACCCCATGCTATCTGGTACACCAAAGACCTTCGGTTTACGAAACACCAATGCAAGCACCTGAAACCACAATAGTGCCTTACCCATGAAGCCACTAACAGAATATCCTTCAGGTCAGCCTCAGGATCGATCATCAATGCCTCTAAACCGTGAGATTTGCAGCCCTCATACAGAACAGTGTGACCTCTGCCAAAGAGATCTTTGCCATTGTCAAGGAATTCACCTGCCTGCACGCCAGCTACATCTCAGTCAACCCCTCCCAGGACCTATGAAACACACTCTCCTTCCAATTCTTGAAGGAATTCAGTTCCATCTAAAAAAAACGTTAACCCTCAACCTAATTTAACATCCCTTAATGTATTAACTCAACTACCAGCACCATGCCAGAGTTCCAGCTATCGTGCTGGACAGAAATCTCCACCACACAAACAGCCAACATCATGCTATCCGTCAAATCTGGAGCTCCCTCTCACCCTTGCTCGCGCTACATCTTCATAAAAGGATTGGATCCCATTTGCTTGGTGCTCGCCTGAAAACTCAACCTCTCCCATTAAATACCTCCATTACTCTTGCTCTCTAGCACCTCTGACACACAAAATGCTCGCTCCCCAAAAACAAATGAGAGTGAACACTGTTCTGAACAGGCAGAACTCCCAGATGAATGAGCATGCCTGTCACAACCCTTATTCCAATATCTCCTTAGTGATCATCTGTGTCCGAGCCCCCTTTTATCCCCATTCCCTTATCCATCCTTACAATATCCTCTTCAACAACACCCCTTTACCTGCCTCTGAGCCCCATAATCATTTTCTATTAAATGCTATACCTGCCAGCTTTCCTGCAATAATCACTGGCGGGACACCCCTTCTCAATCATGCCAATGACAAATTGAACTGTGCCATCTGTCCTAAGGTGTAGTCCATCCACTGTTCTCTCCCATTTTTGACTCCCTGATCTCACAAACTTGGTTTATGCAGCCCGACAGGACCAGTAGGGATTGTGCCAATTATTTTTCCATCTGCCTTTTAGCCCTTGGTAAGGATCTCACATTTTGTGCAGCGCAGCTGTTACTGCCTTGTCCACTTCTGATGCCAAATCATGGAGCTTCTCCTACTGCGAATGAGTCAGAGCATTAGCCACTTGGTTTGTCCAACCCCTGAACTGCATTTTCAATTGTGAACATATCTAGACAAACTTTCAACAATCTCAGCACGTGCTGGCCCTTTGTGGTCTGTCTGTTCATAACATACACTGCTGATTGAGTGTCAGCCCTGAAGGTCACTTTCCTATCATGTAGTTCTCCTCTCCACAGAATGACTGCCACTATCATTGGGAAGAATTCCAGAAAGGCATTACTGCAATGCTTCTGTTGCTGTGGCTCTGGCCACACGTATGAACACAATCTCTCTTTCCAATACAGTCTAAGAAACTCCTGTCCCCGATATATCCGTAATTATCTCTAGCATCCAAGTCAGTGGATCGTCATGTTGCAATACTGTTACCCATTTGCTGCCATGCCGTTTCGGAAAGTCTCTTTGATTTCTGTTGGTTAGTCATATTTGGTGGTGGGGTTTCGACATACCCTGAGTGCAACAGTAGGGAAAGCATTGGATAGAGTAGGGGTAAAAATTACTATTCCCACTCCAGAGAGTGCAACAGTAGGGAAAGCGTTGGATAGCATAGGGATAAAAATTACTATTCCCACTCCAGAGAGTGCAATAGTAGGGAAAGTGTTGGATAGCGTAAGTGTAAAAATGACTATTCCCACTCCAGAGAGGCAACATTAGGAAAAGCGTTGGCTAGCAGGAGGGTAAAAATTACTATTCCCACTCCAGAGAGTGCAACAGTAGGGAAAGCGTGGATAGTGAAGGGGTAAAAATTACTATTCCCACTCCAGAGAGTGCAATAGTAGGGAAAGCGTTGGATAGTGTAGGGGTAAAAATTACCATTCCCACTCCAGTGAGTGCATTAGTAGGGAAAGCATTGGATAGCATAGGGGTAAAAATGACTATTCCCACCCCAGGGAGTGCAACAGTAGGGAAAGCGTGGATAGTGAAGGGGTAAAAATTACTATTCCCACTCCAGTGAGTGCAACAGTAGGGAAAGCGTTGGATAGCATAGGGGTAAAAATTACTATTCCCACTGCAGAGAGTGCAACAGTAGGGAAAGTATTGGATAGTGTAGGGGTAAAAATTACCATTCCCACTCCAGTGAGTGCAATAGTAGGGAAAGCGTTGGATAACGTAGGGGTAAAAATTACCATTCCCACTCCAGTGAGTGCAATAGTAGGGAAAGCATTGGATAGCGTAGGGGTAAAAATTACTATTCCCACTCCAGAGAGTGCAACATTAGGGAAAGCATTGGATAGAGTAGGGGTAAAAATTACTATTCCCACTCCAGAGAGTGCAACAGTAGGGAAAGCGTTGGATAGCATAGGGGTAAAAATTACTATTCCCACTCCAGAGAGTGCAATAGTAGGGAAAGTGTTGGATAGCGTAAGTGTAAAAATGACTATTCCCACTCCAGAGAGGCAACATTAGGAAAAGCGTTGGCTAGCGGGAGGGTAAAAATTACTATTCCCACTCCAGAGAGTGCAACAGTAGGGAAAGCGTGGATAGTGAAGGGGTAAAAATTACTATTCCCACTCCAGAGAGTGCAATAGTAGGGAAAGCGTTGGATAGTGTAGGGGTAAAAATTACCATTCCCACTCCTGTGAGTGCATTAGTAGGGAAAGCGTTGGATAGCATTGGGGTAAAAATGACTATTCCCACCCCAGGGAGTGCAACAGTAGGGAAAGCGTTGGATAGCGGAAGTGTAAAAATTACTATTCCCAATCCAGAGACTGCAACAGCAGGGAAAGCGTTGGGTAGCGTAGAGGTAAAAATTACTATTCCCACTCCAGTGAGTGCAACAGTAGGGAAAGCGTTGGATAGCATAGGGGTAAAAATTACTATTCCCACTGCAGAGAGTGCAACAGTAGGGAAAGTATTGGATAGTGTAGGGGTAAAAATTACCATTCCCACTCCAGTGAGTGCAATAGTAGGGAAAGCGTTGGATAACGTAGGGGTAAAAATTACTATTCCCACTCCAGTGAGTGCAACAGTAGCGAAAGTAAAGGTTTAATATTGAAATTGAAATAAATTCATTATCATTACCAATAAAAAATAATTAAAATGAATTACCAATTGCAAAATGTTTAATAAATAATTAATTATAAATACCAATAAATAATATTTATTAAAAAGTAATTACATATTAATAATAATTACCAAGCAATTAATTTTCAATACAAAAAATGTAATAAGTAATAAAAAAGTACCAATTAATAATTAATTAACAATAAATTAATTATCAATACACAAAAATAATTTCAATATTTACGTAATTACAATTAAATTACTTCCCACCCTATTCCCCTATAAACTCACAACCTGCTCCGAATAATAAATTAATACAATTAACATAATTATCAATTAAACAATAGAAATGAATTCCCAATTAATTACAATTGCCAATTAATAATTAATTAACAATGCATGAATTATTAACACGAATAAATTAAAATATTTACTTAATTACAATTAAATTACTTCTCACCGTATTCCCCTACAAATCCACAACCCGCTACAGAACTAAAACGCAAAATTAAATTAAAAATAATTAATAATGCCTAAAAATTAATATTTAATTTACTATAATTAAATTACTTCCCACCCTATTCCCCTATAAACCCACAACCCGCTATGGAATTAAATTACACAAAAATTAAATACCATAAAATTCATTACTTTCAAAAAATTAAACATACATTACAAAAATATACACTTTTAACTCATATACTAACATACTAAACACCTAAAAAAAATTGATATTATTACAAATTAGATATATTTAATTCCTATATTATGTACTTCGATATTTTAACAACCGATATTACTTACCTGCATTTCGATATTATTAACCACTATATTATGTCCATTCTATATTTTGAATTCAATATTTTGCCCATTCTATATATTTTTTCGATATTTTGTCTAGTTACCGTAACCTACATTATTGTAGTTCCAACAGGTGCCTTCCTGTCTACTCAATCCCCCCCTGGGGTGGGAAGCTCTGGAAACTGCTGAACGGGCAACAGGAACCCCCTCACCGTATTCAGTTGTTAATGGTCTAGTCAGTTTCATAAATTACAAACATAACTCATTGTCTAAATCCCTGCATGCCTTGGAATGGTTGACTACACCGAGACCTAAACTCTTTGTTGTATCTCAGCCATGCCATGCTATTCCGACCTTACTACAACCATGCATATCCACAACTCTACACTGGTTCAAGGCTCCTCAGCTGAACTTACCTCTCCACTGTTGATCCTTATCCCCTATCGCCCTCTCTATACTACCCATTTCTTGCCATGCCACGCATCCTGCACCCTGGCATTGCCCACTCTTTTCACCGAATCCCTTGCTCTTCCTACTACTAGGCTTACGTACTAATATCACCTTTGATTGTATTGCTTTTCTACACCCATGCCTGCAGCTAACTCCTCATTGACCTTGCCATGTGTCACCAAGTCCTGCACTGTTTTCTGGACTGAAGGTGATCTTCTTGAGGTGGGGACACACATTCCTCCTCTGCTCTCTCTCATGGTTGCCAGCAAGCTGCACCCTACTGGCTATCTTCACTTCTCGCGTGGCAAGTGCTCACCTTGGAACCCCCTCTTTGCAGCAGGATCCTTGACCGTCTTTTTGTCTGGTGGCTCTCTCCGGCTCAGACCCCTGCAGCCACTGCTTCCGCTCTGCTCCTATCCGTGGTACCTGACATCCTAAAACATCCTGTAATGGTCCATTGGATCGGTAGGTCCTCCATTGTGCACACTGGGTTCTCCCAAGCAATCCCTGGGTCTGCCTTAAGGGGTCCTCTCTTGCTCACCAGCTGGTCATGCCTGCCTACCACCTCTGCTCCAGCGTTACAGCCACCAACATGGCTCTCAAGTCATGCCCTCACCTCCAGCTAGCTCGATGCCTGGTTCCCGCCCACACCCTCCCTGAGATGGTAGTACGCTCTGTAATTTGCGTTGTGGACAGGGGCGGATTGGCACTATGGGCACTCGGGCATGGGCCGAAAGGCCGGTGTCTCAGTGCACTCTGTGGGCTGTTTTTTTCCCCCTTTACCAGTCCACAGAGAGCACTGACAGGGAGAGGAAAGCAGCTTTCCTGTGCAGCCAGCCGATGATCAGCTGTGGCCTCTCCTTGACCCCCTGTCCTGCCATGCAATCATGCTGATGGTGGGCTGGGCGGGGGTGATTGTTTGCAAAAATCGGCCTCCCTGGTGGCCAGGTGTTGCTCAGGCCTATGAGCCATTTTCACCTCGGCCCCCCTGGGGCCCACGCAGCCCAGAAACAGTGCTTTCATTAGTCCTCGCCCACAGCCATTCTCATTCAGGGCATAGTGGATGAGGAAGAATGGGTCTCACTACGGTGGCCAGGTGATGTGGGGAACTCGCACCATCTTCACCTCAGCCTCCCACCACTCCCATAGATGGCCCAGAAGCTGTGTTTTCGCTTTAGCCCCTCTCCTGCCACGCCATTGCCCTGAGGCAGTGAAGGGCTGGGGAGGGCTGAGTTATTTACAAATAGCTGGGGCCTCGCTGTTTTCAGGTGCTCCTGAGCTAGAGGGCTGGGGAAAACATTTTTTATAGAAAGGGGTCTCGCTGTTTTCAGGTGCTCCTGCCCTGGAGGGATGGGGAATAATTTTTTTTATAGAAAGGGGCCTTGCTGTTTTTCAGGTGCTCCTACGCTGGAGAATAATTTTTTTTAAAGAAAGGGTCTTTGTTGTTTTTCTGGTTTTTCTGCGCTGTAGGGCTGGGGAATAATTTGGTAAAAGAAAGGGGCCTGGCTGTTTTTCAGGTACTCCGCTTGTAGGACATTGTCACCTTGGCCCTGTGCCCTTCCCAAGAACAATATCCTCCTACTTACGTTCCTTGTGTGTTTCATGAAAGGGCACGCCCGCGAATGTGTGCCATGCCCCGTGAATGTGGGCCATGCTCTGCAAATGTGGGCCACGCCACGCAAATGTGGGCCACTTTTTTCGTCAGTGCCCAGGCCCAATCCGACCCTTGTTGTAGAGGTCTGCTACATTTGGAACTTTCTCTGAAACTAGGTCTCCTGGGTGGCGCCTCCACCCTACCCCTACATGTAGCCCAAAAAAATGCGGGGGCCATACGCTCTCCACCTGTGGGCCCCTCGCTAGATGTTGCTCCCTTTAGTAATGGGGGAGTTTAATGCATCCAACGTGAATACAGCCACGCTTCGTCCCCTACTAACACATGACTCACATGCAGTCAACGCTGCAAAAACTTTAGCCGAGTCAGTTCTTCATGGCATCCCTGCGGACCCACCCCGCTGCTCTTCCACCTGCGCTGCAGGCATTCTCCCTCCCGCTCTAAATGTCTCAACGGACACTTGGGTTTCAGCGTCTGGTGCGTCATCCGCTGCGCGTCTTCTAGAGGAGCTGCTGGGACGTGAAAGCAGGACGCTAATGACGTCACTGCGGCATGTCGTCACGCCCTCCTTCCAATTGTACACTAGCACTGCGGCACAAATTGTAATAAATGTACTGGCAGGAAGACGCAGCCCAAGCAACGCTGGCCCTGGGTACACTGAGCAGCAGGAGGGAATCAAGAGGAGTGAAGGGCAGAGAAGAGTAACAAATAGAAGACGACTACAGCGGGGGGTGGAATATAAAGAAAGTTGTGGGCAAGAGCCAAGAAGTACTTTGGCATGTGTGATAGTACATTGAATACAAACAGTTTATTTAAGCCTGTGATCGCATCTTGTGGTTCTGGCTTCGCTGGTGTGACTCATGAGGTCATTACATTCTTTCTGAGCAGTAACAGCCCCTCTCTCTTTAGTGTGACAGCTGAAGCCGTGCAGGACTTTGCCAACATTTAAAACTTGTCTCCAGAAAGGACGAATATATTACTTTTTTTGGGGGGGGGGTTGGTCTTTCTTATAGTGAAGTTCGATTATGGCTCGAATTTAGAGATTGCCAGGAGTTGCGGAAAATTGTGTGACGTGCCGCGCGTTTAACATAATAGTTTTTTGTGTCTAGATCAGCGTGGAGTTACTGCATCGAAAATGCAATTTCTCTTCATAGGAAATGTATACAAATTAGCACCAGGTAAACTGGTGCTGCTATTGCAAATGTATTTGTAGACAGTCAGAACCACACACGTGGTCTTTTCTAATTAATTACCAATTTGCTCAGATATCATGGTTGTGGCAGTGCAGTTGCCAGTAAAGTCTTATTACTGGAAGCGATTGCCCTTATTTGAAATGTGAATCTGTGTAGTGTTTGGGGATATGTAAGATTTCACACGTGAAGAAGACATTGGCACTGGTTGCTTGTCGCAGAAAGGTGGAGGCTGGAGTAGGCATTGTGTCTGAGCTGCCTTCTTACACAGCCACCAGCGGACATTCATCCCGCATCGTTGGGATGACGAGAAGCTGCCAGCACTTCTGAGCTTGCCATACTTTGTTGGCTGCCAGAGCTACTCAAACCGTGATGACACCCCACTAGAAATTCTTAGCTGAACTACCAAACTTTTAATTGGTTGGCACTACCAATATTCAGCCTGGCTGCCATATTTTAATGGGTCTGTGTTCCTACATTTCAGCATGGCTGTCATACTCAGGACAGAACCTGCGCTTCTGAGGTTTGCCGCTTCTGTAATGAATACAGTCTTTCTCCACTGGGTTGTTGTACATGAAATACAGTGCCAATACTCCAATCAGGGCCTTGCACTTTAGTTTGACCAGTACCACCGCCTGTACTGTTGACCGATCTGCTTTGGATTGTGCCAGCACTTCACAGGTTTAGTGTAGGAGGGCACTAACGCCTTCATGATGTGGCTGCTATTATTCTGATAGCATAAGTTGGCAGTCATGGGAAGCCTCGGCAGACATCCCAAGCAGTGAGTGGGCCTGAAGGCTTCAGTAACATCTTATAGTTCTGAGCAGGTATGATGCTGCTGGGAAGCGTGGTTTGTTTTCAATGCTGTAGAGTAAGAGGGATGCCTGACCATTAATCCTGCCAATCTGGCTCTTTTTATGACTTGTCTGATGACTGGCAAGTAACCAAAACTGTTTCAGGCTGTGCCACTTTTCGGTGGCAAGGACGCTCCATTGACTCTCCTAGTATCAGGAAAGGGCAGTCTTTTCAGACCCCGTAGACCTGAATCAGTCATCCACAATTCCGGTACGCCATCCATGTCTCTTGACTTCACTCTTGAAGCTGCCGAGAGTCCAGCGTCCATCCATGCCTGTCACACTTGTTTCTTCCGAGTCTATCTGAATGAATGACTTTCTCCCATTTGCCTAACTGCTGCTCAGTCACTTAACCTTTTGAGCAGATTCAGCTCGCCCTTTAATAATCAGAGTGGCACTACACTGCTTTTTCATTTTCCTTCAAATCATGGAGAATTACAAAAGCAGCCCGTGTGTTTCCCCAAAAGTTGGTCTCGTTTTCATCAGCTAAGATTAAGCTTGGAACACTTTTGCATTCTTGGAGCCTCTGCTCATCGAACAAGGCACTCACAGAGATGCAAAGGGCAACGGGTTCAGATATCACAGGCTATGTTTTACAGCTGAAAATGTGGAATATTTTAATCATGGTGTGTTATCATGTGTAGAGCTGTTTTCATGGTTTGAACGCCCCCTGCTTTTACACAAAAGTCTGTGGTTTATGGGAGGTTTTAGTATATACGTTCTAAACATTACTGTATGTTGTTTATGCCTACAATGCATACATAAAGGATTGATGATGAGTAATCATGCTATGCTGAGGCTTTCTTGAGACGTGATATCTAGCCATATGGCTTACAGCAAAGTGGTTTGTAGAAGTTTTCAGATCCATGAGAAGGCCTTAGAGGACCTAATGCGTTTATTATATCACACATGCATAGACAGGATTGAGTTTCCATTGGTTGACATCTCTTCTAATTCACAGGAATTATATTGTCGCTGAGCCTGCCATTTTCATGGCAGAAGGCTTCCCAAGCGACCTGTTGTCAGTTATTAGTTACCTTAGACGGGCCTTTGCCCTTACAATTATTTTCTTGGAAACTCCGCATTCTAGCACATTTCGGTTGACCCCACTAGTATTTTGCTTAAAACTGAGTGACTTTCCGCATGCCATTGCCTGCGTTGTAAACATCTTCATGCACTTCACAAAGAACGTCTAGGGAATAATTCCATGCGTGTCTGTTAGAAGGGATTTAAATAGGCTTTACAAATATTTCCCTGACACCTGAATACTTCTTTACATGGTCCGTATACTACATCTGAGTGTACCACTCAGTTATTTTTGCCGCTTTTCTCCCTCTGTTCTTGCAAAGTTCACCCGGATAGATCTTACATTTTTTTGTGAACTGAGCAATTCCACACATTCTTGATAAAGTACATCAGGTGAACCATACTATTATTTTCTTGGGATATGGGCAACTTATATTTTGTATTCCACATTTGGTTGAACAATATAAAAGTTCACAGAACCCACCACACTTTAACTGCATTTGGGAGCTTCTGTATTTCATCTCAGTCCGCTAAATAACGAGTCATTAAGACTTATAAGTTCACAGTGACCAGTGTTTTCACCCTCATGTGCACCCCTTTAACTTTAACAACTCATCATTTTTTCTTAGAACCCACCTTTGCAAAGTGGGTCAAAGGACAATGACCTAGCAATTTTCTAAATTGTGAAGGACCTAAGTCCACTCTGGAATCACATAAATGATTTTCTTATGTGACATAACAATTTAAGACCGCTTAAAAAAAGTAATGGACTAATGAGTTGAAATACACTGCCCACAGTGGGTTGCAACATGTTGGTCTTTGTGAAACAAAAATCTAAATCTTTTGCATAACATATCGACATGATGCCCTCCCTGACTAGAAGACACTGGTATCGAGCTTATTAGTTTAATTTAGTATTGATAGTAAATAATGGTTATGTAATCTTTCTGGTTCTGTTTGCATATCTTAAAGGGAGAAAACATAAACACCCAACACAACCCAGATCAGCCGACTATCAGCCGACATGGCTATCACAAGGCTCACAAACATGCAGACTACTAAGAAACAACTCACACACATTTCCAACAGAACACTTTGGACAGAATATTGTTGATGTACCCAGTGTATCCCAGGTATGCCATACAGACAATTCTTGTGTGGCTCAAACCAACAGTAACACACAACCCACACACAAACCACTAACAGAGCATGTTAGACAAAGCATGTCATCCACATCCAACAAAACATAAGTATGCAATGCAGTCGGCTATCACAACGCCCACACTTCTTGCTGTGATACACTGCACAGTAATTTCCATCAGAACACATAAGACAGAATTGCTACTATACATTCAATACAACCAGATGCACATCGTAGTTTGGCATCACTGAAACGCCACACATATTTTAATCTGCCAGGCAGTGGCCACTTATTTTGACCTGGAAACTACAATAGCCTTTGGCAAAGTCTCCGGCCTTAGTCCATACACTACAAAATCCTATTTCTATAGCTGAATGACTAGCCATGTGACCAAAAATAGAACCAGGCATGTTATTCCTAATACATTACCTCAAACGGAGTCAGATTTGGAGCCGCATTAGTAACGTTAAAACCATTTAAAAAATACCTGAAAGTGCTTCAAGGCCACACTGGTAGCAGAATATTCACAATAAAAATTGCCAATTACATTGCAAAACATAAGATGTCATTATGGCAAATAAATCCGGTATGACGCAATTCTGAAACCATTGCTGTCAGTGCAGTAACTGGAAATGTGCATATTTGTTACATGTGTAAGGCAATTACATGTACATTTTTACTTCAGTATATAGTGCAACTAATCAGTATTTTGTTTCACCCTTTGGGCTTGTGGTTATGGCTGAATCTTTTGGTTAGATTTTATACCTGTAAAACCCACGCAGGGTACCCCATGTACTGCGCTCTGTTGCTAGCCAGCAGGTTTGCGCTTTAGAAGTACCACAACATAGATACATACCTACAAAGAGACACAATATTTGCTGGATTACTTAGCTTTTGTATATTTGCAGGAATCGTCAGCTGGAAGACATATCTGTTGTTGCAGCACAGTTCCACGAATCATTGGAACCGCTAGTGGACTGGCTTTCTACCACAGAAAAAAGACTTGCCAACTCTGAGCCTATTGGAACCCAGGCCTCCAAACTGAAGCAGCAGATCTCTCAGCAGAAAGTAAGGAAGGACAGCACTTTAAACCAACACATCTGTATATGTTAAATAATCATATTTATGTTAAATGTCAGAATGTTTTATTAAGGATTAACGTTGTAAAATGTGTTTAAACATGAATGGTGCGTCCTACCCACAACATAAATGTTTTTGTTTTTAGATTGCTTCTTTAATTGCTTTGCACAGGTTAATTATATACTGTGTAAAACTGTTTGCACGCAGTTCTTATAACTGCTTTTTAGTCTGTTTTTGATACACCACAACGGTACTAAAAAGCAGCTGCATAATTTGCATAAAAATAATTATTTAAAAGTTGGAATATTAAGCAGAAGTTCAAATGTTTTGATGTGGAGTTCGTAAGTCATTATACTGTGGCATAGAAATTGTAATTTTCATGCCAAAGAGTAACATTTTATTGATTTAACAAAGAAAAACATTACTTTTGCAATTCAACTTTGTGCGATTTAAAATAGAAAAAATCATAGCTTCGAAGTCTGACTTATTTGTTGTAAAATCCATAACACTGTTGCACTTCTGCTTCACAATTACGATTCGTAGGGCGACATATGGCTGTTTTAAAAATACAAAATTAAACTAAAAAGCAGCTTCAATGTTGTTTTGGCGTGCGAAATATGTCATGTGTTCTTACTGCCCACCTTTGTAAAGTATATTAAGTGAACAGTGGTTCTGCCACCTAGCATGCTTTCAGAGAGCGAAAAAACATTTTATGTAATATCCCTCTATTAAGATGAGATTTTCATTTAATAATAAACATAAGAGCAACTCATAACTGAAGAAACTCTACCATAAACTACTCATACAATTCTGAAAATGTTAAGGATTTTTATGACAAAATCATAAAAAGTAAGCAAAGCAACAGGACATATGTATACACACAGATATATAGAGTGTACAACTACACTTATTAACGAATATGAGATGTGAATTGAAAACAAGCAATGTGTTTACAAATATATCACAACACAGTTAAGACATAATCAATACATATATATCAAAACAATGCATTTAGACACAGCGTGAGATACATGAAAAGTGTGATTCAACACAACCAGGAATTGATCCTCTTATTCACTATTGGTCTAGTTGGTCAATAACACTTGTAAGTATGCGTCGACGTTTCGACCCCTGGAATTGGTATCTCACGCTATGTCTATATGTATCGTTTTGATATATATGTATTGGTTATGTCTTAACTGTGTTGTGATATGTATGTAAACACATTGTTTGTTTTCACTTCACATCTCATATTCGTTAATAAGTGTAGTTGCACACTATATATCTGTGTGTATACAAATGTCTTGTCACTTTGCTTCTTTTTTATGATTTTGTCATAAAAATCCTAAACATATTCAAAATTGTATGAGTAGTTTATGGTAGAGATCCATTAGTTTTGAGTTGCTCTTATGTTTATCATTAAATAAAAATCCCATCTTAATAAAGGGATATTACATACAATGTTTTTTCGCTCTCTTAAATCATGCTAGGTGGCAGAACCACTGTTCACTAAATGTATTAATCCCCAGGTTCTGCCCTTAACTGGGTCACCCCATTTTTGTTAGTGATTCACCTTTGTAAAGTGGCACAAAAGGGGTGGAAGAACCATTTACTGCTGGGCTCAAACCATAGTGCAATATGTAATTGTTGATTGATGTGATGCAGCTATGCGCCCTCGAGACCATGACCTTGACCATGAAAATTTCTCAGATTAGCTCCAAAACAATTAATGGTTGAGTTTAGAGATGAGTGATATTTGTTTCTATTATTATTATTTTTATGATTATTATTATTATTTTTATTATTATTATCATCTTTTTATTTAACCTTCGTACATTCTTTTAAGTTTTGTTTGTCCATCTTTTTTTCCTACCATTTCTTATTGTTTTTAAATCCTTGCCCAGGCTTTGGAAGATGACATCATGACTCGCAATAAAATCTTGAATCAGTTTATTAGTGTGGGCCAGTCGCTAAAGACTATGAGTTCCAGGGAAGATAAGGACATGGTTCAGGACATATTAGATTCCTGCCAAGCCCGCTACATTGATGTTCAAGAGATAAGTAGCAGGAGGTGTGACCTGCTGCAGCAGGCACATTGCAATGCCCAGATATTTGGGGATGATGAAGTTGAACTGATGAACTGGCTCAACGAAGCACATGACAAACTGAGCAAGCTGTCTGTCCAAGATTACAGCACCGATGTGCTTGTGAAACAACATGCTGAACTGCTGGTATTTTATTTTTATTTTTTGTTGTTTCATTTATTTACTCTTAACTCATGCTCACTTCTTTTTTCCACTAATCAATTTCATATATTGCTTGATTTTTTTAAAAACGCATGCTTCAAATTTACCTCTTATCTTAAATGATTAACACAGGGATTATTTATTAATATACTGTCTCTTTCCAGCTTCTCCAAGAAGATATTGCACTCAGAAAACAAAATGTAGATCAAGCTATACACAATGGTTTAGAACTTCTCAAACAAACTACTGGTAAGAGTATTTTTAATCAAATGATTAGTAGTATTTTAAAACAGTAAAATAGTGGCATACTATTTTTAAAGTACAAGGGGTTGGTTTACTAAATAGTCCCAAATCTGCCACAATGCACTTGTCCTATAATAATGAACACAGCATGCACACTCTATGGCTAGTGGACTGACGGGAGAGCTATGCATAGCATCCTTGTCCATCCAGCACATTATATTTTATAGAAAATAAATGGGTTTCCTTTCTTCTGGCTAATCTGCTCTGTCTGGAGCATGGGTAGAAGTAATCCAGGGAAAGCAAATATGCACTGGCCTCTGTATTAATTTTCCTCATATTAAGGGGGGAAATAATAGAACATTGCTGCAGAGCTTATGTATTTCATGAATGTTGTGTTGCATGCCATTAAGGGTCAGGTTGGACTTGATATATTTTGCTGATATCTGCAAAACGTGTCCAAGCGAATCATCTGGGTTAGACAATAAGAGTAGGGCACCTTCAGTGTGAGATTATTCTTTATATTCTTGATAATGGTATTTATTACCATCAACTTGTCTATCATTTATTAACCCCTTTGAGGCTATTGACGAGCTGGGCTCGTCATCGCGCTTACCTGTCCTGCGCGGATGACAAGGCCAGCTCGTCACGTAACGCGGTAATTTCGAATCTGCCGCGCACAGCGGGAAAAGCCGCCGCAGCGATGCGGTTAAGGAAGGCAGAAATGGTTCACAGAGCAGGTTAAAAATTAGTTAACGTTTTTGGATGAATTGACAAAGAGGTACTGCAGTTGAGTGCACTCATATGTGTCTTTAGAATTAAATTTGATGTTCCTTGAAATGGCTCTCCTGGATTATGATGAAAACCTTATTTGTACTTTTGATATTGTAAAAAACTCCTATAATTGGCTACCAATGGATGAAATTGATCCAATAGCTTTTTGAAAATAAGCGTGGTGGTAGAAACTGCACTGAAAATGTACGCTTTGTAATCCATAGGTTCATATACTAGGCGCTCAGATATCACTGTGGGTGGAAGATTGAGTGCTCTAGTAATGAGAATCGATGGGATCTGAAGGTGGGAGGTCATTTAAAGGAATACTATTTTCATTGTAACTAAGAAAAGTGTAGCTCTTAAGTTTATTATTTTAATGTAAGCAGAGTCAGTCATGCAGTTGATGGCAAAACTCAATACTTAATGCAGTTAACACAACAATATGTATTTACACTAAATATGAGAGACACAATTCTCAAACTGTTCTTGAAGTAGATGGGTTGTGGTTGATAATGTGTCACATTAAATATGTGGTATTGTTTTTTGTTTATAATAATGTTGATATTGTTGCCAACATACACATTTGTGTTTTTAGGTGATGAAGTTGTTGTAATCCAAGAAAAACTAGATGGCATTAAAGCAAGATATTCAGAAATAGCAAAAATGAGTTGTGATGTGTCAAAAAATTTGGAGCAAGCCTTACAACTAGCAGGTCAGCTCCAAGCAACTCACGAGGAACTTTGCTGGTGGCTCGATGAAGTGGAGATTGAGTTGCTATCCTATGAAACGCAGGCTCCCAAAGCAGAAGAACTCGGACAAGTGCAACAAAGACAAAAAGTATGTTTATTTTTTTACCATTTAATTTACATTTATTTATATATAACGTTTTATATAGTGCGACATTCCCTTTGATTTAATCTTCGGCATTGGAGAATGTTGCCTGAAACATATTAGCTGGTTGACTAGGCTGATTCGATAAACACAGTGCAAATCTAAATCTTTGCAACAAAAGTAGTGTGTTGGCAGCAGATCCGTTTTTAAAGTTTCTGGTTCCCAGGCGACTCATGCACAGTCACAATATATGTTCAGAGTATTGTGGTGCACTTTAAGATTGAGGATGGAGTGTATCATTAGCATGGCAGAAACAGTTGGTTCCTGTTGCTCCAGTTTAACCATATTAAGCCCATCCAGGGGAAATTCTGCATGCTATTGAAAGCATAATGCATTTTGGGATTTGTGTTGCTATAGTGCTAAGTCGTGAAATATGATTGTGCCTTGTTTCAAGCACAAAACCAGGGATCTGCATTTTAAGAAAGAGCTACCAGAAGAGAACCATACCAGGTGCTTTGTGTCTCAAGTCCTGTGTTTTTCATTTCCAAAAGATGTTTTTTGTGCTTGCATTTGTCCTTTGAAAGTCATATCTTGCAAATATGAGCAAATAGTAAATGAACGACGTCCACTTATGCCTTTTTTTTAGTATGTTATTTTATATTATCAGCATTTGTATGCATGCAACTAGTTATAACATCATGTCATTGATTGTTTTTGATTGACCTTTTATCGATACTGCTGTACGTTTAGGTTTAGAGTTTTGGTGGTGGAGTCTCCATTTGGCAGGAGGTTTCTTTGCCAAACTAGATGTCTCTAGCATGTGAGGAAATACTTTGGTCGTGAACAATGTGGCAGAAATTCCACCATTACTGTATATGTGGAATGCCGTTCATTTGTGGCCAGGAAAAGTACCCAAACATCTTTAGTCTCCTTCACAACTTCAAAGCATGACAGTAACACTGCTCTTACTTATAATGAGAGTCTGCCACAATTTGGTTGATAGTCCTTCAGTTTCTTAACCCTGCCAAACATGGCATCCTAGATTTGCTCAGCCACCTTTCTTGCAGGTTTAGTTCTACACCATGGCGCATCTGTCAGCACAGATGGAGGTGTCTTTTCTGGCAGGATATTCACTGTGGACCAAACTCCTGGAGGGTAGTTCATCTGCTGGAGAATCAGTAATTTTTGGATAGATCCTCTGTAGCCACTCTCTCTGAATCAGACCTTTAGTTGGTAGACATATGCATTATCACCCCCTCCTTCCTGTGCCTCCATCACCAGCAGAGTTTGGTGCAGAAGACACTTCAATCAAGCATCTCTTCAATGTTAATCTATTTTTTTCTTACATTATACAACAGAGAAAGGAAGGTGCCAGGCCGCTGCCTTATTAAAGTCAATTTAGGCAGCCAATTGAAAGTGTCACTACAAGTAGGTGTTATACAGCAGCAAGTAGACTTGTAGCAGGGTCCAGTTGAGATCGGTTGGAACTGGCCAACCGAGCAGTTGCAGGAAAGGCATCTGGCATGCGGTGTCCCTGTAGCTCAGTAGACCCTTGGAGTCACTTCTGAGGTCTGGGTCAATGGAAAGCAGGTTCAGTCTTCCTTCATGTTTTTCAGACAGAAATTTATTCCGACTTTTGATTCTGTACAGGTCCCTGAGTGTTCTGGGAGAGGTGTGTGGGATCCACCTTCATGCTGAGTACCAGCTTGTGGGCGAAGGGTAAGCCTTTATCCATGCCCTAAACCCTTTCTGGTCTATTCCTCATCTCCCACTGGGCCATCCTGACTGAGTAGACAAAAGGGAGGCTGATCTACGTTTGAGCTTCATCTGCCAGTGATAAGGTGGGCATCCTTTGAAGCTCAGAGAGGGTCTGAGCACAGTGCATCCTGATTAGCGAAGAAACCACCTCTCTGCACTCAAGCCTTTTGTTCACTTTCTGGGAGCAATCCTCATCTCACCTCAGGGGAGTCATTCAACAGTGTGGTGACACTAGCAGAAAGGCACATTTGGCAGTAAAATGACAACTTTCGAGAAGTGTCATTTTCAAAATAGTAATATAAAATCCACTTTTACCATTAAGATGTATTTTGAACTGCAATTACCAGTCCTTGAATTGTCTTTCTAGCTACCCCCAAACTGAAATCAAGCCTTATACATTGTTATAATGTAATCCAGTGTTTCCTATGACGTGGGACAGCCTTGCTACAGTGAAAAAAGATTATAGGGGTTTCCCACTGCCAGTACAATATTAAATATACATGGCCTAATTTTTTAATAACATGCATCCTGCCCAATAGGCATATAGACCTAACTTATAAATACTAAAAAGAAAGGTTTATGCCTGGCAAAAGGTTTATTTGGCCAGGTGCAATTGGCAGTTTAAACAGCACACACAGGCAGCAAGGGCAGGTCTGGAGACATGCTTTGCATTGTCATCTCAGAGGTGGCACGATAGGCGCTGCACTCGCTTAGTGACATTTAACTTACAGGCCCTGGTTACTAATAAGAAAATTGTGTGCCCTCTAGGTGTATGCAAAATTTATCACGTTTTAAAGGGTGCACCCGGGTATTTTAGACTGGTTAGCAGAAGCCATGTGTGCAGAGTCCTATGCCCAACAAAAATGGGTACAGTTAAAGAAAGTAAAAATCATTTGGGGGAATACCAATCGAAGATGGTAATTTCCAACAGCATGCAAGTTCATCAATGTATCCATAACTTCCATATACACTAGACTCCATCCTCAACACGTGTGTTTTGTGGAAATCTCAATTTTGTCTTTGTGAACGTCTGAATTGCTTCTTGAGGGAGGGGGATGCCTTACAAGTTTCCAAATCTAAAAAAGCATAAAGAAGTTTGGGGCATTTTCCAGTTTTTACTGTAGCTAGGTAATACATTATTTTATTTTCATGTACAGTTTTGTGAATTGAAACACCGTGCATGTTTTTTATGCTAATATTTTTCACATCTCTGTCCACTTGAACAAACCTCTTTGTCAAATAGTATTGTAAGGAATATTTAGCATTTAAGTTTGCAGTCTTTAGCAATGTAAGTAACCCTTCACGCTCATGTGATTTTGTGCAATGAATCATTCACTCAATGACACATTTTAGAAGGAACCAATTGCTCAGTTTTGGTAATATCTATATGTTACCTAATAATAGAACATCGCCTTTTTGAGCAGAAGTGAGACACAGAAATAGCCTATTCCTTGTTTGGCATTGCACATTTTTTGTCAGAGTAACAGACTGGGGAAAGAGCTCACACATTATTAGCTTGACATTGTGATAGTCTGCAGCTTGCTATCCAAGCTTATCTTTCTCTTGACATACATCTCACGGACAGGACTTTTGATTTTCCTGCCTGCCCTAATGGAGCAAAATATACCAAGCGTGTCTTTGGTATGAGTCCAGCTGTCTCCCTGAGCAGCGTATAATGATAGTCGTAGAAACACATTTACAAAGCTTAGATTACAGTTTTCATTCTCAATGCTTTCCTAACATGCTTTATGAATGGGTTCCACATTTTGTATTGCCAGCCCTTAAACAGAGATTATGATATCCCCTCTAGAATAATGACAGGCAGAGTCCATCTCAGTTGGATTTCAACCTTCGACCCACAGAATTGCAGGTCACAGTGAACCTATTAGCTGAGCAATATTGAAAACCTTATTTTAAATCTCTGTGAAACGTTTTTTGTTTTTATAGAAATACAATGGATATTTCTTTCTTTGGTGTTTCTGTTATTGTGCTTTTAAAAATAACTGCGGTTTCTGTCAGGGCCGGACTGGGAACGAAAGCCGGCCCTGGCAAAGTGCTCGGCCGACCCTCCCCCCAGTGGGGGGGGGGGGGGGGGGGGGTGTTGGGGGTGCAACCGAGCTCTTTGCCGGCGCCGGTTTTCGGCCGATTTTGTTATAGGGCCGATTTTGCAGATATGCTGCAAAAACGGTCCTGTAAAAAAAACGTCCCCCAGGGGCCCAAAACCGGCCCCCACCTTTGCGGCGCACCGGGGCATTTACCGGTGCCCGCACCGGCCAGTCCGGCCCTGGTTTCTGTTCCTTCAATTTTTAAGACACCATTCATTGCTAGTATCTCTGAAGCTTCGATGAAGCCCTATTGTTCAGGAGAGGTTCCATGGTTAAGTTTGTGGTGTACATATTTTGGAACTCAGACCCCTCACACATTACTATTACTAAGAGGCCCCCACTGCCCAGGCTCTATTGCTAGAGGTAGTTGGAGCAGATGTCCCGATCCCTACATTGCTGCTAGGCTTAGGGTATAGTTACCGGAGCGGTGGCCAGCCACCACTGAGCTGTTTCATGCGGAGACCTGGCTGGAGGTTGAGCTTTTTTGCACTGGGTTTATTAACAGTGGGGCTGGAGGCTAACAACGCTACATCTCCGACGTCCTCAGCAAAACCATACCCATAAAACAGGCAACACAAAGGAGACAACAGAAATACAAATACAACATCTGTGCGGAGACCAAAATAAGCAACAGCTTGTAAAAACTAGCCTCACGAGCCTCTTGGGAGCACATTATTTTGTCCGTAGTCTGTTTGTTCCCCTTGTGGCTTAGAAGCAGACTTGGGACCTCAACACCACATATGGGCACTAAAAAATGCTGGGAGCATTTTAATGTCTATCAACCGTTTTCAAAACATCAACCAGTGACGTGAGAATACTAGTGATTTACAGCTGTGAACTGTTACAGCGGAGGACAAATCTATAGAGGTTATCTACAATCATGGAATTCACCTCTATAATTTGTAGCTGCGATTTAAAATTTAAATGACAGCACGCACAAGAGGTTAGTTCTCAACGTGTTTCAAGGGTTGAATCTGGACAATAAAATGCAGAACATGAATCTTTTTCTTCAGAAAAATCCTACTGGCGTGCGACAAAACCATAACAGGCAAACACTTACAGAGCAAATTCTTTTGGCTTTTATACAGTAGTGTACACTTTTTGAAACATCACTGTGACTCACAGAATGGAATCAGCATTCAAGAGCAGAAGGACTGTAAACACAGTGTGCTTGCCTGTCCAGAGGCCCTGTAGTGTAATATCAATAAAAGAAATACGATAGACTGTTGAAATGCAAGCAAGTGTTTTGTTTCCTTTTGTTCTAAAATCTTGGTGAAAAGTCTTTTTTTTTTTTAAATCTTTTTAGGATCTCCATCAAGAGGCCAAGAGCAAAAAAGATATGTTGGACTCAGTTAACGCTGTCAGCAGCGCCCTGCTAGAGCTGGTACCCTGGCGTGCCAGGGAAGGACTGGACAAGATGGTGACTGAAGACAATGAGCGCTACAGACTAGTGAGCGACACCCTCACACAGAAGGTGCAGGAGATAGATGCAGCCATGCTGAAGTCACAGCAGGTATGGATTCCAGCGCAACGCATCTTCCGAGCAATAAGACATGTCACGCCAGTGTTTGCACCTAACAAAACGTTCTCACTCACTCACGTATCCATTCATTTGTTATGCTTCAACAACAAAAGAATTGATGTGTGCCAGCCAGACAGCTGAAAGCTGAGCCAAGACTAATCTGTACATTGTTGAAGCCATCTGCTGCCTTGTTTAGTGCTCTGATCCCAGCCGCCATAGTCCTTGCTGAGATGTGTCTAGTGTCCCATGCACGCACCAGTAGACATTGTTTATAAACCAGGGCGTGCGTGCAGCCTGCTTCTGTATGCTACGTCTCGACAACTCCCATACCTAACAAATACCTATCCTATATCACTGTGTTTTTCTACAGTATGTGAAGATTCATTCAGTTGTGGTACATTGAAACGTGATTTTTATTTTTTTGACATGCGTTACGAGTTGAATTAGTGGCATTTCTCTTATTTCTTTTCACGTGTGAATACTTACAAAGAACTCTGGGAAGTTTGTATTTTTCCTTTCATAAATAATACCTATACTGATAATTCTTATAGTCCCAAATTGAATATTTTATCTGAAATTTTAAAGGTATTTTATTTCTCGATTCCACTCTAAAACAAAAAATTGAAAGATGGTTTGCTCAGTTGTGGCAATAAATTAAGTCTCAAAACAGAGAGGGGCAGATAAGGTCCATCAAAGGACTTTCCATGTATGTAGCTGAAGCTCCACTCGTGTTTTCATGTCTGTTACAAAGCTGCTTGCTCTTTGTACACAGCACTTCATGTGTGCATCTCTGGTGGAGACCACTGATACTGAGGTTGCGATTCACCAAGCTATTATCACAAGTTGGCCTTGATAGGCAAATTGCTTCCAATTCAATTTTGAATTTACAAAATGTGATTTTACACTTGCAATATGATTTACTTATGCATAACATTACACTAGCAAATTTGCTCACATGTGCTTGGTTTGAGCAAGTAAGTGTGGGCATGCCGTGGAAAGTAAGTGAACAAACACAAATCTTTGCATTGCACATTTCCAACACGGACACAGTTTGAGATTTGCTTCTGTCAAGAACAGTAACAACTCTGCATTAAGGGTGGGAATGCAGCATTACTTGGTTGTGTTGTAGAGGAAGGAAGGGGGTTCCTAACAGGAGAAAAAGTTTTCCCCATTGAGAAATAACAGAAGTTTTGAAGTACAATTACACTTTATTATATTTACATTTATTAACTTATGCAACTTGTGCATGTAGATATTTATAAATGCTAACAAATGGAGTTAACAGAAAAATTCACACAACTACTGCTCAACATCTCTGAGTGTCTGTGATTTCCAATATGATTTCTGCAATTCCTTTTGAATTACTAGTAACTGGAAATGTACTCAAATGCTTTGATCCTGAGTTGGTGATTAGTTCTGACCCCTGTTTGAATCTAGTATTTACCTCACCCAGTAATTACCAGATGCATTAAATGCCTCACTCTTTGATAAGTGTCAGCGGGTCAAACCTGTTGGAATTTAACAGGAGAAAACAATATACTATTTGCTCTGACTTGCAGAATTTGGTGTTGTAAGCTCCAAAATCTGCATGTTATTCCCCAGCAATTCGAAATAGGAAGGTCGGACTGGGAAAGTGAGCAGTCGGGCATTGGGCGAAGGGTCGGTGCCTCGGAGTCACCTGTGGACCTTTGTAAAGTGGCCCACTTGTCCCTACTGTTTCCCTTAGTCTCCGATACACCACTGTAATCTGTCACTAGCTCCATGGGCACTCATCTACCATGCTGTCAAACTGAAGCTGGAGGCTAGGAGTTGCTCTGGCCCTTGGAGTTTTCTTACATCAGTCCCCTGCCTCTTGATGCAGGCCTGGCCCTGAAGCCTTATTATGCCCTGACGGGCCATCACTTTCAGGCCATGGTGGGTATAGGGAGGGTGGGATTATACACGGGCCTCACAAGGCGACCAGGTGAGTTTGTGGCCATTGAGCCATTCTCACCTAAGCTCCCCTGGAGCAGAGCAGTGTGCTATTCTTGACACCTTCCCTGCCAGGTCATCGCCCTGAGGCTACAGTGGGCAGGGGAGGGGGTGAGTAAGAGAAGGGGCTTTGCTAGGGTCCAGGTGTTGTCACCCTGGTCAGTGTCTTTTGGGCTTGGTGGAGGTGGGGTTGTTTCCATACACCTCGCTGTGAGCCCACCTTTCCTAGAGAAAAGAAGCATTTGCAATGTAAAAGGTCTCGCATTTATAAGAGTTTGAACTATTGGCATTGTAAATGACAATGCATTTTATTTATGTGTTGTTTTTAAAACAGATAAATAAAGGGCATTGTCATTTACAATGCCAATAGCTTAAACTTTCACAAAAACGCAACCTATTGCATTGCAAATGCGTTTGTTGCCCGTGCTATAAAGATAATTAAAAAAAGCGTGTCCTGCTTGCAACAGCAGGAAGGACAAAACTATTTGAGAAAATAGTGCTCTGAAGCTGTAATTAAAGCCTACAGAGTAACAACACACGTAAGAAGGAGTGTCGCCATGGGAGGTTACACAATGAGACAAGGCGGTACAAAGGAGGGACTAATAAGCCAATTGACCAATGAACAGCCACAGTTTACAGTGTACAATGACACAAGCCAATGAAAAATATGGGTTTAGAGTGGGCAGAGCATGCACAGAAAAATTACCATTTTTATTAAAGATACTCTGGCCGCCATGGAGAGAGGCATCGCGACCCATCTGGTAACCTTATCCATGACAAGGTTAAGTGTGCGTCCGTAGTTGGAGCACATCAGTTCCTCACGGCATCGAGAGACCAACTCAACATCCTGTGATTCTGTGCAAATCACTTAACCTCCCTATCGAAAATTAAAATTAATTTGATCTTCTGTAATGTAACTGGTGCTCATGTAAATTGCGCCAGTGCCTTTTGAATCAAGTTCATACTGTATAAAACTCCCTAAAAAATAATAACGATCCAGGAATGTGGGCCACTTTTTTCTGGAGTGTCTGGGCCTAATTGGGATTTGAATTGGACCATAGAAATAGATGCTATTTATCACACCCAGTAAATTGCGAGCCCAAGGGTATTAGATTTTATCACATGCGAAAAATAGCACTAGTTCCTCTAATCGGAATAAGGGCAAATTGCAATACAGAACCAATAGGAGAAAAATTACGTTCAACATTGTATGAATTGGCCCAATGTGCTGAGAAAACTTTCTATATAGTTGAATAGCACAAGCGTGCTTCTTTGTAATTAGAGTCACAATCTTAGCTCAGTTCACCCAATATGCTTGATGGTGCATTCAATATTCTGACTAAACAACATTGTGAACTTAGTGGAAGAGATGTAGGCAATTTAATGGACATTTTACATTATCCCTCTCACTGAGGACATTTTTGTTTTGGGTTAAAATTGCTCAGTGTTATTACCACTGGCATTTCTATTTTGAAACGCATTCAAAAAAGGTAAACTAAAAAAATCACTTCTTTGTGACTGGTTCGAATTTAAAAGTCTTTGTGACTTTTGGTTGCAGGGATACCTCTCACTACCGTAGAATGGTTCAGCTCAGTTCTAAGCACTAATTGTTAGAACTGAGTGAAGCAAAATAGTTATTGTTGTGACTTTTGTACAGCTTATGTAAGATTTCTGTTGGTTTTGTGCCACCTTGCCATCCAGCTATTAAATCTGAAACTGTTTTTAGGTAAACAACAATGACAACGGAATACTATCAGCATTAGCGTTAGGATTGTCCAAGGCAGGCTGACCTGTGCTTCAATGGAAGTGCCATCCATGGCTGTGCACAGGGCCCAGACAAGGTGTTGAGTGCATTGGGATGGTCATCCTTTAGTTAAAGGAAAAACAATGCAGAAACGGCATAGCCGAACACACTCTACTCACTGTTGTGAGAAGGCTCAGCTGTAGGACAGGGAGTTCAATGTAAATAGAACAAGCATTGTCAAAGCTAGCACGTCTTGCTATTATTAATGAAGCAATGACATTAAAAGTATTGTAGGTATGCTAGGTATGTAAGTATTGTAGTTAGCGTAAGAATGTGTGGTAGGTATGGTATGCTATGTACAGTTGGCACATATATTGTAGGTAAGTAGATGTGGTTGGTAAGGTGTGGGAAGTAAATAGGTATAGTATTTGGTATGTACAGTAGGCAGGTATGTTAGGTTAGGTATGGGAAGTAGGTTAGCTATAATAGGTTGGTTATGGTAGTAGGTTAAAATGAATCAGTAAATATGGGTGATAAGTAGGTATGCATGGTATTTATGTCGGATATGGTAGTCAGGGAAATAGGTATAGCCAGTATGATATGATAGATATAATATGTCTGGTAAGTAAGAAGGTATGGTACATAGGTTTGTTAGATAAGATAGGTTAATATAATAGGTTAAATGTATTAGCTTAGGCATGGTAGTAGGATAGGTGTGAGAGATTAGGTACAGTAGGTAGCTCTGAAAAGTTAGGTATGGTTAGAGAAAGGAGTCCAAGTGCGGTAGCTTGGTATGTATGGTAGATTAAGTATGGTTTGTAGGTTAGGTATGATAGGTTAGGTATGGAAGGTGTGGTGCATTAGTAATGGTAGGTAAAATAGGTTAAGTGCCGAAGGAATGGTAGGTAAGTGTGGTAAATAAGTAGGTTTGTATGGTAGTAATGACAGGTACATAGATATGATAGGTTAATAGATATGGTACACATGTTTGCTAGGTATAAAAGGTTAGGTGTGTTAGGATCCGTATGGTAGGTTTGTTAGGTATGATAAGTTTGCTAGAATATGTATGACGGGTTTGCATAGTAAGTTAAGTTTGGTAGGTGAGGCATGGTAGGTTAGGTTTGAAATAAAATCTCAACATTTTTGTCTGATATTTAAAAGTTTCCACTATGAAAGAATTTTGATTGTAAATCCTAGCATTGTTATTGAGAAGCACAGATGTACTGCTATACGTTTGACAAAAGAGCTGTATCCTTTTTGTATCTTCTTGAAAGGCTATTTTTGTTCAAAGCTTTATTTTGTGAACAAAGAGGACAATCAGTCCAACAACATGTTATCAGGACAGGACGGTAAAACAAATAAATATTTAAGGCTGACAGTTAAATAGTATTTTTCCCTTATCATATGGAAGGCTTAGGCCTCCAAACAGCAAGACATAAAGCCATAAATCACCAAGTAAAAAGGTGCTGTTCCATCAAAGTAAATACATCAAACACCAAGTGGACTTAGTTTCAACCTTTACATAAAACTGCAGAAATAGTTTAAAAAGGGTTATTTGATGCAACCACCCTCAAAATGCCATGGTATTGATGAACAGCCCTTCCAAGCAATAGTGAACCATGAAAAACACGTGAAACATCATGACTGAAGAGGGCTGACTCAAATTTCACTCTTTGTATATATGTCTTTCTATCTCTTTTTCATGTATTGATGACAAGAGGTCTCAACACAGACAGTTAAAGTTGTTCGTAGAGGATCTAAAAAGCCAGTGCTTTATGTACAACACCAGGTCTTAAACATCCTCTTGCCTGAAGAGAGATAATCATATTTGGGGCTGTTGTAGATGGTTCTGTGACGCTACCTTATTATCACCCTAAAAAAATAGATTTCAAAACTAAAAATAGCACAGTATTTTCAGCAGGGGTTTAAGTTCTTTTAAGGCATTCAGGGTTGGAGTAAATCATTCTATTTACCTGAATATTTGTATGAGCTTTGATCTTAAACATGTTATTTTATAAATATATAACCCAGTTAAGGAATATAATGTAGTGCATTTGGATGCGACTTAGAACCTGGTTTTCAATAAACAATTCTTGATTACCAGTGGCAGAACCTGTGAGGATCTTAAAGGAGTAAATGCACATTTAACATTTAAGTCAACAGCACCCCCATTGCATTTATCTCAGCATTCCTGTAGTCTAAGGTTTGGAAGGATGAGCAAAGGATAGAAATCAAACACCATAAGTTTTTATTTTAATTCGATATTTCCCATAGTAAAACAAATCTTTGTACATGGCTATCTGCAGCCAATTGAAACAAAGAACTACTATAAGGCTGGTAGTTGTTTTCAATGCCTACTACAACCATGGCTCACAGTTCTGCAATTTCTTTAAGAGGCAGTACATCAAAGTCCATTAATTGGCATGCTAGCTGCATGTTTTTTTTCAGAACAGAGCTAAGGTGTAAATTACTTTAAAAAAATATATGGTGTATTAAGACTCTAGGCCAGTGTCTCTTTCTCCTGTAAGATTAATTTTCAACAGTAAATCGAGGTACTCCGAAATCAGAAGGGCTAGACATTTTGTGAATGAGTTCAAGAGATGCAAAAAGTTTGTCAAAATAATATAAATCATAGTATATTAGAGAAAGCTGTTGAATTCATGTTCAATCAAAAGTGGATACTGGATTGCACTGTCAGATATTACAGGTTTCTTGAGCAGTATAATATATTATTGTAGTGCCAAAATGAACTGCTATGGGTTGTTTACTTTATATGGCTTGCCACTTCCAGTTTGCTGATAGGTGAGAGGTCATTGCTGAGTGTGGTGGTGCTGGTTGTTGCTTAGTGTATGTTGCATTTCAAGATTAGCATGGTGAATAGCCCTCCTCCTTTCCACATGGGGCAAAGTATTATGCAAAGTGCCACAGGGGCACACAGGGCGGTGCACCAGCTTTCTGCACCTCTAGGGCATTTTGTTATTACAGAAGGGGCTGCAAATGCCTGTGTGTACCCTTTTGTAATAGAGATTGCATAAGCGTATACACAACCCCAGCGCAGTTCTAAGGGGCGTTCCGCTATTTGCATAGGGGATGTGGCCGCATGAAAATAAGGGGCACGCTTTACCAATGCATCATGCTGTATTATGGATGGAGATGAAGAGGCAAAAAGGCTATCATAAGGCAACTGAATGTGTGCCAAAAAGATTTGCCACACAGTCTGTGCACTCCCAGAGGATCTCCTCTGTAAGGTGGGAAAGGGTGTCCCATGGACCCTCCACAAATCAGTCACTGCACCCGCATACAGTAAGAAATCTATCCACCCTTGTAAAGGAAGCCCTGTGCCATCTGTACTGTGAAAGAACGAGTGGCTATGTCAAACTGTCACTCTGCTTTTCACCAATGCGCTGTTCCCAGGGCAGCTGCGAGTTTGCATCTGCCCTGGGGACAGCATATTATATGTAATCGGATGCGCTGACCCTTTTTGCACTTGGTGCACCTCGTCAAAGGTGTGCCAAAGCACATACAGTGATAGTGTTCCCTTTACATAATTGTTGGGAAGTGGGTTATTGGTAGGGGCAAATGTAGGTCTGCCACTGGCAATAAGGCCACTAACACATGATAGGGCTCAACATAGGTCTTAGAAAATTATTCCTTTGCTCAACTCTTGGTAATGTGGCTGCGAGCAGACAGGCTTAACTTCAAAGACAGGTATGTAAAGCATTCAAAAACACCATTTCAGTAAATAATTGAGACACAACACATAATAAAAATCCAAAACCAACTTATATAAATAGGTAATATTTGTATCTTTTATATGACACCAAAACGAAAATAATCCACTGTAGGGAAGCAGAGATGTGAATTTTTAAAGATTAGTCACTTTCTAGTGCTTAGAAACAAACAGTGCCCCTTTAAGTCATTTCGTTTTCTCTGTCAGGGACACATCTTTATAAATTGTTCTGAAGAATTTTCTCACCACTGTAGTGGGCTGCCTTTTCAGCAAGCGGGGTCCAGTTAGAACACCTTCCTGGCGTTCTGCTTGCAGGTCCCTAAGTATCCAACACACAATCCAAGATTCTGGAATCTCCAAGAGGGTCCTTGAAAGTGTGAAACTTCAATTCCGCAATCCACTTGAACAAAACCCTTACAAATCCACTGGTACTCCAGGCTTTGAATTCTTTGTGGGGCTGTCCAGGTGAGCTCTGTTAACCTGTAGCTTGCAGGGAGTTCAACTCTTGAGTCCTTTGGCAGCAAGGTAATCCATAGGGCTGCAGTTTTACTTGGTGCAGTCTTCAGAGGTCAGGCCTTAGAGTTCCTTGCACAGCAAAATCTTTTTCAGCAGGGCACTTCTTGCTTCATTCACTTTCAAGCAGCAGATCTGGAGGGCTCTGCCCCTCCCAGATACTTATTCAAAATTCTCTGGGTCAAGCACCAGGTCATTGCTGACCAATGAGAGCAGGGCAACTCCTCATAGTTATGACCACATCCTGTAGAGTGTAGCATTAGTTTGTCCCAGAGTGCATCATTCTTCCAAATCCATAATGGCTGATTTTCCAGCAAGGAGGTAAGAGCTGGCTAAACACACCCCCTGGGATGGCTTATTTCCATGGACCCTCCCCCTACCATCTGCACATACCTTCCTTAAGCCTAGCCCTGACTCTGGGTCAAGACTGTCAGAGTGGACTGAAACCCACGCCTCCCCTCTGCATTTGAAGAGCATAGTGTACGATGCCACCTCCTGGCCTGGCATTCCTATAGACCAGCACACTGCCCTCCCAGCAGCCTGGCTAATCCACTTAACTCTGACCAATCAGGGCAGATGACTGAAAGGCTGAATTTGGACTTACAAACAAGAACGTCTCATAACTTCTTGTATGTACACTTTAGGAGAAATCCAACAATATAATATTGTTGGATTTACTACTAACACTCTGGGAAGTCTTTGAATGGTCTGGCTAGACCTCTCCTATCAATATTTATTAATCGATCACTTCCTACCATGTTAACCTATGGGCCATGGGGTTTGCAATTGGGAAAATGACTTGGGCCACTTTTCAAGAACCAGGGCTTATAAAACCATATTTAATAAGTATTTCCCTAATTTCTACAGGACCCCCACCCCCTGTGCAACTAGGGGAGACTTCAGGGGTTCTGAATCTGCAGAAATCATGCCGATTATCCATACCCAATTCTTCTAGCATCAAAGTCGAATTTGACCAGCTCTTTAACACAATATGGGGAGTGAAATGTAAACTTTCACTTTAGCCAGGCATATAAAAACTCATTTTATAAGGGCGTAACTTATAGATAACCGACCCCCACCCCTGGGATACCTAGGGGTGACCCTGGGAGTCCCTAATATGCAAAAACATGGTAGGTTTTTCATTTGTAAGGGCCCCTACCCCCAAAGTCGAGTTTGGGCACAATTTAAGGTTTAAAAGCTGTCCTGGCCACCAGGGATGCTTTCAAACTGACCACAGGCTTCAGCACTGCACACATGCTGGTGCAGAGAATCTGCTGGCCTCTAAACTGCCATGCCCCAGGATACTGGAGACTTCTAGGTAGTTTCAATCCCCTGCCCTATTACATACTAGGGGCTTATGGGGTAGTTCATGCCAATCACAGGGGTACCCCACCATACCATATTGCACCCTAGTGTATGTTGGGTGTCTTAACTGCATTCTAATGTGTTCCTTTTGGCTTGGCACTGGCCCTCGGCCTGCTTAAACAGAGCCCAGGGTCAGTCAGTCAGTTTACACCAGTTCCAGTCAGCAAAAAGTTGGGGGGGGGCCCAGGGCACAGGATGATTTTGAAACAACAATATAGTCCTTAATGTCTGTATGCTGGATTTTAACAATGATATCCCCATATAGGGCCTGATTCTGATGCGGTTAGGAAGGCCTCCTAATGGCATTTGCTCCTTCCATATCGGATCGGGAACGACACAGGGCCCAATTATGATGCGGTTAGGAACATATGCTCCCATTGAAGTCAATGGGAGTCCAACCAAATCGTATTGGGAAGCATCTGGATGCCTTGTACTCCGTCGGTCGGACTGTCCCGATCCGAGTGGGTTGGAAACCATTTCCAACCCTATTCAGTCGGGAAGCATTTACAACCCACACCAGAATCAGCCCCATAGTGTTTCATGCTTCATGGAGCCTTTAGGCTTGAGCTCTGCAGAGCCGTTTTGCTTTGAATCCCTGTGGTCTTAAAGCTTAAGCAGCAGCATGCCTTAGCACATGAGAAGAAATACACATTCCAGGCTCTTTGAGTAATAATTCTAATGCGTTGATGCATTGCACACAATGTAGGCCATGCATGAATCTATTGTGGAGGGTGTCTGAGACACCAACATTGCAAGTCAGCTGCAGCTTATGAAATACCTGTTATTATTGGCTCCCATATGGGTGAGGTCCCTGAAACAGTTGTTGTGAGATGCATCTGGCATCCAGTGCAGTGTGGACTCAGCACTGCTGCCTTATGGGACCAGTATTGTATGGGTCACCTTAAGTTTTTCACTCACATGGGCTTGCGGAAATGTATGCCACAATATCAAAATATTGACCTGCAAAACTTTGCAACCACAATATCAACCTATACAATATCTTTGCATTTTTCTGGGTGAAGGAAAATGTGACTGAGTCACATGAGAAGAAATACACATTCCAGGCTCTTTGAGTAATAATTCTAATGCGTTGATGCATTGCACACAATGTAGGCCATGCATGAATCTATTGTGGAGGGTGTCTGAGACACCAACATTGCAAGTCAGCTGCAGCTTATGAAATACCTGTTATTATTGGCTCCCATATGGGTGAGGTCCCTGAAACAGTTGTTGTGAGATGCATCTGGCATCCAGTGCAGTGTGGACTCAGCACTGCTGCCTTATGGGACCAGTATTGTATGGGTCACCTTAAGTTTTTCACTCACATGGGCTTGCGGAAATGTATGCCACAATATCAAAATATTGACCTGCAAAACTTTGCAACCACAATATCAACCTATACAATATCTTTGCATTTTTCTGGGTGAAGGAAAATGTGACTGAGTCAGAGAATGGTTGTCCTCCTAATTAGCTGAGCGGGTAAGGTGGCTAATATGTGGTGCCGTGGATTCCTCAATTGTTGTTTGAAAGTATGTTTGTGTATTGATGAAGGCACCCAGATTGTGTGTGTGATGGACATTGTGCATGTGTCCTTTTTATCAGTGTCACAAGCGACTAGTTTACGTTCTGGTACTTGCAGTTTTATTTTTTATCATTGTGAATGCAGCCTTGCAAATATCACTCAAAGTTACTTTACCTGTCTTGTGAATTTGCCTCCGTTGATTTGTGGGTGCTCTTGGGGAGTTTGTGAAGGAAAAGTGTATTTTTTGGTGAAATGTTTTTTAAACTGTAATAGTACAGTAACGTTTTTTTAAATGTGCATTCATATAAGAGTCATATTGTCGTATTCTAAATATGTACAAGGTTTGTAGAATAGCTTATCTCTTTGATCACATACACAGCATCATAACTCGATATTTATCAAAAGAGATATCAACACAATTAAACTAATATGAGCTGCAGCAAGAGGTGATAGTGTCATGAATGCAAACATAATATTCACTTCAGAATCGCCATCCATTGTACTTACTAATCAATCAATCAATCAATCAATCAATCAATCTATTTGTAGAGCGTGCTATTCACCAGTGAGGGTCTCAAG
The DNA here is from genome assembly GCF_964263255.1 of Lissotriton vulgaris. NCBI lineage: Eukaryota > Metazoa > Chordata > Amphibia > Caudata > Salamandridae > Lissotriton > Lissotriton vulgaris. The sequence goes on along the minus strand of NC_141694.1, from coordinate 432,853,149 downwards.
GCGCTGAGGGGGGGGAGGGGAAGCTGGAAGCTTCGCTACTATTCGAAGAGCCAGGTCTTGAGGAGTCTTCTGAAGGCGAGTAGGTCTTCGGTCTGCCATACGTGGGTAGGAAAGGTGTTCCAGGCCTTGGCGGCGAGGTAGGAGAAGGATCTGCCGCCTGAGGTTGTTCGATGGATGCGGTGGACGGCGGCGGGGGCGAGGCTGGCGGAGCGGAGCTGGCAGCGAAGGGTGTGGAAGCTGAGTCTGCTGTTCAGGTAGGCTGGTCCGGTGTTGTGGAGTGCTTTGTGTGCGTGGGTGAGGAGTTTGAAGGTGATCCTCTTGTCGACGGGGAGCCAGTGTAGGTTTCTCAGGTGGAGGGTGATGTGGCTGCGGCGGGGTACGTTGATGATCAGTCGGGCGGAGGCATTGTGGATGTGCTGTAGTCGTCGTAGGTGTTTTGCTGGGATTCCGGCGTATAGTGCGTTGCCATAGTCCAGCCTGCTGCTGACGAGGGCATGTGTCACCGTTCTTCTTGTTTCGATCGGGATCCACTTGTAGATCCAGCGGAGCATACAGAGGGTGTTGTAGCAGGAGGAGGAGACGGCGTTGACCTGTTTGGACATGGAGAGGGAGGAGTTGAGGATGAATCCAAGATTGCGTGTGTGGTCGGTGGGTGTCGGTGCTGTCCCCAGAGTGGTTGGCCAGCAGGAATCGTCACAGGCTGAGGGGTTGGGTCCGAGGATGAGGACCTCCGTCTTGTCCGAGTTCAGTTTCAGACGGCTGCTCCTCATCCAGTCGGCGATGGCCGTCATTCCGTCGTGGATGTTGGTTTTGGAGGTGCGTGGGTCCTTGGTGAGGGAGAGGATGAGCTGAGTGTCGTCAGCATAGGAGATGAGGTTGAGGTTGTGGTGGCGGGCCACTTGTGCGAGGGGGGCCATGTAGATGTTGAACAGCGTCGGGCTGAGGGAGGAGCCCTGGGGGACGCCGCAGATGATGTCGGTGACTTCGGATCGGAAAGGTGGGAGGCGGACGCTCTGGGATCTGTCAGAGAGGAAGGATGTGGTCCAGTCGAGGGCCTTCTCTTGGATACCGGCTTCTTGGAGGCGTGTTTTTAGAGTGCGATGGCAGACCGTGTCGAAGGCGGCCGAGAGGTCCAGGAGGATGAGGGCAGATGTTTTGACGTTGTCTAATTGGCGCCTGATGTCGTCTGTGGCGGCGATGAGGGCTGTCTCGGTGCTGTGGTTTCGTCTGAAACTGGATTGGGACGGGTCCAGGATGTTGTTGTCTACAAGGTGGCGGGTCAGTTGCATGTTGACGATTTTCTCGATGACCTTCGCCGGGAACGGGAGCAGGGAGATGGCCCAGAAGTTCTTGAATTCCTTGGGGTCCGCCTTGGGCTTTTTAAGGAGGGCGTTGATTTCGGCGTGCTTTCCGGGAATGTCGCTGTTTCAAAAGAGATGTTGATGATCTTCCGTAGTTGGGGTGCGATGGCTGCGTCTGCCTTGTGAAATATGTGGTGTGGGCACAGGTCTGTCGGCGATCCTGAGTGGATGGAGTTCATGACCTACGTCCAGGAGGTCAGGCGGTTGGTGCTGTTGGTGTTCGCGAGAGGGGTGGAGTCTGGCGTGGTCGGGCCGGTCGTGGTGTTTGAGCTTTCGTGGATGTCGGCGATCTTGCGGTGGAAGAAGATGGTTAGAGCTGCTCAATTTTGCAGTGCCTGTTAAGGAAGAGTGGGGATGAAATGGTGTACATCATAGGGCTACTAGCTGAAGCTGATGTATGCCTTGGGTGCAGAGTAAAGTAACAAGCAGCATAATTAATTTAAGCAATAGATTTGACCGTTGTATACACATTTTTATTCTAGTTGTTAATACGGTTGCCGTGTGCCTCCATGACTTGCTTGCATCTGCCTGTAAAGTAAGTTTACTGTGGTGAAAGTTGCCCCTTATATCTGATTGTGATGCCTATGGAGAATTCAGAATTGTCAAGAGAGGTTTATAAACAAATAAACTAATTGAGAAATGAGTGTATAGTTTAATGAAAAATTTAAAACATATTGGAAAATCAGAAGGTAAGTCAAAGAAACCTCACATGTCAAAAAAACATTTAATCAAAAGCCAACTACTGTGAAGCAGTCCTGTGCTTAGCACATGAGAATGAGTGGACCATAACAGTGCGGGAGAATCATGAGGAGCTAGGTCTCTGAAATAGACCAATTTTGCATGTAACTGGAACTCCCCTTATTTCTCTTCCATCTACCAATCTCTCAATGTAGCCCTTCATCCTGCTTGAATAATGACTATTGCTTTTCTAGCGGTATAAGATCTTTGTTGATGTAAATATTGATTTCTGGCTAACAATGGAAAGTGTTAAATAAAAAGATTTCACCCTTAAAGCACAGATTCTTGTTCTATCAAATAACCATCCATTACATGAGCAGGGCTACTCTCTGCAGAATAAGAATATTTTGTAAGAATGTTTTCTCCTTAGTAATGGAGTGACTTTTAAACTGTGTTTCCTCTTTTGAGAAGAAATAGAACAGATGCCTGCAGGGTAGATATATAAAGTTTGCACACTGAAGATGCTAGATTCTTACTGAGTCACTTGTTACGAGGTTTTAAATCAAGTATATAATTGGAATCACATTGTTCGTTCTTTGTATTTTCCAACTAATAAACCTTCAAGCCATCAAAACACAATGGGGAAACTCATAAATGTTAGGCTCCAGTGTGCCCCTAAAAAATGAGACAAGAACTAAGGCTATTGAAGTCTAACATATTGCATCTGTGAGAGGCATGATGCATGTGGAAACCAGGCAAGTCTGATATAAATAAAGGTAATTGTACAATGAAAAGTATGATAGACACTTATTAAACAATATCACTTTGTGCAGAGTTGTTACCCAGTGAAGCTCCTTGATATAGAGGCCAGATTACTTAATAGGCAATAGAGGTTAAAACAGGGCTTCACGTTGCCTGGATAATAATGGACATCACCCAGACTCACCACCAGCACCTATCCAGTATTCAAAGAAGCCTTTCGGATACTCTTACACATATTGGGTCAGGAAAGTCACTGCCGTTTGCAGTTAATTTCTACTGGATAGTGCTGAATAGTGCATTTAAGATACTTTAGTGACATATTGGCAATACACAAATGCCCCTCCACCTCATTAATAATATGTACAAATTTCTTCAGGAGGCATCCAATGGTGGTGAACTAGTAGTAAGTACTATTGGTCTGAACACAAAGGAGATAGCAAAGATATGTGTTCATGCTCCAGAATGGAACGTCCTTCCAACCTCTCAGCCATTTCATTTCGATAGCTGTCCCAACTATCGGTTTAGAAAATATAGTGTGGTACTACGAGAAGACCCAGTAGATTTTCAGAGATAACCTTGTATTTCTTGCACCCGTGAGTGTATAGATCCTACAAGGTAAGAGGGTGCTCTGCAGGCTAATACCAATAATATCAACAAGCATACAGCTCATTTTAGACATCAAGAGTGTCAGCCCTATAGCACTTTCATACATCAACAAACTCCCTTCTAAAAGACTGACTGTTATGAACGTTTGTTACACCAAAAGTCTCTCTCCTGATAATCAGCTCCTGACCAACCACATGGGGAGTGAATTCTCACATACAATTTGTTAGAAATGGGGGTCTCTAGTTCGCAATGGTTTGCACTTTTGTCCAAATAGGGACCCTTGCTTCTAGTCAGGGTAAGGGGGATACACTCCCAAAATAATCCCTGCTCACCCCCTTGGTAGCTTGGCACGAGAAGACAGGCTTATCTCAGAGGCAGTGTGTAAAGCATTTGTGAACACATACAGTAATTTAGTGTAAACCCTACAAATGGACATCACACCAGTTTAGAAAAATAAGTGATCTTTATCTAAACCAAAACAAGACCAAATGAAAAAACTCCACATTACTGTATTAAAAATAAGGCTTTCAATTGGTAGAAATAGTTCAGTTCAATGCAAGTTGTAAATGCAACACTTTTCTCACAAAGTACCTTGGATGCGTTACGCAAAACAAATACAATAGCCGCAGGGAAGGTGATGCATAGGTTCCTTGCTTCGGGGGAGGTGATGCGTTGGTTGCTTACTGCAGCGCAGGGGAGGTGATGCGTCTGTTCCTTACCGGAGAGGAGGTGATGCGTCTGGTTCCTACTGCGTTCCCCACCGAAACGACAAACTTGGCGCCTTGATGCGATGATCCGGTATGATGCGTGAACTCTTGCAGCCGCACTGCAGGCCTTGCGTCGAAATCGGTGCATTGGTCTTGGACTTCGGAGATCAGAGCACTTGATATGGCGTGCATCTCTTTCTCGAGCCGCGGTAGACGTTGCGATGGTTTCTTCGGCGATGCATCAGAAACTGGTGCGGATGCATCTCGCTTCTTCCTCGTTGCATCGATTTTCCAGGTCCCTGCGGAAAACAGTTCTCTAGAAGCCCAAAACAACAGTAGGCGCCTTTTGCAGGTCAGAACTCCTAGCAGGGCACTTCAGGGGAGCTGGTGGTGAAGTCTTTGTGTCCCTGAGACTTCAGAACAGAAGGCAAGCTCAGTTTCAAGCCCTTAGAAATCTTTTCTTCAAACAGGTGAGAAAGCGAAGTCCTTTTTCTCCTTTCATTGGCAGCAAGCAGCCACTGCAGGCCAACCCCAGACAGCAAACAGCACAGGGGCAGTATTCTTTCCCAGCTTATCCAGCTCTTTTCCTTGGCAAAGGTTCCTCTTGATTTCCAAGAAGTGATCTAAAAGTCTGGACCCATCTTTTTATACACCAAAATCCTTTGTTCTCTGAAGGCAGAGAGTGTCTGGCAGGAGGTGGAAACAGCATTGTTGAAGGCAGATCAGGCCCATTCAGGTGAAAAGGAAATATCCTCCCCCTACTCTAAATGCAGCCCAGGTCTTTTCAGCCCAGCCCTGACTCATCAGACTTTTGCCCCGCTCCAGCCCCTGTCATCCAAGAGCCAGACATGCAATAGACAAACCTAGCAGAGGCACACTAAAGGGCTAGGCAAGAAAATACCTACTTTGTAAAAGTGGTATTTTCAAACACAGAATGCAAAAATCACCCTCACTAAAAGATGTATTTTAACATTCTGAGTTCAGGCAAACTAAACATTATGTTTTTTACCTTGTTCCCAGGGCAAGTTATGTTTATAAGATGTTATGAATCAAATTCCCATTCTGTCCTATGGGAACAGGTAGCCCTGCAATAGTGAAAAACAAAATTGGCAGTATTTCACTATCAGGACATGCCACACACATCAGGGCATGTCCTACCTTTAACATACAATGCACCCTGCCCGCAGGAGTACCTTGGGCCTACCTTAGATGTAAGAAAGGGAAGGTTTAGGGACTGGCAAGTTTGTGCACTTGCCAAGTCGACATGGCAGTCCCCGACTACACATAGGCTCTGCAGTGGCAGGCCAGAGTTACATTTTCCAGGCTGCTTCTGTGGGTGGCACAATCAGTCCTGCGAACTACTAGCAGCATTTGATTTATAGGCACTGGGCACACAGTGTACTATAATAGGGTCTGACAAGTAAATCAGATATACCAATCATGGAATCACTAATCCATAATACCAATTTACAAAGGGAGCACTTGCACTTTGGGACTGAACTGCAGTGTCAAAGTGCCCAAAGCATCTAGACCAGTAAAATGGAGTCCAACACACAACAGAAATACAGGAGGCAACAGTACAAAATGGAAGAGAGACCCACGCCAATGGTGCCAGGTCTAACACAATTGAAAGTATATTATTAACCTCGAAAACTAGAAAGCATGTTACCTAACAGAATAATTCCCTGTTTTATTTTTATATATCCTGTTTTTCCTGTGAGCTGCACAAGTAGATCTGAAAAGGGGGCACCTTGCAGTTCTTGTAAATTCTAATAAAATTAAAAGGTTTTTAATACCAAGGTAGTTTATTGCTACAGCTCTAAACCGTAGTCCGAAAAAGTGTTTTCAAAGTTTTTGTATCCTAACTTCCTCTTAGAGATATGCAGGTTTACTTCTAATGTAATTATAAAGTCTTCAAAGATTTCCTCTTTCCTGGGCACGTAAAAAAGGATGACTCAGAAGCCAGACAAAAGGCTTTAACGCACAATAAAGAGAGAGATACTTACTGCCCTTGGAAATGCTTTATAGTTAGAGTGTGATTTTTCCTAACCACTAGCAGAAACTCCAGTACACTGCATGCCCAGAGGGTAATCGAGATGCCTGATATACCCTGTAGTGAAGGCTCTCGGATAACACTTGACATAATCCAGAAACTGATGATTGGTGATCCCCTGCTGATTAGTAAGCTCTCTTGTTGATCCCAATTAGAAAGTGAACTATGTAGGAGTAAAAGTAAAGTGTAGTGAAACTCCAAATGGAGTGGAGACTTCAAATTCAATTATTCTTTTAAATCTTCTCTGCATGTTTGCCTTCAGTCAGAGTTTTGTAGTCCAAACCTAAATCCCAGATGACATTATGCAGGCTCCATCCATATGGAGCCAAGTCTGAATCACCATGCCCACATCTTTTTCAAAAAAGCCTATGGAACCCACCTCCTTTACAAATCCCCTACCTCCTCTACTTCAGCTTGCACTGACCCACCTCCTTTACAGGTTTCAAACCTCCTTAACTTCAGCGTGTGCAGAATTGCTTCATACCTACAGCTGATTGAAATACATCAATAAATAATGACAGCCGATCAATAGTTTTGGTGGATTTTGTAATACGTAAGAGCTGCTTAGGCATTTGCCAAGTCCAGCATTTATTCTGAGTCTTTTTCTGCAGAAATCTGTTTCATGTCTCATTGACAGAATGCCAGACACATTCAGATGGTTGTGGTGTAGTCCAATCTACCATTCTTAAGTGAGGCTTATGCTCCACGAGAGATGTGAGTAGGTGAAGTGATTTTCCAGTTTGGTTGACCCCTTTCTGGCAAAGTATTGCAGCCCAATATTAACGCATACAAGTTTGGGAGGTAGTTTGTTTTTTTTCTCCTGGTTTGCCGGTATGAAATAACCACTAAGAAAAGCAACATTAGCCAAGTGAATAAATGTTAGATGTTATTTGGATATTGCTGAGGAGCTCTGAAAAAGGTATATGATTTATGTTTACTAGATGAATTACTTTCAGACATACCCAGATCAAACCTTGAACTGGGCAGTTTTAACAGTTCTTTTTATTGCTTTCCTGCACTTTGATAACATTTGAGGAATGGGAAAAATAAATCGTTTTTTGGGTAACTAGAAGTAAGGGGTTTATAGATTGAGTGATAGAGTAATATTGTAAATCACTAAATAGCCGGCGGGTACATGGCTAAAACTAGAACTCCAGATTTGCAATTCTTACTATGGATTCCTCTGCCTATTATCTGCCCCATAACATCAACACAAGGGCGAATAATTAGCAGCAGTTTTTTCGACCTTCCCGATACCACATTAGAGAGTGGCTACCTTTAAACTGTACTATATTGAGATTCTTAAACTAAGATGACATTATGTAATTGTATAACTTTGTATGGATTTATAATATTTGATTGATTGGTGTAAAAAGTGATATTATAAGATGGTGACCGTTTGTGCATTCTGGTCCAGTGTGTTTTCTATGCTCAGGTTTTTCATTGGTTGTATTTAAGTTGCCACAATATGGTGGCCAGCGTCAAGATCAAGTATGTGAAGCCGAATTGCAATGACACTTGTAAGCACCGTAGCACTTTTTTTCAGAATAAATGCATTTCTTTTAAAGCTCCTGAGTGCCGTGCCCTTACTGGATGGAGTCGGAGAGTGAAGGAGAAGTTTAAGTGCTGTGTAGTTTGTGAATAGCACTGCTTTTTTCTTCCTTATTGATGGTGCACAGCATCGGGGAAATTGTATGGTGTGGCTCAAAAACAAAAACAATTGCCAAAGCCAATGGATCTCAAAGGTGAAACCTACTGGCTTTGCCAGTGCTTCTTTGTATAGCACACATCCTGAGCTCATGTATTTCAAGGTGCTCTCAGACAGGTCATTAGCACATATGAGAGCTCCTTGAAATATTTGAGTTTAAGATGTGCAGAGTACAAAAAGTTGTTGTGTTTGATATACTAGACTATAATGTTACATGTTCTACAATAATACCTCAGGCCGCATATAGGGTACACATGAGAGCAAACTTGCATTATAGTACACGAAGAGCATTGTTGTCAGGGCGGGGTGGTAGCATTAATCTTTCTAAGTTCATGCTTAAAAACTATCACTTTTAATGTTCATGTTTACTCTCATACGGGCTAATGATAGAGAGTGCCTTAGAAATACATGACCTCAGGTTGTGCGCTGTACAAAAAGGAATCCTTTTTTGTACAGTGTAGATCCTGGGCTCGTGTATTTCAAAGCTCTCTCATATGGGCAAATTATGTTATTAGGACATATGAGAGTGCCTCAAAAGATGTGAACTCAGGATTTGCGCTGTACAAAAAAGGATTTGTTTTTGTTCGGCGCTATAGTGCATTCTGGGACTTATGTTTAGCTCATTATTTGCTGCCCGAAAAGAAAGGTTGGAACGGTTTGACAACTGGCAGTGCCAACTGGCCAGTGACTCAAATTGCATTATTCAATCTCTGCTGTCGAGGGTTGGGCCCAGGACAGCACAGTCTGAGTGACTTAGCTTGGCTTTTGTGAAGCAGGGATTGTTTTTTTTTTTTTGCGTGGCTTTACCACCCTAAAAGCACCTGATCTTGTCTGATCTCAGACGTTAAGCAGGGTCAGACTAGGTTAGTACCTGGATGGGAGACAGCCTGAGAATATCAGGTGCTGTAGGCTAGACAATGTTTTCCCTGCTTTGTATGATAGGCGTTGGTGGATTTCCCCGCCTCTTCCTTTAGGAGCCTTTGGTGTTTCTAGGCTGAGACTTACTTTTGTGCACAAAATATTTTTTTGCGCTTTCTCATGATATCTTTAGGCTTCTCTTTTTAAAATGACTTCTGCCATCTTGTCCTGATGATGGCCCCGGTCAAGTTAACCATTGGGGTGAAAAGTCAATGTTATTTTTCAATATAAACTACTAAAATCATTGTCTAGTTAAGCTCTCATACCTAATATTTTTTGTGATATCTGAGAGACCTTTTCTCTCATCAATTTGTTCTTCTCATTGTAGCCTATTGCTATCAAATAATTGTTTGCTTTACTTCGATGTGTGCACTCACTTTTCATGGTGTCATATTTTGTGCACCACGCTGTTGTTATCCATTATGATCAAGTTTTATTTTCAATGCGTGTATGTATCACTTTGATTATGATTTATACAACTACTAGCAGCCCGTCCCGACATTGTCCGGGTATGAATTGCTGCCGGCCAGTAGTATATTGTTTTGTAGGATTTCGTTTTGATAGCATTTCTTATCTGTGTCAGGCCTGTGAAATGCTCCGATTCACAGTGCACTGCTGATGCACTTAAAAGTGCGCGTTCAGTAGTGTGTGAACTCGAGTTTCCCTACTTTATTTTTCCTTGCAATATTATATAGCTCGAACTCGACAACATGGCATGAGAACAATTTACATTACAGAAGAACACATTCATTTGTGGTAGGCACGGGGAGACAAAGCGAGTTGCCTGGAATCACAGGATGTTGAGCTGATGCCGAGATTCTAACGTAGCTCCCCAGCTCTAAAGTTCGCAATTCTAGAACTTGTGCCGGGAGGTGTGCCTAAAAGTGTATTTCGGTGCTGGCCATCATTGAGAGAGACCTGTGCATGTTTCAAATGGGTGGTGAAAAAATATGAGTATGTTGCTGGAGATGTGGGCCGCCATGCGACCAATGTACTTACCGGGGGAGGGTAAACACCCATTATTCCGCAACTTTCTTTCCGCATACCATCACTCTGCATACTTTCATTACGAAAGTACCATGACTCCGCAATGCCATTATAACGCATGGCATTACATTTGATATGCTTTTACCACGCATACATTTACAACGAAATTTGTTGTAAATGCATGAATGGTAAAAGCATGTTTTTTTAATGTTTGGATAAGGTAAGTATGGGTATAGGGGTATATGTTTTGGGCTACTGAGGTATATGTTTTGGGGTGTTTGGGTATTTTAAGGGTTCAGATATAGTTTTGGGTTATGGGGTGCAGGTGTAGTTTTAGGGTTTAGGGATAGGTATGGGTTTTGGGGTGCAGGGGTATTGTAGGGTTCACGGGTAGGTTTGGGTTTTGGGGTACAGGGTTATTTTTAGGGTTTAGGGCTAGGTTTGGGTTTTGGGGTACAGGGGTATTTTTAGGGTTCAGGGGTAGGTTTGGGTTTTGAGGTACAGGTGTATTTTAAGGGTTCAGGGCTAGGTTTGGGTTTTGGGGTACAGGGGTATTTTATGGTTCAGGGGTAGGTTTGGGTTTTGTGGTACAGTGGTATTTTTAGGTTTCAGGGCTAGGTTTGGGTTTTGGGGTACAGGGGTATTTTTAGGGTTCAGGGGTAGGTTTGGGTTTTGAGGTACAGGGGTATTTATAGGGTTCAGTGCTACGTTTGGGTTTTGGGGTACAGAGGTATTTTTAGGGTTTAGGGATAGGTTTGGGTTTTGGGGTACAGGGTATATTTATAGGGTTAAGATGGGTTAGTGTTTAAGGGTGTTGGGGTATTTTAAGGAGTACAGGTGGGTTATGGTTATGGGGTGCAGGGGTATTTAAAGGGAGCAGGGTGAGATTAGCACACGATATGAGACATGGCATGAAGGGCGGAACGTACCACACACCCCCAGAGTTTGTCACGCTCCCCAGCACACGTCCATAGCACAACGCAGACACGCCCACAAGGGACTACTTTGCTGGCACGGTTCTTTTACCTTTTAAATATATATGGTGGGCGTCTGCATAGCCTATGTCCTTCTGCTGCAACTGCCCTTTCCAACGCTGTATTGCGTGTTGTGATTGGTGCTGTGGTTCCTGAGATTACCCGCCTCAAAGGTTTGGACTCTCTCTTTAATATATTAGTATGGATGGATATTTATACATATTTTGTGGTGTTTACCACTCACTCTTTTCCTTGTGGGCATTGGCTTATCTTTTGATCCTTCTATTTATATTTGTGATTTCTAATTGTTTTCTTTTGCTTGCCTTCTGTTTTGAAAGTTCCCAAGAGAACCTCATTTTTTGACCTATTCATATAATTAAGGCACTGCCTCTGGAAAATCATGTGGCTTTCTGAAGGGAGTGAGTTGTTTTGTGGGCCCAATCTTTCACCACATGTGTGGGGGACAGAAATGTGCTGTGGTTGCAACCTGTTGTAGCTTGAGCGGTTAAGGCACCTGCAGGGGCATAAGTGTTTAGTGAGCCCAATCTTTTACCAAGTCTGCAGGGACAGAAGTGTGCTGTGGTTGCAATCTGTCCCAGAATCTGCGGAGACTGACGTGTGATGTGGTCCATTCTGCCCCAGAATCTTCCGGTATAATAGTGTCAGCCTTCAACAATATAAGACATACACCGTGTGACACTATAGCAGAGACAAAAGCTCCTTACAAAGTTACAATGATTTATAAGACTCCGTACAAATGGGGACATGTCTAGGCAGGTAAGAATAGTGTGGTACTTTTTTTCAAGAGAATATAAAAATATGAGGGGGATAACCCCCTAGAGCAAGACGAGCAGAAGTAACACCTCTGCTGGCAGACATTGTGTCATTCTGCTAAAAGAAGCAAGCAGGACCCAGTCTCAGAGGAATGGCTACCTTGGCGAGGCCTAGTCTTGCTTTACTGTGGCTGTTTCTCTTGCTGAGAATCCTTTCAAGACACATAGCTTTACTGACCTAACGTCTTTATCGGATACTATTTGAGGTTTCTGATGGTCCTGATCCTAGAAATGCACCAACCACCAATCCCTTCACTCTGGATCAAGGTGTTCCTCGGTAGTCCTAAATAAACCATCCCTATTCATGCTTCCTACACGGAGTTACACCAAGAAACATTGGATGGGGCAGTAATGGGGCATGCCTGACTGCAGTGATGCAGCGAGAAAGTCACCTCACATGCGTCCCTCAGTTCAGCAGACACACATGCACCCGTGCGCGCACTCTCTCACACACACACACACACACACACCCACACACACACACACACACACACCACTGAAAATAAACAAGGATATGTACACATTTCATTGCGAATAAGGACATCGATGAAAAGGATGCTAACAGCCTAGCTAGCATGTGATTGAAATGAGAGCACTCTTAAACAAAGGGGCGACTGTCTCTACATCCCGTTAAATATCTTTGCCAGATTAAACATAGGAGATAAAAACAAAAAGGTTGCAGCAGCAGATGGGGTTGTTAAATAATGTTGTGCAGTTACATACCTTTTAGTGGTCAGTTAAAGTGCACTGAAGTAAATTCATAATTGGTGGTTTGAGACTCTCATCTTGTTTTGTGACAACAAAATGAAAGGGTGATCCTCGAATAGAGCGCTGATGGAGCGCAATCCTTCCTTTGGTACACTCCTTGCTTATTTACACAGGGCGCTTGACGGCCGATGCAATCATTAGAGGTCCGCAGGGTGCCGCCTTGACACATCTGATCACTCATTTGTGGGTTTTAATGTCTGTGTACAAACACTGAAGTCAAATAGGTGCTACCAAACCCAGATGCTGCCCGTCAGCTGCTCTCAGCCTTTTCTGTATACAGCATATGCTGAGTTTACCGCATCACCGAACTGCGAAAGGGGCGACAGCACATAAATAAGGCCATTAAAACGTCACACTCTCAGCTCTGGGAGTCGTTCAGAAACAATAGGAAAGACAAGACGTCAACAGAGATTAATTGGAAGACTATACAACGGATTACACTGTGAATTGGCTGGCATGCGTGTCACTCTCTTCCACACACGCCTTTTGGTCATATAACTAATCATAGGTGCACATTACAGATAGCAGGCCCATTCTTCCTTTCAGGCTACCAATCGTCCATGTGGTGAAACTGTTGCTAAAACCACTGCCTTATGACTATCTTTACACATATTTCAGAAACCCAGAAATAGCAGAAAATCTATACTGGCGAAATAAAATTACATAATCTCCCTGGTATGTTCTGCTTTCTGGTCATGACTTATGCATGCATATTTGGCATAAAACACGTTTTTGCTGGCGTTTTCCATATTTGGTGTTCAGCTAGAGAGGTTAAAGGGAATGCAGTGATTTATAGTGAACGGGTACATGCTTTGTTCTGTGTGTATACATTATTTAAAAGGCCTCTGAGTAAAAGTGCTGAACGGGTGTTATTATGCCCCCCATAGATATTTATTGTGCCGAGCACACAGACCTAATTGGATTTAGTTGATTTGTAAGATTAGAGGAGTGGGCCTAAGCAAAGCGGGTTTAAAGACAGCCTCTCTTAGATGGTGACACATTCTCACAGACCAGACATGCTACCATGAATATGTTTACTATATTTAGTAAAAAGTACTTACATGGATACCAAACAGGTTGCTTCACCAGAAAGTATACCAGCTTTTGGCTCCAATTTTAATTTTAAACCATCAGTGCAGTTGCTATGTGAATTAGCTCACAATTTTTAGCAATCCACTGTACAGACCAACACCAATTAGGCCCTAATATATTTAACATTAATTTTAATTAACACCAATTGCATTATCAATAGTGTCAGCTGTCAATCTGTGAGACACTTAAAGGCTTATTCATCTCTAGACTTAACCATAATGACATGGGCCGCTGTCATGATCTCCTCGGCGTATGTGTTGGACCAATCCCTACCTCGACAGCACTGAGAAACAATGGCACAAACATTATTAATCATTGAGTAACATTCAGTAACAACCGCACTGCCATTGAAATGTTGTTGCACCATTCAACAATGTGGAAATCCACCAAGGCAACACAAATGGTGATCTGACTCAGAAGAGATGGTTCTTATTCTCAGAATGAACGTGGCACCTTTCTTAGAATTAGACCTCTATGAGCAAACTACTGACCCCAAAGAGCCTCAGCATGTGAAAAGTGATCTTCCCATATCAGGCTTGTGAGATTGCTGTTATCTGGTGCCCTTAACTGGCGTTGTGTCACTAAGGAGAAGACCATGGCTCACACATGCCTACCTATCGAGTTATAGTTTGCTGGCCTCTCTTTTCTCTATTTACATCAAACAGAAGACTAAAATCTTTTCCTAGCAGGCTTCATGTCCGTCTTTATTAGACTATCCAAACCCCTAATGGAATGCCTTATTTTTTATGCAAATAGTGGCTTAGTTAAACATGACATCTGTTTAACACATGGCATCTATTTCATGCATGCAAAATAAAAACTGTGCTCTCCTTCAGTAATCAGGATTTGGTATGGTTAATTTGTTAAGTTTGGGCACAGTGATGCAGCTCGGCATTGCATTCACTATAAATGATATGTAGATGTTACAAGAAAAAGCTAAAGTGTTGCTTTCCCACTGCAAGTAAAGTACTGATTCAATAAAGAGACATACAAAAACCTTCACCTGCACTTTAAGGGGAAAACGCGTACCTTTGCCAGCAAGATGAAAGTGAAAATTAAAAAAAGAGCTGGTAGGACTGGGGCCCAGCTGGAGTGCCCTCAGGCGGAACTGACCAATTTGACCGCTGTCAAAATGCACACTGACCCCAGTGAACCAGCCACGCCTTACTCAACTGCCGATGCAGAGTGCCCATGTAGCACTGACCTTTAAGATTCCGTGCCCACCAAAAAGAGCAACCACCACCATACAGCAGCATAAAGCACTACTGCTTTTCCTGGTAGTGGTAGTGGTAGTGTTTACGGTGGCCCTTCTTTTCGGCAGTGGCAGCACCAGTGACAGCTACTTAAGAGGCAAGGTAGAGCCTGCCAGTGTGCCCTTCTCACCCGCAGACTTCTAGAACTACTCCTGTGCCCACGCTGGTCTCCTCCCTCTTTCTATGCTTCTGACCCCGCTCAGAACATTGCCTTGTGTGCCATTCTTCGGGACATTATTGGTTTTCCAGGTGGGATGCAGGGTTCCAGCTGTTCTGTCGCTCAGTCTGGGGGTTAAATGGATGGTTAATTTGAACATGAGTGCCCTTTCTCCAAGCCAAACTGATTGCATCTGTAAACGTTTGTCGATATACAGGGTTTCATATTAAGATTATTTTATCTAATGGCCGTCAACACTTCTTCCAGTACTTTCATCTAAATTCTAATTTGTATCTTAAAGGTCTGTCTGCAGTATAGAAGCATGGCTATTACTTGTGTACTTTGTTAATTGTATTAGTATTTTCAACACCTGCTCTTCAAAAGTCAAAACAAAGTATCAAAGTAAATGCTTGTGAGGTTTCTTTCTGAAGAAATGTTCTTTCTCCTTAGTTCGAGCATGCTGCTGAGGCCGAGTTGTCTTGGATTGAAGAAACCAAAAAGAAAATTATGTCTTTAGGTGACATTAGGTTAGAGCAAGACCAGACCACGGCTCAGCTTCAAACCCAAAAGGTAGGTCTATTAGTTTAAAGTTTCCAAAATGCAGACAATTCAGCTTCTTTCTTCATGTATTTAAATATTTTACTCCATGTAGGATATCTTGTGATATGTCTGCTTCTACTTTGTTAGGCATTTACCATGGAAATATTACGGCACAAGGATGCCGTCGATCAGCTTGTGACTTCTGCGGATAAGATTATGTGTACCTGCATGGAGGAAGAGAAGCAGTCAATGAAGGTATGTTCTCTCTGATCATATTCTATGATTAATGCCCTTCAAGCCCAGGTGATCAAAGTTTGTGAGTTTAAATAGTTGAAAAAAAGTTATATATAACAAAAATGCCAAATGTTCCTAGAGTCGTCATGCCCTTGCCTTTTCTGATGTATCATGTTTAATTGAAATCAAACAAGCCAAGGTACTAGCTCTCTGACGATCTACTTCGCCCATAAGTTTATCAGCTTCACTTTTCCTAAATAAGTCAGGTGGAGCCAAATTACCGCATGGAATTTCACTCCACCTGATTATAGGTAGGTAGATTTTCTGGCTGTGGAAAAACCATACCTAACCTCTAAATGTACTGTGCTATGTGTAAACATTAGTCATTCAAATCTCAGAGACTTCTATTGAGTTGGACAGCAAAACCCCAGCAAGGTGCCCGATTGCATCATGGGACATGGCAACAATGTATTGACGTTGCAAGACTATATCCATACCCAGGCCTTCCCTTCAGAGGAAGTAATAATAAAACAGTGTCTATCGGAGAACATCAGCCATGTACTCTTCAAAGTCCTGAGCACGTTTCTGCTTGGACAAGCTACCTTGATGGACCTGCTCAACTAGAACAGCTAAAACCGTTAATTTTAGAGCTCACTGAATTCTGTGCAAACCTCCTGATAAATTTACCACCGGCCATGCCATGATTGTGGCTGTACCAGTGAATTCTTCACACAGTGTTCTTTTCTGCCTGAGGTTCTGTAAACTAGCACAAGTGTCTCCTCTGCTTCTGTCGGAATGGAGAAACTTACTTAAAAGAGAACAAAACTAAAACTGAAGAGTAGACGGAATTACATTTCCCTCAACCACTGGTCAATCATTTGTTTGTTCACAGTGCCACTCAGGCAGGCATCATACTGCCTTGGTGTTGCCTCAGTGCGAACAGTCTAGCCGGACATGTTAGCCTATGTTCGCACAAGTAAACCTAAAAGGTCCTAACTTTATTGGGCTTTATCACTGATGGGGTAGCTTGACTCATTGGCACTCTGAGGTATAGTCTCACTGATAAAACTAAAAAGTGCTTGAAGTATGCTCAGTCATTGGTAATTATTTTGGGGGCATGTTCTAGTCCATTTGTTTTCCTTCTGTGACACTGCAAACTGGGGCCAACCATTCAACCATTTGTAAATCAGCTTTGCTGCTGTTCTAATAAGAACAGTTTAGTTCATGCTGCTAGGCCTTGTCCCCACTGAACGGCACCACAAGCGACCTTAGACTCCTAGATTACTCTAGGATATCACTTTACTGGAAAATGGGACGCTAATAGTGCCTTTTGGATGCGGAGTGGCAGTCTCTGTAAATATTTTTGTCCACCCTAAGCGTGGAAGGGTATGCTCAGATGTGAGTCCCTTGCTCATTGCACCATCAGGATTCAAGCAAGCCGGGCCGAAGAGGCTGAAATGCCAGAAACCGGTCCCCGGTAGCTTGTTTCCTTCCCAGTGTAAGAATTGGCTTTTGTAGTTTGGTTTGCCCTGTTCCCATCATGCACTGGGACAGGAACAGACTAATTTGCATACAGCCAGGTTCTGAAACTGGGATGGTGCAGTGAGCTAAAAAACGGTGTTGGATCTAGCCCTGATCTCTTGACTGGGTGAGAGTATTCTGTTTAATTCAGAGACTCTGTCCCTCACCACCCCTTGTTGTAAATATTTTTGTCCACCCTAAGCGTGGAAGGGTATGCTCAGATGTGAGTCCCTTGCTCATTGCACCATCAGGATTCAAGCAAGCCGGGCCGAAGAGGCTGAAATGCCAGAAGCCGGTCCCCGGTAGCTTGTTTCCTTCCCAGTGTAAGAATTGGCTTTTGTAGTTTGGTTTGCCCTGTTCCCATCATGCACTGGGACAGGAACAGACTAATTTGCATACAGCCAGGTTCTGAAACTGGGATGGTGCAGTGAGCTAAAAAACGGTGTTGGATCTAGCCCTGATCTCTTGACTGGGTGAGAGTATTCTGTTTAATTCAGAGACTCTGTCCCTCACCACCCCTTGTTGTAAATATTTTTGTCCACCCTAAGCGTGGAAGGGTATGCTCAGATGTGAGTCCCTTGCTCATTGCACCATCAGGATTCAAGCAAGCCGGGCCGAAGAGGCTGAAATGCCAGAAACCGGTCCCCGGTAGCTTGTTTCCTTCCCAGTGTAAGAATTGGCTTTTGTAGTTTGGTTTGCCCTGTTCCCATCATGCACTGGGACAGGAACAGACTAATTTGCATACAGCCAGGTTCTGAAACTGGGATGGTGCAGTGAGCTAAAAAACGGTGTTGGATCTAGCCCTGATCTCTTGACTGGGTGAGAGTATTCTGTTTAATTCAGAGACTCTGTCCCTCACCACCCCTTGTTGTAAATATTTTTGTCCACCCTAAGCGTGGAAGGGTATGCTCAGATGTGAGTCCCTTGCTCATTGCACCATCAGGATTCAAGCAAGCCGGGCCGAAGAGGCTGAAATGCCAGAAACCGGTCCCCGGTAGCTTGTTTCCTTCCCAGTGTAAGAATTGGCTTTTGTAGTTTGGTTTGCCCTGTTCCCATCATGCACTGGGACAGGAACAGACTAATTTGCATACAGCCAGGTTCTGAAACTGGGATGGTGCAGTGAGCTAAAAAACGGTGTTGGATCTAGCCCTGATCTCTTGACTGGGTGAGAGTATTCTGTTTAATTCAGAGACTCTGTCCCTCACCACCCCTTGTTGTAAATATTTTTGTCCACCCTAATCGTGGAAGGGTATGCTCAGATGTGAGTCCCTTGCTCATTGCACCATCAGGATTCAAGCAAGCCGGGCCGAAGAGGCTGAAATGCCAGAAACCGGTCCCCGGTAGCTTGTTTCCTTCCCAGTGTAAGAATTGGCTTTTGTAGTTTGGTTTGCCCTGTTCCCATCATGCACTGGGACAGGAACAGACTAATTTGCATACAGCCAGGTTCTGAAACTGGGATGGTGCAGTGAGCTAAAAAACGGTGTTGGATCTAGCCCTGATCTCTTGACTGGGTGAGAGTATTCTGTTTAATTCAGAGACTCTGTCCCTCACCACCCCTTGTTGTAAATAGTCTCTGAAAAAGACACACTTTTGAATTCAAATGGAAATTATATGCCAAATTTGGGTTACGCTCTGCCTTTTTCCTTTACAATTCTTTACAGATGGTACCATGTTTACTGGCAGTAGTCTTGCGCATGCTAATACTTCCCTTGTTTGCACAGACACAACTTAGACAGCACTTCTCCATCCCTGCAGTGCTGTAAAGCAATTCTGTGACTCACAATAAAAAAATGCAATAAAATGCTAAAAGTCAAACAGGTTTTACAGAAACGAGATAGTCTAGCAACGGGCATGTGCTTAACTGAGCACTTTCATTTTAGCAGACTCTTTCTCAAGGAGTCCCACTACAGTGATATCCCCAGAACTCTCTTGGGACATGTTAGGAGAAGATGACACCATAATAAAGTGCTTCCATAACACGGAGAGCACTCTAGGATTATTAGCACGTTTTCAGCTGTGGCAAGCACGTCACTGCAAAGGGTAGTTTTCAGGCCATGCTATAAAAATCTTTTTTATCCTCACAGGTCTGTCATGGAAAAGGGATTTCTTTCCAGTAGCAGTAACATCCAGCTATCAAAACTCCTTATTGTATCAAAAGTTTAATTCACTAGTATTTGGGCGCTGCAAAGAAAAAAGTAACATGACACTTTTTCAAAATTCTGTTTTTTATCTTGCAGAACAAGTTAGAAGCCCTGGAGAAGGACTATGACGCGTTATGCCATCTGAACTCTGAAAGGTACCTCCAGCTAGAGCGTGCCCAGTCACTGGTCAGCCAGTTTTGGGAAACATATGAGGAGCTTTGCCCCTGGCTTGAGGATACCGAAGCCATTATTTCACAGTTCCCAGCACCA
Source organism: Lissotriton vulgaris (assembly GCF_964263255.1). Classification (NCBI taxonomy): domain Eukaryota; kingdom Metazoa; phylum Chordata; class Amphibia; order Caudata; family Salamandridae; genus Lissotriton; species Lissotriton vulgaris. The sequence goes on along the minus strand of NC_141694.1, from coordinate 432,833,586 downwards.
GCTCTGGAATATGAAACTTTAAAACAGCAACAGGAGGAAATCAGGGTAAGCATGGTCTGTCTGAAATGCCATAACATTTATCAGAAGTCCTAGATTGAATTGTTTACAGGAACCTTGGAAGAAACACCCTCCGATAAGAACATCATAAAGTGAGCAACTGGTTGTAGACAGTGTTAAGCTCAAACCACAGCTCTGTCTACATCCACCCTCTTGCAAATGGTACCAGAAACTATATTTCTCTTCTTACTTTGTCATCGAATTAGATGTATGTGTTTGAACACACAGTATAAATGTGAAGTACATCCTAGAGATAGTTTTTGCTGCCTTACCAGGCTTGTGTAATAAAAAAAATCAGAAATAAAACATATTTACATACATATAGATAGAGGGATTTCGGTCAGTCACTTTATCTATTGTTCTATTAAACTATCCTTCACATTTTGCTTCTGTCCACCACAGCCTACAGCATGGGACAGTGGGTCAGCTCACTTGACCCATTGGATTTCTTGTACTGAGTGACAGCATTGTGTCTTATCACATGTACAATTTGCCTAAAAGGAAGTGTATTTCAATGCCTGGTTTGATGGGGTAATACTTGACTTTGCCAGTGTGTTTTTCTTTCAACTTATTATAGTTGTTTTAGCTATCCTTATGTGTTTAGACTGTGCCGTCAGGTTACAGCAGTTCAAAGTCAATTGTACATTTCCTCTGCACTAATTAAGTATCAGATTTTCATGTGATAATCATTAAAATTATTAAAATTTCCATACTTGTTTTAAGTACACCTCCCTGTATACTATAGTTGTTTAAATGTTATTGTGCTGTATAGCTACAAAAAAAGTTTTTATAATTAACCTACTCTCCAGCTTGACAAGGCCATACCTATTGGTTTTCTGAAAGTGTTCTTGTTTTAGCGATGAGGTTTTCATATTTGATTTATAAATTGTGCACTTAGGCTATTGCTATTTTGACTAAAATTTCTTTAAGCAAATGTTATATAACAATTAAGCTCCTCTATGCTGAGTTGTACTGACAATAAAATGCTTCACTCAAAAAGAACAGTATCTTCCAAGTGTCTCCATTGCGAGGTGTGTAAGAGCTAGTGGCAGTGCAGCTACAGCGTCATATCTAAGGCACCAGATTCTGCCGGGGGCTGTTGTTAGAGGGTTTGATGCAAACATGATTTAAGTACCAGGAGGTCTCCTTTATATCATCCTAAAAGTTACCCACAGACAACTTCCATTGCTGTCACACGACACCCCAGAAATGAAAGAAAGATGAGTGGTTGAGTGCACCTTGCTCTCACCTGTCCCAGATCTCTGCCCACTTGATGGAGGTAGCAGTAAGGTGTCTTTTTCCTCTTGATGTACCGACTGAGGAATGGAAATGAGGGCCAGTGTGTTCGGGAAAAACTTCAGTAAAGTTTCACTTGGAAAGATGCAGAGATTCCTATTGTGATTGCTAAATATGTATGAATGAGGTGTTTTTATTGAAAACATTTTTCATAGTATCATGGTGGTGACTAAGCGATTCTGCTACTGGATATCAACACTCCGAATATCGTAGTGCAAAAACGTTTGATAGAGATTTGTTACAACAGATTCCTCACCTTTTTTAATATTCCCAAGGCATCAGTCTGGATCTGGAAACCTTTGATCATTACCTCTGCATGCCAGTAGGTGGTTATGTGCCACTTCACACTGTGGCCAGACCACTCCAAAAATGACATGCAGGACCAATGTAAGCGCCACTTCCGTGGCTGACACCAGTTATTTTCTTTCTGCGCCACCAGTTGTGGATCCAGAGCTACCTCTCATCTCTTTGAGATAGTGGTTTGACAAAAAAATGTCAGTGTGCAAAAGAAAGTCTACTCTGAAAATAACAGGTTTCAAGCCCTGTAAGGAGTATTGCAAGCAAATGTCTGCGACAGATCATCACCAAGTTTGCCTGTGGTGCCTGGGGTCGAGCCATGACTCCAAAACCTGCAGTGACTGTCCGTCGATGAACCCAAAGGTCATATGGGACTATAAGGTGAAGCTCTACATTGCCAAGAATCAAGTGACACCACATTGTGACTGGTCCCAGTCAAAGTGCTGGTCTTGATCGCACTTCTGGTGTAGAAGCCTCAGGAGCTGATCCTGTGGTCAATCTTCTTTGCGCTCCAAATCTTCAGATAAGGTGAAGAAGAAGCACAAAAAATTTAATTGAGTCTGTCCCATGCCTCTCAATCTCGCTCCTGAAGTCAGTTAATGTCGAAGCCCAACCCTTAACTTGTCAAGGCACAACCTGAGTGTCCATGGCATCTACAAAAGGTCATGCCCTGACTCTTTGGATCCCTTCCAACTCCTGCTGGCATGCCTATTGGCTCCATGGAGCCGCAAGGCCCTCCATCTGGATTATTGCCAACAGGTTCATCCTCTATGCCAATTGGACCCTAGAATCTATCACAGGCCTGCTTCCGGTGCCCAGACCTACTCTGACTCCATCGACTCCAGAGGAGAAGGTGGCCTTTGAGGTCTTTGAGTCGGTGCCATAATGAAGTGCTCAGTTACTGTCTAATCACAACCAGCACCACTTGATATTCCACCTCCACAAGGAAGATCCCACATGGTATATTCTTTGTTTGGCACAGATTATGGCAGTGATCATGAAGCAGGCAATACGATTGTTCAATCCTACCATGAACCAAACTGGTATGATAAACTACAAGATGCCTGTGGCCTCAACACTTCTCATGACTCTGGCTGCCTCACACCCCCAGGCTCCTGCCACTGAAGAGATTGCTTTTTGTGGTGATCATATGGAGGGCGGCAGAAGTTCTCAACCTCCTTCTAGCTCCCCACCTTAGAGGTCAAAAACAGTTTCTTGACTGAAGTTCTCCAGTCAGACACACTACTACTAAACCCCTATTACCCTTTAACAAGACCCTAATTGATACCATTTTAGCGGTCTGGGACAAATCTTGCTTTGGCCCTCTGATAAACCACCAAATGGCACAATGCCACACACCTGCCAAAGGCGATCCTGCATTTCTGTCTCGTACCCCTCTCCCGAGAGCTAAGTGTACAGGCATTGACTAGCCAGACAAATTTAAACACTTTCCCGACTACTACCCCCGATTGGAGTCCAAAAGAGTAGAAACCTCTGTGAAGAGAGTATTTTCCTCCACAAGTTTGGCCCTCAGGTCTGTTAATGGCAGTTGCTTACTAGGGGCCTGATTCACAAAGGTAAACTTGCACACTTGTGTATGTTTACAATGGTTTGGTATTCAGAAAGGGATTTAAGAGTAGCATCTTTATGAGGGCGGCCTCTCCACACATAAACAGATAAGACAGTCCTGTCTTTTTCTTCACTGAGAATCCGCAGTGGTAAATATACTACTTGTAATCCTTTTGTGAATACCAAACAATCATAAACATATACAAATATGCAAGTTTATCTTTGTGATTTAGGTCCTAGGATGCTATTTCCATACAATTTGGGATTCAGTGGCTCAAATCCTCTCAGGCGTCCCAGAAGATCGCTGACTTGTCCCAATACAAGCTATAAGGGATAGTCGCGGTGCAGCTAAGTTCTCAATTCATTGTGGCTTGGATACTACTGATTCCATCGGGCAAGCAATTGGTACCAATGTCGCCATTCACCGCGACATCTGGCTGCAGTCAACAGGTTTTTCAGGTGATGTGAAATCATCCCTCATAAACATGCCCTTTGATGGGATTTGACTGTTTGGGGACAAGGCAGATTCTACTCCTGAGCGGTTCAAAGAGAGCAGGGCCACAGCACATTCCCTCTGCTGTCTTCCCCACCTTGCCAGAGCATTCGCCCTACCTTTCCTTTACAGTTTTGGCAGAAGTACCCCATACCAGCAGGCAGTTCAGCCTCAACAAGGTGCCCACCATTTTCACAGCCATGGCACACACCAACCCCGCGGTCTAAGTCATTGAGCTGCTCAGCCCACTACCCCTTGACCTCACTGCTCCACCTACCAAACCCCTTTAGCCTGCCCTTAGTGATGTACAGCCATTCGGTTGGTGGTAGGATCCACTGATTCTTGCTGGGTTGGTAGACTATAACATCAAACAGGTGTGTCCTGCAGATAGTCTGGAAAGGATACTGGCTGTTCTTCATTGAAACTCCACTGCACATTAAACTGTCCCCTGTAAGACTGATGGAGGATCACCTGTTTGTCTTACTGCAGGAAGTGTAGGCCCTTTTGAATAAAGGCATTATAGAGAGGGTCCCAGCACCAGAAGTAGGTCGTTGTTGTAATTCCCACTACTAGCTGGTGCCAAAAGAAGGATGAAGACCTTTGTCCAATTTTAGACCTGCCCTATCTCAACCCCTTCTTCCGGAAAGGCAAATTCAGAATGCTCATACTAGCCCAGGTCTTGTCTGTCCTCAACCCTGGAGGATGGTGTTGTATTTGCAGGACACCTATTTCCATATACTCATCCTGCCAGCCCATCGACGCTACCTGGGGTTCATGGTGGAACATGAGCATTTTCAGTTTGCTGTGCTCCCCTTTGGTCTCACCAGTACACTTCTGGTGTTCACGAAAGGGATGGCAGTGGTAGCAAAACACCTTTGGAGGTCAGGGTCCCAGTATTCTGTTTTTTCGACGTCTGGCTGTTGAAGGCAGGCTCGCCCAAGGCACTCATCATCCACCTCCATACTACAACAAGCCTCCTGCCATCTTTGGGGCTCACTAACAGCATGCCAAAATCACACCAGACTCCTTCTTAGATGCTCTCCTTCATGTGAGTCATTCCAGACACTGCTTGGGTTCGTGCTTTTCCCCCTGAATGGAGAGTTCAGCACATTCACACTATGATCCCTCTCTTTCAGCCTCTGTCCTTGGTTTCAGTGAGATTAATTTTCAATATTTTGTCCTCGATATTGTGTGCCATTGATATTCTGGTGTTAATAGTCAGGGTGCACACCTATTAAGCCATTGGTGGCAGAATACTCACAAAGAGCGGTGGCGAAGGTGATTTGCGATACATGTGACAGTACACATCATCATAATCTCCATACGTTTACATTTAAAATTTTTAAAAGTATAAGGAACAGGGAAACGTGATTTGTCAGCCTCTAATACTTAAAGCTCATCGATTATTTGGAAAGGGCAAGGTTTATATCAGAGTTTATAAAATAATATTTTTTTACATATTGAATAAGCCATGCCGGTGCTGTGGCGTTTGCCAATGGCCCTTGTCTAACAGAGTCATCTATTCTTATTTTTAACAGTGTATTTTATTTTAAAATACGATATTACATCTACGGGCACTTTGTGAGTTTCTACGCCAAATTTGGCTCACCAACTGTAGCCTATGTTTTACTATTATAAAGCATTTCTTTTCGTTTGTAGCTGACTTTAGCTGACATTTATCTTCCCGCGTTTGACGTACTTTTTTCCAAAGCTCTTGGCCTGGGGTTGAGACACAGTTCAAGATGAAATGGTAATTCAATTGTACTGTGCTCTAGAAAATTAGTTTACATTTAAATGGACCCTTCGTTCAAGGCAGTAAAGATGTGAAAAACTGGATGTCTGTCTTCATTAACAATCGATTTAATTCCAGATTATGACGTTTATTATGGGGTGACTGCCCATATTAATGTCATCCATATCCTAAATATGTGATGTTTTCTGAGCTAAATTTTAATTAATTCTTATTTGGGAGTTATTAATACATTTTGTCATCTGCATGTTGCCGTAGCGAAGGTGTATGCCCACATCCAGACAAAGGGATACAAGCCGCAGTACTTGGCTGACTCTGAGAATGAGAAGTAGGATTGTATGCTTGTCCCTTGAAAAATGAATTACAGATAAGAACTTCCTAGCTGTTTGAATCGGTTGTCATTTACTAACTATGAAATCCTACTATCATTAAATCTGCACAGTACACAGCAGTTAGCATTACATCGAGAAATTAATTATTCAGTTTGAACACATTGGATCATTTGTTGTTTTTACAGAGAAGCATATTTTTTATTTACTGATGCCCACCCCTTGAACTAATGATTCAAATATGTCTTTCAAATGTATATGGCTTCTGTCTTGACAAAATACTACACTATTGGTGGTTCATGGCATTCATCGCTCTGTTGTTGCAGCTGAAAGTAAAGATCTCCATCTTCTCCCACCCCTTCTCTTCCATCGAGTGATGCATGTTTTGCTTTGTCTGGCTCTGCAAACCCCATCTCATGCACAGTTCAGGATTTTTGAGTTTAGTTTATCAACATGCCGGACAGGCTCATATTCAAGCAGCATGGAGCTGCACCTGGCTGCTGTGTATGTTTAGGCCATCTCCTTCTGGCAGCCATCTTACAATGGTTTCTCGTCTCTGCTCCACTGATGCCTGCTCTTTTGTCCTGTAGGTACAGCTGGGCGCAACAGCTGAAGTGGAAACATCTCAATACTCCTTATGGTCACTGCTGCTCACTGCCAATTCTCTTCTCCGCCTGTTCAGGTTTCCAGCCTGTTTAGGGTGCATTGTTTGGTCCTTAGGGATATGTAGTTTGTATGCTCCGTTGTGGCAGTCAGTGTCATAAAGATGGAGTGTGCTTTTTACATGGTAATCGCAATGGACTATTAAATAATTTTAGTGCTAGGTGCTCAGACCTGCAATTAAGATAACTCATGCGCCACGATGTGGGCTGCTCCCACTCTATCGTCCCTTATTTTCATGCTAAATTTTCTGTTTATCTGTTTCTGATCGGCTGTGGATATATATATATATTTGCTCCAGATTATATTCATACACTGGCTAGCTGCTGCAAAAGCACACATGTGTTGTGCGAATCATTCCGATCGTCCAATGTAATCTTCTTCCGGATTTTCTCAGCAGTTTATTTTAAGTCAAGAGGCTGATTAGCTGTAATCCAGCAAGCCTGCTTAGAAATATGTTTAAATCTGTAAGGTTTTTGTCTTTTATTACACTCTGTTTGCAAACATACAAAAGCAGAAAAAGTGAAATGCGTCTTACTTGGTTTAGTACCTTTGATGAAGCTGAGATTTCTTGTGATTGAATCATTTTAGTAGGCAGTATTGTACTTTGCAACGAGGAAGCAATTACAGATGGATGAGCAGACAGCTCTTAAAATCTCGGATCAGAAGTTACTAATCCACTGACTAAACTGGAACCGCAGGCAGAGACTTGACAACCTGCCAAATTACTAGAAGGGTGGATTGATGAGTTACAACTGCGATAAAGCTTCAAATGGTCTATCTAAAATACGAAGGTCAAACCACCTCAACTGTCTTAAACAGCTTTGCTCTCCAAACATAGAGGTACAGCGAGGGCCTTTCTTTCCTCCATTAAAAGCAAACCAACATCATTAAGCTAAAAGGAGGCCTCCAACAAGGTGTTTATGAATACGTGTTATCAGGAACTGTACTGATCCATGGCATCTGAATGCAGGCAACCTACTGAGCTTTCATGTTGCTTTTGCAATTCTTTCTTGATGATAGAGACCAAGAATAGCAGCCCATAAATTTCTGAAAAGCCAGCAACAGCATTATTTTAAGTGTGCCAAGTTGACATCTATTTCGGAGACCGAGACAACTAGAATTGTCTCTTGATGCTGACCTGCCAAATTATCTCGAGTATTCACTTTCTAAATTGCTAGAACAATGATAGATGGGTTGGGCAACCAGACCAGTGACTTTTAGGTGAGAAGGCACACAGACACATAACATAATGCCCACCACCTGTCCTGTTGAGCGGCCAACAATGATAATGAAAGAGAATGAACTTCCCTGCACCTTAACAACAGTACATGCACCGTGTGGTACTTTGGGAGACACTGGATTTTGAGAAGATGGTGCTCTTCCCTTCCAGTAATGTCCTTTCCAATATCACATGATTTAGTTTCTTCCCCAGCCCTAACCGGACTCCACACTAATTTACCTGCTGAAGGTAAGGACAGGAAAGATGTCTGGGAGACTCCCTGGTGTTTACCATGGCAGTGAATGCAGTACTGGACTGACTGCAGCTCGCACAATTAGTTTCTGAATGAGGATGATCTTCTCAGCGTAATAATTTATTCCAGAGTCAAATAGTTCATTGACATCAATTGTAGCAGAAAACAAATACATGCTAGCCTGTTTAAAATAACACACAATGCCCTTTCTTGACACCATAAACAAATTGCTCCACGGACTTCGGAGTTATCGGTAATATCATTGTGCTTGAACTCTAATTATTAACTTGATGTAGAGTGGATATGAAAAACCTCAAAACCACCTAGGAAGAGTCTAGGGCCTGATTCTGTTAGTGTATGCGTGATGCAGGGAAACAGGCACCCTAACATAATCTGCTCCCACCCGGTGATCTGTCACTGACTGCTGTGCCACTCACCTTGTGGCTGCTTAGCATCTTCTGAGCCATGCTTCTGAGGGCTATCTAGGTTGCTTTGTCTGTGCATGCTCCATGACTGCTGCCCTGTCGCAGTGTGAAATCTGCACCATGGTATTTCTAGGACCTTTGGAATGCATGCAAATGCTCAAATTCGTAACCTGATAGAGCTGTACACTGAGCTAATCTGGCTGTTTAATGTTCCTAATGATGGAGGGAAGAGACGATCATGATCCAATAAAGCAGGGTACTTCTCGGACTATACCCAGAAGCCCCATGGTGACATTACCTCCCCTGACCGCCTTAAGAACAAAAATAGAGAATGTAAGGAGACTCCTTGGTGCTACTCGTAGCTTTTCTATACAGAGCTAACTCCCAAAATCATAAACCTTATTTAAAACATCTTGAAAAACAGACACTCGATTCTGTATTTAACTCTGGAAAAATTGACTTTCTAATAAAGAAAATACACTTCAAGCCATCCAAATACATTTAAGTCTTTGGGTAGTACTGTTTGGTACTGCATGATGTTCCGTAAGTCAAAAATTGAAAATATCAAAGTCTTTGTTTAATAAGGTATATCTCATAACCTTCTTGGATGTTGCTGAATTAAGATGCACATAGTTACACACAGACACACATACACACAAACAATCCATATTATCTCTATAAAGTAAACAACAAATGTTACTTGTTTTACTTTCACAGTTAGGTGCATATTTTGCAAATGTTTTTTAAATCTCATTAATGCAAAATTAAAATTGAGATAATTGAGATATAACTCACGTTTGAGACTGAGTAACCCTCTGCGAAACTGTAAATAAGGCTCTTAGTTTTTCAAGCAAGTCAATCACCTGAGTTTTTTATGTACTGGGGTACTGCTTTGATGTTGTATAGACTTGATGTATCAGATATGACTATGGCTGTCATTTTTTTGCATTTGTCTTACATACTGAAAGATTGTTGAATTTTTATTACAGCAACTCCGTGAGCTAATTGCTGAACACAAGCCTCATATAGACAAGATGAACAAGACTGGGCCTCAATTGTTGGAACTGAGCCCTGCAGAAGGCTTTTCAATTCAAGAGAAGTATGTGACAGCTGACACGCTATTCAGTAAAATTAAGGAAGATGTCAAGAAGCGTGCAGTTGAACTGGATGATGCCATCTCACAGTCATCACAGGTATCTTATCACTGTTACTACTTAACTTAATGATGTTGAATAAGTAGATATTTTAAGAATATTCTCCCAGAGCAGTGCTACCCTAACTTTTTTTGGGTCCATTTACCACTTTTTAGTACAACAAACCTTCGTGATCCACCTAGCTTTAATGGACACGATGTAGGCATTTTTTTTAATGTAACTAAAGCATTGTGTGGTAGCACATTGTCATTTACAGGGAGCACATTTCCATTGAAATGGTTACTTAATTTGCACAGACATACAGTTTTATTGATAAACTATATTGCACCGATATTCTGTGGAAATCAAGAACTCCAAGAAGAACCGCCGTGCCCTCAAGAAAGCCTGGCGCAGAGACCCGACTACAGACAACATGACCACCCTCAAGTAAGCCACCCGAAAACACCACCAGCTGATCCACACCACCAAGAAAACTGCATTTAAGGAACGACTAGACAACAACGCCCACAACACCAAGGAACTCTTCAACATTGTCAAAGAGCTCTCGAACCCTAGTGCCAGAAACAATGACATCACCCCATTGCAAGACCTCTGCAACTCGCTCGCCTCGTTCGTCCACAGCAAGATCGCAGATATACACAACAGCTTCAGCACATAGCCGACGCTCCCTACGACTGCACCAACGCCCCCCACCACCACCCTCCTCGACTGGACCGCGATCAACACCGAAGACACCATCCGCATGATGAACTCCATCCACTCCGGATCACCAACCGACCCCTGCCCTCACCACGTCTTCAACAAGGCCGACTCCATCATCGCACCCCATCTCCGGGACATCATCAACGCCTCCTTCGACACTGCCACCTTCCTAGAGAGCTGGAAGCACGCCGAACTCAGCGCCCTATTGAAGAAACCTTCAGCGGACCCCACCGAACTCAAAAACTACCGCCCCATCTCGCTCCTTCCTTTTCCTGCCAAAGTCATCGATAAGACCGTCAACAGACAGCTGGCCGCCTTCCTCGAGACGAATGGATCCCTCGACCACTCGCAGTCCGGTTTCAGAGCCAACCACAGCACAGAGACCGCCCTCATCGCAGCCACCGACGACATCCGAGCCTTGCTCGACAAAGGGGAAACGGCGGCCCTCATCCTCCTGGACCTCTCCGCAGCGTTCAACACTGTCTGCCACCGCACCCTAGTGCAGCGCCTCAGCAACATCAGAATCCAAGAGAAGGCACTGGAGTGGATCATCTCGTTCCTCGCTGGAAGAACCCAGAGAGTCCACTCCCCCCCTTCAGATCAGAGGCCACCGAAGTCATCTGCGGCGTACCACAAGGATCATCTCTCAGCCCCACCCTCTTCAACATCTACATGAGCCCCCTCGCGGCCATCGCACGCCAACACAACCTCAGCATCATCCCCTACGCCGACGATACCCAGCTGATCCTCTCCCTCACCAACGACCCTGCCACCACCAGAACCAACCTACACGAAGGGATGAAAGACGTTGCTGAGTGAATGATGAACAGCCGCCTAAAACTGAACTCAGATAAGACGGAAGTCCTCATCCTGGGATCATCACCCTTCGCCTGGGACGACTCCTGGTGGCCCCCTGCCCTGGGCAGCGCACCCAAACCAACGGACCACGCACGCAACCTGGGCTTCATCCTGGACTCCTCTCTCTCTATGACCAGACAAGTCAATGCCGTCTCCGCATTATGCTTCAACATCCTGCGCATGCTACGGAAGATCTTCCGGTGGATCCCCACCGAAACCAGGAAGACGGTCACCCAGGCGCTCGTCACCAGCCGACTGGACTATGGCAACGCCCTCTACGCCGGAACCACAGCCAAACTTCAGAAAAGGCTCCAGCGCATTCAGAACTCCTCAGCAAGACTCATCCTGGACATCCCCCGACACAGCCACATCTCCGAACCCCTGAGAGACTTGCACTGGCTCCCCGTCAGCAAGAGAATCACGTTCCGACTCCTCACCCACGCACACAAAGCTCTCCACAACCAAGGCCCCAGATACCTCAACGACCGCCTGACCTTCTACACTCCCACCCGCCAGCTACGATCAACCAGCCACGCCCTCGCCACCGTTCCCCGCATCCGAAGAGCCACTACGGTAGGAAGATACTTCTCCTACCGTACGTGGAACTCCCTCCCCCTCCACCTCCGCCTGACCCAAGACCACCTCACCTCTCCTTCAGGAAAAAACTCAAGACCTGGCCGTTCGAGCAGGTGCAGACCCCCCCCACCCCCCCACCCCCCGCCCCCCCCCCACAAGCGCCTTGAGACCCTCCGGGTGAGTAGCGCGCTATACAAATAATTCGATTGATTGATTGAATGATTTATTTCAGTAAATATTTATTATTTTTCATCACCAAGGGAAGAGTCTCGATTCGTTCTGATCCTCCTAGAATCTTTGTTTATATCACACTTAATAATTACATAAAATGTACCTAATTTTCGCTCTTCTAACTGCACAATGTGCACATTTCATTTACAGGCATTTCCATTTTGTTGTGTGTTCTGAAAAAATTACACCCTACCGCCTTTCCTGTCACACTTTATGTACCCCAGCAAGACTGTCACATCATTTAACTATTCTTTCTCTGACTTAAAAGTGAGAAGATTTTATAAACACCAGTCCCCATGTTAAAAAATAAGACATAGCCTGACATTTGACCTCTATCTTTGAAGAGCAGAAAATGTGACAAGATACATACAGAATTTAAAGGCTTATTTATTTATTGCTTGGACTTAGCGACCCACCAAAGATTGTCTCACAACCATCCAGTGCAGTTAACGAAACACTGAGCTAGGGGTCAGAGTTTGGTTATCAGGAATTCTGTTTTCTTTGCTTGCAAACAATAATATTTTTAATGACCGCAGTGCAAAATCCTTGGCATTTATATTTTTTGCCTTTGTGGGTAAGTGGCTTAAGTTGCACCAGTGGAAGATTTTATCAGTGGACAAGAACCTGCGTGTGGAATTACTGCTAATGTAGAAAAATACTGAAAAACCTCTAAAGTGGTACTCAGTCTTTACTTCCATAGTCCATTATATATGAACTTTTCACTTATATTTGATCAAAAATCTCTTGGTATCAGCATCTTGGCACAATCTCAGACACTGAAACTTTTCATCAGGGGTTCATTTTGTTCATTTGCACTCTGGTTCCAGTCCACATTGTCAATTCACATAAGAAATCATGTGATTCTTCTCACATCCGCCTTCATGTGCCACAGTTTGAAAATGTTTTGGTCTTTCAAAATGCCAAACAGTGTAGTGTGCTTTGTAGTTCTGTCTAAATTGTATATTTTAGCCAGCTCTCCCCATCACATCCAGTTATTTGTAATGCATTCAGATCTGGATTTCACATGCAAACTGCCCTATGTGCCGCACCCCATTCTCCTGCTAAAAGGAAAATGTTCTCTATATAGTGCTGAGTTACCCATGGGATCCAGGAGGGCGAAGTACTTGTAAGCACTCCATGACATGATCAAAAGTTTATGGCTGTGCCAACAAAGGTCAGGATAGCCACCTACTTTGCACTGTAAGCAGGGCAGATTTTGTGCCATCTAATTTTGTTGATTTTTGAGCAATTTTTGCTGCATTTGGTGGGAGACCAGTGGAACGCTGCTGACATAAAGGAGCTCTAAACCATGGACATGTCTTCTTATGGGCAAGCAAAATTGCACAACAAAACTGCCACACGTTTCATTTACACTTTTCTTTAAATCATGTATGTGTTAGACATGGGGGTAATGGGACAGTTGACAGAAACAGGTGGCAGTCTAACCCACCTACCTCTTGCAATCTTTTTATTTAGAGAGCAGGAGATGGTGGTTTTCATGATGGTTACCAGCTCTGTCTCAGCACATTCATGTTGATAATGGTACTAACATAGGCACTCTAAACAGGGTGACCCCCTTGGCACTGTTCTCTCTGGCATTTTTCCTGTCTGGATTAGCTATGTAAACTAGTAAACCATGTAGTCCACAAATGCCCAATACATGTTGATCTCCCTGTCCTGGGTGGACCACATTTTTCCCTCTCTTAGAGAGCCAAAATGTCTCCCAATTGAAAGGCGGTCCAACTTTAGAATGGCTTGTCTCACACACAAAGCTCTTCACACTAATAAACCTGTCTACTTGGCTTCCAAACGTAATAAGGCAGGCCAGACAAGGAATCTCACGAGTACTAACCCTCTACTTCTCATTCCACCGAAAACCTGCAAACAAAAAAACCTTATCACGCTCCTTCTCTGGAAATGTGCCAAAAACCTGGAACTCCATCCCAGTCCACCTCAGGACTAACCCTCCTTCATAAACTTCAAAAGTCAGCTCAAGGACCTCTTCCTCAACCGAACCCATTCGAATAGATAGCTGCCGCCTAAAGAGACAGAATCCCTCTGTCTCAGGAATCTTGCCCAGCACAGAATAAAGAAGCTTCGATATGAAGGCATCTACACCACCCGCCTTTTGACTCACTCCTTGCCCTCCATTCCTGAAAAGATTTTGACACGAGACATTGCTGTTTATTGATATACTTTGTGTTCGATTGCATCATGATAAATGTTGTAACGCGCTCCAATACCTTCCGGTCTGGCCAGCGCTATATAAAACTCTTAAATAAATAAATAAATAAATACTTCATTTGCATTTTTGTTTAAAGATAGACTTTTGCTTCATGGATCTTTTTTCAAAAGGTCAAACTTACTGCCATGGTGCTTTGAACATGCTAGCGCAGCTTATTTTCTGCAAAGCAAGTTCCGCCATGGAGGCAGAAGGAGCTGCTTCAAGGAAAATGGTTACAGAGAAAGCAACCAGTTCTAAAGGTGGAGGGCATTAGTCTTTAAAATGGCAACATGAAATACCTCTGAGCATCCCTTATATAGTGGATTTCCTTAAATGATCTGAATCATTTTAAACTATTTCCTTGTAAATGAACCACTAGGAGAAACAGAGTTCTGGTCTTATAGGCTGAATTTCAAACATTGGTCCACTTCTTTGTAGGAAAGGGATCAACTTTTAATGTTGCAGGGTTTCTGAAAGATATTCATTTATGTCTGCGGTTTACAATTTAGATAGTCAATTTTTGTGACACTTGCAACTTACTTTTCTGTGAACAGATAACTTCGGATATGTAGATAAAGTATAAGTCACTTCTAAGTTTGTTGATTGCAATTTCTTAATTCAAGCTTATTTTCAAGCATAGTCCATCAAAACCATACAATAAAATACAATTAACCACATACTGTAATCTTAATAAATAAATATGGATAGCAAGAGCTTAGAAACCAGAACAAAAAATATGAACACAAATAGTAATAGAAAGATCAGTAAGGCCTTTGGGATAATGTGGAACAATTAACAAACTTGACCAAGACAATGCTAAATACTGGCATATATAGGACACATACCAATATCAGAAAAACAGTTACAGGTCTGAACAAATTTGACTTATGCATGTTAAGTCCTTGTTAGTGAACACGTACTCTAATAGCTTATGCAACTAGTGTGGGCCCTTGACAGAAAACTTACTCGAAGCAGTAAGATTTATACGTTCTTTGATTCCAACTAAAGTGGTAGCAAAACCACAGAGATATGTCAATTACATGACCATGGAATTCTCATTAAATTACCCATGGCAAGAAGGAGGAGTTTGTGCTGGAATCAGTGTAACAGGCACTTTTTCTGATTCCACAATATAAAATTGTAGCTGACAGTGTTTACATTTACTAAGAGGTTTTCAGTCACATTAAAGATTATTGTAAGATATAGAGTAGCACAGCATGAGACCAGTGGTGGTGGGCATTGTTGGTATTCACATCCACCTCACCTTATACGTTTTCTAACGAAACAAGGCATGTAGACAAAGGCTTCTTCTATTTTGCATTGCTAAAAATGAAGGTATAAGACTCTCAGCACAAGAGCAAACTTGTTAAGGACAACAAAATAAAACATGTTTAATGCATATAAATAAAGAATATTAGGAAAGCGAAACACCTCAAATAATAGCAAAACATATGACATTAGTCTTACTGTGTGCCACTGATCCAATAATGTGCTTGGGTGGTATCCAGTTGTGTATGAAGCACTACGTAAACGTTACTGTTACAGTGGAAGCTTTTTCTCTAATTTCTGGGCCCATCAATGATTTTACTACTTAGTCTCTTCTCTCAGACTCTTTACATCATCCACAGAGGATTTGGTCCTCCGATGGACCTTTCTTCTTCACAGTGAGAGATGAGAAATAAAGGTGTTGAACTGTTGGTGACCCAATGAGGACCAATAATTTGTAGACCAACTCACAAATTAGTGATCCAGTTTATGTACACTATTCTCAGACTATAAGTCTCTCATGCATTAGAAATCAGATCATTGTAAGAAAAGTTCTACGGAAAGAATCTTAAGACACAATAAAAGACTCAGTCAAGTTTAGATAATGTGGTTATTGTATTAAAGATCCAAAATCAATGCATATAAGTATCATTTTAAGCTGTTCAGTCAGGATACTTACAGCTCGTAGTGTAAAATCATACATTTAGTTAAGGTAAATCTATTTCTAAATAAATGAATCCATAAAGAGAATGGCTCAGTTTAGCATTTCCTACCACCAACCGAGGCAGGAGGATGATTCAAAAGAGTTCTCTTAGCAGGAGCAAAGGTATCAAGTTAAAGTCCACTAAGGTAACAAGTCCATGGACATTGTCAAGGAATTGGAGCAATAAACAGGAAAGTTCAAGTCTGGTCTCCGACCAGGCATCTCCAAATCGTCTATCAGGCAAGTTCATCAGGAAAGGAAAAAAGGAAATGCAGGCTGGAGTCAATGGAAGAGAAGGTGGCTCTGGCAAAGGATGGTGGCTCCCTAGTCCTAAGAAAGTCACTTTATACTCCAAATCATCTATTTGTGACATCAGATGACACTATTCAGTAGTCTGACCATCATATGATATTCTTCCACTCACCAGGTATAAAATTGGTACTCCAACATATTTTCCCATGTTGCTCATGAGAAATGACTGTCCATTCCGGCCTCACAGGCTAGTTGACAAAGAGCTTATTTATTTTGTTGCTCTTCATGGATTAAGTAGAGAGGGTCAAGTTCCCACCAATTCATGCACAACAAATTGCTGGAAAAAGTGTCTTGTTGATTAAAAGAATGTTGCATAATCAGACTAGATAAAGCAACATTTGAGGAAATGTAACAAAAGTCCATTGTTCCAGGCTATGAAATAAAACAACCCAAGGAAAAAGGCAATTTAATGCATTTTAAAGTTAGAATTTCTTATTTTAGTAAAATAAACTCATAGTTAAGTTCAAGCGTAACAAAATAAATCAAGCATATCAAATATGGAAATAATTGTACTGTTGTCAGTGATTATTGCACAAAAATGTTCAACTCTAATCATGGCCTACTAGCAAAATGTACCTACGTGCAAACTATTTCTAAAAATCATTAAAATAAAATTGTTTTAAGAAATCTAAGATTCTAATAATGTCAAGCATTTATACTGAAAGGTTCTTCCATAACACATTTAGCGTAAAGATTTTGCACTACTTTTCTATTTGTTATGGGTCCTTACAGTGAAGGTAATACGGATGCTAAGTTTCATCATTAATATTTGTACAATTGTTATGTAAAACTCATTTGTTACTTGAATATACTGCTTCATATTAATAATTTGTGTTATTGTGAATCATAGAAAGCTTTTCAAACAATAATTGTTCACAATTACTTTATTATAATAATATAGTAATCAATTAATAAGCATTTCAAATGTATTATTCTAGTAATCCCTAAAATTCTGTAAAACCAAGCACACTTTTACGATGCTGGTACTTCAACTTTTCTCAGTTTCAGTGTTGTTTTTCTAGCCATGTGCAAAATGCACATTAGAGTTTTATTGTCAAAATCGGTTTTTATGTGCTGTTAAGAATGATCGGTTTTAACCCTACCACACTACTTTCCAGTGCAATACACGTTGCTGCCATTATGATGTGTTCTATTTCTTGCTTTTCCCTCATCCCCTTCTCTCTAAAACGTTCTTCACCTAGTTTCATGACAAAATTGACCCCATGCTTGAGAGTTTGGATCGCATAGCAGAGCGCTTGAGACAGCCACCTTCCATCTCAGCCGAGGTTGAGAAGATCCGAGAACAGCTTACTGAAAACAAGAATGTGTCTGTAGAACTGGAGAAACTTCAGCCGGGATATGAGACACTCAAACAGCGTGGGGAGGAGATGATTGCTCGCTCTGAGGGTGCAGATAAGGATATCTCAGCAAAAGGTAATTTACTGAGTCTAATGGTCATTCCTTTACTTCGCCGTGTGGAAGATATATACTTTATGCTATTAGTCCCTTTGCTCTTTGATAATATGATGAGTACATTTTAAAGTTTGCTGTGTTGCAAGAGGACGTAAGGTTATTTAATCCTCCCACTTAAAAAAGTGATTTCATACACCCAAGAACTTTGCCAATTGGAATCTGTATCAGTGTAATTTTTTAGTTCACAGTTTGTCCTCAGTCACTTTAAGAAATATGATATGACTCTAATCAAAATGAAAGCATAATTATTTTTGGATTGATAACACGTTGTCCATTTTTAGTAATATATGACTGTTTCTGCAGGAATGTGTTATTTATGTACTGAAAGAGCCTCTTTTTGCCACTTAGCTGTCCAGGATAAGCTCGACCAGATGGTTTTCATATGGGAGGATATCCAGGCCCTGACAGAGGAGAGAGAGGCAAAGCTGCTGGATGTGATGGAGCTGGCTGAGAAGTTCTGGTGTGATCATATCGCCCTTGTAGTCACCATTAAAGATACTCAGGACTTCATCCGTGATCTTGAAGAACCAGGGGTGGACCCATCTGTTGTCAAACAACAGCAAGAAGCTGCAGAGGTCAGTTAGAAGTTGTTCTGTAGTGTTCCCAGATATGGGAACAGGCCACGACCTTAAA
Organism: Lissotriton vulgaris; assembly: GCF_964263255.1. Taxonomy (NCBI): domain Eukaryota; kingdom Metazoa; phylum Chordata; class Amphibia; order Caudata; family Salamandridae; genus Lissotriton; species Lissotriton vulgaris. The sequence continues at coordinate 432,815,103 of NC_141694.1, read as the reverse complement.
CAGTAAATCTGGGTTTTATAATCCATTATATACTCTAATATAAGGCTTAGCTGCCCCATACCTCTCGTACATGCATCCATTGCTTCTTTACTTTCTTTGGAGCATGCTATTTTCATTTTGATCAAGACTTTATTAATTCACATCCAGTGCTTCACAGTGTTTCATTTACTTGTTCCGTGACTAAATGGTTCAGTAACTGAAAAAGATCAGTGATCGTACACACATGCTTACTTCCTCCCTCAGTACCCCAAGGAGTAACCATGCCCCATTTATCTGGCACTGAACTCACGAACCACACAACGAATGGCATTTTATCTATTTTTTCTCATTTCCTCACCCTAGTCACTGGGCTGGATAGAGGGCAGAAGGTATTCCCACCTTCCCTTCTATCAGTAGTGTGCTGTGTAACATTATCAAAATAATTAATCCTGGGTAAAGGCTTACAAGAAAGTCATTAGGCCCAGAATTCCAAAAGGTACAGCAAGGGCATGTCTTCTGGGGGTTCTTTTTAAAAAAAAACATGTGTTGAGAAAGGCACAATACAGTTAATTAGATTATACTTAACGTTGGATGTCTCCAGATTAGCTCTTGGTTTTATATTTCTTTTCATTTGCTTGCATAGTGCATTGTAATGTATATCTATCATACCTCTGTTTCTTTAAAAATGTGTATTTGTTTTCTTTTTAGGCTATCAGGGAAGAAATAGATGGACTTCAAGAGGAACTAGATGTCGTCATAAACCTAGGAGGGGAACTCATAACTGCTTGCGGTGAACCTGACAAACCTGTTGTCAACAAGAGCATAGATGAGGTACGCCTTAATAAAACAAATATTCACCAAATGCACTATCATCCTAGAAACATTATCTTGATCCTTGTGGCACATGTATGCAGTGGCATACTCCATCACTTATTCATATACTCATTAAATGTTTTGAAATATGGTGTCACTCAAAAGTATAGGAATCATTGTCTTTGCAGAGTTAAGAATAAGGCTTGCAAGCCACCATTTTGGAGTGATTCTAACTACTACTTATGTGTCTGTGCAGGCCTAGTAACTCACTTAATGTCTCTAATCTTCTCCCTGTTTTGAGGAGATAAAGATCCATCTGCCTGATATGGGAGGTGGCCCCACCTCAGAACAGAAGTGATACACTTTATAATTACAGGTTCCTGTACATGCACTAAAAACCAGGGGTATTTCTATCTAGGGTCTTTACACAAATACATCATAAAGCTCTTTGTAATTATAGGGGAATAAAAGTAATTTGAGTGAAATAGATGTTTTATTTAAGCCAGTTAAACACATTTCCGACTTGCTGTCTCAGAGAGTCCTGAGAATGATAGCATGAAAGTACCAAGAAAATACTGTAATAGGAAACATAGCTATTCTATTACTGTCTGTGCTTAGAGATATTGATAATTATGAATAAAAACACACACAATAAATTATTTTTCTCTTTATTTATTTGAAGCAATTTTAGGCGCCCCAGTATTAAACTAACACTTGTGTGTCTTAATAAAGTCCAAAATGCCAAGACAGCACCATTGACACCAGACAGCATCCCGTGCACATATAAACATTCATTTTAGAGACGTTTATATAGGATTGCATTAACCATTCTACTGATCAGGCAGTGTGTTTGTTCTTTGCTTGTTTGTTTCCATACTCTTCAAACTATGTTTTGGGCAATTCACAAAAATATTTTTAATAGCCAGAAGTGCACTCAGTAAATACTAGCTTCAACAATTTCAATAGATTTCAATTTTTTAGAGATTTTCAAAAATCTCAAATAGTCCTCCTGCTGCCTACATTTACTCATGTATGTCTGCAGGTGAATACTTTGCAGAAATACCGTTGGGAAGAATTTTGGTTAAGACGTTAGTTTGGTTCTGTTGTTTTTCTGGCAAGGAATTGCATTTTATGGTTGACAGATACATGTCACATACTTACTCATAAGTATGATGATGCTTAGGGTACATTTACATGTGGAAAAACCTTGGTACCATTAATTCTAATATAGTTACAACTTTGTGGCTGTTTGCTACTTCTTGCTTCTTCTCTGGGAACAGCACTGAACCTGCAAGTAAGTTATATACATTGGACTAAACATCTGCAAGTCGTGTGAATTAGTATATGCCATTGTGAATTCCAGAATTATTTTTGCTTGTTTATGTTGCATAGAGATGTACAAAAAAGTTGTGAATGAGGGTCATAGTTTATCCGTATAGTTAGTTATGTTGACTGCTAATAGATACGGGTAATATCTACTATAATAATGGCTAAGAGCTTTGTTGCCCTATGGTCAGTTTATAATATCCAGTATGTCTCACTTTCATCCGTTGTAATGGGACTTGGTCCACCAATTCTTTACAGAATGATAAAATAAAAAGATCTTTTAAAAGTGGTTTTCAGTAATAGTCTTAAAGTTGTTGTATAGAAGGACTCCATTAGTAATCAGCCTTTCAATAGAGGTGTGGTCTCAACATCTTTAATTTAAGTGTATACCCTTGACATTCCCTTGGAAGCATTTTAAGGAGGCTCCTGCCAGGGCCGGACTGGGAACCAAAACCGGCCCTGGCAAAGTGCTCGGCCGGCCCCCCCTCCCCACTCGGGGGGGTTGAAGGTGCCGCCGAGCTAGAGCCAGTTTAGGGCCGATTTTGTTGCAGGGCCGATTTTGCAGCTATGCTGCAACAACGGCCCTGTAACAAAACCGGCCCCCAGGGGCTCAAAACCGGCCCCCACCCTTGCGGCGCACCAGGGGCTTGCCCGGTGCCCGCTATGGCCAGTCCGGGCGTGGCTCCTGCCTACAATTTTTTCAGAGGTTGTGAAACATTCTGCTTGTAGGAAGCTAGTAAGTATATCTTGAACAGAAATGAGATACACTGTTTAAAGAGTCAGGGCAACCCTTATTGGTTTACAGAGGCAAAAATTATAACACTAAATGCTCTCTTTTGTGGTTTTTGGAGTAAGCAGTTAGTCTTATCAGAGGGTAATGCTAAGTATTTGTTGTACTCACAGAGGCAATAAATGAGACACCCACACTTGAGAATAAATCTGAGACCAATTAAAAAAAATAAGTTGTGCTTTTATTTCAATTTTAATACCAAGAGCTTTGTTATCAAGTAAGTACTTTTTTAAATATTGAATGTCACAGGTAAGTAAACAGTTCATTTAAATGCTTCTTTATGCAACAATGCTTTCCTATGGGGAAAAAAGGAATATGTAGCATACAGTTATTTCTGATTGGTTTCTGAGGGTCTCCTTTAGGTTTTAGGGTTACAGGTGGCCAAGGTCCAAAGTACCACCAGCATTTACTCGTTGTCTGCCCTAGGGCATCCAAGTGCAGAGGTCGGGTTGAGTTGGTAGCTTTGCGCTCTATGCCTGTGGAAAGAAGGGGGGCCACCTAGAAGCAGGCTGCAGAGGGGGTTTTGGGGACAGGTCTGGGAGTTCCGAACGGGGGGTTTAGGTCACAAGGGTCCTGGGAATAAGGGGACACAGTCAGTTCTTCAGTACCCGTGCTGGGGCGCTAGGGTGCACGGTGGATAGGTTAGCTAGGCTCTATGCATCCTAGGCCCTTGCAAATGCTGGTCTTGCTGATTGAGGGTGCAGAAATCAGAGCAGCGGGGCCTTTCTGGAAGTGTGTCTGTACGGTGCAGATGTCCCTGGATGGTTGCTCAGTCTCGGCGCTGTTCGATTGCCAACTTGACTTAAACAAGCCGTGGTTGCTGTAATGGATCCGGTACCATCGATCCTGGTGTCTTTCCACTCAGTGGGGGGACAGATCTGACGTTCAGGAGCTCAGGTACCTCTTCTTTGGGGGCTGCTCTTTTGGGCTGGCTGGGGAGCAGCAACACAGTAAACCTGAGTCTGCTCCTTGGGTGCCTGTGTACTAAAGGGGAGTAGCTTCTCTACTCCAAGGGAGATTGCTGGCACCGGGATTCTTTGTAGTTGGTCAGCTGCATGTTGAGTCACTCTGTCACAATTATCAAGACTGCTGCAGGCAGCAAGGTTTTGCGGCAAAGGTTCACAGCTGTCTTCAGTTCTCATTGTCTCATGGCTCTTCTTTTTCGTTTTCTTCTGGATCCTTTGAATCTGAGTTCTTGGCATCAGGCATGCCTCCTAATTTCTCAATTTAGGGGCATTAAGGGGAGTGACAGGTAGTAGCCAATGGGCTACTTACCTTTAGGGTGACTACACTTCATAAAGGACATTTTTCCTGTTGGAATTTAGCATAACCCTCACCCAGTGAGTCGAATTCCACCAAAACCAAGAGGTTTCATGGTCACATCAGGTAGCCCAGCTTAGGGTTGGAACTAGCCTGATGGGGGAATACACCTCCTGACTTTCTGATTATCCCAACTGTCCCGGTACAAAATAGGCCCGGGCCAGGGGGTGGCATTTCCACTGCCGGAGGGAAGCCTGTGTCGCATATCAAAGGCGGTATATGCCTTTGAAGTCTCCTACCTTGGAGGAGGTGACAACACCTCCGGCAGGAGTAGGCATTGGTTCTGCCCTCAGAGAGCTTGTGCTCTCACCTGCAGAGAGTCCCAAAACCTGTCTGTGGTGACAAGCTGGTCTACACCAGTCAGCCAGTGAACTAGTAGTCCTTAGGTTTTGAGGGGGCACCTCTAATGTGCCCTCCCGTGCATGTATTAATAAATCCGTCACTGGAATCAGTGTGGGTTTATTAATTCAAGATGTGTGATACCAAACATCTTTAGTTTCATTGAAGCCATCATGTAGCTGGAGAACTGGTAATTACCAGTGTCCAGTATATGTACTTAACATGGCTTTCCTGTTTACTTGTAATTTCTAAGAATCAACATCACAGGGGCATATCTACTCATACAGATATGTTCACACATGTAGTATAGTGCACCCTGCCTAAGGGCTGTAAGGCCTGCTGTAGAGGTGACTTACAAATAGTGCATGCAGTGTCTGCTGGCATGGCACACAGTGCCATTTCGTGTCTTTACTTTTCACTGCACCCTGTCACGGAGCCCGCAATGTCAGTTTGCATGAGGGTGCTGAGGGGTCTCTTAGGGTACCATACATGCTGCAGCCCTTAGGGACCCTGTTTAGTCTCCTTGCCCTAGGTACCAGGGGTGCCATTTAATAGGAACTCACAGGGGGTGCTAAAAGTATAACAAATTGGGGGAACAATTGTACAGTTTTAGGAAAGGAGATCTGACACTGGTGCCCTGGATAGCACGAACCCAATGTATTTCTGTCAAAATTGTATGAAATACCAGACAAAAAGTGGGGGTGAACATGTCAATAAGGGGCACTTTCTATGGTGATTTTTTTAACTCTGATAGCTGAGTATTCACCAAACAGATGACTGTTCTCTTTTTTTTAGGCTTTTGACATACTAGTAGAAGGGTAACGATAACAATTCTACAGTTTAACTTTCCTCTAAAGAGTTCTGAAATTTTTTAACTTTGTCACTTCTGTTTGTAGCTGAATTCGGCGTGGGACATGCTGAATAAAACATGGAAGGACCGTATTTGTAAACTCATTGATGCCATGCAAGCTGCTGTTCAGTACCAAGATGGACTGCAGGTATGTAATGTACCATAATGCTACAGTTAAAACTGGACATGGGCAATTAATATAATTGAGTGAATTTGATGTATCACATTTTACAGAAGTTGTATTATGCCATGCATAACTTATATAGGAATTTTACATTGTTATCATGTTTCACCTAGCAAATATTTCTTTCATACAAAATGTGTGTAAAATCAAAGTAGCAGAATCAATTATTGATACGGACAGGACTATCATATGAAAGACACATTTGATGTTTAAATACACAAAGACTATTATCTGAATGAGACCCAAAACAAAATATATATATGTGACCTTCTTTTTGCTAAAATATTCACTATGATGAGCACAACCCGTATGGACATTTTGGATAGGGAATTAATAAACCAGAGCTCTTCCGATTGTTCTGCTGTTTTGCAGATTGTTTTTACTTTGCTACTGTAAATAGTTATACCCTAAATTAAGAAAAGACTAAAAGAACAGGTTTAAGTCTTTCTTAAGCATTTATTTTTAGTTTTTTCTGAGATGTAGCTGCACAATTAATTATACATCAACAATAATTAAAAAAAATAGCTCCTTCAAGGATTGATGCTACCCTATTGTCACTTCTGAGGAAGGGACCACAATCCCAAATAGAGCCCCATACACATCTGGAGAGATCATAAGCTTCAATCTTTAGCTCACATCGGCAAAGATGCCCCGCCAGATTTCTCTGAGATGAATACATGAAATTATCGTATGGAGCCAGTTGGCTTGATTGCATCTAAAACAACTAGATTCCACCGAATATTTTTTTTCCAATTTTGGCAGGGGTGTAGTAAAACATTCACTTGCAGACGAAAGCCATTCTTCTTAGTTTGGCAGCTTGTATCACCTTGTGGCTCATTTGATTGTAAAACTGCCATTGAAAGCTATGTTGAGGCTTCGATTGGCTGAAGCTGGTCCAAAGTCAGTACCTTGCTTTTTTCCAAGTACAGCCTTCTATACCAATTGACTTTACCCAGTAATTGGAAAATACAACATATCTTCTCCAGATTATCTGCCAATGTCTCATCCTCCATTCCGAATCAAGAGCGGAAGAGTTTAATTTGGCTAAAGCTGAAAAAGAAGGATGAACTAAAATTGGACTTAATGTTCGTTAGCCTGGACCATTGGGAATATTCTCTATTACGATAAAGGCTTGTATCCTTCGATACCCCATTTGGGACCAGCAGTAGCAGGTATGAGTTGATACATGGAGCCCTAGCGGGATGCAGTCTGCTAGTTTCAGCTGAAAATTGAGCTGGGGAATTGTGTATGGTCATATATCTAGATTTTTTGGGGAGCCTTGGGATTTATAAGAAAGGGGGAAGCCTTTTTTTCTGCAATTGAAATAACAGAGAAGGACTTGGTCAGGTAATCAAGAAATGCAGCCTGATGATGCATCTTTATATTAGGAAGTGCCAGGGCTCCCTCTTCAGGGTCCAGCTGCAGCCCCTGCATTTTTAGTGTGGGCTCCTTACCCTGCCATATAAACTTTCTAATTTCGGTGTTCACTGACTCAAAAAAAGACTTTTATGGTAATGTTGGTGAACAAAAAAAGCAATAGTGGAAGAATACTCATTTTAACTAAAGCAACCCGACCCATGATGGATGAGGGGAGTTTCTGCCTTGACTTAAATAGATTGCAAATTGTATTTAATGTTGCCTTGAAATGTAGCAAAATAGATCATCCAGATTTGAGGTTATGTAAATTCCTAGATACCTTATAAGTGCAGTCGCTGAATAGTGGGACTGCGCTGATGTTGGCAATACTGCTGAGAAGTAGGTAAATAAAATAGACTCTGATTTCACATGGTTAATCATGTAACCCTCTATTCTCGGATGCTCATTTATTAGGGAGATGGCGCGTGCTATATTAGCCTTATCCGCTTCTAGATACTGAGACATATCATCGGCAAATAAATTCAGTTTTGCCGCCCCTGGCACCAGCAGCTGTATACATGGATCTTACCTGAAGGCACCTGCTAATGGCTCGATAAGCAGAGAAAATAGGATTAGTGAAAGAGGGCAGCCATGCAGCGTTCGGCATCTTATAGTGATCTTCTCTGCCAGATTCCCATTTATGACTCTAGTGGCCTTACCGTTGAGGTATATATTTTTTAAAACCATCACAAACCTGGGTGGGAAGCAAATGTTGTTAAAACTGAGGGGTGAACGTTCCTCTGGACTCGGTCGAATGCTTTCTCAGCATCTAGCCTTATAATTGCTGCCTTAGCTTTTTGCATGTTGCTGCCTTAGTTGTTTTGCATAGGGCAGTAGTCTGTTGCCTGGGTCAAGTATAAGGTATTTGTAAGCATGTTTTTACCTTGAAGGAACCCGTTCTGATTGTTTTGTATAACCGAGAGAACTACCACCTAAAGACGGTATAATAAATTTTTTATAAACAACTTATAGTCACAATTTACTAAGCTAATTGGACGGTAATAGTTCATGTCTTTTTCTGGCATGCATTTCTTCAAAAGACTGACAACTATCAAACCTGTAAAGGAATCAGGAATTTCGCTCCCCCTTCAAAATTTTATTGAATAGTCTAACTAAAAACGTATTTAGCTGAGGCAAAACAAGCTTATATACTTCTCCCTGCGCTACCCTAATTGAGGGGATATTGAGTCCCTGAAGCCACACTTCTACTGTCTCTGATTAAGTATTATGGGGTCAAAATAGAGTTTTGTATAATGTTTAATAAAGGCGTCTAATATGCTTTGAGGCTGAGTTGCTAGTATATGAGGAGCCTGCCGAAATCCTGGAGGTTTTCAGAAGGTTTTATCAAGATCTATACCAGGAGGAGGTGGTAACAGATACTCCAATGAACAGCTGGGACAGTATAGGTCAAAAATTGGGTCAGCAGGAGAGGGAGGAGTTGGAACAGGCTATAACCATCGAGGAGGTAATAGGTGGATTGCAAGGTCTGGCAGCAGGGAAGGCTGTGGGCCCGGATGGATTACCAATAGAATTATACAAATGCTTGTGGGAGGAAATATCCCCTCTTCTCTTGGACTTATTTAACGGGACTATGATTACTGGCAAGATACCCGATTCATGGAAGGGTACCAATATCGTGGTGTTCCACAAAAAGGGTAAGCCCAAAGAAAATCCAGGGTCTTACAGGCCTATCTCCCTTATTAATGCGGATAACAAGCTGTATGCCAAGATATTGGCTACTCGTCTTGGGAGGATCATCGCGGCCCTGGTTTCACCTTGGCAGCATGGGTTCATCCCGGGAAGAGATACGACGAATCATATCAAAAGAGCGATTACTATTTTTGATATTTGTGCTGCCGGGGGGGAAGGAGCCGTGATGATCCTCCTAGATGCAGAAAAAGCATTTAACCGGGTGAGGTGGTCTTTTCTATGGAAGGTTTTAGAGGGGAGGGGGTTTGGGCCAAGGTTTCGACAGGCCATACAAGCAATGTATTCTACTCCCTCAGCTAAGATTCAGCTGATGGGTGAGAGCTCTGGGGAAATTAATATAACGAGAGGCACTCGGCAGGGTTGCCCCTGCTCTCCTATCTTATTTGCCCTGTATATAGACCCATTAATTACACAGATATTATCCAATATAAAGATACAACCAGTAATTATAAAAGGATTCCAAACAAAATTGCTTGCATATGCAGACGATTTAGCTATTATTACGAATGATCCGGAATCTGCTATGAGGGAAATTGTCAGCTTGACAAATTTGTTTGGGAAATTTTCAGGATACCGACTGAATGAAGCTAAGACTCAAATTCTTTGTTCTAAGAATATAATAAAAAAGGATGCTAGGTATGTCAATTCAGTAGTGTATCTTGGCATAACACTCAATTCACAATCAGGGCACATAATTGGAGATAATTTTACACCCCTCCTGAAATCAATGGAACAAGAACTGAGGAGATTGAATACACTTCATTTATCAATAATAGGCAGGGCTAACGTCATTAAAATGACTATGTTCCCTAAGATTCTGTATAAACTTAGATCGATCCCATTTAAATTAGAAGATAAAATAATAAAGGAAATTGAAGCAATTTTTATGAAATTCCTGTGGCAATATGGCAAGATTAGAAGATCAAACAAATATATGTCTTTACCTCAGGAAAGGGGAGGGCTAGGTATGCCTAATATCAGGAATTACCACTGGTCCTGCCTCCTTATAGAAATGGCAATCCTCTTCAATCAGGAGAAGGTGACTCAGGAAGGGGGCCCTGATGATATTCCATCGATATTTCAACTGGCATTGGGTGACCAAGCATTTGGGATTCTTCTGAGACAAACAGAAAGAAGGTATTACAAGAAATCACGATATAAAATACTTGAGGGTATAGCTGGGATCTGGGCATCTGTGCAAAAAGTAATGGGGATTCCAAGGTATAACCACCATACTCCTTTATGGAACTCCGGTCTCTTTCCAAACCTATGCATGGATGGATCTTGGAGACACTGGGAGCAACAAGGTATTGTAACACTTGGGCAAATAATGGTGAAGGATACATGCAGATCATTGTCTGATTTAAGGCTACGATATACACTGCAGGAAGGGCAGGAATATAAATACCTTCAGGTGGTAAACACAATTAGATCAGTAAGACCACAAATTATTTTGGGGGAAAGAAGTACTCTATTGGATTATCTGAAGGGAGGTGGGCGTAAAATTAATGGACTTTATAAAATCCTTATGGAAAGTTCCCCAGATGATATGCTTAAGATCGAGGCAGCCTGGGCTGAGAAATTGGTGGACCCAGAGATTGATTTAGATAGAGCTCTTACTTTTGATAAGAGATTTCTGCGCTCCTCTAACCTTAAAGCTCAACATTTTAAAACCCTATTTAATTTGTACTATACTCCATCTAAGTTGTTTGAGTGGGGGATGAGGGCTGATAGTAATTGCCCCAGATGTGGCAGAGGCTCTGCAGACATTGTTCATATGTTCTATAGTTGCGAGAAACTCAACCCTATTAAAACGGAGATACTGGCTTTCTTAGAGGGGCTCCTTGAAGTTAAAATTACCTTATCCCCAACCCTATTCATTTTTGGATGTGATATTAATTTAAAATTAAGGATTGAGGAGGAAGCTTTAATTTTTATAGCAGTAGCAGTACTACGGATATTAATAACAGCTGCTTGGAAAGATGTAGAGGCCCCAACATTTCAAATGTGGATATGTAGGCTGTTGGGCATCCATAACATCGAGGGTGCCCTATACGAGCACAAGGGTTTAAAAACGAGAGAGATGGGGTTACGACTGTGGGCACCAGTGGCCAGATGGAGAACTATAAGGATGAGTGGTCAGGGGAATGTGAGCCAAAGTACTGGTTAAGATTTAAAAGGACTCAACTATGAAAGCTTTTCTCCCATTGGATTTTATGTTTTATTTTATACATGTTTATAATTGTTTAGGCTTACTACTTCTTCGCTATGTAGTATGTTCAAATCTGGAAACAAATGGATTTTGTTTTGTATAATGTATACACGTACTCTAATAAAAAAATTAAAAAAGAGGCTGAGTCGCTAGATTGTCTGATTCCGGATTTAGGTTTAACCAACCAGGCCAAGTTTTTGCCTATATGCTCATTTTCTTCATACCTCTTTTGGATTATGGTATCGTGATTCAGTATTTCCTTGGAAAGAAAATAATCAGGAGATTATATTTAGCTTCAGCCATCTCCCTCATGAATTCCTGCGTGGGAGACTTTATATGTTCTGCTGTTGCTTGATTTAAGTCTAATTGAAGTTGCTGGCTTTTATTCCTCTCACTCTGCCTACGTGCGGACTGAAACGTTATCACTCTCCCCTAAAAAAAGGCCTTCAGGGCGCCACCCAAAACTGCAGTCTCAGTGGCTGTGCCGATGTTACGTTCTAAAAGACCTCCAAGTCTAGGTGCATTTGGATGACCCTCTGATCATCTTCTAACAAAGATTTGTCAAAAACCCATCCACAGTTCCCTAACGTTGACCTGTTATATATAGATTTACAGCAATTACTGAGTGACCCGAAAATGGGTTTGATAGGAATGCAAAGAAAGGTTGTAGGAATCCCCAGCAAGTCCATCTCTCAGCATTTAGCAGGGAGATATTTTTTGTTTTTGGGTGCTATTTCAAGGCACCCATTTCAGGGGAGGGCAAAGGCAGCGCCCGTCTCAAAGCCCAAGACTTTCAGGGGCACTTGGCCTCGGGTGGGTGAGATGTGGAGGGGTGAGGGAAATGAGGGTGGGGAAGAGGTGTGTGGGGTTGTAGAGTGCGCACAAAAATGAGATGGCAACACTGTTAATAGATTATGCTGTGTTAGTAGATCATGCTTGAGTGTAAGAAGAGGAAGGGGCAAAATCAAGATATTCCATGACTAGTAAAATAGTGTCTTGCAATGTAAAAGGCTTTAATAATAGAGTCATAGCTCGTGCAATGCTTGCCTGGTTTAAATCATTACAAGCAAATATAATTCTCCTACAAAACATGCATTTGAAGAGTGGGGCCCCCTATCTTAAAGTCCAAGGTTTAATGCAACACACCTTAATATTCTTCTTCTAGTGCAGCAATTTGTGGGGTGGCTATACTCATTGGTAAAGAAATACAATGCAAGGTTCTTAAGTTGCATAAATATCAGCGTGCCAGATGGATAGGGCTGCAAATGAGGATTCCGAGAGACATATTTAACTTTGTGAGCTTCTATGGCCCTTTTGAGTATTCAGCTCAGGCCCTCAATTCCGCATCTAGGTTTGCAAAAGAGGAGCCAGTTTTCTTAATAATTAGGGGTGATTTAAATATTATTCCAAATATTGCCCTGGACTCTTCTCATGCTAATAAGTTGCAGAACGTACCAAAATCGATCAAACTCTTGATGACCCTTGTGCAGGATCTAGCTTTGGTGGATCCTTGGTGAAGTGATCACCGCAGGGAGAGATCCTACACCTGTCAATCAAAAAGATGTAATTCATCTTCGCGCTTTTCCCTTCAAAGGACTCATTCAGAAATAATATCAAGACATGCTTAAACTTATTTTTCTTCATCAAACTGTATCAGTGACATAAAAGCAGGTGAGAAATAATGAATGGGACATTCCAGTAGCATTTAGTTTCCACTGGCGGTTTCAGCTTGTCTCTAGACGAACAATGATTGAAATGCATAAAACTTGCTAATAAAGAAATGCATAGTTGAATGAAATTATGCATGAACTAGCTGTTCTTTTTTTTTTATTCACGTTAAAGAGCATGCTGTTCTTTTTACCTATGCATGTTCAGTGCTCAGCTTTCAAACCTGCTGTTACCTTTTTTATTTTTCCGTCTCAAGCAGATTGTGAAGAGGGCTTACAATGAACAGAACAGCAGGGTCCGGGATATATTCTTTGCATATATTTGGCAAGGTTGGCACAGCCCCTTTTTACAGTGCATTTCATGTCCAGTACTTTAAGCTTCGTATGGTTTGCTGCAGGTTTGTGTCATTGAGTCTCAGCTTATGATAATCAGCTCAGATTTGAGTGTCTTTCATCTCTCCATTGAGGCTGCAACATATTTGTCTTGCTTTCTGACAGCTTTTATAATTTCATTTTTGTTCTTTTTAGGCTATATTTGACTGGATAGATATTGCAGGGAGTAAACTTGATTCAATGCCACCAATCGGGACTGATCTGGAGACAGTGAAGCAGCAGATTGCCGAACTAAAGGTAATAATCAGTCATTTTAGAAGAATTAATTGATTATTGTATTGTAACACCCAGGTAAATGTGTTACATTTGCTTTCAATAAACCACTTTGAAAAACTCTGCATTAAATATAAGATATCAGTAAATAGATGTGTCTGGTAATTACTTTCGAATGGCACTTTGGGGGATATTAGTGTCATAAACATGTGGTAGGCATAGAAATATGTCCTGTGCTTACCTTATGTACTACGCCAAAAATAACAGGAAGGATTTTGTACACATGTGACTACTTCATTTTAACACCCTGCTTCAAACGTTGTTGATAAGTGCAAACATAGAGGTGTCTTAGGTGGGGATACGGTTGGGAGATGCATACAGCCATTTTGAAAGAAATAAGAAAATGTTTTGATTGTGTGGTATAATGCTAGGAAGTTTGAGAAGGTTCATTTTTTCACCCTATTACTATAATATCAAGACATTCTCACATTATAGTTTCCGAATGAATCTATTACAGAACACTGTTTATCTGGCTAGATGATGAAGCATCTCTCCCTTTCCCTCAATTTGAATCCAGTGTTGTGCTGAGAACAATGTTTGGCAACTGAACATTGGTAACCATGAGATGCCAGAATACAGTTTCGATCAAGCTTCTAAATTATACATATACCTAATAATTTCCACATTGCATAAGCACACAGTAAAGTGAACATACTCACATCAGTCATTAGAATGACTAAAAGCAAAACACCGCTTTTAGTCTGTGGTGGTTCTCACCATACAGTCATCTCCTAGGAGAAGGATTTGAGAGTACTGCCTCCACATAGCATGCTTTTGAATAAGTTGTTAACATCCTCAAGTCTGACTGGTGTAACAGATTTCAAAATGGAGGCTCTTTGTAGAATATTTATTGAGCAGTTTCATTTATCTTTTACATGGAGCTACTTGGTATAAGTGGCTTCAGAGAACCTCAAAACAATTGTATCATAAGACAGAAACATTGCATAAAATAGTAATTCACCTCCATATTCTAGATACGATGTTGCAATCTTTGTTTAATCTAGAGCGTGTTTCTGTATCTGTGCCTATGTGTGTGTGTGTCTATACATGTGTGTTTGTGTGTGTGTGAATGGTAATGAGTGTAAGACATTTTTAGATAAAAAAGAATGCCTAATTTACCAAAACACTGTGTTTAAATGAAAACATTAATGTTTGCTTTTATAAATATTGATTTCCTCCAGACTGTGCTTTTTTGTGCATTATATTCAAGACAAGTTTCTTTGCTGTGTTGTTGATGTATTCTATGTGACACCTTTTGGGGAGGCCATTTTGAACAAGTAATCTAATAGATACAGTTCCAAATAGTGCTAGCAGGAAAAAGCAGATCATTGGAGAAACGAGTTTGGTGGCAGAGACTGTCCCTCTCGCTCAGTTATGTGTAAAGATTATTTGCTGCTCAGTTGGAAGTTTATATTTGAAAATTGTCCCGAATAAATTACATGCATTGCTTGATATTTATCTCTTGCTTTCCTTTCTTTTTTAGCACTATAAGTCTGAGGCATATCAGCAGCAGATAGAAATGGAAAGGCTAAATCATCAGAAAGAACTGCTTTTGAAGAAGGTTACGGATGAGATGGAGAAGCATGCGGTTCAGGATTCATTCACAGAGCTGAAACACCTGTGGAACACCCTGGAAGAGAAAATTGTCAACAGACAGGTAATTACAGTCAAGCCATAAGCGAAGTTGTGGACTCACTGCGTATCCCGGCCTTCCCCAGTTCACTCTGGGCATAGCAAGAGCTCCACTCACTACACAATAGAAAGCTAGGGGAAAACGGCAATGCATATCAGAGAGACACAGGAGCTCTTCAGTTAGCAAGGTGGTTGTAGTAGAGTTGGATTCGGAATGGTGAGCTGGCAGTTCCAAATGGACAGAAAATCCAGGATGCTCTGAATAAAGTAGAAATACCACAATGTTAGTATAAGGGGACCCAGCGCGGGTACCCCGATGAGCTGAAATGTAGTCAGCTCACCCTGCTCATCAACAGTGGTTGCTGTTTTAAGACCAAACACTGGCCAGCAAGCTGGTGTTGACCGCCTGAACATTAGAAGCAGGATTCTTGCACTAGATAGGATAAAATAAGACAGACCAACAAACAAGAGACCAACAAGGGAGGCAACAGGGCTAAAGAGGAGGGATGGAACTGGAGGGCAACCAACAGCTAGCAACAAAACAAAGGTGAGGGAGCCCAGTATAGGTGATCGAACTATCAAGTTTGAAACATCAAGACAATGACAAAATATTGAGTGGCGCAGAGCAATATTCAGTGTGAGGCTAAGTACAGCCCCTGTTAGCCCGAAGTGCATCCCACACCATAAACACATTCGCTCCTATAAGTTTGCAGTCTAGCTAATCTCATATACACTGTCCCGTCTGCCAGGTTAGGTTATTGGCGATATAATGTTATAACACTACCTTGCCCTATTTTCCCTTCCTGAACCTGCGATGAAGTCCAGCCAATTTCAACTATTGATGTTCAGTATGTGATCGAAACTGACTGACATGTTTCACTACTCAGATCACTGCACAGAACATGAAGCCCAGCTCACCATACGCTATACATCAATTCTAACTTTTCAACAAAAACAAAAGGTTTGACGGGAGACTTTACAAACCGAACAGAGGTGCATGTCTTGACTTTAAGTTATAGCAAAGAAAGATATAGCTAGAGCCGATGCATATCTGCGTAATCTTGATTCTTTTCAAAGACGTTCATTTGCTGTTAGTTAAAACTATGCAGTAGTGTAAACAGGCTGATAAGTAGCATAGCTGTCTGCCGTTTTCCAGTTGAGCTGATATGATGCAGTGTGAGCAGGTCGAGCTATCACTAAAACGTCTGGCTGGATTCCTTTTATCTTTGTGAACGTTACATAACTTGGGGCCTTGTGTATTAAAGGGTTTCACTCATTCTGTGTGATTCTGGGGTTCGTACATAAGGACTGTGGTTCATTTTTGCCAAGAGACAGAAGTTTGCATTTTTGCCTTTGGGTTTGCTCTGTTTCTTTCTTGACAATTGCAATAAACCGAAGTGTTTCCAAAAGTGCATGAAGACACTAAAACCCAAGGAAAAGGCAGCAGGCCATCTTCAAACAGCAATAGCAATTCATTGACATTTTTAGTGTCTGTCATGATATGAAAATCGCTTTGCCATTTAAAACCGTTGTAAGAAGCACCTGCAGTGATCCCTGCATTGTGGTGGGTGTTTGGTGGAGTTATCATGCCAGCCCTGTTCCCTACTGCCAGTGACGTAGCCAGGGTTCTGACGGTAACAATGCATGCTAGGACAATGCTCATTCCAGTGAACTCGGGACAGGCAGTGAAAGGTAGTCACAATCTGGGTGCAGTAGTTTCCTCAGGCTTTTGGACCCCATTGCCACTGCAGCCGTTGCACCGTTTATAGCAATGACGTGCCTGCTGCCTAACCACTACTGCAGCGTAGCACAGATCATTATATCCCCTTATGGTTATGGCCTAAGAACCTTACACTGATCAATGGCAAACTAATTTCACAATAGCTCTTATGAAATAAGTATACGTATAACAAAAGTGCAGATGGCTTCTTGATCTGGCTATGGTGGCCATTTACATCTTAGAGTGAGTTGAGGCAAAAGTGCCTGTGTGCCGCAGGTGTTATTTGTGCTGAATTTAAAATAATGAGGCATCCTGAACACAAACAGTATACAGTGTCTTGAGTGTCGTATTACTTCTGTCACCCTAGTTTGCACAGCCACTTATTGCCAGAATGGATCTGGGGGTACCAGCCCAGACACACCCAAGCAGAAGTTGCTCTTATGAAAAGTTGAGAGCTAAAGTAAAGAAGTAACATTACCGTCTGATGTTACACTAGCAACAAGGTCTGAATCATGCTTTATAGGTTTCAAAATATTTTTTTTAAATACTGTGCTGTACATCTGCATTGTACAACTGATGTGCCCCGTGATAGCGCTCTAAATAATTGAGTGAAATTGTGTGGTTTTATTTGTCCACTTGGCATACTACTACCCCGTTCAAGAGGACAGGTGTAGATGGCAAACGGCATGTGAACTCTCACGAGGCTGGTGTATTGAATTCTTTTTTCATTGACTTCTTTCAAACTCGGTGACCCAGGGAAAAATATTGTGGTCAACTTTTAATTGTATTAACTGGCTCCAAATACAAGCTGGAGTCTCACTCCTGTCTGCTCTTTTACAAACTCAATGTTAACAGCTCAATTTATTATCAGCTTAATCTTTGAATAATACAAGGTTTTGTTTCCAAGTTTGCTTCTTTGGAATCGACTTATTTTAGCAACCTACTTTTTGTTTTTGGGATGTGTTATTTATAGGTGTATTTTTCAAAAGTTTCATCGTAAATTGTTGGATGTCTGTTTTTATCTGATATCCATTTACCAAAATATTTCATATACTCCATGAATACCAAAGGATGTGAAACTGGGAAAATATATCAAATTATATTTGTTTTTATAATCCAATTTCAGTATTTTTCTTCTAGAAGAAAGTCAAGAGAGGGATATTTCTGTTAATGTTGTAGCAAAGAGGGTCACTGTGAAAGTGAATTCAACAATGGAACTCATCGGATTTATACCAGTTTCTTGTGGGCCATTACAGACTGATACTACTTGCAAAAACCTACACTATTTTGCATACATAACGAATTGTATAAAACAAAACTCTTTGCTATGTAGTGAAAAGTAGGAAATGCTATTCTTAGTGCTCCAGCTAGACCATGTTACCATGTTCTGTTTTCCATGTTTTCTATTGGTTCCTGTTTTATAATTTACCTCTGTTTTCACTTCAGCACAAACTGGAGGGTGCACTACTAGCCCTGGGACAGTTCCAACATGCCCTGGATGAATTACTGACATGGCTGACACACACTGAGGAGCTTCTAAACGATCAAAAGCCTGTTGGTGGAGACCCCAAAGCTATTGAAATTGCTCTTGCCAAACATCATGTAAGTACTGTTGTCCCAAACTTAATCTATTTGTATAGCTATGTGGAATTCCTTGTAGCTCAATGTTTGTTGCAGATGAGAACATTTGATATGCATACTTTTACACCATTTAAGCGCAGAAATCTGCCTAGGCAATATGGATCACTCACTATGGGAATGGTTTTAAACCGCCATTGTTCACAAGGGCAGGGGTCACTAACTGAAACCATAAATCTCTGCCGGTACCTCCAGAGGCCCACGAGGCTCCTCGGCATATCTCCTCCACACAGGTCCAAAGCAATAACAACAAACAGAGGACTATGATTCCCCTTCTTGGCGGCCATTTTAGACTGATCTTTCGCAGTGGCGGCCATCATGGACTAGTTCAATCTCACTATTGGAGCAAGAGCTGAGACCAGACACATAGTCTAAGTTCTACTACCGCGCTCCTTACTTGCCTGTATCTTGTGATAGTGTCTGCCTTTTATTGCAGCTTTTCTACATCTATGTGTTTATGCAACTGTTCTTTACCTGTAATGCATCGACTGCTACAACATATATTCTTGGATGCTTACAATGTACAACTATTTGTTTCTCTATGTACTGGCCCTATAACCTGTTATGAAATTGTTTCTTACCTGTAACGCACCGACTGCTTCCTCATATATTCCGGGGTGCCCACAGTTTACAATTATTTGGTCTCACGTATTGGTCCTATATCCTGTTTTTACCTGTAATGCACCGACTGCTACCTCATATATTTTAGGTGCTCATAGTCTACAACTATCTGTTTCTGTGCATTGGGATTATAACGTGTAAAGTACCGACTGCTACCTCATATTTACCTATGGGTGCACATTAGTGTCACCTGGTGCATTTAACTCCTGTATTGCAACAGTTGCTACCACATATATCTCCTGGTTACGCTCTAATGTCACCTGAGATTCATGTAACCTACTATCGTTTTTGTATTTTGCTCCAGTATTCTGACCATACATCTACTTGTATTCGGTACATTTAGGCACACTGCACCCTTCCTTTGTGTATTTAGTTGACGCTTATCACTAGTGTGTGCTGTGGACCTTTATACTCTCTACTACCGCTATGTGACCCTTAGAGTATTCCCAATCATATCCCTCCTGTGTAGATTGAAGATAACTCTAATGACTAGGATCCTATGTGATTTATAGATTGTATCCAAGTGTATCCCCTCCCTGTGTTTAGAGATATAGCTTTAACGACTAGTTGCCTGTGTGACTGTCGGAGTATAGCCAGGTGTATACCTTCCCTCGTGTGAAGAGATACCCTATTCACTAGAACTATCCAAGTGTATCCCCTCCCTGTGTTTAGAGATTTAGCTTTAACGACTAGTTGCCTGTCGGAGTAAAGCCAGGTGTATACCTTCCCTCGTGTGAAGAGATACCCTATTCATTAGAACAAAAAGTAATGTTGTTCTTTATGTATTTGTAACTGATTCTATGTAAAATACTTTGATAACATGTAACGGAACTGGTGCTATGTAAAGCGCTCTGATAACCTAATCGGTTCAAGTTCGCGCTATATAAAACTCTAAAAATAAATAAATAAATAAAGTATTAATTTCACCTACAAACCGAACTAGTTAACCTTGTCGTCTCAGTAGTTTTGCTGAAGAACACCAAAGCCTCTGAGTGACGAAGTGGTGGTGGAATGTAAGTAAGATGTCCTAGTGTTGTGTTCTGCGATAGAATTAGAGCCAGGAGAACATCTGGGTTTCGGCTGAAATGTTGCCCCCATACAGGGTCTGTGAATTTAAGGAATCAAAACTACATTGATGTAAACTATGTAATTAATAATAACTGGATGCTCTCCAGCTTGTGTAGTAATATTTCATCACCTTCTCTGGTTAGGAAGATTTCTTGAATTTCTGTCAGTTTGCATTCATGGCCGTGTGCCCTACCAGCAGCTTGTATTTATTTTTGAAGCTATGTTATTGTAAGCAATGTTTAAAGGCCTTTTGAATAGCGCCTGCTAAATTATAGCGCCTGCTGAATTATCAGATGCCCTTCTTTGTATTATTTGCTCTATTTCTGTCTTTAGTTATGTGTGAGTGATCGCACAAAGTGAGTTACCTTTAGGTGGAATGAGATTGATAAATGAAGTAAAGCCTCAGAAGTAGCGTTATCTCACAGGTAGGTTCCCAAGAGGATATATTACGTGGAAGGCCATCTAAGACTGTGCCCCAAAATCTTACAAACGTTTAGCAAATTAACAAAATGAAAGAATGTAAAATATAAATGAGTGGTTGTAGAAGTCTGTGGGATGTGTAATACTGTGTGCCCACTAACCAACGCTGCCCAGTGGTGGTGTGCTTACGAAAGGACTCCCATAAATGATCCTGAACTCTTTCCTGCCACTTAAGAACAATAACATGTTTGCATCCCGTCGTGATCTGTGTCTCGCTTATGACTCTGAACTCACTGGCCGCACCGTGCCAGTACTGTTAGCTTTCAGTAGAACAGAAATATATCTCATACACAAAGTGTGTATATAGAGGCCTGCTGCAAGATAAACAGACCAGTAAAAGTGCATGCCACAATAAAAGGAGCCAGCAACGTAAATTCCACAATTATGGAGCCCCCTGTTAAATTAGAACATTCATTTCTGAATGACACATCTAAGTATTTAAGATATTAGAAGGCAATACTTTTTTACTGTTTATTTTACATTATTTGCCAAATCCCCACAGTTTGAAAGCGTTGGTGTGTGACTAATGCACAGTTCTAGCATGACACTGACATCATGCAACCTCCCATTCCTGTTTTTCTCCACAGATCCTTTGAGCTCCAAAGGATCTATACACTACTTCTCTTGTGAGCTGGCCAGAAATCAGATTCCGATTAACCCTTTGTGCTGCATTCTTTTGTAATTAGATCATGCAGCTCCAAGCGAAAGTCACACTTTGCCTCAAACAGAGCTTTTGACTCTGTGAATGAAACATGTAAACGTCTCCAAATTGACTCAATGTGGTCGATAATTTCCAGCATTCGGCCTGTCTTAGTTGAAACAATTCTGGCCTCAGGGTCCACGCACCAAGATAAAAGTATGAGCTTGAATCCTTCAAAAGGATAGCAGAAAAAGCCAGTTGGCTCATTTAATGTAGGGCTCCAGTGATGTGTGCCTGGGTCTCATCATCACCCCCCACCCACCCCCCAGTTGTGGTGTACTTACAAACTGGAACCATAGGATGTAGTGGTTGACCCATCCAAAGGTCTAAGAGCAATGTGCAGATACATGTGGTGTTCAAAAAGTTACTCATTGGAATTCGAAAAATCCACAGTCAGCATCCCATTCTTTTGAGGTTCTGCTATGTCCATCTCTTTGAAGTGATACTATATGCTATGTAAAACGTAATTATCACTATTTTGTCAAAATCTGATGAGGATAGAACTGTGTGGAATTAATACATCTAACACATTCATTAATGGTGGAAGCTAGATTCCTGAAGTTAAAGGTGTAAGCTCCTTTTTTACTGATGGTAAAACTAGTCAGTTATTCACGTGTATCACACCCTCTTCACTTGCAATTATCTCAGACTAATATAAGATTTTTGGGTAGTCCCCGGCCAGTTTACAACTGCTTTGCTATACTTGTTTGCATTCAATCCTATTAGCAATTCTGAAGATAAACATGTTCCTAAAGCAGTGCTGGACAGGTCACTTGAGGGGCTGGGGCGTTTATTATCAAACTAGCCTTGTAAATAAAGGCTGCTCCTCAAAGGCACCCCGGTTCAGCTGTTCTTGGTGTAAGGTGCATCGTGGCAGGGCCCCTATGGTCAGCAGCTCCCTGGTAAAAAACAGCAAGTGCTTTTCCTCATCGGACCACAAGGGCATATATTGAATCCCCTTGATCTAAGGCGAGACACAGAGTTCATCCCACAGCTGCCGCGCTCACGCCCCAGCACACTACCTGCTTCCCTATCCATTCAGACATTGATCCCAAAGCACATCTTGCCTGGTTGATTTGCTATTTAGCAGTTCTGTCTTTGTTTAATTTTTACTATTTCTCTTCTACCATGTTCGATTTGTTATTTTTTCATACCAGTTCCTAAGCCTCCTGTCCTCTACACTCACTGGTTAGTATATGCAATATTGGTTTTTTTATATCTTTCACAGGTCATTTGTATTATACTGCGATGTGGACTTTTCTCCCCTCTGGGGAAGTCTCTCTTGACTTATTCTTTTGACTTTTTCAATGTTTTTATCATCTCTCGCTGCGAACTAACGTTTTACTGCTGCACCCTCTCACAAGATGTGTCTATTTGAAGTAGCCAGTGATTTTGAGATCCTTTTGCAATAGGTTTCTAGGTATTTCCCTTGAATTAAATTATGAATCCTCAGTTTGATAGGAGGCACAGTGTGTCTTTCTTTTCTTAAAGCAAAGTGCAATCAGTTCATTAAACATGTTGGAACTGCTATGCATATGTTAACTGCGTGTTGGGTTGTTTTTGCAGGTGTTGTCAAATGATGTCCTGGCTCACGAGTCTACAGTAAGGACTGTGAAGAAAGCGGGACAAGACCTGATAGAATCAAGTGCTGGCGAAGAAGCAAAGAGTTTGCAGAGCAAGGTGGAAGCTTTGAACCAACGTTGGGAAAAAGTACTAGAGACAACGGATCAAAGAAGGCAGCAGCTGGACATTGCTTTATCCCAGGTAAGATGCAAAGGATACTCTGGAAGAAATACCTGTACTGCTTGACTAGATGTCCCAAAATTAGTTTTCTAGGTTGTGCTCAAAAATAAGATTCTTTGCATGGCTTGTATTGTGTAATATTGCAACATTTATATAACGCCTACTACCCTTGTGTGGGACACTGAAGAGCCTTGCGTACATGGGCAGCTTGCTACACCGTGCTGTGGCGGTTTGAAGGGTGTTCTCTTTCTTTTTGTCTTATGTGGGAAGTGTTTCCATCTTGTGCGTGATGATCACTGTGTCACGGTTATCGTATTATGGGACGCGTCACTTAGCAGTGTGGTGGATGAAAAGGTATGAGAGATAGACACACTTTTACGAGGAAGCTTTTGAAATAATACAAGGAGCACAACTCTTTCTGTGAGTGACTTAATGGAAGATATTAAGTGCCTATTCAAATTCCATGGGAAACAGGTAGTGTTCTGCAACTGAAAAGGAATCGTTTAAATGAGCGTTGGTCTTCAGTGATCCTAGCACAAAACGGAATACTCCTGGGGTTTGACTGATTACCATACTGTTGAGAGTCTCTGTATTACCTGCACGTCTCGTTTTTCTAAATAATTTTCTTGTTCTTTTCAAGGTTGGGTCTGTAATTAAATGAATGCCCTGGTACTGTTGAAAATAGAAGCAAAATAGAATAAAATTCACTAGGACCGTTATCAACGTCTTTTTAGGAATTTCAGGGTGTAAATTACATTTTGCTAGACTTAATTCAAGCTTTGTGTGCCCTCCTGAGATTAGCAAAAACAAGTGAAAGGGCCAGACAGATTTGGCTCATCCTGAGCACGGCTTGCAAAAGCTGGCCTTATGATCAAAAGATCTCTAGAAGACATGCCAATGTCCCATTGAAACATACGGTAGGAAAAAAGTGGAGCTTCTCAGATTCGAGTATCTGCATAAGATTCACAAATCCTAATGAGAAGTAATGTGTAGCACAGAATGCCGTTGCATGTGGGTCCCTGTGCCTGTGTGGACGTTAGCACAATTGCATGTGCCTTCTCTTGTTGTTGCTGTGTGGTATCTCTGGAGGGTATGCCTGGTGCTGTACATCCTGGGCATGTAATAAACATTGTTAACCGGAGAATGTCGAAGTATCTTCTACAAAAACTGTCATCTGTGAATAAAACACTCTTACAAACTGCTTTACAAACTGTAGTTGATGGAATTTTACAGTAAAAGCACTAAGTCCCCCAAAACTCCAGATTATGTCAGATAATGTAAGCTGTTCCACTTTAATAACTCCCGCCTCAGCCTCATAGCCTCACACCTGACGTTATAGACGATAAGATTGCATAGAGCGTCATTAATTATATACACCGTAGATTGGGTTCATAGTTACAACCCGAAACCCTATCTTAACCACTAACAGCCTCAATTACCCTCTCACCAAAACACTAGCACACTCTTGTTCACTCTCCCACTCATAAGCACACTTTATCACCCACACAAACAGCCAGCCACTCCTCCTTCCAGCTACTGATAAAAGCAATGCACCATTTGCCCTGTTATGATTTTCTGTAGGCAAACCAGTACCTCCTAATACTCGGGGATCCCAGTGACATTGTATTTTACAGCTCGGTGATGCCTTGATTGGCAACTGGAGCGAAAATTAACAACAATGTCTCAACTGGTATCAATAAAAAAAGTCAAATATACATGTATGTACACGACATTACAGGAAGGAAGGAGGGAGACTTGTGTTATTTTGTTCAAAAGTGCCATGATGCCATGAGGACTTTTGAACAAAAATAACACGAGTATCCCTTCTTCCTTCATGTAATATTGTGTACATACATGTAAATTTTACTTTTTCATTAATACCAGTTGAGACATTGTTGTTAATTTTCGCTTACGTACCCAGATGTAAACGTGGTCTATGGGCTTTTGCTCCTCTTGCTATCTACTTGGTTAGCGACTGGATCACCCTTAGCTTGCCGAAGACAAATGGTACATCCTATAATAAGGTGAGAAAATATATGAAGTGTGTGTGTGTGTTGTGTGTGTATGATATTCATGGAAACATGCACACAATCACCTGCTTTCCAAATTAACAGCAGCGTTAACTTTTCATGTTTACAGCCATGTACGCAGCACACGTGTACATGTATAAGCAACTTTTGAGTATAGCCTTGGAGACAGAATGAAAGACAGAGTTTCTTGGTTCAGTATTGGAGCAGGAGAAATTAAATGGGATGGAAAAACAAACATTTTTCATTCCAGAATTTGGTTCTGGAGAAAAACGTGGCAGAAGATATGCTAGCCATTATTTACTTGTTGTTCGGTATTGCCTGTTTTCAGGGCAGCTCATTTAAGAAATGTATGATATGCTTTGGAAAGCAGATATCTGATCACGTGTACCTTTCTCATACAAATGCGAGTTGCTTTCTGTGTAATTAGGCTCAAGGTTTCCATGGTGAAATTGAAGACCTGCAGCAGTGGTTGGCAGACACCGAGCGGCAGCTGTTGTCATCCAAACCTGTCGGTGGCCTACCAGAAACAGCCAGAGAGCAGCTTACCACGCACCTGGTAAGTGACTGTATTCTCTAATACCTGGCAAACAGTGGAGGCTCAGTATGAAATGTAAGATTTTATGCTAATTGTTATCTATATACTCGCATTAGCACTTATGGCAAATATGTAAGTAAGTAAGTTTATTGCTTGATTAATTAAAATCTTAGCAGTACACACATCAGTAAAAAATGAATAAAAGGATACATATATGTGACATCATTTCATATTGTCTTAAAAAAACAGCGTGATGGATATGCATTAAAATCGACCAATTTTCTGGTTAAAATTACATACAGTTTGTTTGTGATGAAGGTATAAAATTTAAGAAAGAAGTAAGGGTAAGTCCCCGTCTGGGGGTGACGCCAGTATCTGTAGTTCTAATAGTCTATTGTGTGGTCGTGAACGACTGCCTCAGGATCGGAACGTAGTGGGAGTCAAAGAGAGTTGCCGGATGGCAAATATGTTTAACTTACTATGGTCATCAAGCTCCACCTTTGTTGCAAGGCACTTTGTACATCGACAAAGCAAAAAATGTCTGCGTTCAATTGCTGTCAAACTAGTATGTGCATCATAATTAGCTGCTATTTTAGGAATGATTCCTTGATATCCTTTAAGCAACCTATGTATTTGCCAAAGAAAACCCACATTCTTGATAACATAATGTTTTCTTCAACAATTTTGTTGGGCATTTTTCTGAAAATACCAAGGTTCTACATTCCAGAAAAAACATTTCATATACATTACACATTGGTGATATCGAATATCTTTTCTGTAAAGGAGAGACCCCAAAAACTTGTTTTTCATCTCTTACTTTTATAGTTCAGTCACTTCGATTTACTTCTATATTATTTTATTTTATGTTATTTTTCTCCCTGCACCAGCGAAAATGTGTGCTTTTCACTTCATAACAATAATGTCTAGATGCAGAACGATGTCATAATATTAAACAGATCCCTCAGTTTATGGTGACATTCGGAGGAAAGGTAAATACATGCTAGTTAAATAAAATGTAGCAGCACACATCCATAAAGTAGGGGAAATTCCGTAAATCTGAAATAGACAAATGTGTGCCTTATTTTTATGGGCTGTACGCAATATTTAAGCACCGTGTTAGTGTGTAGCCTTACTAGTTTGTTTCATTCAAACATACACTTTGAGTACCTGTTTGTTTTCGAATCTTGAGATGAACAGAGGTGCTAATCTTGTAATGTCTGTTGACAATAACTTGCTCCTCAGTTCAACCATTTTATATTTGGAATTTGAAAATATATTTTTAGAAATGTATCAACCAACAGACCTACAACAGCAGTCTGTGATACAACTTTGTAGGTATTTTTTGAGAGAATTCTGTCAGTTACATGAATATAAATAACTACACCTTGAACATGACTATCTTTAAGGAGAAAGTTGTGTATCCAGTCATAGAATCAAAGTTGGGAGAGTTAAGCTTGTGGTGTGGTACTTCCCTTTAACAGTTTTAGTTTCAGTGGCATAATATTGTAATGTCTAGTACAGATACAAACCCCCTAATGTCCACTGTACCTATGCGATCATCATTTATTAGAGGATTGTATCTCTCTAATATGCTAACAGACTTCCAGATTTTGGTAGATGGCTGAATATTATGGTGTGATTAATGTGATGCTAAATTCAAGATAGCCAAACACAAAATAGAGCAGTTGGTGATCTTGAAGGTTGTTGAGGTTTCATGTTTTCCAGGCCCACGGCATCCCATCACACGAAGGGCAGAAGGGTTGCTGCTTGTGTTAGAATAAGAATATCCCTAGTCATACCCTATAACCATTCAGCAGTGGGTGCTTTGTATCAGGAAAGGATGAAATATGTGTGTTTTGTATTGTTGTAGTACAAGTCAACAAAACCATTAGGGAGGTCTGGTTGCCTGCCTTAGTATGCACCTCCCCAGCTTGAACTGTAGTACAAAACAGTGTATCTTGAATAGATGGCAAACATACACCTGTGCCTCCTTCTACTAGAATGCAACGTAAGTGTGCTACAGCAAGTTGTCCCATGTGGCATTGGGTAAGTAGACATTTAGAAAGATCTAGCTTTGAAATATTATTCTCAAGCCCTTACGTTGCAGGTATAAAGCTGGATTATGGATTGATGAGTTATTTAGATAGGGCTGATTACTGTGAGATTGCTTTAATAATAGGGTTTTTTATCACAACTTTGCCATAAACAAATATCACAAACATTATGCATCATTTGTCTAATCTCTGATACAGCTGACATACGTGCACCTGAAAAGTGGCAATAAGTGTCACAAGTGCTTGGAAATAATGTCGCTGTACTCCTGATGTACAACAGAATGCTGTGCCATTGTGTAGAATTGCTTTATTGCAACATAAGCTATATTGTTGGTAGGGACAGGTATAGGCCTCAAACATGCGTACGATTCTGAGGGGCTCACAGTATGGCAGTAGCTATTGGTGTATGGCAGTAGCTATTAGAATTACCCTAATAGCAAATCTGTTAGTAAGTGTAGCAGCACTCCTGGCCTCATGGGTTCAGCCCTTTTTATCTGCACCCCTGTGGAGACTGCCTATTGGCTCTCACTGCTAAAGATCAGTCCAGTTTTCCATTCAGCTGGGGTCGCCTGAATATTGTCAAATGTGAGATAGTGTAGATAAAGTGCTATTTGTGTGATCTTGGACTTTTGACTCTGAATCTTTTCCACATCTGCTGCAAGTCTGGGACATTCAGACTATGATCTTTATGTTTGGTGCCGTGGTTCCAAGGTTCCTTGGTGTCCTGATGTTGCCTCATGCCTTCTGGCACATGCAAACTCTGCAGTAGAACCTTTGCCTTCATTGATCCAGTACACTTGGACAACATCCACATATCAGAGGTGGCACCCTAGGACCTTCAATGGTCATTGATCCAGGCCAACCTGACATGATGCAGACCATTTTGCCTACCCCATCCAAAGCTCACAGTAGTGACAGACCCTTTTTCTCTGGACTGGGTATGTCAGCTGGATGATGTAGAGATAGTAAACTTCTGATCGCCTGTGGAGCAGCATCAGCATATAAACCTTCTGAAGCTATGAGTCATATGCCTGGTCCTCAAAGTTTCTCTCTCTTCCATCAAGGGCAAGTCAGTCCAGGTCCTGACAGAGAACATGATGGTCATGTGATACTGCAT
The DNA here is from genome assembly GCF_964263255.1 of Lissotriton vulgaris. Lineage (NCBI taxonomy): Eukaryota > Metazoa > Chordata > Amphibia > Caudata > Salamandridae > Lissotriton > Lissotriton vulgaris. Next base: position 432,786,493 of record NC_141694.1, on the reverse strand, counting down.
CAAGCAGGGCAGAGTGGTATACTGCATGCTCTGTTTAGAGACTGGTAGGCTGCTGTGCCTGCAAGGGATGACCCTGACAATTAATTCTGGCAGGCTCCATGAATATTTGGCAGACGAGGCCACAGGTATCATCTTGTGCATCAAAAGTGACAGCTACTGCTTTAGTTGGCTCAGGATGTTTTTACACAGTTGGGTTTGCCCTCAATCGATCTGTTCAATAGCACTAAGAATGCCCAGTGACCAGCCCTTTGCATCTTGGAATTATCTTCTCAAGGCTCTCTACTAGAAATGGTGTGACTCTGGCCTCCTTTATGTGTTCACGCCTCTGCCAGTGAGTCAAGGGTCTTGAATAAGATCTGGAAGACCCGGGCTCAACTCACCTTGGTAACCTCGGATTGGGCTACCTCCTTGGGAGAATATGCTGTCCCAGCAGGGGGCCGAGTCCTGCACCTGAACGTCTTGAGAGACTCAGGGGGACCAACTGAGTGGCTTTGATCTACCTCCAGATGTGGTGTATGTTATTTTGGCAGCTCACTGCTCGTCAATGAAGCCCATCTGCTGTGGGTGCTGAGCAACATTCATCACCTGCCATGCAGACAGATGGGTACATCCTCTTCGGTTAAGCTATGTAATGTTCTTTTGTTGATTTTGCCTCTAGCCCATCAAGGCTTTGCTGTTGCCATGTCTAAATGTTATTTATTAGTCTTTCGGTCTTTCTTTGTTTGCCCGATCATCACACTTTAATCAAGTTACTCATTGTGATGCATATTAATTTGTATATATGTCCGTCTGCTGCATCCCTGTAAGGTGAAGGAACTGCACCGGTTGGATCCCCAGTAGACCATTAGTTTAAACATTGGCAGAACTAACGACCCCTGAGTTTACATTTAACTGTTTGTTTGATTTGGCAGCGCAAAGAAATGGAACCAAGGTGAATTTTTTTAGGCTCTGTCTAAAAAGTGTGTCTTCAGGCTCATTCCAACAGGGTTAAAGCCATGACTACTGCCCTGGCTAGAGGTGTCACAGTGTTGGACTGCAACATGAACGTCTGTCCATAAATTCACCAGGCACTATTATATCAACTCATTGACCCGCAGGGAAGGTCCTTTTATCAGCTTGGTCCTGCAGGACTGCCTATTAAATAGTCCACTCATCGGACCCACATCCTTTGGGAGGGTCCTGCTTTTTGGAACTGTTTCAAAAGGTGAGGACGCTGCAGTTAGACATATCCATCAGAAAAACAAGTTCCTTATCTTTGGTGGTGATCTTTCAGGTGGCTACTCAATCTAACCACAGCTTCCTCATCACCCATCTACCTCCCCATTCTATGGAGTGAACTTCTAATAGGTTATAAGGTTCCAAGTTAGGGATCTACTTCTGATTACATCCTAATTTGTCCGTTGTTCCACATTTGAGCTTGCAGAAATACTCAGTAAACTGACACCAGTGTGCGGGGAAGACACCTATATTTGGCTCTGTGTCATCACTTCAGAAGGTGAGATGGTGGTTCCATGGAGTCCGATAGCACCCCAGTGCACGCAAGTTATTGTAGAAAAAAATCCAAATCCAGTTTAGCACTTGGGAGGTTTCAAAAGATGAGAAATCTGGAGTCATAAAAAGTATCCCCTGGGAAGGGCATTACCAATGGTAAGTAGAGTGTTCTTCATTTATCAATCCATTCTTCTCCATTGAGAAATGAGTTCCTTTAATGGTTGGCCCAGTTGGTATCAATCTTTTTTGTTTTGCCTTAATTATTGCCTTAATTTCACACGCAGCAGATCACATCCCTGCAGCCCATGCTTTAATGAATATTATAGTTAGGGTGAGCAGATGCTACTAGACCCACTAAGGGCAAAAAGGAGAAAAGTATTTCAAGTTAGGTATTGGGGAAACGGTCTAACAATTACGGCAGGTGACTACTGGAACACCCATCCACATCAGGCCAAACAAAACTATGAAAACGTAACAGACGACTGATTGCATAACTTGTGCTCTAAATAGGAGGACTACACACAGTGATCCACGGGGCCGTTCTAATTCTACATTTCAATGATTATAGTTCAATTTTAATAGTATATTATAATATAATAGGGTTATCTAATTTACTTTCATTGGTTGATTTGATCCGGAAGCCACTACTTATTATGGAATTACCATATTTCACTCACCAAGAGAAAGAACTAAAACACAAAAAAGATTTTTTAATTCATACTGAGATATTTTCCAAAGTATATTACTCATAGTTTGAAATCACCCCAAGGAAACTCCAACTTACAAATAAAAGACTTGCTTGATGAAGTAGAACTCTTAAATACAAGAATGAATCTCCTTGTAATGCTGAGACTTAATGTGGCCTTTCTACTTATCCTTGGAGGAGCGAAGTTAATCGCCCACCCGTACTTTCTACATGTCTATCCATGTATAAAGCAGATATGCGCCTCCAGAGATTTTCTTGAATGTATTCTATGCTCTGTCCACTGGGTCCTGGAAATAATCACTTTTTGCTAACTGAAGGAAACAAGACACTGTATACTAGGATTTAAATCTTAAAATAAACTAAGGTTGCAGAAGTCAAATTTGTGTTCAGCATCCACTTAAATCATGTTTGGGCGACAGATGTATATGGTTTGGTTTTACTAAATAATACTGTAATATAATTTTAGAACAGTGCTATGCCATTTGCCAGAATGCTGCTACATACAGGCACACACAGCAATATTTTAGCTGCACTCTTTGTTATTAATACATGGTCCCATAGTGCTTCACACTGTATTTTGACAAGGTACACAGCCCTTGTTTTTTCCTTTGAATTCAGATGAATAAGTGCATCAGACAGGGTCGCCAGCAGTAATGTAAAAAAAATACTTTGTCACTTTGGAATGCCTTTACATAGTTAATACATAACAGCCAAAGCTGCAATGCATGTAGCACAAAAGCAATTATTATGTAAAAGTAATACTTCCCACCAGTGGTACATCATTTGGGAATTCAACTATTTTTCTCCAAATGCCAGCTCATAAGCTCTGAAAATACAAACATTTCCATCTCAAATGCACAATTTTAAATTTTGGTATAAGCATATTCAGCAAAGCAAGCACTTCTAATTTAGAAGGGAGGGATGCGCACATGAGAGCTACTTACAGGTATCTGAAGCGCTACCAGTACCCCACGAGCTACGTGTTGGATAGGTCTGTTCTACTTGTATCAACAAGAGGGCAAGTCAGCATTGTTTGTTCACCTAATGTTAAAAGGCGTGGCCAAAAATATTTTAATATCTTTACCACTAAACCAAAAAATGGGTTTGAACCAAATTCCACTGTTCTATTTCTCTGTTCTTAGAGATGAATTAATGCACTGTGTTACACATAACAAGGAGATTAGTGTTTAATCAAATGGATGCAGAATTCGGTTAATATTTCGTCCAAAGGCTTTACACATATGAGGTGGTGGTATTTTGTTGTTTGAAAGGATTAATCTGCTGTTTTCTTTTATGGTTGTATACAGTACTTCAGAAGATTTATGAAGTTAACTGTTTTCTTAGTTGATGGTAGGCTGAGCTTGTCAGTAATCCTCAGTGTTATTTTGACTCATCTAGTGATAGCTAGTTTCATGCTTTCTGTGGTCTAAACCTATCTTCCCCATTGCCCTGTATATTTAATAGGAGCTGTGTGCTGACCTAGAAGCTAAGGAGGTGATATACAAGAACCTGATGCAGAAGGGCCAGCGCATGCTTGCAAGATGTGCCGACTCCACTGAAACACATGTTGAACAGGACTTAAACAGCTTGCAAGAGAAGTGGGAGTCCATAGATGCAAGAATCAATGAAAGAAAGGTATGCTGTTTTGTTTCAGGTGATAGATAAATGACTTCAAATTTTGTGTACGTTGCATATATCTCATTTTATATACGCGGGTTTTGCATCAATAAAAGGAGAACTTTTTAATGCTTAAAACACCATTTCAAAGTATTTATCTCCACAAGTGAGAATGATATATGAGCAGACGGCTTTCACATTTCGGTTTCATTCAAGCTTTGAAGGCTACAGCATATGTTTGTAAAAATGCATAAATATGCTTCCAAAAAAGCATTTTAAGGTGCCAGATAATGCGTGGAGCCAATTAAAATGAATGCGGGTGCCTTTGTCTTTAGTTAGTTTTCATGAGGTAAAAGTGCACTTATTTATGAATGGACATGTTGCAGAAATCAACACTTACCCATGCAGCTTTTGTACACAGACTTTCTTGTCAGAAGTCCACAGCACTTCACATTCTCGGACTCAAAGTCCTCACCTTTACTATTATAAACTCTAGTATGACCCTTGCCCTCATTGATCTGAAGAAGAAATAGTTTATTTCTTTATGATAAGCCTATGCTTGACACCACTACTCAAAGCGTCTCTCAGGAACCCCTCAATGCACAATGATCCAAAGAGTTTCATGTGAAGCCACAGGATTCGTATTGTTATTGAAAACTGATGCCTGCTGATGAGTACAAATGTGAGACTGGTCTAATGATATACCCTGATAAGTTCTGTGGCTAATTAGTTAGATAGTGCTGAAAAACAACTCCCGAAAATAATCTGGCCTGACATGGAATATTGCCTGTATGCGCAGCAAAAGTGGTGTATTGTCGATCAGTGAGTGAAGTTATATGAGGCCCTGCAGTGCAATGCCTAACCCAGTGCTGAATTTGTAAAACAATAAGTGCCAGGGCCCTCGTCAGAAGGCCACTTTAGCTTGCACGCCCATTGCCCCTACCAGTGCTGCCACTGACCTACCAACTCTACTACTAACCATCAAACTCTGAAACTATGACAAGACTAATCCAGGCCACCCAAAGCCATAAATAAGAATGGCTTGGGTGGCAGGTATTAGTCATCTTGTTTGTAAACTGAATTACAGTGTGTTGTGCTCATTCCAAAATTAGACAGACAGTGCCACCACAAGGCAGACTCTCATAAGTGCCAATATTGGCAATTAAGTTCTGGCAACGAACGCAGGAAACCACCAGCTCAAATGAAGCACTGGCTAACCCGTCATATAGAGAGGAGCACACTTGTCCCTTTCCTCCTTGATGGACACCAGCACCATCAATTGAAGTATCTCTAATAGCTCTGCCGTCTTGCAGAACCTTTTTGATACATACACATGCACACTGACACCTTGAATCCTGCAGTATAGGCCACCGTGTGTATGCCAATGATACCCAGATGTACCTCAAGTTAGATGATGTTCTTGTAGACTGCCCGCAAATAGTAAACACCATGAAGACTATTCATGAGTGTGCGTAGTCCATCAAGCTTTGTTTCAACAGACAAAGAGAGGTATTATTCAAGGGTCTTGTTTGTGCATCAGCATTCCGTTTCACCTGGCTTGATTGGTGAGTCCCCCTCCCCCTGATAGCGTTACATAAAGTCTATATCCTGTATTTGTTGCTTGACAGTGACCTATACTTTACCCCTCAGATAAATGAAATGACCAAGACTGCATTCTCCAGGTATACCTTTACTGGGATACTCGCACCCACAACTCCTCTTCCTCAAAGTTAGCGTGCTCTGTAGTTGTATCTCAGCTGGACTATTGCACCACACTATTTATTGAGCTGCTAAGAATAGACATTGCCAAGTTTCAAAGAGTTCTAAACTATGCCATACTGAACATATGGAGAGAGAGACATTCAATCATATTGTGCCTATATCAAACATGGCTGAATTTTAAGTTTGGAAAAACTAGTTTAGGTACTCAAGAGAGCGGCCAGGTAATCATTTGTGCATGCAATATAAGGTGTTGCATATGGCTCTGTTTGATCAGAAGTCAACATCTGATCTGACAATGGCTACTGATCAAAGAAAAAACACAATCCTTCAGACACTTATTGATTTCCCTAAGTATGATAGATGCTAGTGTGCTTCCAACTGTTCTAAAACGTAATTATCATTCTCACATGGTGGTCATTGCTTCAGATATCTTATGAGACTGCACTGTGTCTTATGAGCGCCTACCAGTCTTTCTTTGTGCTGTGTTTTTGCCTGCCAGTCCCAGCTCTCTAAAGTTTCTAACCAGGAGCGAAAATCAAAAAACATAAAACCTCAATAATTACATGAGTCTACCAAAAGCAGGTAGTTACGGAGGAGTTACTAGACCACATTACATTCTCGTTAGTATCACTGGAAATCTAGCCAAATATAGATGGGCGTTTAGAATAATATAAAAGAAAAGATAGTGGGCAAGAAAGACTCATAATAAAGTAAATACCTGATAGTGGAAACACTTGTATTTCATACATAAAATCCTCCAGACCTCCTTCCAAAGAAGTCTTGTGATTGGACATCATTGTGTGTGTGTCTGTGTGGGTGTGTTACCGCTACAACGCATCTTTTACAACGTAATGCTGTTACAACGCAGCTATTACATCGCAAATACCATTACAATGCATGCCATTACAACGCATGGCATTACATAGCAGATGGTATTACAACGCATACCATTACATCGTAAGTATTGGTAAGTATTTAATTTTTTTTTAATTTTATTTATTATGTTATTATTGATTTAATTATTATTAATTATAAAAAAATATTTATTTCGTTTTTAAATATTATAAATTAAATATATTAATTGAAGTATTTTTAAAAATAAGTATGAGTATAGGAGTATATGTTTTGGGGTACTGATGTATATGTTTTGGGGTGTTTGGGTATTTTTAGGTTTTAGGGCAGTGTTTGGGTTTTGGGGTACAGGGGTGTTTTTAGGTTTTAGGGCAGTGTTTGGGTTTTGGGGTACAGGGGTGTTTTTAGGTTTTAGGGCAGTGTTTGGGTTTTGGGGTACAGGGGTGTTTTTAGGTTTTAGGGCAGTGTTTGGGTTTTGGGGTACAGGGGTGTTTTTAGGTTTTAGGGCAGGGTTTGGGTTTTGGGGTACAGGGGTGTTTTTAGGTTTTAGGGTAGGGTTTGGGTTTTGGGGTACAGGGGTGTTTTTAGGTTTTAGGGCAGGGTTTGGGTTTTGGGGTACAGGGGTGTTTTTAGGTTTTAGGGCAGGGTTTGGGTTTTGGGGTACAGGGGTGTTTTTAGGTTTTAGGGCAGTGTTTGGGTTTTGGGGTACAGGGGTGTTTTTAGGTTTTAGGGCAGTGTTTGTGTTTTGGGGTACAGGGGTGTTTTTAGGTTTTAGGGCAGGGTTTGGGTTTTGGGGTACAGGGGTGTTTTTAGGTTTTAGGGCAGGGTTTGGGTTTTGGGGTACAGGGGTGTTTTTAGGTTTTAGGGCAGTGTTTGTGTTTTGGGGTACAGGGGTGTTTTTAGGTTTTAGGGCAGGGTTTGGGTTTTGGGGTACAGGGGTATTACGACTTTATATAAATTAAATTAATTAAATTAATTTTATTTAATTTAATTAAATTAATAACAATATTTACAAATATTAATTTAATTGTATTAATAAACGATTACAATTAAATTATATTACTTAAAAATGTTTAATTAATTAAATTCTTTTAATTTTATTAAATATAATTATTTTATGTATTATTTATAACTTAATTAAATTATAATTATATTTATTGTAATTAATTGCATTATATTATTTTCTATTTATAAATTTTTTATATATCATTATTTATATTATTTTAAATATATTAAATTAATATATTATTAATTTAATTGTATTAATAAACGATTATAATTAACTTATTTTATTTAAAAATGTTTAATTAATTAAATTCTTTTAATTTTATTAATTATAATTATATTATTTATTATTTATAACTTAATTAAATTATAATTATATTTATTGTAATTAATTACATTATATTATTTTCTATTTATACATTTTTTATATATCATTAATTATATTATTTTAAATTACTATAATTAAATTAATTACTGTTTTAAAAATGTTATATTATTTTTATTATTTTAAATTAATTTAATTAACTTTATTACATTTTTTAAAAAAAAGATATACTTACCAATACTTACGATGTAATGGTATGCGTTGTAATACCATCTGCTATGTAATGCCATGCGTTGTAATGGCATGCATTGTAATGGTATTTGCGATGTAAAAATCGCGTTGTAACGGAACGCGTTGTAAAACATCGCATTGTACTGACACCAATCCGTCTGTGTGTACGTGTGTGTGTGTGTAATATATATTACCGAGTTATATTCATAGTTAGGACCATATTTCCAAAGAAGAATCAATTTGTGGTTTGCTTATAACTTTGGTGTTGCTTCAAAATCTTCATTAAACTTTCCCCAAAAAAGTCTCATCCACCCCAGCTCCTTCCTGAAAGGTGTCAGGGTGATCAGTCAAGTGGCAACTGAGAAAAAGAGGGAGTCTCAAAACAGATTTCCCCCATTCTTTTTGCGTAAGGATAATTAGACACAGCTACAGCCAAAATGGCTGAACAGAATTACAAAAGAATTGGCAGAAAGCTAGCCGTTTGGTAGAAATCTGGCTTTTTGTGATTTGCTGATTCCATGCTGTAGTTTCAGAGAAATTAAGATGTACAAAATATAGATATTTCACACCACAGAGGATCAACGGAGCCAGCAGTTCTCAAGATGAAATCTGTTTGGCTGCCACCACATCTACAAAGATGTGTCTGCAGCCATTTTAGGACTCTGTTCTGAAACAAAGTATAAAAAGATATAAGGGCGCAGGGTAGGGGGATCCCAAAGATTTTTTTTTTAAATCTTAGCTTGAGTTTGCTGTGTATCCGCGAATTCACTGTAAAATATTTTTGAGAAATGCAGATTCCTGTGTTTTAGAAAAACAAACCTCTGGGTAGACCATGGCCCGGGGAGGGTGGCAAAATATATTTCATAGGGGAGGGCGTATGCTGCGCCCTTCTATACTCTCCTTGAGACGCCAGGGACCCCATCCCTGCCGGGACCGATTGGTTATTAATGGGGAACGAGGGTGAAAACCCACCACCCCTATCCTCCTTCAGGCCGTGGGAATCCATCCACTGTGGCCGTGTTACAAATTGAAGGGAGGGGGCATGCAGCCCACCTCCTTAACCCATACTGTGGCATGGGTACACCATCTGCTGGGCTGGCTCTGTGACAGTGTCCCGTGGACCCCATACCCCAGACCACCATGATTTCCCAAAGTGTAAGGGGCTCCAGTTCAGCAGGAGCAGAAAGCTGCTCCCACCGGGTGGCAGCACAAAACTTTTTTTCTGCACTCTTGCAGGCAGGGAAACTCAGAATTGCTTTCACCTGGAGAGGGGGTGGGAGGGGCAAAAGAAACCTGATCTTGCTGAGTGGGGGAAATGCCAATCTCCTGCTGACCAAGGATGGGAGCTGGCATTAGAGCCAGCAGGGGTGTGGGAACCTTGAGACTCCCCCCACAAATCTCAACATTTAAAATGCTGTTGGGTGCCCCTGGTGGGCACTAGGGCAACCCAGGTTTTAAAGAAGCAAAACGGGTTGCCTATCTTGCACAGTCCATGAGGTAATTTGCATAGGGCTAGCAGGACCGCAGGGGCCCTGGGGCTACCCCGATACTCCTAACAAAAATAAAACATGTAGCTGGTCTAGATGGGCACCTGGATACTCAAAAAATCAACATGCATAATAAATGATCTTTTGGGCCGCTCATTCAGTATTCACTGTTCCAAGCAAGGATCGCCCTGTAATGTCCTACAAGAACTTTTAATGATTTTGTGTTAAGTCTGGTTGTGACCCTAGAAGCTTCAGTTTGAGTGCAGAACCCCCTTTTGGTTGGTTCGACTGATATAATCTGTAGTTTGGAAACTGTTAGGAAAAGACTCAACAATATGTTGTTTTAAAATAAAAGTTTATAAAAATGCATTTCACAATAACTTTGATTAAACATTACACTGTGTAAACTAATGAAATAAACATTTGATTATATATATTGGTCTTTAAAAAAAAGACAATAGATGTGCTTTGTGCATGTTGATATACTGATCCCTGCATAAAGCCAATAGGCCACTTTTTAGGTCAAAGCCTACTAGGCAGCACAGCTGTCAGGTTGCCAAATACTTCTTGGGTATATGCTGAAAGCTGACCTCAGAAAGCATTCCACCCATTGCTTACCATTGACTTTGCCTTTTGTCTTTTACATTTCATTGCTTCCTATATTTGCTGGCTTTATTTGTTTTGGCTCATACTAATTATGATCGTGTCTGCCATGGAGCAGAGCCTTTTTCAAATCTCTCTGATTGGGGCAGTCTGTTCTTTCATTAGCGCTCGCTTTCTGGGAACAACTTTTTCCTTTTTGTGAAGCACTCCATGAGAGCGTATGTTTTCCATCTGTGTCTCTTGTATGCATTGCCCCTCCATTTCTCAGGGCCACCAAGCTCCACATTGCTGTCTCGCTTGTGTGCCTTTGTTGCCACCCACCTCCTCCCACTCTCATTGATCTCTTTCTCACAGCGGTGGCTCCTCTGCTATGGCGGAAGAGCGTCTCCACCTTTGCCAGCTGCAAAACTTGAAAAAAAAAGCAATATTAAAGCAAGTTTATTATCGTTTTATTTTTATCTATGCCGTGGAGTCCTGGGGAGAGAATGACAGGCACTGGGGGAGTGATAGGTGCACTGTTCTCAGTGTGCATGACGATTTGGCCGGCCGTCTCAAACCGTCATTTGCACTAAAGCTCCCTTCAACCCGAGCGGCGATGCCGGTTTGGAAAGAGCAGGCACAGGCTCCCAGTTCCCCTCAGAGGACAAATTGAAGGTGCCGAGGCCTATCCTGATCTTGCTGTATTGCTGTGAGAGCAGGGCAGTCTGGGAGCCTGTGCCTGTGCCTGCTGTGAAGCCAGAAGAGTGGCAATGTGTTGGAATTCAGGTAAGTTTTTTTTTTTAGTTTTGGTTTTGTCCCCTTTTCCCCCACCACTTTGACCGGACACCAGTAGCAACTGGTCTCTCAATGTGCTTCTGTCTGCTTTCGGCTGTCTTCCAACCCTCCACCGGTTCTGGAAGACGGCCAGACGTGGGTAGGTCCTGCGCTTCAGAAGTCCTGCACACAAGTGCTTAACCCCTCGTCAACTTGCAAGTACCTTGGATCACGGTTGGGGCCATTTGACCACCCTTCTAGGTGTTTTCCAGAAGATATACTCATTTCACCACGTTTTGCATACCATTACTGCCCCCTCTAGAGTAGATGAGCATCCCTGAAGAAATGCCAAGATCTAACTGGACAATTTAGGGCATGAAACATGTCGACCACCTCCATTCCACAAACATCACCCTGAGCTCAAGAGGGTATAATCTCCCCTCTTCAGCCAAAACTTTTCAGTTGGTTGTTTTTACTTATGGCACAGGAACCCAATGAATACATTGTTTTTTGGGAATCATATAGCTATTTTTAATTACCACTTTTCTTTTTCCCACCTCTACTCATTACACATAAGCCCCACCACCCCTTTTTAGCTTCACGTTGGCAACCAGTGAAGACCTCCGGGAAAGACCCTCTTTGCGGTGCCTGTTGTGCATTGCAGCACCGGCCCAACGAGGAGCTGCCTAATGATGAAGCATGACACCCTCCGGGCTGTGTGAGGGCTTTTGCTCTTAATTGGAGCTACTCCACCTTCGGTTCTACTTAGGCAGAAGGAACACCTGGACCCCTCCCCAGTTTCCCCTCATCCTTCCCACTCTTTAAGAACAGCATACCTTTGCTTATTGTCATAGCCTCACAAGGACAGCCACCAATACTCTAACAAAAAGGCTCATGTGTGCAGATTAAGACTTTCATCCCCGTGCTTGCTGCCCAGACACCCATATGCTGCCTCCTCCTGTTGGCTCCAAGTTCAAACTTAAAGTGAGATCTATTAAAAGTGACAAATGAAACTTTTGAAAATCGCAAACTTTGAAAACATTTAGTTAAAAAAAAAGATTTCTGGAATAAAGTAGTGCAGCAGTCTGAATTCAGGCATATGTAATGCCTCATACTCAAAGAAATTAAAAGGACCATTAATAATCACCTAAGTAGTCCTCCTAATTAATTGTCCTCCAACTCAGAATTTTGTATGACATTGTCCAGCTGTGGAGTATTCTTGTAATAATAAGCCATGTTCTGAAGCATTGCTGAAAGTAAAGAAAAAAAGTACTATGACATGTCAGAGCTGGCCACGTCACATCACCTTTTTTCTTTACTTTTACTCATGTTGCACAACATGGCTAAACAAAATATTGACAAAGCCAATAGCTCTTGCATAGGCTCGACCTATTGGCTTAGTCAGTGGTTGTTATATATTAGTGTTATGAGCCTTTGACAAAGTCTGTTGGTCTGTCTTACTGAAAATGGCACCCTTTATATTGTAGCGTCACACGGTCAGCCGTATGCACCTGTGGGGTTTGTGTGCCGGGCTCTACAACCACAGCCACATTGAGCATTGCTGAAGGCCATGCATGGGCTTGGCTGCCAGCGCGGGATGGCTGTAGGGCCTGCTCACATGCCCATGCCATGGATAGACATGGGGTTGACTGCCTGCAAGGCATTGTACACATGCCCCTATATGCGGTTTGGGGTTGTCATTATGTATGGTAATAAAATATTACTGTACGTTAGAAAAGCCCTAGAAATTCACTGAATAACACCAAAGTTTAACATGACGTTATAGTTAGTTAAGGTAATAATATGTTATCATGTATTAGAAAAACTTTAGAAATTCACTGAAAAAAATAAAGATTAAAGCAACTTTAGAGATAGGTGAAAATATTAGTTAAGACATCCAGTTTTAAAGGAACCAAACCACTGAAATTCACCAGGTATAGTTACCTCAAGTAACTATAACTCGTGCCGTAAATTATAAGTCGCGCCCTCACAATTCACTACTAAATACCACACATATTACATCACTCACAACATGTTCTATGACACCATTGATAACAGCACTGCAGTATCTGAAATGACATCATTGATGACATCACAAATTATAGTTTCTTTAGTGCACGAGTTATAGTTACTTGAGATAACTATAACGTGAATTTCAGTGATATTTTTGTTTGAAATGGTATGTGTTAACTGACATTTTCATCTATCACTTCCCTTTAAACTTTGTTTTTTTCAATGAATATATTATATATTTGTATGTGTGTGTATATATATATATATATATATATATATATATATGTATATCAGTTTCCAAATCGCTCTCGCCATCCTAGTGCTTAGGCGGTTCCCAAAACAGAGCACAAACTCCACTTTTCTTGCAGTTCGAATTTTATTTGACCCTTTCCTTAATATATATATATATAGAGAGAGAGGGAGAGAGATAAGTATGTGTGTATATCATTTAAATGTGTGTACATTTATATATTTTCTTTTAAGTACATACCTGTTTGCACCAAAATGAATCTAAGATATATTCTGTATTTGCAGACAAAACTGGAAGAGGCTCTCACTTTAGCCACAGATTTCCACAATTCTCTTCAGGACTTCATCAACTGGCTGACACAGGCGGAGCAAACTCTCACTATGGTTTCCCCAGCAAGTCTAATTTTGGACACAGTCCTGTTTCAGATCGATGAGCACAAGGTTGGTTTGGAGATAATATTTCAGTATATATTTGATTGCAGTAGTCCATGTTACTTTTGAGCTTGCTTTAGTGTGGGTTGCAGACTGGTCTTAAAATTAGGAAAGTTACCTACAGATTGCTGTTCTCAGTATCATGAGGGAAAACAACAGACTATTTTTGAATTTCTGTTAAGATACACCTTTCAGGAAATCAGATGCTTTCAATTATTTTGCTCATAAAAAACTGTGATTTACACTCTGCACTGGAATGTAATACATTTTCTAATTGTTATGTTGGTTTTCTTTTCCCAGCCTTACCCATTCTATAAAAGTAGGCCCCTAAACACATGCCCTTGCTATTCAGCCTGAAAAACCTTAGCTCTAGATTAGCCTGAGGTTTTACTCTGGATATAACTTTTTGAGCTCTCATTATGTGCAAAGTATGTAACAAGCCTTTCTGAAAACCTCCTTTAAAACCATTCCCCCGGTTAAAACTATGCACTTTCTAGGTGTTTTTCTTTGTCGTTCACTGTGCCATTTGAATAAGTTGCCTTTCTTTCATATGAATTGTCTGTGTTTAAGAACAAAATACTAGTATCTTTGTCGGTTAAAATTGTATTTTCATTTTTTGGAGATTGTCATTTTGTTTTTGAGGTCCTGGGCATGCTAGCCTTGAACGGCAAACAAAATGTAAAATATAGCATTTAGATGATTTGTGTTACTTCAAATGAGCGCAATGAAAATATGAAGAGTCTGTTTAAAAAGTCACCCATATGATATAAGCTAGTGAGGTAGTTCATTTGACAGATTCCTTCACTACTGAAATCTGGGTGTAACCGAACATTTGTTTTTGGCTCTATTCACAAAGGTAACTTCGGTCATAAAAGTAGCTTTACAGCGAAAACTAATTTTTTTGCACCTCCTAGGAATTCAAAAAGAGATTCCTGGCAGGCGGAATTGCATTTAATTATGTGGATTTCCCCACATAGAAATGTGCAGTAGAAAATGCTACCCAACGCGTTCCAAAAAGTGGACTGTCTTGCAAGTTTGGGAAAACCCATAAGCATGCACATTTGCGGGCATCCCCAGATTTACTTTTATTCCTTTCTTCTCTGGAAGTGCATGGAGATTTTCTGCAACCAAGGGCTTCAGCAACTCCCCTTTCAGAGTGTAAAGGAGAACGGATCAACTACAGGGTGTAGGGGAAGGGTGTTTTCTACAGTAAAAATAGAAAATGTTGATTTTCATAAGCATCTCTCCTTATCCTGAGTGTAGAATAGAAGCTGTTAGTAAAAGTCACATGACATCCCCATAGATACCCCAGAAAAGCTGTCTGGCGTAGTTTTCCAAGCATACCTCTTTGAATGTTTGTCAATAGAAAATAAATCAATAAAATTACGGTCAAGTCAGGGCTGAGTCGGGGTACCACGCAGGTGGACGGCGTCCCCCCACTTTTTTTATCGGGGGAGCCGTCCCCCTGCCAAACAGCTGGACTTCACCCTTTGGCTTCTCTGAGACATGGAGCTCGGAGCTCACAGTACGCTGTTCACGCGCTGACTTCTCAGATGCAATCGCATCCAAGGGGTGAGCGAGGGGAGGCAATGAGCGTGATGGTGCAAAGCACCTTTCGTGACGTCACTTCCTGTCATGACGTCACTTCCGTGGACAGCGCACCCCACTTCTTTTTTTATGGCTTGTGCCCTGGGTCAAGTGGACATCAAAAGCTTCTTCCGTTCTCTTACAACTTTTTCCTTGAATAGGGTACCCAGTGTAGAATCCCTGTAGGGCCCTTCTGCCTCACATCCTTCCAAGTGTGATAGGATAACAAGCTTTGAGTACATTAAAGACAAAGAACTATTTAATTGTTTGCTTTGTGATAAATCAGTCTGTAAAATATTTTGTATGCATTTATGATTGAAATGGCGCATGACATCTCCCAGTAGCGTATTAAATGATGTTTCTTGGTTTCAAGTTAGAAGAACGCTGTACATTGTTACGTGTTTACGTGAAAACATGAGCTAATGTGTAGTGTTTGCTTTTCTTTGGAAGGTTTTTGTGACAGAAGTGAATTCACATCGTGATCAGATCATGCAGCTGGATAAAACTGGAACCCACTTGAAGTATTTCAGCCAGAAGCAGGACGTTGTGCTCATCAAGAACCTCCTGATCAGCGTCCAGAGTAGATGGGAAAATGTCGTTCAGCGCTCTGTGGAGAGAGGGCGGGCCTTGGACGATGCAAGGAAGCGAGCCAAACAGGTATTCCCACAGCTGAGTCACACTGGTCTCAAGCTGCACTTTAAATCCCTGCCTGTCGGTAGACCTGCTGAAGGTCTGGGTTGAATGAAAGCTAGAGTGACTGAGAGGAGATGCCTCAGTTCATAGCACAGCCCTGCTCCTCAGTGCTTCTTCTGGCCTCACATACCTCAATGTTACTTAGGAAGCCAGGCATCCTGCACTGTCACTTGCAGTCTTTGAAGGAAACAAACATACATATGTTAGCATCTAATGCAGCAAGGAGCAGTATGTAACCTACAGCAGTACCAGGCATTGTTACAGGTAGATATTTATGTGCCTTCCATACCTACTTCAGATTAGAACATCCGAAGAAGAAAAATGTCTGACTTTTTTACAGTAGTAGGTAAAGTGAGATTTGGCACCATCTGACATTTTTGGAACCTATGTGTAAAGTGTCAGATCTAAAAATGCCTCAATTACAGCAGATTACCACATGCATTGTAGTCACAATTATTTTATAGATATGGTCGCCCAGTTCATAAATGTGAGTTTAACTCTTCAACTCACAATTTGTGCAAATTTGGGATCTGTGTCTCCTTCAGTGTTTCTTTGTATTCCATTCTTTGACCTTTCCTGTAATCACTGGGATGAATGTGTGTAATGTGTGCCTTGTACCTGCATGATGCAGTTACATTGAATGAGACTGCGGCACTGTGAGCTGGTCAGGCAACGCAGGGTGGGGACCTCAGTGCTCCACAGCCAGACTCCCACATGCTGATCATTACCTTTGTAGATTGTGCCACTGAGATACTCTAAATCCGCTAAGTGCATGTGCTGCGCGGCGTGGTCACCTCTCATCAGTAATCGAAGACTGCTTTCTTTTACAGTTCCATGAAGCCTTCACTAAACTTACAGAATGGTTGGATGAATCCGAGAATTCTTTGGATTCAGAGCTTGAAATTGCCAATGATCCAGACAAGCTTAAGGCCCAACTTGCAACACATAAGGTAAGCTTGTGGCTGATGAGATCCAGAGCCGCCCGGTGCCCTGCTGGGAAGCTGAATCACAGCACTCTTTCATCCCATGGAAGGAGCTAGATTTATGTCCTCTGAAGGGATAACAACATATTAAAGTGCTGGCACGCCTCCAAGTGCTAAAAGCGCGGATGGGATGTCTCCTTCTGACTACCATTCATCATGGGAAAACGAGATCAGCAGGGAGAGAGACACGCGCTGAAATATGGTGTAGAGTTTAACAAAATATTCTGACCTGCAGCCTATGAGGTGAAATGACTCAAAAGAGTCATGACTCGATTCACAAGAGGCATTTTGCACTTCTCCAATGTGTCGCACATTCCAGAACACTTGCACTTTTTTTTTTTACACGAGAACACATACATTTTTTTTTTTAGGCACAGGGAGATTAAGTGATTTGCCCAGAATCACAGGATGTTGAACCTGGGTCCCCAGCTTCGAGGTCGACCGCTCTAGCCACAATCCTACGTCCTCACCCCAGAGAGGATGCTTTGCAACCACGCCTTCGAATACACTTTAAAATATTTACAACAGGAGAAGCAGAAGAATATACATAATTTATAAATAACAACATTAAAACAACAAAATGTTTATATCTTAAAAAAACTAATACAGATTTGAACCGGAGGTTGGCGGTTTTCATATAATGCAGCCAAGTTATGGAACCGGCTTCCCGATCATATACGTCTGGAATCTAATCATCTTAATTTCAGAAAACAGCTTACAACTTTTCTCTTTCCGTGATTTGTTTTTAGTTTAGTAAGGTGCCACATTAAGCGCTGGGATGCCCTTGGGTAGCCATGCGCTATATAAGTGTGTATTCAATTCAATTCAACCCAACTATGGTATAGTTAACCCAGTGGATTAAGCATCCACTGCAGAGATAGGTGTATAAACTGCATTATATAGGTTCGAATTTGGATTGGCCAAGGCAGCCCATAATCATTTCCAACTTTCGAAACAGGCCGCTATGGGGAAGCTAAAGCAGAAAATGATTTTTTTTCTTTTTCTTTTTGTGCTTTTATATACATACAGCAAAAAAGTTGTTATATTAACAACATTCTTAACTTGTTTTCATGTGGTTCCGTCAGTCCACAGTTTTTGCCATTTGGAGGCATTGTAGACAATTGATACTACAAGTATTAAGTATTTATGTAAACATCAAGAAGCAATTCAGCTTGTGGAAGTCAGCATTTAAATGGTCAAGATTATTAATATTATGATTTTATCTCTATTTACTAAGTAAACACATTTTAAACACCACTGAAATAGGCAATGTCAGAGTTTGTTAAGATCATAACGACTAATGTAGAACACCCCAAGTGAAAACGCTTGCTTGTATAATTTGTGAGTGTGAGGATGATACAATAGGAGGTAGATTTTTTCTTTTTTGCCCAACCTTCTTTCCCCTTCCTTAATAATGCAGTTCAATAAATAATTACTGATGGTATACTGTGTGTTGGGCCTACAGTTCCATGCATCTCAGACACTATTTTGGCCTTTGACCTTGCAGCTTAGTTTGTGTTTGTATGATTTCCCTTTCCCAGCATGTGATCACTACTCTGTATGGAGCAGTATAGTGTGGTATAAAATAAAATACAAATTAAAGGATAACATCTTACATTTTAGAACATTGGAATGTTGGGAGCACCTCTGAAGACAAAGAAGTAGCTCTAGGCTGATAATGGCTGGTATAAGTCTTCAGCTCCAACATTCCAATGTTTGTCTTTATGTTTCTCCCTTTTTAGGTCTCGCCTGTCGATGCGCATGCGCATCGAGCAAGCGAGACTATGGTGGCTTAACCACTCTTTGTCCAACTTGCAAGGAATCGTGGCGATTCCTTGCAGTGCCCGTGACTTTTAAGCTCAATGCGAGCGAGACTATGGTGGCTTAACCACTCTTTGTCCAACTTGCAAGGAATCGTGGCGATTCCTTGCAGTGCCCGTGACTTTTAAGCTCAATGCGCATGCGCATTGAGCTTAAAAGCGCGTGCACGTCCGTCTTGTTTTACCCGCTCCGCCCCCTCCCCTTCCCGCCGTGTCGCATTTCTCCTCCCCCCTCACGCTGCATCTGAAGGGCACACCTCCGTCAGCAAACACATGCAAAGCAACAAAACCGCATTTTCTACACACATTTTTAAGGCCTTGGCCAGAGAATTTTGTAAACAGTCTCGTCGCCGGCTGCTTCTCCGCTGATCACCCGTCCTACGGCGCATAGTGCTAATGGGAGATATCTGTAGAGGAGGCAGGCCCCCGAGACCCGTCCTCTACCCCAGATGACACTGCAAGACCCGACATGCACGATCAGGCCTCCTAATAAACGTGCAGCGAAGCGCCTCGAGCGTAAGTGCCGACCAGCTTTCATGATGCGCTAAGTGTTGACGCATGGAATACTTTTTTTTTTTTTTTTTTGCTTATTAATATTTCACGGCGCGCATCTTACCCTTAAAGATGGCGGTCTCTTGGGAGGTATGCATCACCAGGCTTTCGGGATGGTTGACCTGGCTTCTTGGAGAGAGCGGCTCTTGCTTCACTCCAGGGAAAGGCACTGCAAACAGAAAAGAAGAAACCCCTCAGCCTTTGCATGGTACACCCCAGGAGAGGGAAATGCGCGCTTTATTTGTATGTGATTTCCCTGCGGCGCTGACCGTGTCCCGCCTGCGGTCGCTGCTTTGCATTGCACGCTGCTGGAGCAGGCAGGGCTGGGGCAGCGTGACCCCAAGATTACCTTTAGCATGGGCTGCTGACTCAAGATAATTAGGCAAGCTCGCACGACGCAGCAAAAGTCCACCTTGACGTCATACCTGGCCCCATGTCAGGAGGGCGACTTCCAGCCTGTCAAGGTTTTACAACCGAAAGCACCGAGCATGCTGGGAATCGTAGTCCTGTACGTCAATGGCAACGTTTAACTGTAAGCTGCAGCATGCCTGCCCCCCCTCACCCCCACACACTCTTACACCTCCCCATGTGCCTCCAAGACTCTCGTGAGCTAGCTATTCAGTCGCGCGCAAGACCAAAGGGTCTTCCATTTCTGGCATCGCACCTGACGAAGTGCTTCATACATAACAAGAGTAATTCAGAAACTAAAAACTGGTTTTTAATATAGCATTTAATTTCAAAGTTGTGTTGTTTCTAGTCACTGTATATAACAAGTGTTAGTGTTATGTAAGTGAATGACACACAATTTATCGAGCTGGGAAGGATCTATAGATGAGGTGGCCTTGCAAGGATTTAAAGCATTCACTTGCAGGTCAGAGCGGATATCAGCAGCGAGCGTTTAACTCTTCGAGATAACTTGCAGGCTGCATCTCCGCCTGAAGAAGTGACACGTTCCTCAGCGTTTCTTGCTACACAGCTCCTTCTGTTGCACCTACTTTCTGCCCTGGCCCCTCACCCTCTCCTTGAGGTGAGCTCGGCATCACCCTCGCTCATAGCCTCGAATCCATCACCCTGCTTCCAGTATGCACACCCCGAGCACGTCCTCGAAACACATTCCCATTCTGTCCATTCCTATGCATCATTCATTTATCACGCAGACACCTCTCAGATCCGTTTCAAAGCCAAACTGCAACTTTCTTGCACTCTCACTCCTCCTCACTCACCCTCAACCCCTCACCCTCAACATCAACCCCTCACCCTCACTCACCCTCAGCCTCACTCACCCTCACCCTCACTCACCCTCACTCACACTCACCCTCACTCACCCTCACTCACCCTCACCCTCACTCACCCTCACCCTCACTCACCCTCACCCTCACTCACCCTCACCCTCACTCACCCTCACTCACCCTCACCCTCACTCACCCTCACTCTCACCCTCACTCACTCTCACTCTCACTCACCCTCAACCCCTCACCCTCACTCACCCTCAACCCCTCACTCACCCTCACTCACCCTCACCCACCCTCACCCTCACTCACCCTCAACCCCTCACCCTCACACAGTGCAATAGGTCTCGGAGCATTTGAGTTAGAGCTTTTAGAAATGTTTATGGCTTTTTTTTTTAATTCTTTAGCATTGGCTACAGGAAACAAAAATGCTAAAGATTTACAAAAAAAACCATAAACAATTCTAAAAGCACTAACTCTAATGCTGCGAGACCTATTGCATTTCCAATGCTTGTTAATTTAAAGCATTGTACCCTAAGCGGGTGGAATGTTCTAATAGCCTTATCGCCATTCTGCCTTGAGCTATACCAGTTGCTAAAGGTATTTTCCCTCGTTCTGGACCATTGCCTGCAGCTTAGGCATATAACTCGGGTTCAGGGATTTTAACAACCGCTATAGCCCTCAGCAGCAGGCTTTATGGCTATATTATACACTGCCCTGCTCAGAATGTGTTTGCCGCAGCGTTTGAAATAAATATATGTTTAATAACGAGAAACACTTTGTAGTGGCTGTTGTTTTAGGTTTGAAAAAGCTACAAATTATCCCTCACTTCCAGATTCTCTTAGCAGGTGTGTTTTACTGTAGACTTTGTGATGTTTCTTTTGGGTGGCAGCTAGGTCAGAATTCTAGGAGTTATGGCAAGGCTGCATGAGCAAATCATTAAAACTATCTGCAAATGTATTAAGTGACCTGTAAGCTATTACCCATCCTAGTATTGTGGTCATTAATTTACAACATACGTGCCTCCATAGAGAGCCAGGGACTGCCAAAATATGTATGGTGAATTAGAACAATTAGCTTTAAATATGATTGCACCGCATTGGCAGTAAAATTTGGGTAAGCTCAGACTTTAATTGCCTGCGTCACCCAAGACCTACAGAAAGTATGATGGGGCACATCTAGCCATTTGATAAATAATTCAATTAAAACAAATATTAAAGACAACATTTACTTACAGTTGTGCCTAGCCTTTGCCAGGGGCTTTTATCCTGCTGGACACATGCCCCCTGCACACTTGGCTTAACTTAAGGAAGCCATTTTATCATCTCCCCACAACTGTCATATCACTGCTGAGTGTTTGGGGGTGCACACTTCTCATACAGATTTCTCACCAAATGACAACAAAGGCCTCTTGCAAAAAATATTTAGAGATCCATATATATTTAATTGAGTTTAGCTATTTACCCTTGAGATCTTTTACTAAGTCTTGCATTTTACCACTTAACAGACCTGAATGAAATACACTGGAGGAGTGAGCCAGAGAAGATATAGGGAAAGTGTATGTTAGAGCCTATCCTTTTGGTGCTCAATGCATGGAAGGATGTCTGCCCATGGAATTTGTGTCTTACAAGTAAACACGGCTACTAACATCAATACAGCAGGCATGAGGAGTAAAACGGACAACTTCAAATTTAAATTTTAAGCTTTGTCTGGGTTTTATGTTTCTTTACAGGAATTTCAAAAAACACTTGGAGCAAAGCATTCTGTGTATGACACCACCATCAGAAGTGGGCGTTCTCTGAAAGAAAAATCATCGCTTGCGGATGACAGTCTGAAGCTTGACCATATGCTGAGTGAGATCAGAGACAAATGGGACACTGTTTGTGGCAAATCTGTGGAAAGGTAAAATAGATGTGTATAGATACAACTGTAGCATAGTTATGAGGGTCCCAAATAATTGCACTGAATGGTGTGTGTGTGCATTTGTTGCATGCATGTGTGTGCGTGCGTGCGCGCACACGCTAGGTAACACGAACCCTATAAAAACGCAGTGCCCTCCAAGGCAAGAGTGCAACCAGAAGACAACTTTTTCAGTCGTTTAATGCCAATTACGAGGTTGTTCTTCCAAGGCTGGGGATTATCATTTGTTCATATTTTTACGGATGTATGACGTTACAACGCATACTTTTACAACGCCTACCATTACAACGCATTTTTTACACCGCAACATCCATTACAACGCATACCATTACAACGCATGCCATTACAACGAATTCTTTGAAACTACCTTTACAACCCATTCCACTACAACGCATACTACATTTACAACGCATACCATTACAACGCATAACATTACATTGCATGTAAGGTAAGTATTGGATAGTGTAGGGATTAGAATTACTATTCTAACTCCAGGGGGTGCAACAGTAGGGTAAGTGTTGGATAGTGTAGGGGTTAAAATTACTATTCTAACACCAGGGGGTGCAACAGTAGGGTAAGTGTTGGATAGTGTAAGGGTACTATGTGTTGTAATGCTATGCGTTGTAATGGTATGCGTTGTAATGACTGCGTTGTAATGGCATGCGTTGTAGTGGTGTGCGTTGTAGTGTCATGCGTTGTAATGGTTGCGTTGTAAATGCATCCGTTGTAATGGATGTTGCGTTGTAATGGTAGTGCGTTGTAAAAGTTGCGTTGTTTCCCTGTTTTTACACGTGTTTCCCGAAAATGCATTGATAAGCACGCTTCAGTATTATTGTGCACACGTGGATGTTTTCTGGAGGGAACAGTTAATATAAAGTATGAAGATAACTTTTGACGCCACTGGTTATATATGCACACCTCTGGAGAATCAGTGATCCTAATCCTTCTGCCATACAATCACCTGCTCACCAAACCTTTGTTCCCCATACAACAGATGTACTTCAACACCTACTGTCTCAGGCCCTGTCCAAAGCACCATTGTAATTAAAACAAGCATTTGCAATGCAATAGGTCTCGCAGCATTAAAGTTTGAGTTACTGGCATTGTAAATGACAATGCTTTGCATTAATTTTTTCTTTAATTTGCAATTGGTATATAAACATTGTTTGTGAATGGTTAGCTGTTGCTTATGCTAAGCAAAGTTGGCAGTAATATAGAGTGCTAGTCTTGCTTGTTATAAGCATGCTGATTTAAAGCGCTCTTATACCTGCGGGTAAAGTTTGCGCTGTATAAAAGTGAAAACTGATAAATAAATAAAACCAGCAGAAGCAGATTTGGTACTGTTTCTGCATCGCTCTGTACATTTACCAAATTAAGTCTGCCTAAAGAAGCCATATGGTCGAATTTAGAAGGAAAGTACAATTTTTTTCTCCACGTCAAAGTTGTGTTTTTCATTTACGAGGACCTCATGAAGCAACAACACTGCTATGTATCTGAGGCAGCGATTCACTGAATGCCTGTTTTTAAGCAAACCGTATTTCTTTTACATTGCATGCATTTTTAGTCCCTTACATACACAACGTGTAGCAAGAAATAAAGAACAAAATGCATTTGAGTCTGGGAAGAGTTGTACACGCTGTATGAAGGGATGGGGCAATTAAAAGAACAGCCTGCCCCTGTGTACCATTACAGTGAAACTGCACCCTAGGCCCGACCCTTACCATTAAATAGTTGCATGCGAGAAGGCACATCCGAGCTGTGACACTGCATTACCCACGACAGAGAAATGTGAAGTCAGCGTAAGAGACGGGGCTTTGGTCTTGGAAAAGCAATGAGCGGGGAAAGTTTTGGTTGATGCAGGAAAGGAGGTTCCTTTGAAGTTGTGGTGTGTCCGCTCGTGAAGGAGAAAGTGGCGACAGCCTCCCCCTCCTCAACTTTGGATAGAATGCCACGTCTGGTCGTGATAAGCAGCGGCCGCCCCACGTGGCCAAGACTGTCTCCATTGACAAAGCCAATAGTTCTGACTTGATGTAGGTATTATATTACTTGTTTTATCATATACCTGAATGCAATGACAGAAACAGCAAAATACAAGTCGGCCGGCACACTATGCTAGGCACAGATTTTTAGCTTACGTGTTTTTGAGCCACGCCCTTTATTACTCTGCGCACGCCCCTTTGAGAGACACCCCTCCCCCAGTTTTTTCATCCCTTTTAAAGCCCTGCCTGTGATAGACCTACTTTGTGTATGCAATGAAAGTTTCCACCACTGCAGTCATTGCTGTACTTGCTCTGTGTAAGTAAAGCTGACACTGAATCTGACATGCCGATGTTTGTGGTTGCAACATTGATTTGCATGAAAGAGCACGCTGGAGGCAGGTGTGAAGAAAAATAACCGTTTCTGTCCATTTTTTCACGCCTCAGGCCAAGTACTGGTTGTGTTACTGCATGGAGGCTTTGTTTCTGTATAAATAGTGATGCCCTTTTGTCATCGGGTACGTCTTTAATGCGGGAAAAGAATTAATGGCGGGTGTTCATAAGGTAACGCCTAAAAGCAGTGCAGCTTTAGCACGTGAGAGCTGGGCCCATGCCCGGGACCGCACAACTATGGCGGGGCGCAGGAGCCAGCTGGTTTCCTGCAAAACATATGGAAGGGCCTGGTTTAATAGCACCAGGCGGTACAATGCGTGAGGTAGGCGGGGCAGCTTGTTTAATGGCACGCCTTGCTTAACTGCACCAGAGGGGGCGCTGTGTGAGAGTTAGGGTAGCACCTTATTTATTGTACCAGAGGGGGGTGCACGTTGTTTCTGCCATGGCAAGGGTACTGTTAAAGGTAAGGGGTGCCACGTGTTTACCGATATCTGCGTGGCACTATGCATGAGGTAAGGGCAGAGCTAGGTGATGGTCATCAGTGTGGCACTGTGCAAGAGGTACTGGTAGCGCAGAGGTAGTGTGCAGCAGGTGAAGACGTAACTTGTTTTGAGGCGCTGTGCAGTGTAAGAGATACGCGGCAATTTAGGAGCACCGTGCAAGAAATTCACTAGGGGTTGAGGGATCCCTACTTAGAGTGAGAAGCGGTGGGCAGGGTAAGGACACCAGCTCTTCTGCCACCTCCGTTGCTGCTCGTCGTGGAGTACAAACGAAACAGAAACCTACAAGGCGCGTGTCGTAAACTGTCTAAGGTAGAAGCTCACGCGCGCGACCCAATCCCAAGGCGCACATCGGAATATGCCTCTGCCATGCTTCTCAATGCTGCGCGTGGCCATCTCGTCCCTCTGCAGACTCCCCCTGCTCCCCGCTGCCCTTCCCACGCACGCTGACTAAAACCAAAACCTAAAGTATTCCAAAGTCAGTCACGTGAACTGTTCACGAGGCGCGCGTCGTGGACCGATTCTTTCTGCCATGTTGTCTACGGCAGAAGCTCATGTGCGCGACCTAATCCCATTGCAAAATGCTGCGCGTGACCATCTCTTGTCTCCACTTGTTGTCGGCTGAGCCAACGACTATAGGTCTCGCGGCGAGAGCGCGCTTTTGTGCGCTTTCGCCAGGGCGAGACCTAAAAAGGAGTTGCCGTTCTCAGTCGCACCTGAAGGTTATATTCCTTTTCATTAGTGATATAGAAAATAAAGCATTTTCATTAGTGGTATAGAAAATAAAGCCACTATTGGTTATCTTATAATGTCATTGTTGTTCATCGACCTGCAAAAAGTCAGTGTTTATTCTAAACGCACAAGTGCATCTGCGCTATAGAGAAAGATGAAAATAAATATTGGGTCATTAGAATATTTGTCATGGTTGTCTCTGAAGATGTTTCAAAATGTTATTCTTAATTGCTTAATTTTTCCAACCAGCAATTAGCCAGCCTTGTTAACAATAGACAAGTAATTTATATGGATCTCAAATTGGGCAACTGAATATTATGGTTACAGTATGGAAATGTGCATGATTGCCTGAGAAGATAAAATTAGATTGACTGCCTCTTCATTTGTCTGGAGATGTAATAATTCCATGACATAGGCAACATATTGTTATTTGTGATTCCACGGCTATACAGTTAGTGACACTTCTGGACTGATATTATATTAACTCTTACTAAGAAGAGGATTGCGAGTCGGGGACAGTGACGATATGATAAAAACAGGTCATATCAGTAGTTTAGAAAGATGTTTCCAGCTAAATGTGCTGGATAATTTAAATGCCTGCTTCTGATCCTACACTCTGACTCCATCCCTATTTACAAGTCTCTTAGTAATTCTGACTTCTTCAAAGAACTCTTCCGCACTGAGGCGTGGACATAACAGATTATGTCATGGTGTTTACGGTTATATTTGCACTGCCTATTAAAGATGGGCAAGCCTATCATTCGAATTACAGTCTTGCACAGTTCCAGCATATACTTACCACCCAAACAGAATTCTCAATATGGCGATACCCACAAATGTCAAAATGATTGAGGTCATCAACAACATTGCCATCGTCAAACCCAGCCACGTTTGGCCTTTGGCTGTAACACTTACTTTCGCTAGTGGCCACTGGTTCCCCAACTGTGTGCTTTAAATTCCCACATTCTTTAGAGAATTTTGGTTTTTCCAGCGTGCAGCATAAGAACATTGGTTTGTCCACACAGTATTTTTATTGATTATGTAATTGAGCCAGTTTTTTGGTATTCTGATTGTGGCTGACAGATTACATTTTTGTTTTCCATCAGGCAAAATAAACTGGAGGAGGCACTGCTGTTTTCGGGGCAGTTTACGGACGCCCTGCAAGCTCTTATTGACTGGCTGTACAGAGTTGAACCGCAGCTGGCAGAGGATCAGCCGGTGCATGGAGACATGGATCTAGTGATGAACTTGATTGACAATCACAAAGTAATGCATTGAAAACATTTTAACACTTGTCAATTGACATGTTTTCATTTTACTGCTTATACAGCTTGTTAATATGGTTTCTTTCACAGTTCTTGGATTTGTAAAATTGATAAAGTCCATAAAATTGAACATAGTATATGTGAATGGGCTTAAGCCTCAGAGTGCACATGGCTTTGACTCAGAGGTGTCCCATCTTGGACCAGGCAGCTTGAAGCCCAGTATTTTAGAGGTTCGCTACATCTGAGGTTTTTATCTTTTTTTGTGCTCCAACAATCAGTACTGGTTTTGTCTAAGGTAGTGCATCAGAGGTTATCCTTTAACTGTTTTCAAATTCTTTAAAATAACAAATTGTCTCAATCCACCACTGTCTTGGGTTTAGTTGATCAAAGTTCATATTTATGAGGCAGCAGATAGCTGTAACCCCCAGAAGCCACACAACTGAAGCCTTTGTGCATCACTGAAAACACATCAAACAGTTGGCCCTTTACACATTAAACTGGGCAGAGTACATCAAAGTGGAGAAGTGTGCCCATGCCTGCTCTTCAGTACATGGAACATCTCATGGGACATCAGTATGTCAGAATAATACTCTCATCCCTGCTCCAAAGCCTCCGTACTTCTATCTGTCCCTCTGGTTCAATCTTGAATGAGCCACCAGCACGGAAGGAGTATCACTGACCTTATGGTTCATTGTGTCCTCTTTCTGCCATGTGAGTCACCCTTGGGAACCCCCGGAGCATAGATTTTGCAGATCAAGGATGGAATCGTCAACCCCATCTGCCTTAGGTCACTGAGACATTCAGTTACGCTCGGCATCTCCTGCATAAGGAGTCCGTGGCGCTTCCCTAGTGTTTCAGAGATTTCCAAAAAGATGACCATAAAGCCACACTTTCTGAAAATACTGGACATGGACAGATTCACTGTCAGAATTTCAGAACCAAAATTTTCATGTGGACAGAATATCATGTCAAAAATATTGAGGACCAAAATATTGAGAAGGTGAGTACATATAGGGAAGTATAGATTTACTATACTTAACTCCACATCTACATATTTTGAAAATCTATTTATCGTCAAGGTGCATATAAGTGGAGTTATATATACTAAAAATGTACCTGTAGAAACTTACCTTCACAATATTTGTGTCCATGATATTTTGTCGCACTATATTTTGGGATCCGATATTCTGTCTAAATACGAAATACACATGGGCTGGAGGAGGAGGACTCCGTACACAACAAAAGTTGCACAGCAGCTTCGTGCAGGTGCCAGTAAGAAGGCTTCACATTCCAACATGGTTGTGCTTTCATTTGTACAAAGCAAGTCCTGGGTAAAAGTCGCAGATGAAGTGATGTGGCTTGTTTCTTATGAGCCTTATGCCACAGCAGCCTGTGAAGTCCTCCACTGGCTTTCTTTCAGGAAGATATTACAATCTGTAGAAAGATGATTTAATAATGATGCTTTAGAATCAATCTATTTTCTGAATATTTATTTAAAGAATTAGACTTTTTAAAAGGCCTTTATGTATATGACATCAGATATGGCATTGATCAGGAGCATGTTCAGTCAAATAAAGCGTGACGGTGTCAGTGGTTGTATCTTCACCTGCAATATTGAACTTACCATCCTGGAGACTGTAATATTTCGATAAGCTACTTAAATGCTTCTTCCATAAGCAACTGTTTTATGGTATGTAGTTATAGTTAATGGTTAGTAGTTTAGCATTAAAGTTATCAGGGCATTTTATGACTCGTGATATGTATTGTGATGTAGGGGGCAAGGAAAGTTTAAATACAATGCTGTTCCACTCTAAAAATCCAAAACATTCCAGATTTTGATACATTTTATTTGCCAAACAGAAATAACTTAGACACACATAGTACATATTTGAAGTTATAATATTTTGTGAGAATGTACAAAATCACAAGGCATTGTGTGAAGGTGTCACATTGTTTTTTAGTGTATTTGGCAGAGAAGTTGAAAATAAGATCTTTTAAGTGACCAACATTCAGAATTTGTGCACAGCTGAAAAAATTGACTGGTCTAGAGACTGTGCTAATTAGGGTATTTGATTCTCCACAGGGTTTCCAGAAAGAGCTGGGTAAGAGGACAAGTGGAGTCCAAGCACTAAAGCGCTCATCGCGAGAATTGATTGAGAGCAGTCGTGATGACTCCTCCTGGGTGAAGGTCCAGATGCAGGAGCTAAGCACACGCTGGGAAACTGTGTGCGCTTTGTCAGTGTCCAAGCAAACAAGACTGGAGCAAGCTCTTCGCCAGGCAAGTATGCAACGTGGTCAGCTTGAGACACTGCTTGACAGTGTGATCAGACACAAACTGAAGGCCAAACACCCATGCAGCATAAATTAAGTAAAGGGTTCACTCAGTTTGATTATGACAGGGCTACACACACCACAGCACCACAGATCTTGATACTCACCTCCACCTCCATCTTCCCATCATTGCTCCAGGAAGTTAGCAGCTCTTTTCATGTCTGTCCTGGCACTGATCTTTCCTCATAAATTAGAAGATGAAGGATATTTATTGTTCTCGAGTATGAAGTCATGCACAGTTTAGTTTTATGTGATGGAGAAATGTTTTTGCAGTATTGGTTTTCAGCAGTTTGGTGGTAAAATGGCGGAGCATACCCAGAGTTTACCCTCATGCATTCCACTGAATAGATCATGTCTGTTCTGTTTCTTCTGTAAACCATTGGTAAGCCGCGTTACTCGTTGCAGGCGGAGGAGTTCCACTCTGCGGTCCATGATCTGCTGGAGTGGCTGGCGGAGGCTGAGCAGGCCCTGCGGTTCCACGGCATGCTCCCCGATGATGAAGAAGCGCTGCGTGCTCTCATTGAGCATCATAAAGTAAGTGTTGTTATGCGGAGGTGGCTTGCTTTCTAAGGTAGATGTAATAAAACAAGCAAAATAAAATGTCAACACAACTCCAGACTATCTGGAGTCCTGTGGGTGAGTTCATCATTGGTCTCATCAAAGAAAAGGTCAAAGAGTGTTTAAAGACTTCAGCTCCACTGAGGATGCAACTCACAGCAGCTGAGGAACAAGGGAGGTTCTTGCTGGTTGCAGGTGTCTGTCGCCATTTGGACTCTTTCGATTTTTTTTCTTTTTAACCGCCCGAACATATATATGTTATGATAGCTCAGTGGGTGAGACCACCTCCTGGAGAGCTGTGTGTAACATAACTACAGGTTGGAATTCTTGCAGGGCCGAATTAGCCGTTCATCTTTCTACCAAGAGAAGGGTAATAGTAAACAATTTTCACATGCTGAAATGTTAGGATAGTTATTATTATTATTATTATTATTATTATTATTATTATGAATTCCCTGCATCTACAATGTACGTCTGACATGCATGATGCAAATTATTTTATATATGTTTGTTCTCAAATTCAAAATTAACTATTGCCTTCAATAATTAATGGAAGAGGCAGTCTATAAAATGTGTACACTTAGCTTGCCATTTTTCGCGAACACATAAGAGTACAGTGTTTCCATCCGTAAGTATTGTGAAGTCACCAGGCCTTCCTCCATTAATTCCGAAGTGGTTACATTATTAGCTGAGTAGTTTAATGCATTTATGGCAATCTTTGTTCACCCAGCATGGCAGGGGGGTTAACTCAAACTTTTTTCCCTTTTCGTGTTTGCTAGGACAACTCTCACTGTGGTGAACAATATTATCCACTTTAACATATTTATTTATTTGCACAACAAGATGCGATGAGTTAGGGGGATGTGTGTGGAGCTGTGGGTAGACATCAATATTGGAGGACATATTTTATTCGTAAGGGATGGAAAAACACAGAAGGTTTTATGAGCACTGCCTAACTAAAAATATATATTTTAAAGAGTCTTAAGAGACATTGAGAATGTAATTGGAGCTGTGGCGTTCTTGGTGTTTGAGTACGTGAAGTGGGATTGCAACAACCCTTGTAAGAAGAGAAGCAGTGATAGGCTCATGCTGTAAGTGTGAAGAGGCGTTGACAGAAGACTTGGAAAGTAATGGGAATTTTGGGGTTATACTGGGGGTGCCCTTTACAGAACAATATGAGGGGGGGGGGCGTATGGGAAGACCCAGAGATTTAAGAAGGCAGCTTTGAGTTTTAAGCAGATATGACAAAGTCTTAACAATTACAGATCTAATCAAATATAGAAAGTTACATGTGGTACTTGGCTGTCTCAAGAGAAGCACAGCAAGTACAGATGAAGACATAAACACCCTATTTTAAAGTGTGTTGATTATATCACTACTGAATAACGTTGAGAGGCTTATCACAATTAAACAATAAAGAATATCTGCCACAGTTAAAGATGTTCCCAAGTCCATAAGGAGAGCAGGTAAGTGACATTGTGAATATTTAATGAACTTTACCCTTCAGAATAGTTGACTTGTTAATGGTAATAACTATAGCGACGAGAAGCGGTGGTTTTGAATGGGAGCAGAGCATTTCAGGTTAGACACTTCATACAACTTCAGACTCTTCAGAGCTGCAAACTACTGTGATAGCCTTAAACGTGAGGTTTTAGGAAGACAAACTGAATCATGAGACTTAAGAGCTTAAAAACCTAGATTACCATGTGACAAGGCGGACTTCCAAAGAGTAGATTTAGGGATTTATTATCATTCGGCCTACAGAGAATGCTAAAATTTCCTATTAATTCATCTTCATTACTGCAAGTCCAGTATGCCTTTCACCAGGCATTCACCGCTTGGCTACTCAATAACAGGCTGGTGGTTGGTCGGTCCTCCTCACATATCCTTATTGCTGTAAATTTAAGGAAATGTGACATCCTTGAGGTAGGCTATCTCCAGTGCAGCAACACATCATGTAGAAGGAGGGATGAGGAAGATAAAGCCGGAGCGCTGT
Source organism: Lissotriton vulgaris (assembly GCF_964263255.1). Lineage (NCBI taxonomy): Eukaryota > Metazoa > Chordata > Amphibia > Caudata > Salamandridae > Lissotriton > Lissotriton vulgaris. The sequence continues at coordinate 432,754,472 of NC_141694.1, read as the reverse complement.
GGCACTGTGTATCCTACTACAGGGAAACGGATAAGAATATGAAATTATTGTCATGAGTTGTTTCATGAATAGGTGATGACAAAGCCTTCCATATTGGATTCTGTTTGCAGAGCATTGAATCGGTCATAACGTAGTGATCTAGAAAACAGATCAGTAACAACTCTGCGTTATTATGAGCACACACTGTGGAGTGGCATCTAAAGCTTTCTCCATGTCACCCGTAGCCCTTCATGAAAAGAGGGCTACAGTTTGTGAATGAAAACCGCATAGATAGCACAGCGTAAAATAAAAGAAGAAAATACACAGACAAGTACAATGGAAAGTAAGTGGGTGAACTGAAGATAAGAAATGTAAAAAACATAAATGTGTAACAAATTGACATAGACCATGGAAAGGAGATAAAGAAAGACCCAAGTAAACAGAATAAGAAAACTTTCTGGAAGCGAAAGTAGGAAAATCTTTCACTAATTAAATGGCTGCACTAGTAGCCCACTGAATGAGAGAGCTGGAAGTGTTTGGGTGATTTTAGATGTAGGCTTTTCTGGTGCTAGAACAACTCGTGACATATTTTACTTTCTTTCACAGGTCTTGTATTTTATTTTCTGATCTACATACTCCATGCCTCTTAAGCTCGGGAGCGATGTCTGTTTCTCTGTGGATCTTCAAAGCCTTAACTCGTCGGCGGGACATCATGGGGCATATTTACATGAAAATGGTGCAGAGCTCTGTGCTAGCATTTTGCTCTGTCGACTTGCCTAGAGATGCCCCGTATTAAAAAGAATATGACGCATCCCTGTGCTCACCCCTGCGCTGGTGCTAAAAAAGCTGCCAGGCGCCAATGCAGGCACCCTTGCACCATGGTCCAGGGTGTCTGTGTTGCAGGGAAGATTGTTTGTGCAGGAAGGGGCACCTTTCTCCACAAAAACAATAATTAATGACGTTTTGCTCCTTCTATGTGTGCTGCTGAATGCAGTACACATAGAAAAAAGAGCAAAACACAAGGAGAAATAAAAGTATTTCTCCTTGTTGCTCCACTCTAATGCCTAGCTTTGAAAGGCCTTAGATTTTTGTGCTGCTTCAAACTTACAGATCCTTGTAAATCTGGAGCAGTGTCAAAAAGCCATGAGTGTTTGTGGGAACACCCACAGAAGCACCCACTCCACACCCCTCTGCAGCAGAAAACTGTTGCAGAGGGCCGTATATATTTACACGGCTGTCTTAAGCCACTCTAAGGGCCTTATTTATGAGGTATTGGCGCAGGGCAGCGCCACACGAAATCGTACTGTGCTGCCCTACATCAAAGGAAAAGGGCCGGAATGCACAATGGGCTGCCAGGCGCCAACTCTTGCACTGCAGAATGCGGCACACATAGCAAAACGAAAAAACGAGGAGAAATATTTTAATTTCTCCTCTTTTTTTTCCTTTTGCGCCTCCCTAACACCACCCCTGGGGTGGCGTTAGATTCGGATGCATTCCCAGGTTTACGATTCCTAGTAAATCTGGGAATGCTTCCAATTCCATGAGTGTTGCGTGGGAACACCGATAGCAACACCCATGGAATACCCCTTTCACGCAGTGTTCTGATTGAAAGGGGCACATATTTACAGTGCCATGAAAAGCCAAGTAAAGTCACTTTATGTTGCCTTGTTAATATGCTGTGGCACATAGCACCACCATTACGTCAAAAAAATGACATTCCGGCAGTGCAAAAGTGCTGCAAGGGACCTCATAAATGAGGCCCTAAGTGACTTAGCATGGGCTTGTAAATATGGCCTAGCATAGAGTGCCAACGGAGCGCCCAAAAAACAGTTGCTCCGGTGGCGCTATTTATTTATTTACGCGTTTTTATATAGCGCAGACTTTACCCGAAGGTGTCAGAGCTCTTCACAATAGGAACAGTAACGTTACATGAGAAGAAAATTACAAGGTTTCTCCTACATGTCTTTCTTCTGTATGCAATCACTGGAGACATGGAATCGAGCCCTAACAAATCTGCGTGGCTCAGATAAAATTCCCATAAAAGCGCCCGCAGGATCTGGTCTGCTCCCATTTAACTCTTTGAACTGTGTTCTCATATTCAGTCATCGTCGGCGGGACGCCAGGAAGCTTGTGCTGGGGCGGCAGCTGTAAGAAAGGAATGCAGCGAGTGTGGGGGGTGCATTCCGAGAGCTGCCCGGCGAAGTGCCGTGGATTGATTTCCACTTGACACTTATAAATTGTCAGGCCGACCGTCATCTGCTCCCACAGAAATCTTGGTAAATGTAGTGGGAGTTGCTAAGCTAAGGACATTTACAAATGATTTTTAGTTGCGAGGTACTTGCAGTACGTGCTGGCAAAATTAAATATTCCATCTGTGAACCGCAGTGAATCATTTTTGCCCCTTTAATTTGTGAGCTGTGTGTTGTCATGCTAAATGCATGCACGAGTGACAAAGGCCAAAGCAGCAGGAAGACAAAAGGTACTAAGTAAGGAATTTCTTTATTGACGCAGTTTCTGAAAAATCATATGCAATACTATAAATAAATACATATATAATTACATTGCTAAAATCAGAAACAAGATAAAAGGTACAAATTAATGTAATGAAATAGCATTTCAGCCACCCTAGTCCGAACCCAAAAAAAACAGGCCATACTTTAATAATCCAATATTCATTGAATCCTATCATATGAAGTCAATAACCAGGACCAGGCTGGCCATTTGGGCATTCTGGCAATTCCTGGTTGGGCTGCAAGCTAGGAGGCTGTTTTATGCATTGATGAGCCGCATTACCTGAACCCGGAAAGCGTTTTTCCCATGGCCACAGGGAAGAGTCCGGGTCACTCGCAAGCCTCTCTCGCGTGCATCAATGAGAGGCTGATTTGAACTATTTCGCCAGGGCTCATCCCAATCTGTCCATGTCCATAACTACTGGTGCAGAACATCTGTACAATTCTACAACAGCCAGCTGACTTTATGAAAGTGTAGGAGAAGCGGGTGGTGACAGAGCTGGCACATGCATGAGCTAATATATTAGCATGTATGACCTTGCAGTCTGTCAGTGAAGCATACCCTTCGATAAGGCCAGTGAAGACCAACAAACAGTAGTATTGACTGGCTCCTCCGTCAATAATACCACAAATATTTGATTATTTTCCTGTGTTGGCCATGTTGCAAGATAAAATCTCAGTGCTTTGTTTTTAATATAGTAGTTATTTCTAACATGTTACACGCTGAATGCAATCAAAGAGGCACTTTAAAAAAAATGTGATGGTTGTAGAATTTTAGAGACATAACTCAATCTGCTTCTCAGCACACTATAGCTGGACTTCTCATCACATACTTATTTTCCTAGTAAGCCTTCGATGATGGTGCAGTATGTACGTTTGGCACTGTGTCACAAAGGCTCTTTGCCATATTTCAGGGGCACCCGCCAGAATTCAGAGTGAAGCAAGCCCCAATAATTGAAGTTTTTCCCTTCCAAAAGCAAGGATAACATTATATTTATGTCAGAGTTCAGTTCGCCCCTTTCACTGTGGAGTGGACTGTACTCTATTATTGCTAACTATGCAATTATTTTAGACTCGCTGTGCTTTCTGGGCACTAGTTACACCTCTATAATCTGTGAATTCTAGTATATGTCCATGAAAAGCAATGGGGCATCTGAAGGATTTTGGGGACCCTGGGCTAAACATATTTTGGGGGCCCGTGTTCTGAACAGAACTGAATTTATGATCCAATTTCTACTCTCAAGCCCCGTTTGGCCAGGTCACTGACAGTGCACAGGCACACTCATACAAATTCCAAATGTGCTTACATCTAATATTCAGGGATATTGACGTGTGTTTTCACAGCAGGGGCTCTCGCATATGACTGCAAATAATTAGTGTTAGCCCTCCCTCATTTGTGAGGTCCAGTTTGAATGTAAAAGGAACTTTTTTATGGGTGTTGAATGAAAGATAAACACAACCTTTCTCTACAAAATGCCTGCAATACACTCGCACATCACCCACATTAAACATTAATTAAAGGAAACCCGTATTTAAAATAATCTGTTTAAGAATATCAGTGCAAGACTCTCTGAAGAACAGAGCTGGCTGTATCAGGGGGCCCCCTCAAAGGCTGGGGCCCTGGGCCAGAGCCCACTTTGCTCATGCCTTAAAACATCTCTTTAAAAGCATGGCTATATTTTCTTGGGAGCAGAGTGTAATGATTATGGTGCAACCAAATGAATCTGGTTGGGCAATATTAGGACTTCTGGTCTGAAGAAAGCACAGCCGTGACAAACCTGCAAAAAAAGTGGCTAATTTTGGTTATTTTGGGCCAGATAACATTTATTCCCTTTGACCTGAGCATATTATAATGATGTTGTGCAAGTTTAATTCAAGCCTTGGTTTTCTTTTTAATGCCTATTGTATTCCTGATTTCTTATCCAAAGGAGGTCAAACAATTGAAATGGTTCTTGTGTGCAGAAAGTATATATGTTCACATGTGATGTCAAGAGTCTTCCAGGTTAGCCTCCATTCGCCACAAGGCTTGCTAATTAGCATTATTGAGTTTCTCCATAGTCAGTATTGCTGTATGGATCATTATGGGGGATAGGATTAACAAAGAGAGGGGTAACAAATGGTGACTTTGTTACTCCTATTGTTTGGGGTCTCTTCTATTCCGATCTAGAAGGGTATCCTGCATCCCAGTGCTGGGACCGAAATAGATAGTAAGGGGAAGGTAAAAACACATACCAGTCCGCCTCTTTAGAATTGTCACCTATCTGGTGTATTTTTGTTTGTCAAACAAACAGTGGTAAGGTGTCATGCATTGGAGAAGCGCTATGGGCTAGGAGTAAACAGAGTCACGATTAAGGTATCACTGTCCTCTTCTTACGTCCTAGTTCTCTCTTATTCCTACCTTTTGGTTAAATTCTACAGGAAGAGATAAAACTAAAGGGAAGAGAGAAAGCAGCATTGAGCATTGCTAAGAGATGAAAGAGGTCCTTCTCATCAAATGCCAAATTGATTAATTTATTATGGGTCTCTTCTTTTAAGCCCGCAGACAGCCTCTGCGAGAGCCTGTAAAAACTTGTGTTCATAGTCAAAGCATTGGTGTAATTGGGTTTCTGAAGATTAATATTACTTGCTACTCCTTATCCAGATTGAGCACACCTGTTTTTCTCTTGGGCAATAAAAGCCGTGATGTAGGCATACCTATCAACTTCATGCAGGATGTAGACACCATAGCTGTATATAGATTGTACAAGGAGACACCAGAAAGCAGTTAAATATTCTTCCTGTTCTCTAGGCATGTAGCCTTATTGTCCATGTGTTCGGACGAGTTATTGGCATTCGGGTAGATCACAATCACGAACACAGACTGGGTGGGAGTATTCCCTGACTTGATAATGGCATTGTGTTTGAGGGACCAGTTCTGGGTGTTCATAGAGCCGGAGATTGCAGACTCATATTTTGGCTTCTATTGCAATGGTGGAACCTGTTTGAAAGTATGGGTCTGCAGCTGAGGCGAAAGCTATAATGAGTTTAAAGGATTCCCCATAAGGATCTATGCTGACATTCTCTAGAAGCATGGCAGGTGCCTATAGAAGGAGAATGTTGAGTGCCTTGCTAAGAATAAAACAATATGTTCAGATAAGATAGATAGCTATGGTATTAGGGTCATTTGTGTCATGGTAAGGGCAGTCAATATTTGCTTCTCTTGGTGGAAACTGTGAAAGTTGGCACCATAAAGACCACTACCAGTATGCAGAATAATTTACTATATGTTATGCCATGCCAAGAACAAAATTATTCCCTTGGGTCGTGTGAAGGAGAAGCTTAGATTTAGCTGTAACCACAATCAAAAGTACATATAAGAACACTAACTGAAAACATTTAAGCAAAAAATTGAAGTATATACCAATTTTATTGAGACACTAAAAAAACAATTTAAAAATTACATTGGTGCAAGATTCTAAAAAGCAATTAAAGTTAAAACAATACTGTATAATTTTGTGACCAGCACAAAATGGAATGGAGGACAGACAAAAACTCTATTGTAAAACATAAGGATTGGAATTTACAAAGCGTACATTCACAGATTGAAGTTTGACTGATCCCTGGTATTATAACCTTACAATCTCATATACACCAAGGGAGAACAGGAGGGTGAATTGTACTAAAACTTGCGTCGACGCGTTTCGGTGGTTCGAATATTATTTTGTGCCACCTTTATCAAGACAATTATTTTGTTGTCTGTCGTATTGCTGGATCCTTATGGGTGTCCTACAATAAATATACATAATTAATTATCTAAATTCCAGGAACACTCTACATTACGATCTTTTAAGGACAAAACCTCTACGTTATTAAGAGACAGTATTCTATTGTACATATCAATTATACGTGGATTATATATGACTGCACAGTTGATTCTACACATACACTCACTAAAGTAAAGGATTACTCAATAGTGGGAGCTTAGTTCAGTTATAGAGTTTGGGATTTCTCTAAAGTAGAAGAACCAAAAATCAACACAATGGGCGTAATTAGGCAGGGGTGACTATTAACCTGGTATTATCTCCCTATGCCAGAGAGAAAAGGTATTATTTGCATATGGAATGTTGGACTTGTGGCTCTACACGGTAAGTTGTTAAGTGTAGGGAGAGCCAAAAAGTTCCCATCAATGTATTTGGCTACTGACTGTATCTTTGCTATTAAGTTACAAAAATATCTGGACAAGACCATTCAAACAGTAAAGTGCCTTGTTGTTGGAATTACTTGTTACGGTTCTACATTTACCTGTTATATCAGGTGGGATTCCTTCTTGTTTAGAGAAAATAAAATTCTTACAGGTTGCACGAAGATATTCTTATTAGATGGTAACTGTCTGAGGAAGTAAGCATAAGGCAATGCTGTATTTAATAGGGGATGGAAAATGTTCTGTGTCCTTATTTCTAATTTAAGTTTGTTACTTGACATACCTTTAAAATAATAGAAATTCTCCTATTCGAAAAAGGATTCTTTGACTTTATCAATCTTCAGACACTTCTATTTTGTTGTTCATCCGATTGTTCCTAGTTTGTTGTTGCGGTGACAATTAATCGCTGTTAGCTTTAGACACCAGAGCGAATCTCGCTTAGGAGAAAAATAAAAGAAAGGGGTGCACTTAAGACCTTCAATTAAATGTGGGGAATTGGCTCTGTAGGTGACTCAGATTTACTAATGTGCCCATGGCGTCGTCTTACCTATATTGATGCAAGATGATCTCGCTGTGGCATATAGCAGAAAGGCGCGGTGAGCTGCCTGTACTTAGTAGAGCGCTGGGGTAGTTTCTTAAAATGGTTAGGATAAATCCCCTGGGAGGACAAAAATACAGGAGTATTTTAGTTAAGGCACGATAGTTAGTTCGTCCTTTTTCCGTGCTCCCTCTCGTGATGGCTCTTACCTGCTCTAGCCAGAGCGTCTGGTCATATCGGGTCTTCGTTTCAAAGTGGAATTTCGTGATGCAACGCGGGTTTGTTTAAAATACACCCCTCTGAGTTATGATTGGATGGAACTAAAGTATTAAAGCATCCAATTACATGCGTGTTTTATCGGAGGTGCTTATTTGCATGTTAGGGCTTGCCAGGCACTCTATTTTATTGGTTGTGAAAGAACCAATATATACTTTGTATCGTCAATCTAATGAAAATGCTGGCCTGTTGTGTGTTGTGTTTTGGATTCTATACTTCTTGTGAGGTTGTGGCTTAGGGCATAAATCAGTTGCCATACCACAAAGATTCAAGTAGCGTGTCAGAGAATCTTCAAGAGGTCCAAGTCCTGGCTTATCGCTCAAGGTACCAGCACCGGGTCGCTGGCAGTTAAGGTGCTAGGGTTGCCTGCCGGTTCTGGATTGGTACAGGCTCAGGTGGTGGAGAGACAGATGCTGGTACCTGTTAGGGCTGAACTTTAGCATGCCCCCTGAATTGCTAGACAAATGTTTGGCACTGAAGATGGTAGAGTACCCAGGCAGGTAGGAAATAGAGATCTAGGATGGAGGAGTATAAATTGTATCATCATAGTTATTCCCCACTCAAAGGAAACAAACTGAAGAGCACCAGATTTAGGGATATACCAAAATCTGTATGAAACAAGTCAAACAATTATGCAGATTAGATGTAATTGGATGCAAATGTCACATCCCTATAATATTAAGGGGCCTAATCTAGTTTCACAATACTGATGAGTTCTTTGTTAGCGAGTTAATCTTGAATGAACTTTAGATTAATTTGATTGATATCATATTGTTATGCTTTTGACCTATGAACTCATGCTATTTTATTCGTATACAAACTATTGGTATGTTGACCTCTAAGAGGAAACCATGTGACCTTTGAAACTTTTCTGTTTACCATGATTTTTGGTGGTGCTCCATTTTGCTGTGGGTCAGAATAGCAGAAGAAGACCTTTTTGCCAGGCACAGGGCTAGCATGAACTGTCATCATGTAAATTTAGTTTCATCTACCTCTGAGCACCTAAATAAATCATTTTTCCACTACTGCAGGAATTCATGAGGAAGCTGGAAGAGAAGCGAACGGGCCTGAAGAAAGGAGTCACCATGGGAGAAGAGATACTGACAATCTGTCACCCCGACTCAATCACAACGATAAAACACTGGATCACCATCATCAGGGCACGGTTCGAGGAGGTCAGTCGGTCTCCAGCTGTCCTTTCAGCTGTCATAATATTCCATCTATAGCCACGTACAGAACAAGGCCTAGCTGCTTCATGCTTGTCAGAGGTAGATGAAAGCCTGGGCACTATTAAGGCAATCCATGTGGCTGCTTTACAAAAGATAAACTAACAGCTATTGCAAGGGGATATCTTTCGCTGGTAAAGTATATTAAAGAAAATCAATAATTTCTCTGCCATATCTGCACTCTCCTTTTCTGTTTGCCACAGTATTGACAACACTAACATTAGTCACGTAGACTTTTTGAAACAAAAAACATACTTCTATTGAGTTATGTCAGTGTGCATTTTCTACAACTGTATTATCTTATTATAAAAGAGCATTTGTAGTTCCAGTGCCTGCTTTAGCATCAGTGCAATGGACCGTAGTGGATCATATTTGTAGAAAGCATTGAGTCCAGTAAGTTTTTAAAGTGCATTTTCATATATCATCTTAATAACAAAATGGGAAAACATATTAGTTCTGAAAATGTTTCCTTTCTGTTGAAAAACATATTGCAACTTTAAATAAAGTAGGGTTTAAAGAACTCTTTCTGTTTCATGTGGTGAATGCCAGAATACTTCAGGCCTGCTGAAGGTTAAGGGTCTCTCTCTGTATAAAGACAGAGCAGGATCTAGGATGAAATACATGTGGCATCACACAATAGCATTTAGTGACCTTTCATATTGCCTTCTTAATGCGGCTGCTGCATGTTATTGACACTTAAGGGCCTAATTACAAGGCAGGCGTTTCACGGACCGCTGAACTTGTAGGGGCCCGGCGGCCTTCCGACCACTCTATTGCAATTAGGGCAGTCAGCATGCCACTGCCCTCCCTCAGCTGCCCGGGAACCGTCATTCCCTGGTGGTGTTGTGGCAGTCAAGATATCCTGCCAAGCATATTACGAGTTTCCTCTCCGCCTCAGTTTTCATGGCAGTTCTACCACCATGACAACCGTGGCGGAGAAGAAACAAAAAGGGCCCCTGTAGGTCCCCCTGGTGCCTCATGCTATGTGGATGCACAAGAACCGCCAAAATTTGTAATCAGGCCTTAGTGGGCAGCACACACAGTTCATGATTTCACTTATTGGTTTAATGTTTACTGTGCTGTGAACCATGCCCAATTTGCCATTAGAAAGCTTTACACTTGTTACAGAAGGACTCACAGAGAACCTTTATTTTCATATCAGGTTGCAGTACAGCATTTTCTGTCAATGGAGAGTAACATTTTGTGCTGGATGGGTAATAACTATTTTATATGAGATTGGACAACGCACCTTATGGGTCGATCACACACAGTTCTAAAATATGAGCCTTGGATTTCTACCACAATTCTAGGTAGCCATGGTTGCTATGGAGTTCGATGAGCTTGGAGGAGTGAGCAGTCTTAGAAAAGGGATTGTACCAAAGTCGTAGCTTAGTGATCGGTTGTTTTAGCTAATAGATTGCCTTTCTTCTGGTTGGTCTTTTCCTTATAGATATTTAAAGGTGTTGTGCTTGCTATATGTAGATTGCTTATGGTGCTTTGTTTCATGATAAACATGATAAACATGAACCATTTCAAAGATAATCTGGAAGGAAGAAAACAATGGTGTGAGATCACAATGAAATGGTATTGTCTTTAATACAGTGCCTATACTTAGGTGTGCTGCAACGTGGGATAGGCTAAATATTTGACTCTCATATTCATGTGAAGCTTGAATTGAGGCAATTGAACTAATTGGAAATGTGAATTGAATTCTAGGATTCTATCAAACAAAGGATGATTATTTGGGAAGAGAACGCCCATTAGGCTGCCATGGGCCATGCATTCAATCAATCAATCAATCAAACATTTGTAAAGCGCGCTACTTACCTGTGAGGGTCTCAAGGTGCTAGAGGGGGGGAGAAGAAGCTACTGCTCGAACTGTCAGGTCTTGAGAAGTTTCCTGAAGGTCAGCAAGTCCTGGGTTTGTCGCAGCTGGGAGGGAAGGGTATTCCATGTCTTGGCGGCAAGGTGAGAGAATGATCTGCCGCCAGTGGTCGTTCGGCGGATGCGTGGGACGGTGGCGGGGGTGAGGTCCACGGAACAAAGCTGAAGTATGCTGGTCTGGCGATGTGGAGTGCTCTGTGATCTTGGGTGAGGAGCTTGAAGGAAGGTGATCCTCTAGTTCAACGGGAGCTAGTGGAGGTCTCTCAGGTTGGCAGAGATGTGGCTGTGGCAAGGGATTACAAGGGTAAGGCGTGCAGAGGCTTTTTGTATGCGTTAAAGTCTTTTCTGGAGTTTGGCCGTGGTTCCTGGGTAGAGGGCGTTGCCATAGTCCAGCCTGCTGCTGACGAGGGCTCGGGTGACTGTCCTTCTGGTTTCGGTGAGGATCCATCTGTAGATCTTGCAGAGCATGCAGAGGGTGTTGTAGCAGGAGGAGGAGACCGCATTGACTTGCTGGGTCATAGAGAGCATAGAGTCCAGGATGAACCCCAGGTTGCGAACGTGGTTGGTGGGTGTCGGGCCGTTCCCAGCGTAGCCGACCACCAGGAGTCGTCTTATGCGGAGGGGGTGGGACCTAGGATGAGGGCCTCCTTCTTGTCCGAGTTCAGTTTCAGGCAGCTGGTCTTCATCCACTCTGCGACGGCCTTCATTCCCTCGTGGAATTTGGATTTAGCGGTGGTCGGGTCCTTGGTGAGGGAGAGGATCAGCTAGGTGTTGTTGGCGTACGAGATGATGTTGAGGTGGTGTGCTCGGACGATGTTGGCGAGAGGTGCCATGTAGATATTAAACAGGGTCGGGCTGAGGGATGATCCTTGGGGTACGCCGCAGGTAATTGTGGTGGCTTCGGATCAGAATGGGGGGTGGCAGACTCTCTGGGTTCTGCCGGTGAGGAAGGAGATGATCCAGTTCAGGGTTTTGTCACGGAAGCCCTGCTTTGTGGAGGCGTTTGCGCACAGTGTGGCGGCCGAGAGGTCAAGAAGGATGATGTTTCACCGTTGTCCAGCAGGGCCCTTATGTCATCGGTGGTGGTGATGAGGGCGGTTTCGGTGCTAAGATTGCTTCGGAAGCCGGATTGGGAAGAGTCCAGGATGTTGTTCTCCTCGAGGAAGTGGGTCAGTTGTCTGTTGGCGGTCTTCTCAATGACTTTTGCCGGGAATGGGAGCAGGGAGATGGGTCGGAAGTTCTTGAGATCCTTTGGGTCTGCCTTGGGTTTTTTGAGTAGGGCTTGATCTCGGCATGTTTCCAGCTCTCCGGGAAGGTAGCGGTCTCGAAGGAGCTGTTGATGATCTTCCGTCCGGATATGGGGTGCGATGATGAGCTTGCTTGGTTGAAGATGTGGTGAGGGCAGGGGTCTGAAGGTGAGCCAGAGTGGATGGTGTTCATGATTTTAATGGTGTCTTTGTCGTAGATGTTGTTCTTGGTGTGCAGGAGGTCGGTGTTTTTGGTGGGGAATTGAGTCGGGGGTGTCAGTGTCTGTCGTCGGTGTCTGGGTGCCGAAGCTGTATGTCTGCGATCTTGCGGTGGAAGAAGGTGGCCAGGGAGTCGCAGAGTTCTTGTGTCGGTGGGATGTCAGTGGCACTGTAGCTGTTGGTGGCGGGTTCTTTCACAATGTTTAAGAGCTCTTTGCTGTTGTGTGCGTTGTTGTCGATAAGCTCCTTGAAGGAGGTCCTTTTGGCGGATCGGGTGAGTTGGTGGTTCTTTTGTCTGGCGTTCTTGAGGGTTGCGTGGTTGTCTGGTGTCTGTTCTTGGCGCCACTGCTTCTCAAGTCTTCAACATGTTTGTTTGGAAGTCTGGAGGATGGTGCTGAACAAATGGCTCACGTGTCAGTGCGTCTGTTTGAGGGTTTCCTGAACGGGGCGAGGGTGTTGGTGCAGTCGTCGATCCATTTTCTGTAGCTGTGGGCCGCTGCATTGGTGTCTGATGGCGTTCTGGGTGCAGGCAACCCTCAGCAAGGAGCCAAGAGGGAGAGAAAATAATCCAAAATAAAATAACCAGATTTGTTGAATAGGTTGTAGACTTTTGTAGTAAATCTGACTACTTTTGCGTTTTTGCAATTGTTAGTATTTTTATTCCAAGATTAGTTATGGTTGGTGATGGAATATGTTAGCACCACGCTAAAAAACATTTCTCAATGTGTATTTGTCCAGAAGACCTCATAAAACAAGCATAGGCAAAGCTAACTGGGTCATGCTTTGGCAAGCCTGCGATGTTTTCTTCTTTATAAACATATGGATGAGGCATTTCAATTTTAAAAGTATTGAAAAGTAAAATTCCTAGAGGCAGCACGCACATGACTCATGTGAAAAATACATTTAAAAAAAACATGAAATTAATTTAGAAATGAAAAGCACATTTTGAACCAATCGTCCTATTTCTGATTTGAACTATTTTTTAGTAAAATGTGCACATCATGTGTGCAAGTAACTCACAGTGTAGAGAGACATTGGCTGAGAGTGTTCATGCATTGGCGTATAATGTGGTGGGCACAAGTAAAATGTGAATGATACATGAGCAGACCAATACATGGCAAGGGCAGACCGAAAGAGAGGGAGGGTGGTGTGTGTGTTTCTTCTTTGATTTGCTTAGAAATCATGATGTTGGTGATTTATGTGTCTCCAAGCCAGACCTAAAAAAGAGAGGCAAAGTAGAACAGACTCCTAATATCAAAATCATGCAGTTATATTCTGAATTCCAATATGGTAGCTCTTTTACATTTAGGGGTTTTATTACAAGAATATTATGTGAGGCATGTGATTCATAGTCGTAGATCACAGAATGGTAGCGGGACAATTTATTATCTTTCTGCACATTCAAAATTATGATTTGTTAGACCTTATAGTAACTGGGGTAGCAGACATACATTCTCATAATTTTGTGTGAGCCAAACACTCTCTTGATGGATTTTCATTTTTACATTTTTGATCAGCTCAGGTAGACATTTTTAAATCCTGCAAGAATAGGTGCTCTCATGCCAAAAAACAATTATCCTGAGGTGAGGAGAACAAAATCACTAGAGAGCTTCAGAATTAACGTGGAGACCAAACTCTCATTGCAGAAAGACTCCCAAGCCTCTGACTTAGCTTTGAAGGTTGGATTTGTTTGCAAAAGTATTCGAGAGAAGAGTGGAACCATCTTGATAAAAGGGTCTAGTCGGAAGCAATAGGTTAACATGATGCTTTTGCATTTGGAGGTTTAAATGGCTGGATAGCAATGTACAAGGTGTAGTAGGCATAGCGGTACCAAGGCAAGGTACACAAATAAAACAGTCTTTTCTATGCCTGTTGCACAGCAAGGAAGATTGATTCTATTCATATGAAACAAATCTAAGTTTAGTTCCTGTACATGTTTAATCTGTGCTAACGCTTATTACTCCCTATGCAGACATCTTACACTACAGTTGCATGGTGGACTATTTGATTATTTTAATTCAATTCAGAGTACCATTTAAGATCATTGCAGAGATCTATGACTTATGATTTTTGCTCTACCACGCAACATACAACTGCTGTATTTTATTTAGTGTCCTCAAGTGGCTCCCACACTGTCACTCTTCACTACACACAATGCAGGTTGCTGTGCAAAAACAATTGCTTCATGTTTGGGGGTTGCATACATTCTAAAAATAGTATTGTACTCAAAACCTCTACAGCATTGTCAATGGAAAGTGAGAAGACATCTTTGTAAGAGGATCACTTTATAGACATATTTTGTTTTAATTCCATTCAGGTTCTGGCGTGGGCCAAACAGCATCAGCAGAGACTGGCAGGTGCCCTGGCAGAGGTCATCTCTAAGCAAGAGCTGCTGGAGGAATTGTTGGGGTGGTTGCAGTGGGCAGAGACAACTCTCAACGAAAAAGACAAGGAAGACATCCCAGAGGAAATAGACGAGGTCAAACTTCTCATAGCTGAACATCAGGTAAAAATTTATATCTGGTGCCACTTACTGTATCCTAGTGTTATTTTTTAACCTAAGATGTCAACATAAAGGTGTTAATGTCCACTTTTACAGTTTACTGATTAATGAATGCTAATTTATATATGGTAATAACAGGCACTCCATACTTGACATCATTCTTGTAAAGAAACAAGTATTAGACCCTCCTGTCCTAGGGCATGTCTTATAAGTATTGAAAAGTTGCCTTTCCCCTTTGGCTTGATGAATATGGTTTATTTTCAAAACACCCATGTAAATGGACTGTCAATAAAAAAGAGAACACAGGGCTTGATTTAGAGTTTGATGGACAGGTTACTCTGTCACAATGTGGTGGATATCCTGTCTGCCTCATAAAAAGTGTTATAGGATATAGTGCACTTAATAAGGCAGGCGGGATATCCGTAACCTTTGTGATGGAGTAGCCTGTCCACCAAACTCTAAATCAGCCCTACAGTTTGCTAACAGTGTATCCGAAGAGTACAGGTAGTAGTGAAGTCAAATTTTGCAGAAAGGAAAGCATTTTTCTGCAATTTAATTTTTCCAGATTGTTAATTTGAGGTGCATTCTAAATGAATTGCTTCTATCAATAAAGTCTCCAATATTCATTAAGTCACTTCTTACACTAGGGCCAGTTATTATTTTTATGTCACATACTTCAAGCCAAGGATTACAATATGTGATCAAATCTCAAGCAGATCCAGCATTTTTCCTTGCACAAATTTTGCACCGTGAAAGCTGGCAACATTTATGTAGGGAAAAACACAATATTTTGAGTTTTACGACTAAGTACAGAGGAAAACTTGCAAAATAAATTGTTTAGCACCCAGTCCAATAAATCAATCAAAACTATGTTTCAGTTATTTAACCATATAAATATAAAAATCCTTAAAACTGCATATCTACATCAAGATTAAATATTATTATTATTTTTTCCTAAAAATATCAAACAGTTTTACTTAATCAGGAATAAATAAGTGTTAAATTGCAGTGCATTAATAAATTAGGATCTCCTGAAAATATGCAAACATTGAAATAAGTCATCTTTAAGAGGATCTGGTTAATTTCCAACCTTGCATGTTGTACCTATCAATGACCTGGTAAATAGTGTCAGAGTCATTCCAAAGACAGAACTTCATGGCCTCTTGATATCTCCTTTTGTAATGTTTTAAAAATAAGGCTCAAAATAATTGTCTTCTTTCCTGCATAGATTAGCTGCAGTCTCTCGTCTTCCTAATTTATAAGTGCAGACATATGTGCTCAAATTTTTGTTAAACCATCCTTTTGTGAAAGCCAATATTGGTAAAATGGCAAGTCTAAATTTCAAATTTAATCTCTGTTTCTCAGTCATAGGAAATTGATGGATTAACATTCAAAAACAAATTTGTTAGACAACTGCACTTGTTGTCCTAAGAGGCCATAGTTTGTCCCCAGTAACACTCTTTGATGTACTTCCTACTCTCTCTAGTCATTGAGCCTGCCTTGTCTCATTACACTGGGCATCCAATACCATTTAAATTTGTAACTATGTGATCACCCCAACCCAATGAAGTTAACCCTTTGATGTTAAGGATATCCACAAGTGCTTTTTGATAGGTATCTAGGTGCTTAGTAGACCTCCTAATTCAGTACAAAATTGTCTCAAAAGAAAATGTCAAAAGTGATTCTACGTAGCCCCACTTCCTCCATCAATGTGTCCATTGATGTCCCTGGGCCATGGCGAGAGAAGGTGTCTCAGAAACCTATTCCCAACTTTTTGTAAGTCGTGTGTCTTTCTATAGCCCCATAGCTCAGCTCTATAGGAGCCAGTGGCTAAAGCTTTAAATCTGTAAACATTTATTGCTTATTCTGTTGATCTTGTGCCAAATATGTTAACAAAACATACGATTACGTCTAAACAGTGAACCATCAATGACTCACATTTTGCCAGCTGCATAGCCCATGTCAGCTTTACCTCTATACAGATGCTGAGATTATTGAATTTGTTGACTCTTTCCAAGTTTGCTCAGTAGATCTTAAAAGTAGATTTTAACAGTCATCATATTTATTTGCATGAATTTTGTATTTGTAGTATTAATAGTACGTTTTTTGAGTTTTGTTTTTGAAACCTTGGAGACTATGCATAGCCACCTCCATCCCTGACAGAAGTACTGCTTCGTCCGTGAAAACATATTTGCATTTGAACACCTGCATGTCCAGGTTCGTATCAGTGAGATACTCGCCGACATCGATGGGTTGAATTATATTGAGACGTGAATGCAACCTTGTTGCACTCCCAGTTGGATGTTAAATTCAGGTGTAAATTTGCCACTTGGGCTGTCTCTCATTCGTGTCTTGGTCCCCTGATACAGGTCCTGTATTTCTGAGATGATGTTGATCCATACACCATTTGTTCTTAGAGTTGCTTATAGTAATCTTCTGCCCACAGAATCAAAGGCCATCTTCAGGTCGATAATGGCCAGGTATATTAATGCTTTCCTAATTGCTGTGTACTTTAAGTTTGTTAAATACAGCCTCATAGCTCGACCTACAGCCCAAACTCCTATCTGGAAAACAGATTGAAGATAAGATAATATGTTATTTTTCTTGGTCCAATTATTGTAGAGTTTTCCGCTCCATCCTTTAATGAGATTGGTCTTTAATTACTGAATCACTACAGATCTTTTTTTGGGCATAGGTGTTATAATAGTCAGATTCCAAGATATAGGTTCCTTATTATGAGTCCAAATTGCTTTAAAAGTATTGGGGCCCAGAATGTAGGATTGTTTTGAAAATCAACTAATAGCATCTTATTGATGGATGGGGCTTTCCCTGGCCTTTGGTAAAGATAGCTGTTTAGACCTCCTTCTCTGTGAATTGCTGCAGGGTCGTGCTGGGCTCTGGTGAAGCCTCAATTAACCAGTCATATGTCCTGTATTTGTCTGGGTCATTGTTTGAGTAGTCATATGCTTTACTGCATAAGTTTGCTGCCCCTCGCCCCATTTTGACTTTGCAAGCAAATCCGGTTTTTCCTGGCACATTCTGGGAAAATTTCCACCCATGCAGTTGATTACTGATTCCAAGTGCCCTTTCTGATCTACACAACCACATCTGATTAGAACCCAGAACTGTCTGGAGTCTTTTTTCCTGACAGCCATCTGAATTGTACCTCTTATTCTATTCGCCAGATTGTCCGGTTTGATTTTGACTAGCCGCTTATAGGCTGACTTGGCTAGTCTAAGAGTTTCTTCTAATCTGACCGTTTAATGCTTTGTTCAAAGAGAATGCGACAGAGCTCTCATGGCAAAAACACTCAGTATCAAACCATTTAAGCTTTGTTTCGGATAATTTACAATCTGGTCCCACTTTCCAATAGTTTACTGATGTTGCAGTGAGTAGATATTTGAGGCTTTTAAAAGCTTTTATATCAGATATTTTGCCTTTTCAGTCGTTCTTGATAACTGCATTTTCAAATGGAGTTAGCCTCATGGTCATGGTTCTTATTTTCTAAGGCTAGTTTGATATGATTAGCATGCAGGGCTAAAACTCCAGTAGTCGGAAGCCAAGCCAGGCAGACTTAGTACTGCTGTCAAAAGACTGTAGTTGCTCTCAACTCTTTCGGTAGTTTTCATACCTCTGACAAAATGCCAAGCTCTAAGACTGATCATGATACAATAATCTGTTAGGCTTAACCTTAACCTTTTTCCAGATGCAAAGATTTGTTTTTGCTGGCATATCCTAAAAAGTTAGACCATTTACTTTTTGAATGGCATTAGTTAACATTAGATTGCAAAATGTCTGGCTTGGTCTGATTAACGGCTATAGAAGTGAAGTTGGGGATGTTCCATACTGCTTCTTCAATCAATGATTCCCGCTCCCTCAAATAGACACCATTAATATCTGCCATTTTTGATGGTGCACTCTCTTATTATTCAGATAGTGGTCTGGTCTAGCACCCTGGATTTTCTGTTACAGGACATTTTGTAGACAAATCTTCATATTTTTATTTCCTCATGAAAGATAGACATCAAACATTTCCTAAAAAGTACATTTCATTTCTTGCCTTGAGATATTGCACATTTTATGGTATTAAATGTTAACATTATGGCTTTTTGAAACCAAAATGGGCAAGACCTCCTTTGCGTCTTCCTCTGGTGGACTTTATCACTGGAATACTATAATTGACTAAATCTTCCTGATCTACTTTATTCCAGGCTGAAATCTCTTGAAAGCACTAGATTTGAAATTCTTTGATAAACAGATACCAATTTTTAGTCACCTTTTTTGCTGTAAGTCCAGCAGTATTCCAGCTTATTAGCTGAAACAATGCATTACAAGTCCCTACACCACTTTTGATGTCCTATAGATGGTCAGATGTTAGCTAGATGAAAACCAGCCAGGCTTCTTGATTGCCAATGTGTGGGTAAATCTTGATCAACTGATGGATGGATTGTCACTGACCCTGGTGTGTTGAGACATTGAATTTTAATATTTTGGAAATCTTCAAATAAATAGTTTGAAATTGGGCCACAAGCTGATCTGTAAGCTGCTTAATGTCTCATGTGTATACAATTTTATGACGCTGTCCCCATAAAAGCTTCCAATATGCTTGGATACTTCTCCTTCTTAATTTTGGCCATAGAAATGCCCCTTTTCTTGAATGATTCAGAGTAACTTAGTATTACATTTCCTATTTTCTGGTTTGCCCAGCTGGTTTCTGTTTGCTCTTGTTTTCCCAGCCAGGAAGTGCCTGAAAAATCTTATACAGAGAAGAGATTAAACCAATTTCAGAATATTTCTTCTGTTTAATATGTCATGATTTCCTCTTTACAAATTTTACATAATTATCGATTAAACAATTATTAAAAGTTAACTAATAATAAAATAATTATATTAAATTAACTTCCCACCCTTTATCCCTTTATCCCTACAAACCTAACAACATGCAACTAATATTTAATTTAAAAAGATCTTAATTACATAGTTTACATAATTAATTATCTAATAAACAATTTACAGCTAACAATGCATTATTATATTTATTAACTTCCTACTCTTTGCCTCTACAAAACACAACAACCTGATATATAACTTAAAATAGTACTTAATTACACAATTTACATAATTATCAATTAAATAACTATTAATAATTGCCATTCAATATTCATTATTATAATTAATTTTCTTCGCACCCATTACCCGTAAAAAATACACAACTCACACCAAAAGAATTACATTAATTTAACAATTTACAAAATTACTTATCTATTAGATAACTTATAATAATTGCACATTAATTATTAAATAATAATAATCATATAATTTCCCGCCATATACCCCTAAAAGCCCCACAACAGCACCTAAAACTAAACGTAATCACAAAAATTAATTACACAATTAACTTAATTATCAATTAAATACTTATTATTAACTCAAAATTAAATAATTTAGTTTACTTCCCACCCTGTACTCCTATAGAACCCCAAAGTCTGCTACAGTACTTAAAATGAAAATAAACTGTTAAATAAAGTTTTAAAACAACACAAAACTGGGCAAACTATATTAAAAAATATTAACAATAATTAAACAATTTATAATATATACAATTAAAATATATACAAAAATATATGAAAATAATTGAAGAACAATACTATTAACAATATTTTTTACACAATATTAGCAACATAGATATTTTTAACATCGATATTTACAACATAGATATTTTTAACATCAATAATACTTACCTTAAAATGGATGTTCTTGTCAACGTTATTTTTGCACATGATATTTGTGCATCACAATATTTCAAACTTGATATTTCTGCTCCTCAATCTTTTTTTCTCAATATTTTGTATGAATACCCCTTCAAAGAATTCTTTGATATATTCTGTTCATGTATTAATTTTATGTTTGTTTTGTGGTTGCAGTCATTCATGGAAGAAATGACCAGAAAGCAGCCAGATGTGGACAAACTTACCAAAACGTACAAGAGAAAGGCAGCTGACCATGGTCCAGTGCATTCTAACATCCCCGTCCCAGACAAAGGGAGAAATTCAAGTAAGTCTTGTGACATTTTACTATGCCCTTCGTACAAGTAGGTTACTGTATTTACTGGTGAGAATCAAGACTGATTAGATTTGAATTTATATAAGGGGATTAAACCACTCTTTAAAGTTTATAATACTAATGTGAATGGAGGAATGCACTTATTTAGAGTTGTTCTATGAAATGAACTTCATGGGACTGCTTAGAAGGCATGAGTGACTAGAGGTTTTAGTAGAAAAACAATGTGAGACTTTTTCATAGAAGAGATGGTTGAAATCATTGCTGAATATCATTGTAAGTGTATTGTAGCAGGGACATTTGAGTTGCTGGTGTGGAGGTGTTTTCCCTCCGTTGTGTAAAAGCATACTTTAGTCCTGTATTTTGCTTATTACATATTTATGGGCTCTTCCACAGATGTATTTGTAGGTGAGACATAGGATATTGGATGGAAATCATACTGGCTGTTAGGGGAAGCCAGTGCAGTAATTTAAAGGTCGGATGGAATTTCAGTGCTTCCTGACAGTTGCAGGTCTTGTTCCAATATTCATAATTGCTTGACAATAGGAATTAGGGTTAAGTGAGTTGGATAATCATTTCAAGGCTTGATAGGTTTTCTTCTGGCAAGCAGGGTAGGAAGGATGGGATGGAAGAGATACAGAATATGGTGGGAATATTCATTGCCTATGCTCTACTCCTTCGTATTATTGTTTATAATACAGGGTGGGGAATGTTTTCCATTGAGATAGATTTTAGAACCCCCATTTAGAACTAAGTATACCCCTTTTTCCAGCCACTCCCCCTGTCCCTTCCAAATTTACATGTGTGAAGATCACCATACAAAAACATCGGAAAACTGGGGGTAGAGATTTACCTTGTAGGTTTGTGAATAGGTCATGTTATTCCTAAATTCAGGTAGGCCTGAGTGGGCAGTTGTGCTTTCTCAGTCTGGACTGCCGTGTTATGCCGTGTTATGAGACTCTCTCCCTTCCGAGCTGCTTTTGACTGACTTTGGTTCAGGAAGGCACTTAAATCCTGGCTCTACACACTTTAATTGATTTTTATACTTAAGTATCCATTAGACTGTAATCACAATCTTCAGTGTACTCCCAGTGCCATAACACCTTTGTAAGTAATATTGCACTCTACATGTGTAAGAATAATAATAGCATTTTTCAGTCCTTTAGTAGTATTGTTATAGTACTATTAAAGTACTAAAAATACCGTTTGTGAATAGGCCCCTTAGTATTTTGATTCTTTTTTATAATACAAAGGCCTATCAAACATTAGCAGACATCTAATCAAAAGATGAGATAGAAATGCAGGTAATTTATTAAGTGTCAATAGGTGATCCATTTTCTTTAGAACTCACATTTTGTTGCTGTTGGTGCCTTTATTACTTAAACATGTTGATGGGTGTGTCTTAAGGCTCTGTACTTTCTTGTAGGAAAACGCCATCCTACTCCCGGCATGTATCCACAAGGGGCTCAAGCACAGATTGAAACCAAGGATCCTCGTGTTAATATGCTTGTTGGCAAATGGCAGCAAGTCTGGCTTCTGGCCTTGGAAAGAAGAAGAAACCTCAATGATGCACTAGACCGATTAGAAGAGGTAGCAAATTCAATTGCATTGTTTTTCCTCACAAAATGTCTGAGGGTGATGTTAGCAGATAAATGTATGGTAGCATTGCAAGTAAAGTCTTGAATTGTGCAGGTTGCCTCAAACAGTAGATTACATTATCATTAACGTAGTGTGCTAAATACGTCTCAAGTGAATTAAATAAATAGTATGACAAAAAAAATTTCAACTTTGGTTAGCAGCTTGTCTTCCATTTCATCCTACACATAATCATCCAGCCATGACTATGTTGTTTGTGGAGCCACTACAATCTACAATTCAAAATGCAGCTATTCTGTTAGACCTCTGATGTGTAGGTTAGCAATTTAATTACCAAGAAATTTACAGTGGGACGGAAACTCTGTGGGATCAAATTTAAAGTATTGTTCCACCCTCACAAAACCCTTTATGAATCACTTCCAAATTGTAACCCTGACTGTATGCTCTTCTTTCCAAGCTATCATACTTCTCAGTTCTGAATCCTAGTACATTCCCATTCCTAGCTTCACTTTTTGAATCTGTTGGTTTACCAGTTCCTATCCCAGAGACAGGAAAAACAATGTACAGATCTTTCATCTTACAAAACCTCCAATCTTATCTAGTTAGAACCAAACATTCTCCTACTGGTCACAATGAACTATACTAAGAAACACAAAAAAGAGGCTTGAAAAATGTTTTTCCGAAACTTGAAATAAATTAAAAAAAATAAGAATAAAGCCAGCTCGTGTTTTGTTTTTTGCAACAGAAACAGTAATCCAGTCGGTTCATCTGGGCTTTTCATGTTTAAAACTTGCAAATATATTACAATTGGACAATGGAACCATCAAGAAGAATTCCTATAAACAAAGCTAGAGCATCAGTAAAGAAAAAAGGATTTTTTATAAAGACAAGAAACTAAAAGAAAACTGAATTGTACTCAGAAATTAAACTTAAATTTCATATAGCATTAAGCTAAACAAATATTAAATTGCATAAATATGACTGTAAAAATATTATAATTATATTCTAATATCAGTCTTTTTCTCACTGATTTTATTGTAATTATTAGAACTCTTTTGTTCTAACAGTACTGTCATAAAGATGCATCCCCCATCCTTCCTGTTTCAGAAATTATACTGTTTTTTTGGCATGAGGCAGATCCTACAAAAAACTAATTTATTTCATACTGTGTCATCAGGGGTCAAATAGTCCATGTATTGGTGAAGCGTATTTTTCAAGAGACATATGTACCCACAAGTTACATCATGACAAATGACAACAGTTTCTTTCTCAGTATTTTCAGCCCAGAAATGTAGACAGTACTTAGCTTCCTCACTACATAGTAAGTCAGTTAATATTGCCATAACTGAGATGTATAAATCTGCAAAAGAGGCAACCGAACCTTCTATATTATCTGACCTATTTTAATTACTTATGTTAAAAATTCATTAGAGTCCTCAAAAAAGATAATTAAATGCTTAGCAGACAATTTTGATATGTTGATGTTCTCAATTATTCGCTTACCCTTCATAGTATATTAGAAAGTACAACATGATTTTAAGAAGTTCCTTTGACATTCAAATTTGCCCATATTTTTTTTAATTCTCAGCACACAATCTAAGAAAAAATCGGAATGAAAATGTGTTCACTTTTCTGCTTCCAAATTACATGAGGCATTCCAAAGCCAAATATCAAATTGAGTCATCTATTCACTAATCTTAGTTAAGGCATAGTAAGCAAACCATTCCTTTCAGCAAAGTTAACGCTGAGTAGTAAGATACGCCCATGTTTTCTAAACGAATATGATTCAATCTACAACAAGATTTTAGCATATTGATTTTGTGCTCTTCTGCTCCCAGATCTCACACGGCATTGTAAAGCCCAAAAAAAAAAAAGTTATTCACTCGCTGATTCAGGTTAAGACATGTTAATCTCCATCCTTACTCCACAGTTAATGCTGAGTGGCAGATAGCGCATGTGTGATCTGGGGTTTCTACTTATAGTGGGTGCAATCTTGGAATTCTAGTGTGTGTATATCGCCAGGCTAGGGAAAATCTAATCAAATATGGATCACAACGGTAATTCATACTACAAATATTGGCTTTCTTCAGGGTAAAGGAAACTGTCTCCATATTTGTTTATTTATGAGTACCACATATTCCTAATATCCTTTTTTTAAAAATGAAATAAATGTATAATATATTTATGATGATAAATTATTAGTTTAATAATGGTTTTCAAACATTCTTAGGCTGACACCTAATTCACACCCTGAAAATATGAATCTTAGGCATTGCCTTCCCATTGCGCTAACTTTTTGCGTTAATGCTGGTGACCATTTAAGTTTTATATGTTTAAACAAAAGATTTAAAGAGCTCCACACCCAACAGATGTCTTTATATGAAACTCACTTTGCCATTGGAATCTAAGTTCAAAATGTTTGACAAATTATTATTTGCAGTATTTATCACAAAGAACACATGAATGATAATTTTATAACATTAATCTTAAAAGAAAGAAAATATGTTTTTGAGACAACATAAGGAACAGCATTAATGGTCTCTAAGGCCACTCATAAAAGTTCATAGAAAAACCTGCATATTATCACAATATATTAATATAACAATGTCTGTCTTGAGCCATTTTATTTTGGAGGAGGATCCTATAAGCTCTTAATTAGAAGCAGGAATGAAGGAATTATCAGTTAAAGGAGAAATCATAATTTTCATGAGATCTTTAAGAAAGTGAGAACAACTAAAAAAGTATTAACGCATTCTAAGGCCACTCCTAAAAGTACATTATCATAAACGTATGCACTGTCATAATCATTTCATTTTGAATTATTAAGGAAACAATGTTTTTCTCAATGTTTTGTGTAACTTCAATGTCTTTCAAAGTCTGAGACATAACAAGGGATTATCAGATAAAGAAGATAAAGAAGATATTAGAATCTTCATGAGATTTTCACAGAGGTGTGCAACTTATCATCCTGATTAAGTGCTTAAGTGATGGATTTTAATGTGAAAATCCTGAAGGTCTCAGTTTCTTGCTATCACATTTGCTTATTACTACCAAGTCTATTCAGTTTGATGCCACCTCTCAATGGTTCCATTGTCCTGTTGTAAATGTTCATATGTTTTCAAAATGAAATGCCCTAATAAAGTGAATGGATCACAGTTTTCATCTCAAAACACGTGTTGGGATTGGTCTAGTGTTTTAAAATTTATTTCCATGGGGATCTAATTGCATTTTGGGAACAACCTGTTAGGAAATCTCTAGTTTATCTTTTTATGTGAACATAGGTAAAGGCTGATAGGGGCACTACAATAATGAGTCTTTATAACTGATCTGATTCAATCTTTCTTTCCATAAATTAGTGCTAAAAAATGGTTGGTGTATAGTTTGAACTATACATATTGTCTCCTTAATCTCTTAAATACAAAAACTATTTGAAGCATTTATGTATATAATTGATACATTGGTGGATGGCAAGCTTGCATCAATGTTAAAAATGTGTGCCAATGGTTTACAACTCCTAACTAATGTTTAGGTCCCAGCAAATTAAAAACAAATCATTTCTTTTCCAGTTGAGGGAATTTGCCAACTTTGATTTTGATGTTTGGAGGAAAAAGTATATGCGGTGGATGAACCACAAGAAATCTCGCGTAATGGACTTTTTCCGACGAATAGATAAAGATCAGGATGGAAAGATAACACGGCAGGAATTTATTGAAGGAATTCTGTCGTCAAGTAAGTATTTTTTCAATAAACTTGTCATGTTTATGATGCACCAATTTACAATATCTTGAATTAATGATAAAAAATATATATTTTAGGTTTTTCTGAATAATCGCCAGGGTTAACTCTCAGGTAGCCTAAAATGAGTATTCTAGGTTGTGCTGCCTAGTGTATGTTTTCAATGAATAACTGCACCTTAGAATGATTTACAATTTAACTGAAATATCTTATGTTGAATCCAGTACAGAAAATGGATGCATATTGCAATTTCTTAATAGGACTACACCTTGGTGTGACTATGCTCATGTTGTCTCGTCTATTACTTTGATAAAACGTATAATTATCTAAGCTTTTTTCACTTTCATCTGTTCAATGAAGAGCAAAGTCAAAATGCTTGTGTATTTTCTTTTTACCTGTAGAGTTCCCAACCAGTCGATTAGAGATGAGTGCTGTGGCTGACATCTTTGATAGAGATGGTGATGGATATATTGATTATTATGAATTTGTCGCAGCACTTCATCCTAATAAGGATGCTTACAAACCACTAACAGATGCTGATAAAATTGAAGATGAGGTATGAATTCTTTAATGTCTGACCAACTCTTTTTTCGTTTGTGTATTAGATTAATTTGTACAATTGAAATTTGCTTCTCTATCATGCTTTTTCCAGGTGACGCGGCAGGTTGCTAAATGTAAGTGTGCAAAGCGATTCCAAGTTGAGCAAATTGGGGACAACAAATATAGGGTAAGTCATCTTCCTTAATGACCTACATTTGGTGTAGGCTAACTTTCTGGTTATATTGCCTGATAAACATAAATTTGATTTACCCAAGAGCTGTAGGAACTTGCTCTCAAATAAGCAAACTGGGGCTAATTCCTATTTTCTTCGTATTCATCCAATATTGCATTGATGCCTTCTGTGAACATGAAAACAACTACACAAAACATCTTTCTCTGATAAATGGAGGCACATATTTGGTAGACAGAAGCATCGAGTCATACAACCACATACAAAGAGGAATATGTTCTTATGGAGGTCTGAGGAGCAAGGGCCTCAACAGTTACTCAATGTTCGATCTCATCTAGGGTTCTTTAAGACAAAGCAGTCCATACAAATGTCATTTGCTTACAAAATCCTCCTTAATAGTATTTTATTGTATGATGCTAACTTAAATCAGTAGACCTTCTCAAGTCCTTTAGTGTTTCTCGACAATTGTTTGAGAGGAGAACATCACTAAAACTTAGAAAGAAACAAAGGGGCTGTTTCTGTTTTTTAAATTGCTTACATATATCAAATCAGGTCAAATCTGATGCTGCACAAAGGGATAGAACACAGACGAGAGGACACGCGCCAGCGCTTAATACAGCTATGACAATGGCACTCAGCCCAAAACAAATCACCGCATTATAACTGGATGCGGTAATGACCCGCGATCTTACAAAAATCGCAAAGAAAAGTGAAACAATGCATCAAATAATAAAATGATGGCAACACAGCTGCGATTAAATTAAGCACAGCAAAATAACCTTGCTAGCACATAGTCCCACTCGTAAACAACAGGTGTCAACTTTGTCTAAATGTTACTGAATAAAGTTACATACAAAGTTTTGTGCAAACTACATATCCCAGCATGCATGGTAAATATTTAACAATATAAATATGGAAAGCGAAAAGGGACAATTGTATGACACTGCCGGAAGAAGGAACTATACGTTCGAAACGCGTAGGCTATCACAGTTTGCGGAATAAATTAATGTGAATTACCAAGCGGAGTGCCAGAGTAATCATTTTCTTCGTGTGGAATATTTACGAGACCCTGTCCTGGTCTCGACTCTGGCACCAACTCTAAGGTGCTCCCTCTGCGACAGGACAATTGGTGTTGGGATATATATATAAATATATATATAAATATATATATATATATATACATACATATACACAAGCACTAAAGTGCCGCTTAGCTGAAGATTATAAAGATATTGCAAGTCGCCATGTAGAGGAACGAAGCTGAAGGCCAAGTTTTTCTATAATGTTCTGATACAAAGAGGTAACTGACAATATCTCTTTAATGTACAACAGAGGGTATTTTGTTCTTTATTCTACATGATCACACCATCACCCTACTGTCAAATAACTTATTTTTGGTGCCCTGTTCTTTCGAGTCCATAGCAGGCATGAAAAAGAAAAGCAGAATCTGTACTGCGAAATGTGCACACCTTAGTTTTGCAAAAAGATATTAGAATCAGTTTAATGTTAGATAAAAAATACTGTCGCTCACACTGAGTAGAAACTTTCAGCAATTCTATCGCTGTGGTAATGAACCTTAAAATGGACAAAAATAAACACATGGCCATAAATATCTCCTTTGTAATGAACTAGAAAAACATATCAGAAGAAATAAAACCCAGGTCAAGTTTTCGTTCTTGAATCTGCAGATGTAATTATGCTCTTTTAGCTACTTTTCACCTTGGCAGTAGGCATTGTGAAGTCAGAACTCAACTGTAATAAATTATTAGAGTTGATCAGTTGAGTTATTTCTTTATTACAGGTGATTAGAGAGGTCATAACTCGTCTGTAATAAGGAGATTAGATACAGAGTTTAATAAACAGATCGCAGGATCGCATGTATTATATTTAGGAAAACAGCAAGTGTAAGGCCTTTTGTCAGTTCATGTGTGAGATACATCAAGTAGAGTCCCGAGACACTTCAAATTCAGCATTCAAATGATCCTGAATAATCATCTGTGGTGGTTTAGATTTGATGCACACATTCATTTATAAATTGGTGGGTAGGTCCCATCTGACTCTTATATTTATGTTTGTTAAAAATAAAGTATAAATTGACATATCCAATTTGTCACCAAAGATACAGAATGAATACTTAACTGCATTTATGTTACATTGTGATTCCTCCTTTTGCATGTTCGACTCCTGGTACACTTGTGTATATTTATATTGCACAGTACTGTAGTATTTACAGCATTATCACCAACACAAAGCTAGCAGGCCTTTATCTGGAAGTAAGATGCGTTGCCATTTTACTGGAAGGTGGAATACTTTTCTACAGTTTCAGAAGTAATAAGAGGGTCCTTAAAAGTCAGAATGGAATGTAACTCTCCCTTTACACAATGTTTCCGGCACATATGTGTTGATGTAAGTTGAAAGAATGTATCAGTGGCATGAATTTCTCCTAAGCATATGTTGTAGAGTCTGAAAGAAAGCAGGGAACTCAAACCAGCTTCAAATTTAAGAGATGAGAATGGTATGAGCAGGCTGCGAATCACATATAATATTAAAATGAAATATGCTGATATCAAAATGTGAAGCACAAATCTCATAGTACAACCAAAATACGAGAAAGACTGAATAGAACAACATACGATTCATTTGACATATCTTAGCGAGGTGTACCCTATTGGTTTTGGTAGAAAGAGTGACAAGTTCAACCAGATACGTGAGAGCAGCCTGAGTAGAGTTGTCTGTCTCAATTTGCCTTACTTACATCTAAACCCCAGTGTGGTAAAGGAAGTTCTCCTATGATGTTCATCATATTAGTAAACAGAAAGAAGTGGCAGACGTGGCTATTGTTAACTACTGAAATCAAGAAGTTACCCTCGCTTGGTTGCTTTGTGTAATGTTGTGACAATAGCCTAAATAGAAGTAAGAGGCAGAAAATGAAGACATGGTTGAAGCCACACTTTATGTTCTAAGTTTGACAGTACTCGTCAAGCTAAAAGCTACCAAGCCCTGCCTTATTTTAAGGTAGAAAATGGGAAATCAACTGAAGTTGGGTATATGGGGTAATTGAATTCTGCGCTTTACAAGGAGAGCTCAAAATTGTCCAATAAACAGTATGTGGTCTGGGGGCATAATGCACACAAATATGCTGGAATTGGGCTCACAATATGCAGGGTATATTTAAATGTATAGTGATGAGAACGTTTGCTTTAAACTAATTTTATCTTTTCCATTTTTTATTTCATGTCAGTTCTTCCTTGGAAATCAGGTATACAATAGTGGAGTGTGCTTTGATGTGTTTAACAATGTTTTGCTCATAATCATTACAGCTTGCTATTTGTTTCCGTCTTTCCATCTTCAGCTTATTAATTGGTTTGGTTTGCCGCATTTCTGTTAATACAAAAATAATTACAAAAAGGGTTTCTGCTCTCGGTTTCTTTTTTGTGATTTGTGTTCTGCTGAGATTGCTTTGAAAGGCACCAATTAAGGCACTGGAGGGTTCAATAAACATTTTGCTTTTGCCATGAATCCATAGATCATTGCATTTTTCTGTTGTGATGCACATTGCCTCCCAAAATAATTATTACTGAGGCACAATATATCACATACCGAAAGACATATGTGAAAATAATTTTACACAATAAGGTGGCGGTGGAGGGCAGATGTCTGTGCTTTTGTGTACAAAATAGAAATGAGAATCTTTCTTTAGATACAGTCAACAGGGCCTTAACTAATTTGAGGCACTGTAACAAATCAACTGCAACCCCCTACTTTTGAGGCTTTTATTTGAGGTGTTAATTAAGTTTTAATGACTCTTTCTATCTATTTTCCATCTATTTCTAGCCATTTCTCCCTATTTCCCTATCTTCTTACTTTCCCTCTTTTTTTGCTGTTTCTGTCTGCTCTCCATAAGCTCTTCCCCTCTCTTCCTCTCATTTTCCTTCGCTCAGCTATTGAAATAGCTACTATTTCTAATCTCTATCTGCTTCCACCTCTTTCCATCTTTTTCTCACTCTTTTAATCTCTCTCTTCCTGTAGCATTCTCTTTCTCTTGTTGTATCTGTCTCCCTTTATATCAACCTAATGACACTGTGATCCAGTTTATCCCATTCCGATTTAGAGGGCATTCTACAAATGCTCAGTTACCACAAAAATTCTGTATTGCTTTGATGGCACTAAATTGTTTTTAATCTAGTTTGGCGTAACAGCTAAACATAAATTAATGTGATCTTGCTCAAACTAGTTGTGGGATTTCAAAACAATCCCCGGTTACATTCCTTTTGGAAAATTCACCGATGCAAAAAAGGGACAGTTTGCAAGCACCAGTACCTTTCCATCTGTGCAAATTAACTTGACTTGAGTAATGCTAAATTTCCTCATGCGAGAGCACCACTTTCACCACTTTCTAAGTCACTGCTAATTTCTTGGGTTGCACCCCAGTCCATTGTTTTTTGCACAGGCAGGCACTAGCTCATGTTGCCATGCTTGGTCCCCTCCGAACCGGAACCAAACCAACTCCAGACTGGTTTCTGCCTATTTGAGTCCTGTTATTGAACTATAGCTTCAGTGCTATAGTACAGTGAGCACATGACCAACATATGGGCATACATGTCCCATGTAGGGTGTCACACTAAGGAAAATTAAAAAAAAAAAGAAATGGGTAGAATGTCATTGAAAATGCACTGCCAATTTTCACCCACATCACATGCACATTAAAATTAAAACCGTGCACTGTTTGCCCCCTGCTAATTAAATCACATGAAATTTGACCCTGTTGAGCTATAATTATAAAAATAACAAATGACTTTATGATCTGACAGAAGAAAATAAAATGCTTACTTTTCAAATACAAGGGTGCAACCCCTGGTGACCCCTATATGACAACCCAGTCCTCAATCATTGTGCCTCAGAATGCCAGGCAATCATTTTGTTGCCGATCTTGGCGGGTATGAAGAAGCAGGATATTGCACAAATGACTGATTTCACTGCTTCTTTACGAATGATGGATCTGGGCTCATTGGAAAGCTCTGGGGCTGATAGGTAACCCAAAGGAGCCCAGGTTGTGAACTCCAATAGTCCATGAGTGACACACTGGTGGAGATTTGGTTTTTATTTGTTTTTAATTAAGTTAACGGTTGCAGTTTTCCTTCTACCCTGGGAAGGTTAGCTGGATTATTAAGATCAAATTTGAAATGTAATGCTACATTAATCCGTGAGACAGTGTATTGGAGCTTTAGGATGACTTGCCAAGTGAAACCTTGGGAATCAATTATCTTTGCAAATCTATGACATTTGGTGCCCTACGTGTAGTCTGGCAATCTCTGCCTAAAAGGTTTCTCACGCACCTGAACAATTCTAACAATTGTCCCACTGTTATTGTTCCCATAGATAATGCTCTCATGTCCAATTTGGTTTTCATGACGCTAAATCATTTATGATTTAACATGAATTGTAGAAAGTTTTAAATGGATACATCACTCAATATTATGGCTGCTTTAGGCATATTGAATAAAATGACACAATTAGTGAGCCAATCCAGTAGTGCCAGGAACTTCTTGGGAGGACCCTCTTGGAATGGGGTAATCTGATTTAACTATCTCTCACAGTTCCTTGTTATTTGATATCTGCAAGTAATGTTCCTTCTTTCTTTTTCACCCACTTGTCTGATCATCATTAAATCACTTTTCACAAACATGCAAAAGCTTGAGCCACGCTATGGGTATTCAAATGTTTAGGTGCATGGTGCATTTGATGCATAACATGCCACGCTGCTTGTAAGTCTCCATCCAGAAAGTAATTCCATTTTTATGTCAATTAATAAACCGTGCATACCTTTGAGTTACAAAAATATAATTTTTCTAGTTCTGCCAGATTTCAATAAGCTTTACTTTGTATTGAAAAAATGTGAAATTGGATTACTTTCTTATTAAATAATTTTTTTACTCTGAAGCAATGGGGGCTATTCTCAAAAACTAGTAAAACTTAACTTGAGTTTTTAAATTATAAGTCCGAGAAGAGTTTTACTCAGTTTCAGAAGTAATGAACAGCTCAAGGAATCCAAACTTCACACAGGGGATTTTATTAGTTCCACATAAAAATACACATTTATTTTCTTTGTTTATTTTTTTCTCCAAAGGTAAGCTATTTCACTCATGAAGAACCTATTTCCCTTCCCACCCTATAGAAAGTGTATTTACACCAGCACTTCCAAGCTGGACAGGAGAATGATCGTAGATTTGTGAATGTCCACAACTGTACTTGTATGTGGGCTTCCCAAACTTCCAAGACTAATTATGCCTTTGAATACTCAGGAATGCCTTGCAGTCCTACCCCTTGAGTGGGTTTTACAGGTGTGAGGATTTCTACACTCCTAAATGCCTTACGCCTACCAAGAATCACTTTGTAAATTCCTGGCAGATGTAGCTGTGGTAAATTTGAGTTTAAAGCCAAGTTTACTTTTATTAATATGCCCCACAAAATTTTACTAGCTTGAACCTTCAAAAAGCAGTATTTTTGGTCTGTTTGGTTGACAAACATAAAAATTATAAATTGGTATACTGGTAAATATTTACAATTTGACCTGTTACAAAAACTGAGGTGCACATTAAAAGAGGAACATAAATCCCTGCCATTCTTTGTTTTTTTTTGTGCAGTTTGGTGACTCCCAGCAGCTTCGGCTTGTCCGCATTTTACGAAGTACAGTCATGGTTCGTGTCGGAGGCGGGTGGATGGCACTCGATGAGTTCTTAGTAAAAAATGATCCATGTCGAGGTAAGCAGAATGAGTCCTAAATTGTTGTCTCGTTGCAGCACTGGGCATATAAGTGGCACATTTTAAAGTTACAAGAACCAATCTGGTGCTATGTTTTCCGCAAGAGGTGCATTTATATACTTAACCAAAACCCCAAGAGAATCAAGATCAGATGCCTGAATGTTCTTATTCTTGAGTATCCTGTGACAGCTCTGGAGGATTGTTGCAATCTGGCTTCCATTGTATATATTGAATATGGTGCATTTTCCCAAACCTTCTAGACTAGTTACACTTGGATCAGTAAGGTGTTATGTTGGAGCGAGTGTGGTAAATGCATTACAGATGTGAGTGAATCTTTTTCCCCTACTGATCCCTGGGTATATTCATTTATGTATATCTATTTGTGTAAAGAGAAGTTCTGCATAATTTGAATAACTGACACATGCATGGAGGACATTTCTGCATACAAAACTAGCTGTGCGACTCACCAGCTAGATTTACGTGCAACAGTTGGAATTTTTCCGTATCTATTGACTTTCTTTAGGAATATGTCCTTATATCTCGCTCTCGTGGAATGAAATGAGAAATAATCATGAATAAGGAAGTCTTGTTTTTGGAGACATTGAAATTTTGCAATGACTGGTAGCTAATAGGCTCAATCATTTCAGAATTGTTTTATACATTTCTTTAGAGGTGGTAAAAAACACAAACATGCAGTGGTGGCTGCTCTCAATGCCCAGTGGTGGGGCAGTGTGGGGAAAAGACAAAAAAAGCACTAACGAAATAATGAAAAAAAATATGAGTACTACCTACCTGCCGCTGCCGGCCGCCTCCTTGCTCCTGCCCCTATTCCCGAGGGTAGCCCACGAGCTGGTGCACATTGCTCAGGCTCCCAGATGCCAATCCAAACGCTACTCTCATGCTGGGAATATTATTATCCAGCATGATAAAAGTGCCAGGATTGGTCAAAGCGGCGTGGTTTGTAATTGTCCACCATGGAAAGTCTACATATATAACGATTGGCAGAGCAGTGCCTGTGCAGTGTATGCTTTCCTGTTTTTTCTACACATTGAAAATATTTTTCCACTTGGACCAACATCTTCCCTTAAACTAATTCCTTCTCCTTTTTCTTATGTATTTAAAGGAATTTGTAGCTGGTGTAGCACACAGCTTGCAAAAACCATTGTGAATCTCACAAATTCCATTTTTGTGGGAATTCCAAAAGCTACTCTCCTTACCTCACACGCTTTGTCTATTTTTCTCTTAGGTTTCCTACACTTACCCAAATAGAAACATCAGTAAGGGAGATAAGGTCCATTCAGAATCCTGTCTAGAGCTGGGAATAACCATTTTATTTTCATAGATAAATTCTGCATTTAGACAACAAGTTTGAGAATTAGCCTGATAGCAATCCAGGTAATTCTATGTTAAAAGCAGATAAAAGATAGTAATATTGTGATGTTTGTAAAAAGAGGTTGCACATTGTTCACCGACTTTTTACGGTTAATTTAGTTTGTGAGCTGACCTATGTAAGAATAGGTTGGTTTGCAAAGAAATGAATATATATATGAATATATGGGGATGCCAAAGGACCTCCCTAAGTACTATTCATTAGGCATGTCATAGCTTGCATCGCTCTATAATTGGCTCCCTTTAAAGGGATCGTGGCTTGTAAATCATCCCTGTGAAAGTATGTCAGAATGGATGTTTTCTTAAAGCAGTCCAGTTTTCTTTAAGGAAGCGTGGTTGCTTTAAATAAATATTTTCTATTTTGTAAAACCCTAAATGAAAGCATATTCTGGCCCCTTAGACCGCTGCCTAGTCGCCCTGAACCTGCCACCATGATCCCCAAGAAGAAAAGGGTCTAAAGGCAGCCCCTTTTAATTTGCAAATCTGTCACCACCCCACCTTCGAAGTAAGCAACTGGTTAGTGGTTTGTAACTGGAATTTTGGCAGCAACCCGTTGATATATAGGTCACTGATTTGCAATTTGGAAGGGACGCCCCAAGCCACCCCTTCCAAATCGCAAATTATTAATCATTTCTAAACCCATTTAGCTATAAGGAAAAACTTTTCTGAATTGCTCAATAGGTTTAGTTTATGAGAAAAAGCTTTTTACTGGTCGAAAACCCTTTGATTTAGCAAATTGGAGGTATTGCAATCAGTAAAAACAATTTTACATTTGGTCCGAATTGTTTTGATTTGACATAACAAGATTGCAGGTTGGAGATGTGTTCGAGTTGAGATGAGGATTAGTTTTACCAATGAATTTGCTTCTATACCAGAATCAGATTGTGACAAAACAATACAAATATATTAAATATGGATACTTTGTCCATCTCAGTACCTTGAAGGACGATGGTAGCATGAAAGTCAAGAAGGATAATGGCTTCCTTATTATTAAGTGACATAAAGGAGTACCACACAACAATATCATCCTGGCCAGAAGAAATCATAATATTACTCATGAAGAGTACAGCCTTAGAGTCTACCATGTGACAAATGAAGATTGTTGAGCTACAGCTGAACTTTCATAACATCAAGTCGCCCTCCTCCTAGGTGACTAGCTGGAAAACCACAACATCTGTTGGTATGGCATCTTGCTCTTTTCCCTGAAGGATGAGATAGACCATGTTGAGGAAGAAGCAACTTTCTCATAATCTTCTGTCTGCGAGATGGAGTAATTGGTATCATGCATCGGATCCCACTGGATTTTCAATAGCTGTGAAGCTGATTGTTGTTCATAGCATAAGCTAGTAGCAGGGTCCACTTCCATCTACCCTTTGTGCCCTGCATAGTCCTACACAATCTTTCCATATCGATATATACAAAATACATCTGCCTGCTTCAGCTGTAGTTCCCGAGACTTCACATCTAAGAGAGAATATATTTGAATTGAGGAGAAAAAAACCCCATTAAAATAGATAGCTGCAATTCAGCTATTTGATTGGTTGTACATTTTTCAATTTTATAATTCACCTTCTGTTGCATTCCAAGAGGAGGTTTGACAGTTGCGAAGACATAGAACAGTGCAAACCATCATAATCTGAGATACATCCATCTACCACTTACCCTCAAAAAAGAGGCATATACAAAAATGAGGTGTAGAATAGATTTGTAAATATCCTAAAGTGTCCCATTAAATAAAGACTGAAATGAATGGAGAGAAAAAATACTGTGCAAACTGATTAGCCTATTAATAACAAACTTTTAAAAGATGTAAACAGTACACAGACATACAGTCCTTTGACAGAAGGATTACGAACTTTAAGAGGCTCCACCTTCTCCTGTTTCTTATTTCTGAAGTTTAGTCAAGTTCAAGGTAGTGCCACATTTAAGTGTTTGTATGTAACCATTTATTATACTTGGAAATTGTTAGTTAATAAGCACTCTATTTGTTCATTTTTGGTCACTTGAAATTGTTCCTAACACCAAACAAATGATGGGAGACAAATAACTCATACATTATATGAATGGCTCGGTTCTGCACTGCTTGTAGTTTCACATTGTTTTCTTTTATTGTAATTCATTTATGACTATAAAGCTCAGTCCTTGCTCTGTCGGGCAGTGAAATGCTTTATACATAATTTTAGACTAGTACGTGCTGCCTTGTGCTGGTTACAGGTGCATGGATTACAGTTTTTAAGAGGTGGTGGTATATGCAATACATTATAATGGGATGTGATGGGATGGGTTGGGTAACAACAGTGCAGAGGAGCTGGTGTGTGCAGGGCAGATGGATAATTAGTCTAGATTTTGGATGTGTTGAGGAGGGGTTAATAGGAAGAGAGTTCCTTCCTTAAGGTTTGAATAGGGAAGACTGAGACAGTCCCAACTAGAAGCATATGTCATTCCAG
Organism: Lissotriton vulgaris; assembly: GCF_964263255.1. NCBI lineage: Eukaryota > Metazoa > Chordata > Amphibia > Caudata > Salamandridae > Lissotriton > Lissotriton vulgaris. Next base: position 432,717,191 of record NC_141694.1, on the reverse strand, counting down.
AAGGTTAAGTTAAATTAAGAGGTTTGTCTTCAAGTCGGGCTAAGGCAAGAGTGGCTGAATGTTACTAGCTCAGGGCTAATGAAGAACTGAAGCAGGGTATTTGCTTTAAGGCTTTGACATGTACCAGGTCTTCTTGATACATTGCTGCATCATATATGGGCATTTCATAACCTTTGACATCTCCAGGTTTCCCATCAAACAATCAATCAGGCGTCTGTTAAGCGTGACTACTCACCCGTAAGGGTCTCAAGGCGTTGGGGGTGTAGGCTCCAGTCCATCAAGAAGGGGGGCCGTCGAAGAGACAGGTTTTGAGGTTCCTTACGAAGATGGGAAGCGATGTTGTCTGTCTGAGGTGGAGCGGAAGGGCATTCCAGGCTTTGGCCACGAGGAAGGAGAAGGAGTGGCCTCCCGATATGGTTTTACTGGTGCGTGGGACCACGGCGTAGGAGAGCTGGGCTGATCGTAGGGTCCTTTGGGGTGCATGGAATTTGAGTCCGCTGTTCGGGTATGCTGGTCCGGTATCGTGGAAGACCTTATGAGTATCTTGAAAGTGACTCTTGTCTCGAGGGGGAGCCAGTGGAGTGTGCGCAGGTGCCGATAGATGTGGCAGTGTTTTGGCAGGTTGAGGACCAGTCTTACCGCGGCATTCTGGATGTTTTGTAGCTTGTGGGTGAGGTTTCTGTTTATGCCGACATAGAGTGTGTTACCGTAGTCGAGTCTGCTGGTGACCAGGGCGTGAGAGACGGTCTGTCTGTGTTCGAGGGGGATCCATTAGAACATCTAACGTAGGAAGTGGAGGGTGAGGAAGCAGGAGGCTGAGACTGAGTTGATCTGGCGGTCCATTTTGAGCTCGGAGTCTAAGAAGATTCCCAGGTCGTGTGAGTGGTCCGTGGGGGTGGGCGGGTTTCTGAGGATGGAGGGCCACCAGGTGTTGTTCCAGATGTCGGGGTTTGGGCACATGATGAGTAATTCTGTCTTGTTGGTGTTTAGTTGTAGGCAGCTGTTCTTCATCCATTTGAAGTTGTGTCTGGCAGTGTCTTAAAGTTTGAAAGCCAAACTTGCTGTATGTCAACCATACCCCACTGCCAGGTTCCAGTGGACATGATCTATCACCACTTTTTAAAAAAAGAAAAACATACTAAACCAAAGTTTCATGTAGGTATATGTTTAGTGAGTGCCCATATTCAAGATTGAAGAGAAACATTTACTATGCTCTTTAGATTTTACTGCAAGCCCAGAGGCTATCATCATGCATGCAACCCTTTATTTACCACTACCTTCAGCATTTAAAAGTTTCACATGACATTGTCAAATCTAGAAATAGGGCACTTAACCAGTATGTAATGATCCCCCAACATTTTGTCTAGGATTATTGATATGGCTGAGAGGCCACAATGTAAATGAATGCAAGTTCACATAGCACTCCTGGAAGGCTGGAGCCAAAGAGCAATATGTTTTTAGTGATGTGCCAAATCGGCTCTTTTGGCCGAGAGGAGGAAAGCTGTTTTAAAGTGTATTAGCCCAGCATTAGCTGATTAAGCTGAAAGAAAAAAAGAAGGCAGTGAGGACTAAAGGGTCTCCTATTTGTGGAAGGAATTGTCAAAAACATTGGCAAGTAGGTTTCTATAGTCATAGCTCTTGATAAGGCTCAGCATTCAATGAGTAGAGTTTTTAGATGAATGGTGTTTTTGCAAGGATCAGGGAAGGTGGTGCTTATGGAATCTCACTATCAGCTACAGAGTTGAGGTGGTTTCTTCCCTCAGTAGGAATGATCAAGCTGAGGGCCGCAGGCAAGTTGCAACAACTAGGAAGAGATACCAGGGAGAATGTTGTTGGTTGCATTGGTGCTTAGCAGTGGATTTGAATGCAATGCAAACATCTGTGGTAGAGTTCTCAATTTTCTTTCTGAACTTTGTTCTAAAGATTTTTGTGATGATTAACTGCTACAGGTCAGGTGTGGCTTGTGGCCACAGTTAGGTAAATGAAAGTTCAGTCGAATGTTATCCTTTTGTTTGTAGGGTTGTGAAGGGCATTAGGCTAAGAAGAGAGACAGTTTTAAAGTACAACTATGTGAGATGTAAATAAAAATGTTAAGCTTTTTTTTAAGTGTCATAAGAATAACTTTTTAATTTTGCTACAGTTGTCATGTAAGTTAGCATCATTGTTATGTCTTCTCTGATTTAGGAGAGCATCAGATGTTTGTGCATTGGATATAGATAACAAGTTTGTTTCTTCTGGTGGAGCGATGCTTCTAATGTCATGATGGACAAAGAGTTCTGTGTGTGTATATATATATATATTTATTTTTCTTTAAAAACTTTTTATTTAAACCATGCTCATCATACGGTGTTTGCAGGCATGGCATTGTCAAATGTCGTGCTACATACATGGCAGTTAAGAATGGTCAGCAGGGTCAAAATAGACATAGATTATAAGAATAGTGGTGCTTTTACAGCCCATCATGCTTTATACAGCAGGCTTCCACCTTCCATCCAGCATAGCATATCGCCTGACCCTAGAATGCACTCCCCACCTGTCAGTCCCCCTATAGACCTGCCTCCCTAAAACTTCTCCCACTTCTTAGGGCAGTCCCTGCTTTGATAACCACCTTTTCCGCTCACTAGCACCAAATTATCTGATATTTAGGCCAAAGCTAGTCTCCTGACACCACTAGTAGGAGCTACTTTGCATCCAGTGAGATTGCAAGTGAAAATACTCGTGACATGACCCCCGTGGCCCCCCTCCAATACTCTTGTATCATCTGGCATTCCCACAAAACATGAATACATTTACCCTCATGTCTGCACCCTCAGAGGCATGTCAATGTGGGTGCCCTCCCAATTTTGTCTAACAAGGACCTTGAGTAGTAGGATCGATGTATAATTCTTAGCTGAACTAAGTGAAACATCCCATATTGCTATCGCACTTGGACTCTGAATTGCTTCCACCCAGACATCGTCCTCTAAGTCGCCGAAATCTCCCAACCAGGCTTCCGTTAGCATGGATAACGGATCAGGGAAAATGTTGACCAACTAGTTGAAATCGCCTTGCCAGGAATGTGTTCCTTAAGGGGATGATTCTCCAGAGGTGAAGCCTCCTGTAGTTGCTCTCCTTCTAGAATGTGTATTCTCGGGGTGTGCCCCATTAGCAGATACTTATATCTTTCTGCATCCTCCAGCTTCGATACCTTGCTCAGAGTCTCGAATGATATGAAGGCCTGATCCCGCCAGACATCACCCAAGTGTTTAATTCCTATTAGTTCCCAGCTTGAGAAGCCCTTCAGTCCACCCATCTCGTACACCTAGTCACTGTCCCACCTCGGTGTCATGCTGGTGAGTCTGCCATTCTAGCCCAAAAACTTTGTGGCCTTTTTCCATATCCTAACTACTGTCTGGGTGTGGAGCGCAGCTCTTGCTTTCTCCTCCTCCAGTAGAGGATTGCTTTGTTGCCTCAAAGACCCATAACATCTCTGACCACTCTACATGCCGTCTCTTGGCGGCCTGGAAGACACAATCACTGACCACAAGCAGCTAGATTGCCCAATAATATTTGTCTATGTCTGGAACCACTAGCCCGCCATCATATACCCCCCTCTAAAGTTTGGATAGCACAATGTGCAGCGATCATCCCTTCCACAACCGTGTGCAGACTTCATGCTCAGTTTTCAGAAAGAAATCTTGTAGGACCCTATAGGGTGTGCTTTGGAGCACATAAATAAGATGTGTCATTATATTGTATAGTGCTGCTCTGTTCATCAGTGATAGCAGCAGAGTACCTCGATGTGTGAAATCCCCTCTCAGCCTCTCCAGTTGTTGGAGAAGGTATTTGCATAGAAATTCATGGGGGTCACAGTTAATTTGTATCCCCAAGTATAGAAACCTGCCCTCACCAAATGTGCTGTGCACGACTGGGGGAAGACCAGCCACTTTGTTCAGCTGATTCAATAGCCAAAATAGCTGCCAAAAATATGTAGGATAGTGTCTATGCACAACAGGGTCGGATTGGTTAGGTAGAGCAATATGTTTTCAGCATAAAGTGAGCTACGTTCCACCCACTCCCTACTGCACCCCCTGCAGCAGTGGTTTCTGCCGGAGCCAGGCCACAAGCTATTCGATGACCTGAGCAAATATCATGGGGGAGAGAGGGCGGTGCTGCCTAGTGCACCTCAGCAGGGCAAAAACTCTAGAGATGACTCCATTGACCCTCACCATATCAAGAGTTTCCTGGTAGAGACCCAGCCACAAAATTTCGGGCCAGAGCCCAAAAGTGTCAGAGTGGCAAACATATAGTTCCATTGAACGCTATGAAACACCATCTTGGCATCAAGGGACAGAACCACCCTCAGATCTGTTTGAGACTGCGCGGTTTCATGAATAAATCCACATAAGTATCACAAGTTGAGCTCCATATTTTTTTAATCAAAGGTTTAAGGAAAATTCAAAGTTTTGGGTAGTTGAGTGTTTTTTAAGATTAGAGAACAGGATGATTGAATTTCAGTTGGATGGTATCCATTAGTTACCTTCGTCGATGGGATGCCTCATATGCCCCTAGTACTTGCAACAATTGCTAGATGAGTGATTTGGTTGATGGATGAGGCTGGTGTGGACCTGATTGATCTGTAACACATTCCGCTTGAGGGGCTATGGCACGCAAAGATTTTCAGGCAGCAGGGTATTTGGAGAAAAATTTTGGAGCATAGAATGGTCGAATGCAGGTTTCTTTGCGTACTTTTACTTGAAGCCTGTTGAACGTGCAGCGAGTGTGGTGTTAAATAGGCTTAGAATCTGCAGCCGATGCACAGCTGTCCACTTCACCTCTAGACTTTGGAGACTATCGGCCTGATTCATAGAGGTAAACTTATACTTTTGTGTACGTTTACAATTTTTTGCAATTCGCAAAGGAATTATATGAATAGTATATTTATGACTACCTACCTTTATATGTGCTGAGTCTCCGTCATGAGTGCGGAGACTCCACAGTTGTAAAGATACTGGTGGCAAAATTGCTTTGTGAAGTGCAAAAAATCATAAACTTTCACAAAAGTGTAAGCTTACCTTTGTGAATCAGGTCATATATTCCATGATGCAATAACTTCTACTCACTACATGAGGAGTCTCCAAGCTCTCTCTGTTCAGCCATATAACACCACTTTTGTCTTCAGATAAACTGGTGTTAAGAAGGAGGGCAGCCGTTTTGCCAAAAGTTGTGACTCCTTTTCATGTTGGGCAGTCCATCACCTTCCCAGCATTCTCTGCCCTGCCTCTCCACTTGAAGGAGGAGGAGAGACTTCACTTCATTGGTTGGGCCCCAAAGTGGGCTTTTTAAATTGATCACACTAAAGAACTTCGGGTGGACAATTAGCTTTTTGTGGGATTCTCTGGTCTAAAGAAAGGCAAGGCAGTGCAGAAAAGAACTTCATCAAGGTGGAACGTTTTCTGCTTTAAGATATGCTAAGTATTCAGCCTTCAGAAGTAATGTGGACCCATTCCACCAGGGCTAAGTCTACTACCAGTGCATTGGCACTCCGAGTGCTTGCTCTAGATATATGTGAGCTGCAACATGGACATTAGCACACGCATTAATGAAGCATTGCTGCGTTGACAGTTAGGTTGACAGGAAGGGCATTTCGTCCAAACAGTCCAGCAAGATTTTTTAATCCAAACCATTCCATAGTCCCACCATCTTGGGAGGTACTGCTTAGGTATCTGTTCAAAAGCTGAGGAATCTGAGGTTAGAAGTATTCATCAGAAGACAAATTACTTACCTTTGGTAATCCTGCTACTGGTGAATAGTCTATCTGACTGCACATTCCTTATTGCTTTCCCTCCTTCCTGGAATTGTCTCTGTTCCATTATGAAAAGGTCCCCAGGCATGTGCACACCAAACCTCTTATTAGCAGTTGGCGCTGCGTCCGAGTTTGTGGACAAAGTCAAGAAAGAAACTTATGCCAGCTCGCAGAAGTGCCACATATATGTGGCTCTTTTTGTCACTTCTGAGGCTGAAAGTAACAAACTTGTTGTTTTCATCAGATTGTGGTGTTGGCAAGACCTTACCTCCTGCAATGCATCAGTGATTGAAAGCACCTTATTCTCCACAGAACTGCAACATCACCTAAATGTCATGATCTTCATAAACAAGCACACATATACCTAATGTGCCCTTCTTCACATCATGATCATGGATGTATGGGTTAGTGCTGGGATAGAACATTTACACAGTAGGTGTTAGGTGCTATATGTTTGCGAAATGTTGCAATATGGAAGCATTAACTCATTCCTAGTGATAGCCAGAAGCATGACAATTTTGTTGATACAATTTTATGACCTAGAGATTCAATAGTGTGACATGTACATTCAACTTAAGTAAGGCTTGAAAGATGCCATTGAGTCCACTGTTTTTCCATTCAACTATCCTTGCAAACCTGGTGCCTTGTTTAGAGTCTGGCAGACAGGGCACTCTGTCAGAAATGTGTGGTAGCCTGACCTCTTATTACAATTTATAGGTGTCAATGCACTTAAAATATGGTACACAGGTTATAAGCCATATTTGTGATGGAGTATCCTTTCTGCCAAACTCTAAATAAGGCCCCTAGTATTGATCAAGAAGTACCGCAGTGAAGTTATTGGTGGCAACAGTGAAACTGCTTCGATCCATTCAATGGCCTCATAGTTTTGTTACCTTAATCGGCAAATCCTACTTATTGTTTTCAACGTAATTCAAAACCTGAAAGCAGTAAACACTTCCCGTTTTTTCTAGTTCCGACAAATGTTTAGATTTACATTGATTTATATTCATACCTTGCTATATGATGATATTTGTACTGCAACATAAATACAACATCGTCTCCAATCATTTAGGGATTATTTCTGTTGTATTAAATAATTAATGGAGGGAACCTGATTAACCAATTACATACATCTTTTAGCCTGTTATCCCCTTACTTCAAGCAATGCTCTAATACATTTTGCTCTGCTTTCTTTCCTTCTTCTCCTTATGGTATTCCTTCTCTTTCTCTTTAATCTGACTGCTATTCTGTCATTCTTTTCTAGTTCATCATCATGGAAGTAAAATGTTACGTTCAGAATCCAATTCTTCGATTACCACTCAGCCTCTTATAGGTTGGCAAACGTCTCTCTTTGTCCGGCCTGCTCAGTCTCTCGCTTTCACTACCTCGCTTTCTCCTGCTCCAGAATGTATCTTTTTTCCGCTGGGTGATTATTTTACTTCGCATGGCTTCGTTTTCTTCACCTTAGTCTTGATGTTAAGGCACATGCTTGTTGATTCATGCACAAGTTGAAACCAATTATCATTGCTCTTTCCCATCTTGTTCCTTTCGGAGTGTGGTACTTTTATATATTTGTGTTTGTGGTGTTTTGATGTGTACTTGTGTGGTGCCACCATTAACAGAGATCTCATTTCCATCATGTTTTATTACTGCATGTTACTGAGAGGTGCAGCTGTTACTGTAAAGGCTCTTCACAATGGCCTATGTACAGATGCACTTTTTAGTTTCTTTAATAGTTTCTACTCTTCAAAGTTGTTATTTTTGCAATAGCAGCTGCTCTGCATCTAAATTTCATTGGTTAACACACCATTGCTAGTCTATTGAAGTCAACAAAGGACATTTGGTAGTGTTCTATTCCTTCTCACTATCTGACAGACGGTTTCCAATTCACTTGCTGTATCAAAAAAAAAAAAAAAAGAACACAATTTGGTTTCAAATGAATACACATAACTTGCTGTTATGCTGTATTTAAGTTGGCATACCATACAATTTGTATATATTTATAAGGTGTATGGTGTAGTTGGTTTGGTTTTAAAGCATGTTTTGTAATTGCTACAGCTAAAGGAAGAACGAACATGGAACTCCGGGAAAAGTTCATGTTGCCTGATGGAGGCAGTCAGAGCATGGCGGCTTTCAGACAGAGGGGGAGGAAGTCAAGACCGTCATCAAGGGGTGCTTCACCAAACCGAACAAATTCAGCGTCCTGTCCCAACGTGCAACCTGGAACATCACAGACTCCTGGGACAAGCACTCCCAAGGTATGTCCTACACACAAAGCAATGATAGGCAATTAAATAATACACGTTTAGTAAGCAAGGAAAATATTACATTTCTATTAAGAAACAAGGCTCAAATGTATTTAATACTAAAAATGCTTTAAACTCCATTATATTTTTTTAATTTACATTATGACGTTCCAACCATGCATTTTATAATCATATTTTTTGTTCAGCCATACTTGTAATTATTTGTATTTACTTATATCTAATTTTAGTTTGCTATATTTAAAATGTTGTTACTGTACACTGCTTGGGTGAATCACCTTCCATAACCTGCTGTCCTCATACTTTGATTTACAATTATTTCATGCAGACAGGCCAACCTTTAGCACGCAATTATGGTAAGCCATGGTTGGCAAACAGCAAAACCTCAACACCCTGTAAGACACCCGAGTCCCCAGAATATCCAGCCCTGTCTACAGAGGTATAGTAAAGACAGAGCTTATAGTCCAACCTTCTGTGCTCTACAACTATCACTTCACTAACTCTAGAAATTCACTCCAGTACTTTGGAAAACCTTTTGCGCACTAATACACTCCTCAGTGTTGGCCTCTATGCAATACATGTTTTTTCTGCCTGACATTCTTGCTTTCACTGCTCCTGCACATCCAAATCTTCATTGATGGGTCCGATGCAGTATGTGGTTTCTCCCAATGGTAATGTGTCTATGGATTAACCCCAGAGGACCCTTGTCTTGTGTTCTATTTTTTCATTGTATGTGATCAATAGTTTTGAAATATGTATACATGACCACCTTGAGCTCCTGGAACAATATAGCCCTTGTGCATTCTGAGTCATGATTGGCTCCGCTTGATGTGAAACCTTTCTAGAAAAGACAAAATAATCGTTGTTCTATTAGGTTATAGGGGCTTAGTGGTTTGTTGAGCACACATGCTTTTTAAGAGTAGAACCTAAATTAATGAAGTTAATCATTTCTAGACTGACACACCGAAGTGAGTGACATGCTTCATCATCGGGTTTGCTTACAATACGCCCAGGTGTAGCCACACTCTGGACGGAGCATAAGGGAGGGGGTTTGAACATAAAAGACCACTGGACACAATATAACAAAACACAACATGTATACATGAACGGATATGTGATCAGTGAGTGTCACCCTGTGACTGGAACTAAAGTGCAACAAGTGCAGTTAATCAGGAAATGTTAAAACTGGTTTGAGGATACCAAACAGGGCAGTGTTTACAAGAGAAAATCAAGTTCTCAAAACAACCCTCCTTATACCGCTGTTGTCATTCTATTGGAATTCTCAAGGGCATATTATCAAGCCCATTATCGCCGCTTTAGTGGCAGTTTCCTGCCGCTGAAGCGGCGATATTTTAACGCCGTTCTTGCTAATATGCCCCTCAAATCTTAATCAAGTTTAGGACTTCTTTCCTATTTACATGTCAGACATTTGCAGTGATTTTGTGTTGCTGTTTTGCTGAGGCTGCTTAAGAAGGTAGTGGTCAGACCCAGTTCCTTTTGTGCTGAAGGCCTCATGTAATCAATAGGTGGGAAAATGTTCCCAAAATGTCCTTGGACAGGCAGGATACAGTTTGTAGTTCAGCATATATTTTCAATTGCTCACTGTAATGTGTACGGTCTGTCAGTCACATTGTGTGTGTCAATGATCTGTCTCCCTAGTGCCTTGCCATTTGCCTTTTGGCTAATAGGAGAGATAAAGCCACATGTTTTCTATGTTAGTGAGACGGGTTTCATCCAACCCAGACAGGGCTGCTGTTTGTGAAGAACAGAATTTCAAATCTTTGTATGATAGCAAAGTCTGTAACTTCACTTTCCATTTTTTTTTCGACGTCGACATGTGGGAAGGGTGTGTATTTGGATAGAGTTGTAAAGTGACATCACCAAGCATTTGGTCGACTTGCTGGTGATAAGACGTTGTAGTAGTTTGAAGGTGGGAGGATCCTTGGAAAAAGAAGGTGTGATTGATTTTTATGTGATTTTTCAGTGGTAAAGAACAATGTCAAGGGGCATACAATCAGGGCAGCCTGTGTTGTTCTTGTATGTTTAAAGTTACTGTCTAGGTAAAGGTCCCCCCATTTCACTATGTTCAGTTTGAAAATGTGTGCTGCTACCTTACTCCTCCTGTTAATGGTAGACCAGGGTTTCTGATCAGCAGGATTTCAGGAAAATAAATGAAGTCTAGCCCCACTTTACCTTCCATTTATTTCGATGCCTGTGCTTTGCTTTTTTTAAAGTGAGTATTTCAGCTTGGTCTCTTAATGTGCATTGGCAGATGAGTGCTTGGAGCGGAGTGGAGTTTGTGTTATCTGTTTCTACTATTTAAGGTTGGGGGTGGTACAGGAAATAGCAACATGTGTTTGTGTGCAAAGATAATATATTTCTAGGTCTGTCACTGCACAAACCTCCTTGGTTATATGGCAATATTAATGTTTCCTGTCAGAGTCTTGGTTGTTTGCGAGCCCAACAAGTCTAATCACCATAGGGGAAAAATGTTTTGGTTAGTGTGATTGAGATATTAAAAAAAGAATAGAGTATTTATGGAAATATCACCATTTTGAGTCAGTGTTGTGCGCCCTGCCATAGAAAATGGAAGTTGAATTCACCTAGCAATCTTGGCTTCCAGACGGGAAATAGCTTCACCATAGTTCTATATCATTATGGAATCTGTCACAGTTGATTCTTATTCCTAAATATATTACAGAGCACTCACACCAAGCCAGCAGAACATCAGGTGTCAATCTTTGGCTGTTAGCTGTAAGAGGGGGTGGGGGGGCAAGATAACTGATCTATTCCAGCTTATAGTGATACCTCAGAAACAACAGAATCAGATGAATTGCCTGAGGATTGGGCCAAGGCTTATAAGGGGGTTGCGCACATATAGTTTCATATCACCTATACACAATGATATTAGCAGACCACGTGATGTGTCTCTAAGTGCAAGCGTGGTATAGATGTGAAACTGTGACACTGTTTACCCACTAATGGTTCTAGTGCTAGCACAAACGGACCAGGGTTAGTTGTCATATACCTCCCTAGGTTTTAATGAGTGTGGAGATTAGGCATTTTTTGGAAGAAGTAACGCACACTGAAGGGTGCTGTTTATTCAAGCATATACCATAACTGAAACTTCATTACCGGTGCTCTGAGTATGAGTTTTTTTGGAGAACAACACAAGACACACTTCTTAATTGTAATATGTATTGTTGTTTCTAGGGAACTCCGATACAGGGGAGTAAACTTCGATTACCAGGATATCTTTCAGGGAAAGGTTTCCAGTCTGGTGAAGACAACACTCTCTTATCAACAGCAGCAACAAGAGTCAGGCTACATTTTGCAGGTGAGTGGTGAATGCTATGCCTTTGCATTCAAACAATAAAAACACAAAATACAAACCACTAACTAACGTAACCTGTCTAAATAGAGACGTAGCTGAGACCCTAGTACTGGGAAGGTCGGACCTTAATACTTTTCCCTTTAACTGACCCCAAGTTTACAACCTCCGCCTAGTACCACCCAGAAAGCTAGAATCTGGGAGTCATTATGAATGCGGTCCTCTAATTTATAATACACTAGCAGCCCGCCCCGGCGTTGCCCGGGCAGAAGGGGGCCGGGGGCAGCATTTTCGGCTTCTGTGCACTCCCGCCCGGGTCCCCACCCGCCCCGACATTGCCCAGACCACCTTCCGCCTAAAGCCCGCCTCCCTCCCGCCTCGCCGCCCCGCCCACCCCGACATTGCCCAGAAGCCTCCCGCCCGCCTCGTGCCTCCCGCCTCCCGCCCGCCTCCCGCCTCACCTTTGCCTTACCTGAGCCGCCGCTCCTCCCCGCGCTCCGGACTTCACCGCCACTCCTCGCTGCTCGTCACCGCTCCTCCCCGCCTGTCGCCATCACGCACGTCTAGGTCGCGGTCAGCGCTACGTCGCGGTCGGTGCTAGTTTTAGGGGACTACTTTGTTTTTAAATTAAAATGTTTTAATTTACGTTTTATTTTTATTTTATGTCGCCTATGTCAATCTACACACCCCGAGGATTCCAACAATGTATTGGGTGTGTGGATTGGTGCTGTGGTTCCCGAGTTTACCTTGCCAAAAGGTTTCTGGTCTCTCTTTATAATAGTAGTATAGATATCATTATTTTAGGTGTTAATGTAGAACTGCCCATACTTCTGGAGATCATCCTACTTCTTCAGATTTAACACTAAATAGCTGATACAAGAAGCCTGTTGATGACTCGTATGGCTACTACTGGCTTTGTCTTTACAAGCGCCCCAAACAAATACTTATAAACAGATTCAACAAGCTCTAGAATCAGACCAGCCAGGGAAAGCCCATGAGTTTAAAACTTTGAGCATTGTTCACAAAAACTACTTGATAAAAAACTGTGGTCCCTGCAACACCTGGTTCCACACTTCATGCCTGTGAGAATGTAGTTCTCCATTGCTCACCTAATCCAGCAACAACCTTTGTGATGTCTAATGCACGGTGGTCATTCACATGGTGCACAAGACCATAACTTCTGGATCCCTCTCAACCCTTATCTGATGGAAGAACCAATGGTGTTCCTTTTAAGATGCTCCTCAAAACAGAACTGCTCAGATGCGTTTTTGGCTGAAGGACTAACCAGGAGCAGCAAAGTCTAATAGAGTTGCAACTGACTGTATCTGTAATCTTAGTGATTTTACAATTGATCTCATGCTCTGAAGTATCCATAAAGAGTCAAGCACAACATTGCAATACTCCAAATTAAATTAATAAGTAAAATTACGCAATGAAATTGCTCAGGAGTCTTCCAATATCTGACAAAAGTACTGACATATGATGCAATGCTGCTTATATAAAAGTCCAAATCAATTAAAATAATGTTACTCAGATACCCACCAGTGAATGGTGTGTCCCTGCAGTTCTATAACAGATTTTTTTGCAAGATTTATTTTGGTGTACACAAATTCATACTGGAATTTAGCATACTATTGCTACGTCTATAAGTTGGGGAATATATCTGCCATTAAGTGAGAAAACTGAAGATAACAGCCCTGAGGGAGTCATAGGTTAACTTACCAACTGACGAAACCTGTGTTGGCTGGCAGAAGAACCAAGGGGCATATTATCAAGGACAGGCGATACATTATCGCCGCTTTTATCTGCAGTAAACTGCCGATAAAGCGGCGATAATGGCCTTGATAATATGCTCTATGAATTCCAATCGAAGCCCATGTTAGATGTGAACACATCTAACATGGGCTTCGATTGGAATTCATGGAGCATATTATCAAGGCCATTATCGCCACTTTATCTGCAGTTTCCTGCCGATAAAAGCGGCAATAATGTATCGCCTGTCCTTGATAATATGCCCCCAAATTCTAATTAAAGAAAATAATTGGAAGCTATAAGGACGACTGGAGGACTCTTAATCATGTTTATATATGATTGTGTATGTTCAGAGATCTTTTTCATTGATAAAATAAGTATATACAAATCATATTAATTTGACATTGTGTTTATGTGGTCTTGAAACAAAAATACCATCTTAGATTATATATTCAAAGAACTGTACTACAAGAAAATAACAGACTCTACTGCCTAAAATCTCAAAATCAACATGATTGGGCACCATTAAAGTTAAGTGACAAGTTCAATGTTGTTTCCATGGGTATTTGTTATAGAACCCCTCATTTAAGATGAGATTGTTGTTCACAACCACTATAAACCTACCAGGAATTTTAATCTGTAAAATATTGCCCACTGTGAGTAGTTGGTCCCAAGCTCGAACATAGTCATTCTCCCAATCCTCGGGTATCACAAGGCCTTGTCATGCTGATCTTGTTCCCAAAGTCCAGAAACTTTTCCTGGCACAACCTGAGTTTCCGAGACTGTCAGAGAAGCCAAGTCAGATCCAGCAGTTTCACAAGGCCATGCTCTGAGCCTTTCGATCCCTTCCGACTCCCTCTGGCACACCTGTGGGCCCTACAGAGCCAATAGGTTCTCCATCTGGGATACTGTCAGCAGGTTCACCCCATGCACCACTTGAACCCTCTTTGCCCACAACCAGGCCCCTACAGACGACATTGCCGTCTCCTCATCTGGGTCCACATTCTACATCGGTTCCCAGAACATCATAACCAGTACCAACTCCATGGACGCTAGTGACGATATCCGTTGTGATCTTCGAATCAGAGTCGGCACGACCTCGACGGAGGCTGCTCTTGGTATCCATCAACCACAGCCATTGCCCACTACACCTAAGCCTCTCAGCTATGTGGTTCCACAGGACAGGACTCCTACTCTGCATTCTCTATTTAGGACAGACTCTGACAATTAGTATGATTCAGGAGATGAGTTCTGGCAGCCCAACCATGAAGAAAATAGATATGATGACCTCAAAAGTGCCAGTGGCCTTGCACCTCTCATAATACTGACCTAGTCTCACCTCTAAACTCTGCCATTGAGGAAAGTGCCTCCTTCGCACTGCGTATGTGGAGGGCGGCTGAGGCTCTCAACCTCCAGGTCCCCACCATGGAGGTCAAAACTAATGACTTACTGAAGTTCTCTAACCGGGGCAGACTAATACTGAGCCCTTGTTGCCCTTTAATGAGGCCCTTACAGAGACTCTTTTAGGGGCCTAGGCCAAGCCCCGCTGTGGTACCCCTATCAAACACCAGATTGTGTGGTGCCATCGCCCTGCCCCCAACAAATCCACTTTTCTGACTCAGCACACTTCCCCCGAGAGCTTGGTGGTGCAAGCTTCCTCCAGCAGTACAAACCCGAATGTCTTTCTGACTAATGCTCCTGATAACTAGTGTGAGAGGGTAGAGACCTTTGAGAAGAGGGTATTTTTTTCCATTAGGTTGGGTCGGCAGAAGGTCAGTGCCAGCTGCCTTTTAGGCTGCTATTCCCACACTCTCTGGGACTCTGTAGCTCCAGTTCTCCCAGGGGTCCCTAAGAACTTCATCACGTACTGACTCAAACCATACAAGATCGCCATGATGCTGCAATATTTTCTATCATTTTGGTCTGGATACCACAGATTCCATTGCTCAAGCCTTTGACACTCTTACCGCTTTTTATTGCCATGCCTGGTTGAGATCTACTTGTTTCTCCGGCGATGAACAGTATTCCCTTATGGACATGCCCTTTGACTCAACTTGTCCTTATGAAGACAAAACAGACTCTGCTCTGGGCCATTTCAAAGAAAGCAGTGCCCCAGGATGCTTCTTGGGTTTGTCTGCCCCGTAATGCAATTACACCAGCCATTTGGACCCGTCCATGGCTCAGACATGGGCATTCCATACAAGAACCCTCAGAGGGTTCCCAGTCGAGGCCATGGCACCCACCTATCCCACAGTCAGGGACTGATCGCCAGTCAGTCTACCGCCTCCTCCATGGACCCACCTGCCAAGCCCATTTGGCTTGCCCTTAGTGGAGCACAACAACCCGGCTGGAGGCTGGATCCGACAATGGCAGTCCAGACTAGCAGTCCATAGCATCGGATTGGTGGATCATGCAAAGTGTACAGAAGGGGTATGCCCTACTCTTCCCGACCCTTCCACCTCGCCTTTCACCTTCCCCGGGACGAGTGACAGAGGACCATCTGACCATCTTAAGGCAAGAAGTGCAAACCATGGGCAAGGGGCATTATCAAGAGGAATCTTGCATCAGAGGTAGGTTGTTACTCCCGCTACTTCCTGGTGCCAAAGAAGAAGGGAGGGCTTGGTCCCATTTTAGATCTGCAGCGTGTCAAAGCCTTCCTTGGGAAGTACAAATATGAGATGCTCTCTGGACCAGGTCCTGTCTGTCTGGAGACTGGATGGTAGCGTTGGAACTGCAGGATGCTTATTTTCTTATGACCATTCTTCAGGCCCACGGGCAGTGTATACGGTTCATGGTGGGACAGGAGCATTTCCAGTTTGCTGTGCTCCCCTTTGGTCTCAGCATAGCCCCCTGGGGGCGCAATGCTGTTAAGGGGTGATGGTTGCAGCACATCTTTAGAGGTCAGTGGTCCCAGTATCCCCTTACCATGACAAATGAATACTGAAGGCAGGTTTACATGAAGTAATCATCAAACACCTCCAAACTATGGCGAACCCCTGACATCCTTGTGGTTCGCTATCAAAGTGCCGAAGTGACACCTGACTCCTTCTCAGACATGCATTTTATCTGAGCCATTCTGGATGCAGTCCAGTGTTGTGCCTTTCCCCACCGGGAAGGAGTGCCTAGGACAAATAGACCATGATCTTGATCTTTTAGCCTGTGTCCATGATTTCTGATGTCCTCAACTCTAAGGCTGCTGGGACTGTTAGCCTCCTACATCCTGCTGGTCAACCACACAAAGTAGCGTATTCGGGCTCTGCAGTAGCATCTGAAATCTCAGTGGGCTCAACATCAAAGGGGGATCTCTCCATCAAGCCCAGTTCTCAGAGGAGACTGCTAAAGAACTACAGCGGTAGTTGTTCGACCACGAATGGTTCAGTGACAGACCTTCTCCCAGAGATGACAATAGTGGCCGATGCATCACTGACGCTTTACTTGTCTGCCGCCCGACTTGCCGGATTAGAAATCACTAATCGCCTCTCTTAACGGAATCAACTGACCCCGCTGATTGATGTGCTTAGCCCCGGGTTTTTCTCAGCTGAAAACTTCTCCTAATCAAGAGATCTTCAACCCCTGAACCCCGTGGACCGCCGGAGTGGTTCCAGCCCCGGTGCAGTCCCACGCATGACCTTGCTTCAACTTTAAGGTTTCTTCTGCCTTCTGCCTTGACTGCCACTGCGTGCTTGGATCTTCCCATACCACCCTGCCAGGCGACATCGCTTGCTGTGCCCTGCACTACTCCCAAATCAAGTGACCTTTGTCCTTACGATGACCTGAAATTGAACAAGTTGCAACGCCGTTGACTACTCAGCCCAGAACGTTCGCACCTATTGTGGTCAAATTAATTTACCCAATTGACCTAGATTGACATTGTATATATTATTTTTGTATTTTACCACATTTTACTTAATTTTCCATTGCGCCTTTCACGCTGTTATTTCATCCTTGTGTCACTGCGCTGCCCACTGTCACTTGCACATCCAGTACACACTTGTATGGTAAGGTCACTGTTTTATTTAATTATACTGTAGTGCTGATATAACTACTTATATTATATATATAAAATAATCCTGTTCCTTGCAGCATTCCTGCTGTGGTCTACCTTTTGTTTCTTTTTCCCCCTTCCCTCGTTACTTCTGCTACCAGAAAATTGCCTTCTCTAAATGTTTTCCAGTTGAGACATTGTTTTTTGATATATCACTTGTGTGTTGGGGCTGCCACCTGGGAGATGCAGAGATCAGAAGCCTCAGGCCTTTGACGGAGGCCTGGCTCAATATCAACTTTCTGGAGGTGAGAGCCATTGGCTGGTGCAGGTGCTCACAGACAACATCACTGCCTTGTGGTATTGCAGCAAACAAGGTGGGGATGGGGTCATGGACCCTGTGCCAGGAGGCTCTGCGCATCTGGAAATTGCTGGAGCACCATAGAATCTTCCTGGTGGTGAACCATCTAACGGTATCCTCACAGGCCAGTGTGGACAAACTCAGTCGTTTTTGCCTAGTGGATCACAAGTGGCAGTTACACTGGGAGGTGGTGCAAGGTCTCTTCCACACCTGGGGCGAACACTCTTTTTGGTAGAAACTCCATCTAACTGCAGATTCTTCACCAGTCCTTCCATCCTCCCCATTCTGTGAATTGGGCTCTGCCCACTAAAAATATGTCAAATCTAGCAATCTACACAATGCTTAATGCCAATTCACTGTTGGGGCTCTGCATCTGGGGAGCTGATAGGCTCGAAAGCAACTGACGTCAATACTGCTCTGTGGTACCTATTTGGGCTCCTCACGTTATTTCCAATGAGAGACGCATCAGTGCCACCTGCCAGCACACAGAGGTATTTCCAGATCCAGTTTAATGCCTGGGGAAGTATTTAAAAGGTGATGAATAATTGTTAGATAGAGTCTCTACCACAAAGAGCGTTATCAAAGATAAGTAACTTGTTCTTCAGCATTGTCAGTTCTTTATAATGTGCCTTAAAATGCACAAGTTGGTAATTCTATATCAAGCTAGACTTAATTATATGAAATCCATGCACCCTTATTCTGACAGAGTTGAACTACTTTGGCATGTGCATCTGAGGCCACCATAACAGATTGACATTCGATAATTTCCATTATGATTACAGTAGGGATCGGCTTATCAGAGGTTTTCACAAATATTTTCAAGGTCTGTACTATGACATGCTAGTGGAATCGTGTAGTGTTAGGTAATGGGAACTAGTATAAGAGAGAGCTTGCATTATGTGTTCATAAATTGTCTTTCAAGTTTCTTTTTACACAATTAAATAATTTGCAACCAAATATGCCCTGGATTACTAGGAGGTTGGCGAAATTATTCTTTATTTCTCTCCACCGATTATTGATTTGGAGCATTATGATCATTCACCTTTCAGAATCCAGTTCAATACTAATAGACCGAAAATTAGCAAGCACAATTACATAGTGGTTCGCTGACTGCCACATACCTGTCAACCTCTTGAATAAAAAAAGTGGTAAAATCAAGGCATTTAAGAGGGCAATCCTATTGGGTTACTTGGTGAAAAACACGGGAAAAAGTCTGTGACACCTGCTAAATGCCGGTGCGTTGAAAAGTATGTTGCTACAAAATATTAAGTGCTTAGTTGCCCCTCCCACCAAATTTGTTACAACTCATGCCTCTTAGACTTGAGTTCTAAGTCTAGGAATTTGCAGGTGGCCCTAGCTATTGGAATTGGCTGATCTGCAGCCAGAGTGGTCTAAAAACAGCACCTGATTATGATTTTTTAAGTGATAAATCAACTGCCGAAACAACTTCCTTTTTCAACCCATATGATTGACAGTCTCACAGCCAATCGAACTTGGTTCCTGTAATTAGACCAGCTAATTTGATTGACAGCCAATCAGAATAATTAGAGCCAGCCAGTCTTAGATAATTTTGCAGAAAGCAGTGGAAAAGCGATGACTTCAGGCTAGTAATATGACGCTTTATGTAATTGCTTAAGAACAGTAGCGGCTCCTCCGCAATGGCGGAGGAGCTGCGCCTCACTCACTGGCTCAGCATCAGTAAATGAAAAATAAAACAATGTCATCGTTTTATTTGTCATTTTCTGCCTCTGAACCAGCTTGCGAAGGGAGGGGTGAGGCATTGGGAGGAGGAGTGCGATGTGCACTCCACTCCATAAGTGCGCATATGTGTTTTAGCTGGCCGTCTCAGGCCGACCAAAACACACATGCGCACTTAGGTTTGTTCCAGCCCAGCTGCATTGAGCATCTGGGATGAAGAAACCCCACAGACTCCCTGGTCTGAGCAGTGCGTTTTTTCTGACTGCTCAGACCAATCCCCATGCTGCTCTGCAGCACGGTAATCGGATGGGAGTCTGTGACGTGGCCCCAGTGCTTGCTGGGACCAGGAAGGACAAGACTGAGTTTGACGTGGGAGGCAGATCCAGGTAAGTTTTTATTTTAAATAAAAATCTTATTTTAACCCTACCACTCGCCCCACCGCCTCTTTATTGTGTAATGTAATGATGTCTTGTAAAGCGCATGAATCACCCCACATGGGGTATCTCTGCGCTGTAGACCGCTGGGGAACCTGTCCTGGCTTTCCCTGTGAGATGGTCCCTACTGGGTATCTCCAAGGTGAAACCAGGCATCCCCGGCGTATGTGGGAGGCTGTTGTGGAGATGAGGCAAGCTTATGCCCAGAGTTGCCAAGTGTGATCCCTGGTTAGAGTAGGCACCAAGGCAAGAATTATCGAGTCCGCTGACCCTGGTCCACGACCCTGCCGCTTCGGGAATTGAACCCTGGTCCCGGGCCGTCCTCTGCTTCCGGGTCTGCCGCCTCTAACCAGTGAGCCACACCACACCATTATTGTGGCAGACACAACTGCGTAAGAAGAACACAATCCTTCCTCTTAGTGTATGAATTTTCTTTTTTTAAACTCAGATTCTTCCCCTTCCACTTAATGGCAGATGTTTTTTCACTCTCCCCTACTGATAATCTTTACAACTTGCATAATGTAATATGGACTGAATCTCTAACTGTGCCCTGACCCCTGAGATTGCTTAAGGTTTTCCAAATTGACTCGCTTGCGGACTCTGTTTTTTGCATTTGTTTAATAGCTTATTTTTCATTTTTCTCTTCTTCAAGAATCGAAAAAGACTCCTAGCCGGCCTGACAGTCGAGCAGGCAGTAAGACTGGCAGCCGTAGAAGCAGCGATGCATCGGACTTTGACATTTCAGAAATTCAGTCTGTGTGTTCAGACATGACAGACGCTGCACGCGACGCCACTAGGCCGTCCCCCCGAGCAGGATCTCGGCCCTCATCCGGCAGGCCTTCCAAAATCCCAACGCCTCAGCGGAGGTCGCCAGCGAGCAAGCTGAACTCCTCCTCCAAAAGATAGTGTCATGAACTCGAGCTCTCTTCCTGTGCATTAAATATTTAAGTTTTTAAGATGTAAGATATTATGTAGAAATTATTGTGAAATATTGCAAGAGGTGGATTTTTAATTATGGAGAAGGCCTTATTTGTGTATTTGTCCTGTTATTTTATGTGTATAAATTGTGTCTGATGTTTCTTGTTTTGCCATATTTTATTTGGAGAGAATGAAGAATATTTTAAGTTAAACACTAACACTTTTACACAGCAATGTGCATAAGGTATGCTAAAACAGTTCCCGGATGTACATCGGCATCCTGAATCAACTACAATAGGCTCAGCACTAGGGCTTTAGTGAATGGCTGCAGGTGACTCCTTGCATTTCTCAGTAGCTATTAAATTGCAAAGTCGCAAGTGCACATTTTGAACTTAATCAATAATAACAATAAGAGCGTGAACAGGTATTTTTTAAATTAACATGGTTAGAGAACGTACGAAAGTCACTTTAAAGCACTTGTAAGCAACATGATACTGTACTAAAATATCTTGCAGCACAGTCTGTGCCATTAACTTATCTGAGGCCAGAGTTATCCTGGCGACTAGAACTATTGTACTGTACAAAAACAATTAAGTGCATTCATGTAAATGTGAGATTTTCTTTGCTTGAGTGGGCGGTAGCACTGTATGAAATTATTTTGTATTAAAGCAATTTTGCTTGCCGAAAGATATGAAATAAACAATGTCCCTGAAATGCATGGCTGGTAACTGACTCCCAAGTTTTGACCCTGGTAGACCCTCAAACAACTCCATATTGAACCACCCTTTATACTACCTGGTCTGTTTTCAGTGTCTACCTTTAGTTTGGAGGAGTCAATAAGGTGTTGGATGCAGAAGGGGACTGGCAGCCAAAAGCAGCACTTACAAAACTGTTGCAACCTAGCCTGACACTGTCCAGGAAACTTTGAAGACAGAGGGTGGGGAGGTGTTCCCCAAGAAAAGTTTAGAAAAATTGAAGCCAAACAGGGAATTTCACAGCACAGTTTTCTAACATATTTGCTACAAAGCTGCCGATTCTACAGGTAGTTCTAAAGTGGTAGCAATGATATATTCTAATACTTTAGAGTCTGTCACAGTCCCAGGAGTGTTATGTCTGCATTACAGTGAATCATGAATTGTATATGAAAATATTGCATGCCTGACAAAAACTACCATTTATTATGAAATGTTTTACCTTAGTCATCCATGAAGTAGAAATGTAAATTGGCTTTTTGTAGGCATATAACTTTCAGTTAAAAAACAACAGAGCTGTGTACTAGGGAGGGAACATGGTAAAGAAGGATCTCTTCATCTGGCGTCCATGTGGGGATCGAGTGAATCCTGTTATTTCCAGGTGAAATGTTCCTTGGAAAGGTAGGTTTTCAGCTGTTTCCTGAATTGAAGAAGTAAAGGCGCTGGTGTATCTATTTTGAGTTAGAATATCAGATTTTCATTACCTTGAATTAGATGTTTATTTCTGGTTCTGTTCTAATGTTCTTGCTCTTCTGAACCTATATCTGGAACTGATCAGCCAGATTGAGAGGTGTGTTGGAACTAGTTGCTCTGAATATGATGCTGTAGGTCTTGACGATGATGTTGGATTGCTAGACTAGTTCTTAAAACATACTTTTTCACCCCCTAATCAACTAAGCAATGTAGTCCCAAATACCACTAGCCCATGCAGGACTGGTACACTTTTTATGAGTCTCAAAAAATAGGAGCTCAGAGGGAAATGTCAGACCCCGGGACCCTCCACTCAAATCATCATATTCACAAAACCTGGTCCTACTGTACACTAGGCAATCTCTTTTAAACTATCTCCTGTTGACTCGTTCGTGTGGTTATTCTTAACCTTACACCCACTCCAGGAGTTTACAACAGTGTGGGCCTGTCTTTAAAATATCCTCATACAATCTGTGCGTGTCATTCCCTGTGTATCTACAGTCCCTACTCTCAAGCTGTGCTCGTGCAATCCCGTGTGTGGATGCGGAGAGGGATAGGTCAGATTAAATAAAAAAAGGTCAGAAAAAATGTGTGGATGATGGGAAGGTACCTCACGGGAGCAACCACCAGGGAACTGCTGACAGGTTCTCGTCAATATGTTCCACTTCTCATCATTGGCTCCTTCCCATCGAAAATAAACAAAATAGAAAGTAGGAAAAAATGTTAATTAACTCAATGGTGTATGTCCCTACAGCACTGATGTGCATCTACCCCCACAGGTATCAACACCGCTATTCAGTGTGATACTGTATTAAAAATGTAGTTAGAAGTCCCTAGCTATTCGGACATCTTTATTCTATGATGGGTATCTACTCCCACTAAAACCAACACTCTACCGTTGTGCTTCGTTTTTGTATTCTATGAAGCCAACAAGTTTCATTGCCTGTGTAATTTCGTCTGCAACTTCTTCAGGGCTGGGGGTGTTTTCTCCACACACCGCCGGGCGCCGCCGGCGTTTAAATCTGTAGACACAATAGACACCAACAGAAGACAAAACAACATAAAAAACATAGAGTGACACACATTAGTTGGGTGCCCATTTCCTCTAGATGTACATAAAATCCAACTGTTTCAGGGACATGTTTAGACGTATTACCTTCATCTCTGTGCCTACTGGCATACCTGGGGTTTCTTGTTCCCTCGTATGTGGTACTGGTCCGCCTTTGGGGTTTGTTTTTTGGTCGCTTCTCGTCGACCTGCAATCATGCACACACTTAGTAAGTACCTTGTACCTCCTCGCTGTGCCTCTCTTGCCCGTTTATTTAATTTGTGAAATTTACAATTAAAAATGATCATCGCCAGCATAACTTGTGCCTCGATTTCGCCTAGGGTCCCTGATATTATGGCCGTTCTCGTTTCTCCACTTTCCAGTACAACTGCGCTCGCACTGGGTCACATTTCAAACCCGCATCCTTTCACCTCCCGTATGCTAGTTCGCGATTCTTAAGGGGTGAGTAAATAACTACCACAGGTCTGTATATTTGCCAGCTATTCCTTGGGGTTCTGGATACTTCAAGTATATTCTTATTCCGGATCCCTCTCCTTACCGTCTATGTCTGTAGACGTTTCTTTTACTCGGGGCTCCCGATCCCGCTACCTCAAGCCTTGTTCACGCCGACTTTGTTAAATGTTGGCGTGTGACGTAGCGTGTCACATGACCTGCTACTTCGTGACGGCCATCTTGGAACGGGGAGATCTCTCGTTCTTCCCAACACCATGGCTGTGCCGTCTCCTGATAGTGTATGTGATTTCTCGATTGTTAATTGCTCAAATGCATTTGTCTGCCAATATTGATATCACATTGATGAATTTCACTGTTTAGATAAAGAAATTATAATTGTTAATCTATGGAATCCTATTCCTTTATATATTCTCAGTGAGTATGAGATCCAGGAGTTATCTCATCTGATTTGACCAGTTAGGGATATATTAATTTCCCTGTATGTACCACCCCTTCTCCAGGGAGACGTAACTCAAAGGGCCCTCCTGTCAGTGCTCATTCATCTTACAGATATCTTATTCCAGTCAATAAGATCATTGAGTCCATCTTTATCTGCCCTTTCTTGGTAAATCCAGCGAGCTTCCTTTGACATCAGCCTGATTTCAATCGTTCTAGGGTCCCCCATGATTTTTTCTAGGATCACCCAGCGTATGTCTTTAGGTTGATGTTGCGCCAGTTTGAAATGCTGTACCAGCTTAGTTGTTAATCGTCCTGCTCTCAACGTGCTGAGATGTTCTTGAATGCGGACCTTGGCCTTTCTGGTTGTTACCCCAATGTAATGAAGTCCGAATGGGCACGTGAGCCGATATATGACATTAGCTGTATTGCAGTTCGTCAGACTATTCAAATTCCATATTCTCCCATTCATCAGTCGGACACTCTTCGTTTTTTCAGTAAGTCCGCACACTGAGCAACATCCACACGGGTGATGCCTAGCGACTGGTTGTGGTGCTACACCTTCCTGTCTGGGTCGTGAATGCACTAGCCTGTCCTTCAGATTTTGGGATCTTCGAAAGGCAAACCGCGGTGGTGGCATCTTGAAACTGCTAGTACTCAGAAGGTGCCAGTGCTTTCTTAAGAACAGGCGGATCTTTGAGGACAATGAATCAAAGGTGGTGACCACCGGTAGACAATCTCCTGTTTCCTTTGGTACTCTCTCAAGAAGACTTTCTCGTGGAGTAATCAGAGCTCGCTTCCATGCAGATTTAACTACTCTTTTGGGATACGCACGTTTCTCTAGCTTCGCCGTCAAATCACTCGCTTCTTCCACATATTTCTCTCTAGTGCTGCAGTTCCGTCTATACCGGAGGAACTGTCCTACCGGCAGATTGTCACGGAGTGCACGAGGGTGGTATGAGTTATAGTGGAGCAACGAATTTTTGTCAGTCGGCTTCTTGTGGACCTGTGTGGTAAGTTGATGGTCCTGGGCTAGTATATCAATGTCCAGGTATACTGCTGTCTTTCTATTGTAATGCCATGTCAATTTCAGACAAGGGTCCAAGTTGTTCAACCATGTAAAAAACTCCTGTAATGTAGACTCTGACCCAGTCCACACGCATAGGACATCATCAATAAATCATTTCCAGAGGCAGATATTCTTCTGGTACGGGTTCGATGGATGATGAATATAGTGAGTCTCGAACTGTCCCACATAGATACACGATCCCAAATCTGACAGACAGGCTAGTGCATTCACGACCCAGACAGGAAGGTGTAGCACCACAACCAGTCGCTGGGTATCACCCGTGTGGATGTTGCTCAGTGTGCGGACTTACTGAAAAAACGAAGAGTGTCCAACTGATGAATGAGAGAATATGGAATTTGAATAGCCTGACGAACTGCAATACAGCTAATGTCATATATCGGCTAACGTGCCCATGCGGACTTCATTACATTGGGCTAACAACCAGAAAGGCCAAGGTCCGCATTCAAGAACATCTCAGCACGTTGAGAGCAGGACGATTAACAACTAAGCTGGTACAGCATTTCAAACTGGCGCAACATCAACCTAAAGACATACGCTGGGTGATCCTAGAAAAAATCATGGGGGACCCTAGAACGATTGAAATCAGGCTGATGTCAAAGGAAGCTCGCTGGATTTACCAAGAAAGGGCAGATAAAGATGGACTCAATGATCTTATTGAATGGAATAAGATATCTGTAAGATGAATGAGCACTGACAGGAGGGCCCTTTGAGTTACGTCTCCCTGGAGAAGGGGTGGTACATATAGGGAAATTAATATATCCCTAACTGGTAAAATCAGCTGAGATAACTCCTGGATCTCATACTCACTGAGAATATATCAAGGAATAGGATTCCATAGATTAACAATTATAATTTCTTTATCTAAACAGTGAAATTCATCAATGTGATATCGATATTGGCAGACAAATGCATTTGAGCAATTAACAATGGAGAAATCACATACACTATCAGGATCCGGCACAGCCATGGTGTAGGGAAGAACGAGAGAACTCCTCGTTCCAAGATGGCCGCAACGAAGTAGCAGGTCAGGTGACACGCTACGTCACATGCCAACATTTAACAAAGTCGGCGTGAACAAGGCTTGAGGTAGTGGAGCCCCGAGTAAAAGAAACGTCTACAGACATAGACGGTAAGGATAGGGATCCGGAATAAGAAAATACTTGAAGTATCCAGAGCCCTAGGAATAGCTGGCAAATAAACAGACCTGTGGTAGTTATTTACTCACACCTTAAGAATCGCGAACTAGCATAAGGGAGGTGAAAGGATGTGGGTTTGAAATGTGACCCAGTGCGAGCGTAGTTGTACTGGAAAGTGGAGAAACGAGAACGGCCATAATATCAGGGAGCCTAGGCGACATTGAGGCACAAGTTATGCTGGCGATGATCATTTTTTATTGTAAATTTTGCAAATTAAATAAACGGGCAAGAGAGGCACAGCGAGGAGGTACAAGGTACTTACTAAGTGTGTGCATGATTGCAGGTCGACGAGAAGCGACCAAAAAACAAACCCCAAAGGCGGACCAGTACCACATACGAGGGTACGAGGAATCCCAGGTATGCCAGTAGGCACAGAAATGAAGGTAATATGTCTAAACCTGTCCCTGAAACAGTTGGATTTTATGTACATCTAGAGGAAATGGGCACCCAACTAATTTGTGTCACTCTATGTTTTTTATGTTGTTTTGCCTTCTGTTGGTGTCTATTGTGTCTACAGATTTAAACGCCGGTGGCGCCCGGCGGTGTGTGGAGAAAACACCCCCAGCCCTGAAGAAGTTGCCTACGAACTTACACAGGCAATGAAACATGTTGGCTTCATAGAATACAAAAACGAAGCACAACGGTAGAGTGTTGGTTTTAGTGGGAGTAGATACCCAGCATAGAATAAAGATGTCCGAATAGCTAGGGACTTCTAACTACATTTTTAATACAGTATCACACTGAATAGCGGTGTTGATATCTGTGGGGGTAGATGCACATCAGTGCTGTAGGGACATACACTATTGAGTTAATTAACATGTTTTCCTACTTTCTATTTTGTTTATTTTCGATGGGAAGGAGCCAATGATGAGAAGCGGAACATACTGACGAGAACCTGTCAGCAGTTCCCTGGTGGTTGCTCCCGTGAGGTACCTTCCCATCATCCACACATTTTTTCTGACCTTTTTTGATTTAATCTGACCTATCCCTCTCCGCATCCACACACGGGATTGCACGGGCACAGCTTGAGAGTAGGGACTGTAGACACACAGGGAATGACACGCACAGATTGTATGAGGATATTTTAAAGACAGGCACACCCTGTTGTAAACTCCTGGAGTGGGTGTAAGGTTAAGAATAACCACACGAACGAGTCAACAGGAGATAGTTTAAAAGAGATTGCCTAGTGTACAGTAGGACCAGGTTTTGTGAATATGATACTTTTTATGAGACCTTCTCTATGACAAAATTGATTCCACATAACATTAGCTTTTCTCTGCATAAACTAAATGTGCAGTAAGATACCCAGAAAGACCCCCCAGCTATTTAACACTTTTCATAGGAGTAGACCTGCTTTTATGTACCAGACTGCAAAACTTTTAAAGAAGCACTTACAGAACTGTTCTACAGAAAGCAGATATCCAGTGAGTAAGTTATGCTGTTTCTGTGCCATTTTAGTATTCTGATTGCGCACATGCACATACGCAGTCCACTCATGCACCCCTACCTTCAGAATGCATGTATTTTAGACAAAATCACTTGCAGAACACATCTGGATTTATTGGCATATATTTCTTACATAACTACCCCAATTTAGAATGTCAACTACCTCCACGCCTCTGGCTTTCTTTACGATTTCATATTCTCTTATACTACTTATGGCAGGATAGGTATGTGTGGAGTTGTGTAGTGCAACCCTAGCTACAAACCAAGAGATTGTGGTATAGTGTAAAGAGCACATACACTACCATAGTGGACAGAGGTGAAATTAAGATGGGGTAGGATGGGATGGGGTACAATGCCATATACCTTCCTTAATAAATTTCTCTGGCAGTCATATTGTTTGAATCAAGCTCTAGATTCTTCTTAAGACTGTGCAGATGATCATAATTTCATGAGTTCCCATATGGGTTTGTCCTAGGGCAAAGACACATACCTGCAGTCTCTCATTGCTGGATGGTTTAATTCCTCCAAATGATTCTTAAGCATTCTCAAGGGGCGGGTGTCTCCCCTTCCTTTTCTATCATATCTGACCCCTCCATGGATGTCTGTGATAACATCCTTTCCTTTACCAAATACATTTGGTTATCTGTCTTGCACTCTCTGTGAGTGCGAGACAGACATTAGTGACATTCTTTTTTTCCTTTAATCACTTATATCTTGAGACATTTGTCCCCCTAGAGTCATTAGCACAGGTCTACTTACACTTACACCTATAATCACCAACATGTTGAAAGTCCACTCTATCCAGCGGTAGGAATAATTTCTTAGGGCTTTAATATGATATCATCATGCCTATCCTAAAGAAAGCCTTTGCTGACTCTGGTATCCTAGTTAATTGTAGACCCAGCTTGGGCCTTTCTTTTGGAGCTAAGGCAATTGAACAGTCTTCGCCTGTCATTCAGCAGATTTTATGAAGTCTAATAGCTATCTCAGCCACTTCCAGTGTAGCTTCATATCCAACACTGGCACAAACATCACCTTATTACACATTAAAACAGAACTCTTTACATGACTGAGTTCAAGGCCACCTCTGCACATTGATCATACATGATCTCTTTTCCACTTTCGGTACCATTGACCACTAGGTGCTGATAAATACACTGTCTAAATTAGCAGCCATGAACTGTGTTGCGTTGGCATTTTTTTCTCCTTCCTGCATAACTACACTCCTCAAGTAAAATAGGGTCCACTCCTTTTCATGTCTGCTGACATCCTGTTCCCCAAGGCTATGCCTCTTTTCATATTTTATTGAATATCTTCATAGCCCCTCTGACTGTCATCCTGGACTTACAGAAATGTGGGTATCACAAGAAAGCAGATAACACACAGTTCCATCTAAAATTGGAAGATGATCTCAATGTATATCAGTGTTTCCTCTTCCTCTTAATCAATGCATTTTACAAAATAGCATTCCACAACTGCCTAAAGGGGCCCCCCCACTGGTTCATTATTCCCAGAGAATCACTATTAGACTTGGCATCCTTGGCGTGGTTTCCTGTGACATTTTACCTCTACCTCCTGCATTTTTTGACTGTGTGTTGAATTTTGTTTTTGCTGGCTTAGATGCTTTGGGCATTTTGCCTCTGCTGATCAATGTCAACGTGCAAGTGCTCCCTGTGTAAATTATTGTTATGACTGGTTATCCATGATTGGCATATTTGATTTACTGGTAAGTCCCTAGTGAAGTGCACCGAGTATGCTATGGCTTGTAAATTAAATGCTACTAGTGGTCTTGTAGCACAGGTTGTGCCACCCACATGAGTAGCCCTGTAAATGTGTCTCAGACCTACCACTGTAGTGTCTGGTCGCACAGCTGTAAACTGCCAGGTGACTTGCCAATCACACCCTCTTGACAGGCACAAACCTTCCCTTTTCGTACATGTCAGGCACCCCTCTGTTAGGCCCAAGGTACCCCCATGGGCAGGGTACAGTTTATGTGAAATATAGGACAAGTACTGGTGTGTGTGACATGTCCTAATAGTGAAATAATATGCATTTCGTTTTTCACCGTTGAAAGGTTGTCTGTCCCATAGGTTTCATTGGAGCTCACTGTAAGCTTTTACTTGTGTAACGTTTAATAGGGACACAATGGAGAAATAGAGTTTAGGCTCTTTGAACTCAGAATCTAAATAACACACCCTTTAGTAAAGGTGGTTTTTAAATTGTGTGTTTGAAAATGCCACTCCTAGAAAGAGGGCATTTTTATTTGTAACCATCCTGCATGCCTCTGCCCAGTTGTGCATTCATTGTCTGGTTTTGGAGTGACAGGAGCTAGGGATTTGATTGCTCTCTAGACAGTCCCAGGGGAAGGGGGGGGGATTTGAGGTGTACCCTGCCTTTTCTGGGTGATTCATAGCTGGGCTGAATAGACCTGGTCTGCACTTAGAGTAGGGGGAGAGGTTTCACTAACACCTGAATAGGCTGTCTTCACCTCCTGTAGGGAAGCGCGGGTCCAAAGAAGACAGAACTGGTTTGGACTGGACTCATACAGCCCGATTCATCATTGTGAAGTTTTGCGAGTCTGAAATAGCGATTAATAAGGAATCGCTATTCCAGACTCGCAAAACTGGATTCATGTAGGAATCGCAATATTTTTTGCGATTCCTACACCAAAGGACATGTGTGTGTGTAACATGCAACTTAGAAAAATGCATTTAAATGCATTTTTCTAAGTTTTCGCTATTTACCACGAGGTTTGACTTCGTGGTAAATAGCGGTTCTAAATTGCGAATTCGCAATTTTTAAATGTTTCAAGAATAGCATTTAAGGAATCTCTAATAGAGATTCCTTAAATGCTATTCCTCGCAAATTTGCGAGTTCTTAAATAGCAAATTTTGCATTTGGGATGATGAATCCCAAATGCAATGATTGCACTCGCAAAGGGCCAGATTCTCAAAATCTGGCCCTTTGCGAGCGCAATTTTGTTTCATGAATCGGGCTGAAAGACCCTTGCCAAAAGGAGAACAGAGAGAAAATGGGGTGTAAGTATTGGACCTTAACTCCAGAGGATCAGATTATTTCTGGGTTCAAGAGGAACCTCTACCAAGGAGAAGAGCTGGAGAGCTGTAAGGATGAGTACTGCCCCTTTGCTTTGTTGCTTTGCTGGGTTGTCCTGCAGTAGATGCTTCTGCCAAAGGGATAATAAAGACTGGAACTTTGCTGTGAGCCTGCTTGAGAAAAATCTCCAAGGGTTTGTGTGTGCTTGCCTCCTGTTCTGAAGTCTCATTGATATGAAGACTTCTCCTGCAACCCACTGACCAGCACTTGGACTCCTCAGTGGACTCCTGTATTCAAAAGGGTATCAATTCTAGTTCCTCGCCCCTATGAATTGTGTGGTTGGTGCTGCAAAGCAAGAAGAACAACTCCAACACCGTCAGTGATGCAGCAATCTGCAGAAGCCGGGTCACTGCTCGTTAAGTGCACAACACACTGCCCCACCTGCACCACAGCTCAGACACCCTTTGACGCCTGATGTTATCGGCTTTCGCTCGCACCAACGCTATCACCACCAAACTGGAATGGCATGGTGAGCAAAAAAACGATGGATTTAGGCCCAGATCTCTGTACTGGGGTGAATGTATGACATTGTTCTGCATTCTGTCCATCACCTGTTTTTTTTTTGCATTTGTCACCCCGAATGAGACAGGTATGCTCAGACGTGAGTCCCGTCCTCTCCATGCTACTGGAATCAAGCTATCCAGGCTGATGAGGGCTGAAAGCCCGAAACTGGTCCTTGGATGCTTGCTTCCAGTCCAGGGAGGACCTGGCTTGGCAGTTCGGGCTGGACTGTTTCCATGGGGCACAGGGTCAAGACTGATTTGCATATGTCTGGGTTCAAACTGGAATGGCATGGTGAGCAAAAAAACGATGGATTTAGGACCAGATCTCTGTACTGGGGTGAATGTATGACATTGTTCTACATTCTGTCCATCACCTGTTGTTTTTTGCATTTGTCACCCCGAGTGAGACGGGTATGCTCAGACGTGAGTCCCGTGCTCTCCATGCCACTGGACCCCACTTGTGGTTCCAATTCCCTGCAGAGTACTCAAAGGACTGCCATGCCTGATAGAAGAGCTGTATACTTGACCTGAAGGGCCTAGTAGCCAGCCAGCCTCCTTAGAGAAGGAGCATCAGCAGGAGGCACTCCTGTAGGAGGAGTGACTGTCCAGAAAGAGCAAGATACAGCATCACTGCTTAGCTGATGGGGCTTCCAGATGTGACAGAGCACATTTGCTTTGTACACTGGTGTTTGTGTTTCTGGTGTTGGTGTTTTCCAGGCTCCAACAGCAGGTCCTGGGGGGAACTGGTGACAAATTGATCTGAAGATTGCAGAAGCTGTGCTGTGTTTCCAATCCAGCATGGCATGCCCTAAGCCATAGTGCCAAACACAACCAGAACTAAACCACATTGCCCAGAAGTTAGGTCACACATACCCTTGTTGCTCAAGAGGACATCACTGGTATGTGGCCACTCTCCCTTTCAGAGATTGGCCTGTGCATGGTTGCATTTCCAGTTGG
Organism: Lissotriton vulgaris; assembly: GCF_964263255.1. Lineage (NCBI taxonomy): Eukaryota > Metazoa > Chordata > Amphibia > Caudata > Salamandridae > Lissotriton > Lissotriton vulgaris. The sequence goes on along the minus strand of NC_141694.1, from coordinate 432,684,961 downwards.
GGATATGCCAGTGTGTAGCACACTGCCAATAAAAGATCAGCCTGTGCAAAGCCTCATCAACACCAAAGCTTCTGACCACTTTTTAGGTCTCGCTAGACCTATTGTGACCGAGTTCCTTGTCAAGCGACCTAGATCTGGCCACGAGCGCCGATTGCACCTCGTGGACGCGCCCCCTGGCCCCGCCCCCCAGCCGTGCACATCTTTTGCTCCACATTCGACATTCACAGCCTCTCACAATCACGCGCGCACACAGCCACACTCACGGAAGCGCGCGCACACACACACACACACACACACCATACGCACACACCATACACACCTCACACACAGGTGCCAAGCCCCACTTACCGCCTCAGCCGCCTCTCCTGACTTCTGCTGCCATCCACTCTGAGGGCGCGGGCTTCTCGCAAAGTCGGAAGTCCCGCCCCACGACTGCCGTGAGCGTGCACATCCCGAGACCGGAAGTTCGGGAGAGTGCACGCTCACGGCTTTTTTTTAATGTGCAGATGATCCTTTCACGGCCGTGCAGCTTTACTGCTGCGCGGCCAATGCTTGTTATCTCTGGAGATAATCGAGCGCGGAACATGAAAAAAAACGTGAAATGGTAACTTCTTTGCAGTTTCCATTTGCACCATGCGTGCAGGTCTGCCAAATACGATCAGGATTCGAGATTCTACAGTCCCCGTAAAGCAGACGGCATCGACCCCACCACAGGCGCATTAGAAACTTTAGTTGCAGCAGAACGAAAATAACCAGGAGACGGGCTCAGCGAGCAATAATAAAAGCACGCATACGACCACGCCCTGAGATCAAAGTCCCTTCTCGAGCCACAATAATGCTGACGTCACATTCAGGATGCGTTCTATTTGATCTAGCGCAGATCTGGCCTCAAGGAGCAGCTGCGCACTAACATACATTTTTATTGTAGCAGGAACATCTCGACACAGAACAGATTTTTTTTTTAAACTAAGTTTTACACGAGCACCAGTTGCGTCACATGAGGACACACATTCATCTTTGGTAGGCACGGGGTGTTTAAGGGATTTTCCCAGAATCACAGGGTGTTCAGCGTAGCATAGTCGAGACTTAAAAGGAGTTAACAATGGCACACATTTTTTTCGCGGGAAATTATCATGGGAAATTCGTATTATTTTCCAGCCAAGAGGCCCAATTATTACACCCAAACCCCAAACAATTCTGACACTCGGAGCTTGTTGAGTGGGGTGAGCTAATGCTAGACTGTAAACACCCGTGTATGAAACACAGAATTTAGCGTTTCCCTGCTCCTGCGCCAGTCCACGTTTCTGTATTTAAATTCTGGGACTTGTACATATCCCAGAATACAAAGGAAACACTTGGACCGAGCTAACATTTGACAGGGGTGATGCGTTGCGTTAAATATCACCACATACCGCGTCAATAAACAGCCAAGAAATATATTATCACGGAAAATAAATCGAAGTGTCTTGGGATGTGCTAAACATGTAAATCCCGTCGAGTAGTCCCGAGAAGGGGACGTTTATTACCCATGTTATTCTAATTCCGGCCTGTAAAATGCAACCAAACTGTCGGGAATGGAGGTCACGTTGAAATATATCTTGTTGTCTATATTATAACGATGATGCGTACCCTTGGTTTTGCCAATATATTAAAAACACAATATAACCTCGTTATAGGGGGAAACATGCATTTGCCCGGCCCCCTAACTCCTTAAACTGACCCCGATAAGCAGAGACGGGTGTAGCGGGCGGCAGAGAGAAGAAACGTTTGCAAACAGAAACAGAGGGGGCCCTTTGGGAGGTGGGGGGGGGGGGTAATTGCCCATGCCTTATCGCGCCCCGCTTCCCCCAGCCCTTTCACTCCAGGCTGCCCCCCCCCGTCACACCCTCTCCTGCTCAGTCCCCACGTATCCCGGTCTGCCCATCTTTGTCAATCCCTTGGCACTCCTTCCGCCCCCCACCCCCTCCTATCTCCACTCTCCTCGCTTCGGCACTTCTCTCTTTCCCTTCTGTGTCCTCCCTTTCATCCCGTCACTTGCGCACCCCCATAGCCCCTCTGCCCCCCCCCCACCTCACATCACCCCCATCCCTCAGTCTCATTCATTTACCTCCAACCTCTGCCGCCTCCTTCTCATTTCTGGGCCGAGTCAGAAGCTGATACCTTTGAGTGCAAACAGGTTAGGTTCAGCCCCTCATCCTTCCGGAGTCGATCCAGCGTGTCCTTCCGTTGGTTGGCTGTACCCCCCATGGAGTGACCCTCGTGCACGCGCTTCGCCCTCCCCACACCCTCCTTTTCACAGACAGAAGCTGTGGGCAAAGATACATGTGTGACAAATGCAGCCACCTGGAACCGTTAAATTCATAAACACACACACCCCTCCACCCACAATAGTGATATTTCAAGAGGTGCATAAATTGCAGCCACTACCTCCCAAAGTGGCAGACTTGGGGGTGGGGCATTGCCATGGACTCGGCTCGGTGGGGGTCTCAAGGCGGCAGGGTGGGAGCAGAAGAACACGGCCCTACCCAGACGTTGAGCATTAATGAGGGATTAAAGGCCGGTTTGTGAACAGCCAGCTATGAAGGCTGCTAATGACTGGGCATTAACCGTAGTACTTTCAGCACAGCACGACCCCCCGCCCCCCGCCCCCAACACAGCCCTGGACGTTCAGCGCAGCACCCCCCACCCAAACAGCCCTGAACGTTCAGCACAGCACTACCCACCCAAACACAGCCCTGAACGTTCAGTACAGCACCCCCCACCCAAACACAGCCCTGAACGTTCAGCACAGCACCCCCCACCCAAACACAGCCCTGAACGTTCAGCACAGCACCCCCCACCCAAACACAGCCCTGAACGTTCAGCACAGCACCCCCCACCCAAACACAGCCCTGGACGTTCAGCGCAGCACCCCCCCACCCAAACACAGCCCTGGGCGTTCAGCGCAGCACCCCCCACCCAAACACAGCCCTGAACGTTCAGCACAGCACCCCCCACCCAAACACAGCCCTCAAAGTTCAGCACAGCACCCCCCACCCAAACACAGCCCTGGACGTTCAGCGCAGCACCCCCCACCCAAACACAGCCCTGAACGTTCAGCAGAGCACCCCCCACCCAAACACAGCCCTCAAAGTTCAGCACAGCACCCCCCACCCAAACACAGCCCTCAAAGTTCAGCACAGCACCCCCCACCCAAACACAGCCGTGACGTTCAGCACAGCACCCCCCACCCAAACACAGCCGTGGACGTTCAGCAGAGCACCCCCCACCCAAACACAGCCCTGAACGTTCACATAAAGGGTGCCGAATACACTCTAAAGTACCTGTCTACTCCACAGAAAGAAGCAACTCCCGGAATCCAGACACACACAGGTGGACAGAGAACAAGCAGGCGCTGCATCCACTCGGACCTCAGCTTTCACTTCCATTTCAAGTCGAACACAGCTGCACATGGGTCACACCCTGTGCTTATTTTGAGCCGGCGGTTTCCGGTACGTGGCACGGCACCTGCACTTAATTGGTTTCCGGTGCCTAATTGGTTTCCAGTGCTTAATTGGTTTCTGGTGCTGAGAGATGAGCAACATTACGGTTTATGAATACAGGGTGCATTCCAAATTACTAAATGCCCCCCCACACCCCCCAGGCAATATTTTAGCGTTGGGGCCCTGGAATAATCTGAAACTGTCGCATTTGCAGTCGAGAGAGAGGGTTCGTAGCAGTTTTGGTTCCGTCTTTGGCAGCGATGACGGGGACAATGGGTGGTTTATGCTGCAGCGACCTCCTGGTCACGACCCCGGCACTTATTATTTTACAAATTAAGCACTGGCCACAGCCCGCCCAAGCTCTGGGGAACAGCTGTTTATTTCCATTCACCCAGCAAAGTATCCATCAGCAGCCACAGTCACAGGAGCGGGAAACACAAGCCGCACTCACCCCTTCCAAAGACGGGCCAGTGGGTTAACAGCAGGACGCACAACCCCTTTCACGGCCTTCACGCCCTAAAACATGTTCACACACACACACGCATACACCCACGCACGCAGTGTGGCTCACTGGTTAGAGGCGGCAGACCCGAGAGCAGAGGACGGCCTGGGACCAGGGTTCGATTCCCGGCGCGGCAGGTTTCTGGACCAGGGTCAGCGGACTCGATAATTCTCTCGCCTCGGTGCCCACTCTGATCAGCGATCACACTCGGCAACTCTGGGCATCAGCTTGCCTCACTTCACTAACGGCCCCACCAGACCGCCAGGGATGCCTGGTCTCACCCTGGAGATACCCATTAAGGGACCATCTCTCAGGAAAACCAGGAAGGGTTTCGCAGCGGTCGAAGCGCCTTGGGACCCTCCGGGTAAGTAGTGCGCTATATAAATGCCTATACATACATACACACACGCAGACACACACACATACAGACTTTCTCTTACATAAAAACACCCTCACAAGTGCAAGCACACAACGTACATTTTTAAAGTTCCGAATTAAGTTTATTAAGGGAAATACAAAACGCAATACAAAGTTCAAATTAATAGTACATAGTCACATGAATCACTTTTTAAATACAAGGAGACGATAAGTGTAAATACAATTAAAACTGGTATATTTGGAAGAGGTTTAATGAATCACAGAATGCAGAAACTATAATGTAAGAGAGGAAAACTATTTTTTTTGCAAGTAAACATTACAATAAAAGAAAGTCATGGAGATTTGGAAACTACACAACATACATTTCAAAGCAGTGTTTTCCTCACCTCAACTGACAGGGAAATCCTATTCCAGCTGTTTGTAGTCCATTTTTAGGTCTCGTAGCAAAAACACAGCGCGTCAGCGCTGTGTCTCGCTAGAGATCTATTGTTAGCGACTGTGCTTCCCAGGAGACAGTCCCGGCTGCGCGCATCGCCTTGGAGCGGATTTGAAACTGGAACGCGTGCTGTGGCCAGGTGCTGTGTCCTCGGAAGCTCAAGCACCACACACGCATGCGCATACACACACACACAAGCGCCCATGCACGCACGCACATACATACATACAGAGACACCCCCCCTGACACATACACACACGCGCGCGCACACACACACACAAGTGCACCGAGGCCCTCCCTCCCCCGCCGTCACCGTCGCACACATACGTACACACACGAGCATACACGCGCACACACACACACAAGTGCACCAAGCCCCCCCAGCCTTTTGGAACTTACCTGGCCAATGTCGGGGACTCTTCTCTCAGCACGCGGCGCCCAACCTCCTGCTAGCGCGGCCCGGGGCTCCACACCGCTCACAGGAGCCCCGGGCCGCGAGACGCATTGACTCTGCCTGCCTCCTCTTCTGGTCTGGACGTGGCCCCGCCCCCGTCACAGGCGACCGTGCCTGACTTCCGGGGCGGACGCGGCGGGATTCCGGGATGCAACCTGGGACCGGCGGAGGCGATGCCATATCCTGGTAAGTTTTTTTTATTTATTATTTTTAATTTAATTCAGTCTCCCCTTCCCCGCGTGTACCCCCCTCCCTCCGTCATGCCTGCTGTGACTGCTTCCCCACCCCCGGGCGTGCTCCCCCCTCCCCCTTCATTCTCATTCCTGCCGCGACTGCTCCCCTCTGTCACACACTAAAGACGTGCAGCGGTCGGAATTTGCACGTGTGGATGTTCTTGTGGGAAATAATACTTGTTCAAATAATGCAGAAGGTGACATGCTGCTGCTCAGTCTGAACTACAGCGAAATGAAATAACTTTTACAGCTACTTTACAACGCCAAAGAGAGTGAATGTGTCTGATAGGCTTGTGGATTTGGGCTGCGTTATAGCAGTCAGTGCCTGATTTTTTTTTTTTTACATGGAGTGTTCTGTGGCGTGTTTGCTGCACAGTGTGGTTTTCGGCGGTTCGAATCGAAGTGGTGATGCTGTTATAATTTTCAACTTCAGAAGCCCTTTGATTCTTCATTTTTCAGACTGGTGGAATATGTGGGTCATTACTGAATGTCAGATGTCCAGTCTTTTAGTATGTGAGCACGAGCACGTGTCTGTGTGCTTATCTTTAATTATATCTGGCGCTGGAGCTGCAGATCAGTTAGTTTGGTTAACAGAAAACACGACCTCAAGGTGTCTTTAGCAGATTAATTAGAACAAGAGGTAACGGGATCCCCAAAGCGTCTGTTTGTCATTCTAATGCAGAAACAATGCCGCCTGCAGTGCAGTGTCGGTCGAGTTTGCGCTATTAAGTAAAACTGCAAAAAAACAACTCAAGAGCGGTAGGGTAGGGTCAGCCCAGACGTGTGTCAGACTAGCAGGAGGGCGGAGGGACTTCACAAAAGGGCATTTGGGGAGGAGGGAGGTTTACAAACAGCATAGACCTCGCAGGCAAAGGGTTGGTAACTAAAGTGCAGCAACAGGAAAGCACTGAAGTAAGGCCCTATATTGTTACTGTTTTCAAAGCTTGCCGGGTGCATCGAGGGGTGCCGGTATACACGTGCCGTCAAAGAACGGTGGTTTCAAAAAGAAGCATTATCATTTTGTTTTTATGTAGCACACATATCGTTTCTGGGCACTATATATAAGAGACAGTGCTATTTCTGTAGGTTCGTGTGTGTCCTGATACATTTGTGACACGAGGACCCCCTTCCGTCCTAGGTTGAAGTATTGCTAATTTATTATACATTCATTTATTTACGTCACTGAGTGACACCTCAATGCATGTGTGGAAGAGGAAGACATGAAATTGTATGTAGCTTCTTGCTTCTAAAATTTGCTTGAAGATGCACGATTTGCCCACTCATTTTTCAAAATGTTCTCAAGGTAGACCCCCCCCCACCCCCGTCCTTTAATTGTTCGGGCTTATGATCATACACTGAAAGTTTACGCCCCACCACTTTAAAATCTCACCAGGCACCACTGGTTGGCACGTTCTGTTCTGGGACAGTACAGTTTTTTGTCGCTGTGAGCATATGTGCGCGGGCGTGGATCTGACCACTGGCAGTGCCGGCTGAGTCCGGGCACGGGGGCTGCCGCCGGCACAGCGGTCGCCTTGGCTTTGTTCAGCTGTGAGATGCAGCGTGAGCGCCTCCTCGCTCTGTGAGGAACCCCCAGGGGAGCGGAACACAAGATGCTTATTAGAAACATGTTCACACACGATACAATTCAAACACACAAATCCATGCCAGCACGTGACTGTATATGCGGGGCCTGGCGTATGTGGATAATATGTATTGTTGGGGCTAAACCAACCAGTTACTGCCGGCAGCGCGTGGTCAACGTCCGAGAGGAACTGGGTGTTGAGGAGTGCAGTAAGCACACGTGCACTTAAACGCTGCACCATTTACATTACATTGAATTAATGGACACGGTGACAAGGGTCACATATCTGATTGTGTAGTAAAGTAGGGGTATCTGTAGCAGTAAAGGCGCTACCCAACAAAGTGTCAAACAGCATCCATGTCATCGCTGCGACTTTCGGCCAGTCCTGTTTTTACAGCCTACGACACTAAGCATGCTGGGACTAGTAGTTTTACTCTACGTATACCACGCTATCAGCCCGCGAGTCTCGGAATGTTCAGTACAGTTACTTGAAATAAGGAAGACTGAAAGTCATCCCCATTACTCGTGACGTGGGGCCATTTAACAGCCATGACTGCAGCATAGACACGGGCTGTGCTGAGACTCAGTCGGAGCCTCAGCCGCCAATTCCCACCCTCCCTATGTATTGTTGGGGAGGGGGGTGGGGGTGCTGGTGGGGGCAGGGAGCGAGCGGAGATTCAGCGCTGAGGCATGGGTAAAGAGAGGGCACGGGCGCCATGAGCGGGGGTATCATTGACATAAGCTTGCGCTCTCACAAACTGCGGACACGGAGCCTGATGGCCTGCTGCCGCTGAATCCGAGCCCAGAAACATTATGTCATGGTGTTATAAAGCGATTACCGCCTCCCCAGGGGAGGGGGCGCTCGGGTCATCCAGCCATTCACACGTGTCATGTAAATACAGCTCATATTGCATTACAAATGCTATAGGTGTTACATTTGCAAATGTTATAGCTATTGGCATTGTCATACACAATGCCAATAACTCAAACTTTAATGCTGCGAGACCTGTTGCATTGTAAATGCTTGTTCCCTGTGTGATCCAGTGTTCTTTAAGGACTGCAGCTCCTACTGTCATTGAACACATACATTAGCAGAATCTCTGAGGATACAGATGCCCACAGTCTACGAAAACCTTGACGGAGCTGCTGGTCCACACGCTTTTCATCCAGCGAAAGGAAGGAGAGGTCACCTGGAGATGAACCTGTGCACTGCCTAAATGGGCTCATCCACCAAGGGTGATAAGAACTGAGCAAATGAACTGAGTAAGATCTGAACAATTGAACTATGAGATACTGAGTGCCACTTACAGCGGAAGGATCAGTCTGTATAGGAACCTTAATCTGAAGGGAGAAGCACCTAGACCAGAATAGGGAGGTTCATTATCTGATAGACTCTTGGCATCAACACTAAATTGTACCTTGCATATATCCTGTGTCGTTTTCTATTCCAATGTGCATTACGTCACTTTTCATTCTTGAAAGTACAGCACTGGGATAGACAATTAGTTATTGCTCTGTTGTGTGATTGCTGAGGCCTGAGCTTAAGCACCTCTATCCTACGTACTTAAGAAAAGGCTGTGACCGCTCACCATCTCCATCTCTGAGAGTCAAGTGCTGAAGGGGATGTACTTGGCCGAGAGCCACAGTAGGATGGACTCCGGGACATCTAAAGCAAGCGCCATTTAACACTTAATAACCAGTATCCCCAGCTTGCCCCCATTGCCTCTCGAATCGGGTCCGACACTGTCTATCACCTGTCTTTTCTTCTCTATTCCTCTCAGCTGTCACGTTCTAATGTGACTATCTCTTTATAACCCACTCTATCTCACTTCGCCTGTTACAGGTTCTTTGTCTCATGTGACTACTGTGAGAAGTTGGCCCGATATGTAACGTTCGCTATTCTAGCGACCGCTATGTATCGTCCCAACGACCCTTATGGTGTTTGGTTGTAAGTCAACCTATAGACCAGCTATCCTAGTAGCGTGGATACGAGCAGTCTAAGGCTAAAGACTCGAGAGGGCGTGTTAAGCCAGCTGTTTACCACACATGTACCCCTTGAACACCCAGTGAAAGGACACCACACAAGTGTTATGAAAATAAACAGGATATTTATTAAGAATCACAACAGCCCTGTACTCTTTATGAGGACAGGGTACTAAGCACAAACCAAATCTCTTTAGCAAATACTTCAAGTGCACAATTAAAACAAGTGTCCGAGGACACGGAAAGGTTAAGGTCTCGGGCGGACCCGATAAGGCAAGTCGGAAGCGAGGGACTCGGGACCCTAGAGTAAGGAGGCTATGCAGGCACCGAAATGCCGAGTTACCTAGCCACGAGGGCTGCGGCTGCACAAGTCTTACAGGCGTCGGGGTCTTCGCTGACGAGCCAGGAGCCGGAAGAAAGGAGTTGCTGGCCGGCGACCAGTGCTGAATAGTTCGTAGAGATCCAAGCCTGGATCGGAGATTGATGAAACCTGAAAGCAGAGGGGACCAAGTTCGTACTACTAGCCAGTAGTCAGAGGGTACCAGGAAGGCACCGGTTGGCCGTCACCTCGACTAGGTGAGTGGGCGACGCTAGGCTCTGCAGTCTCACGGACCAGGAGGCGTTGTCGGCGACCACGGTGGAGGTGCGAGCTGTCCCACGAAGGATGATGCTGTCGGCGTCGCTGGGCCCAGGATGGGGCAACAAGCCTTGGCAGATCTCAGGGCCACGGGGTGGGCCTAAGATGGCGTCTTGAGTGGACCAGGAGGGTCCGGGGTGCTTCTCGCAAAGATGGAAGCAAGGGCCAGTCTGGAGCAACCAGACCAGCAGTGATGATTCTCGGATGTCGTCACAGAAGGGCACAAGCCAGCGGCGAGTGACCAGACAACGTGCTGAGCAGCGAGCTGAAGGGCCCCACGCAGATCGTGGAGATGCTGGGAGACTGCACTTCGGTGCTAGAGCGGCTCAGGGTCGGGGCTTCTCGGACCCCAGAGCACTCACCAGAGAGTTACCTCGATGGTCGTGCTGGTTTTTAAGAGCGTGCAGGTTCTGATGATGGCCGGTCCCTCGAGGTCTCGTCGCACCCACAGATCACAGCTGAGCTGATGACGTGGGTAGAGGTCAGAGGTGCCAGGGAAGCCGGTTCTCGTCGAGCTGGGCCGTCGGATCCTTGAGGAAGGACTTGCAGCAAACCGCAGAGTTCTTAGTTGGTGCCCGCTGATGCAGGGTGACTACTCCTTAGCCACAAGGGAGAAATCTTGAGAAGAGTCTTGAGTGTCCTTTCGTAGAAAGTAGTTCTTGATTCAAAGATGATCTAATTTGGAAGGGTCCCCGCTCCGGTCTTTATCCTAAAGAAAGGGGTGGGTACATGACTAGGTCCTGCCCTAAGGGTGGGACCAGAAAGGGGGGTAGTTACGCCCCTCTCCCCTGCCGGGCTTTCCCCAGGCCAGGGCTGTCGCCCCTGGAACTGGTTCTAACCGGCAGATGCGTAGTGAGCACCGGGGTGCCACTCCGCAGTCACCTTCTCGCCAAAGCCCTACCTACCCAGAATACACAAACCCTGTCTGGGACGGTGCGAACAGCGCCCTCGACAGGAAACCCTTTGTCCAAGTGCTCCTCGCTGGAAGGACTCCCAGCAGCAGGAGGTCAGACTTGTGTCTGTGGTGGCAGCATCCATTTTGTGGAGCTGAGGCTTCAGTTAACTTTAACCGGGGTTCACAGTTACGTACATGTCGTGTCCCTCTAGAAGGGTGGGATACTAACCTCATCGCCAGAATTGGTGAGAGGGCAGCACCCCGATTCGTATGACACCTTACTCGACATGCTTTGATAACGCGATACCGGAGTTACCGATATGGTACGCGTTATCATGGAACAGCTATTGGGTCTTGATTCCGCAAGCTGCAGCCGGGCTCGGCTCGGGCCTGAACCTAGCTCACACAAGCCCACGCACTCTGCCTTCAGGATTGATAAGGCCTGCCATAGGAGTGACTGATAGGGACTCGGGTGTCCATTGTATGGTTAGATATAGGGCTACTATACCTAAAGCGAAGGGTGGTTACACGTCTTCGCCCCAGCTGTCGTGCAGCCAGTTGTGTCAAATTTAAGAGGCCAGCCAGGGGTGGCATAATACATGCTGCAGCCCCTGGCGGCCCTGGGTACACCTATGCCCTGCGTTACGGGGTCTGATAAGGTGGCCCAGTACCAATTGGTAAATGCACCTAGGGTACATATCGTAATTTAGAAAGAGAACAGCCAGGCTGTGGGTCTGATTAGCAGGCCCACAGCCAGAGAAAGTCGTAAACCAGTGAAACAAAAGCAAAAAATCTGGGTGATCATAGGATTGCAGACCCTACTCTCCTACATGACCCCCCCCGAAACGTCGGAACACTAAGCTAACCTTGACCAGGTGAGTCTTCTTGTTCTAAGTGGAAATATCTGGAGAGCCCATCGGCATTGCCATGATCAGTACCAGGTCTGTGTTCCACTGTAAAGTCCATCCCCTGTAGGGAAATGGACCACCTAAGCAGTTTGGGGTTTTCACCCTTCATCTGATTTAGCCACAAGAGGGGCTTATGGTCGGTCTGAATCTTGAAGTGAGTGCCAAACAAGTATGGCCTCAGCTTCTTCAGGGCCCAAACCACAGCAAAGGCCTCCCTCTCAATAGCTGACCAATTCTTCTCTCTAGGGGTCAGCCTTCTACTTATAAAAGCAATGGGCTGGTCTTGACCATCAAAATTCAGTTGAGAAAGAACAGCTCCCACACCCAACTCAGAAGCATCTGTTTGGACAATGAATGGTTTGGAGTAGTCCGGACTCTTGAGGATAGGCGCCGTGCACATGGCCTGCTTTAGGTCATCGAATGCTTTTTGACAGCTCGCTGTCCACTGAACCTTTTTTGGCATTTTCTTGCTTGTCAGTTCGTTTAATGGTGTCACGATGGAACCATAGTTCCTGACAAACTTCCGGTAGTATCCAGTCAGGCCCAAGAAAGCTCGAACCTGAGTCTGGGTGGTTGGAGGAGCCCAGTCCCTGATTGACTGTATCTTGCTCTCCAGTGGCTGAACCTGGCCTCCACCTACAAGGTGGCCCAGGTATACAACCTGTGTCTGCCCTATCTGGCACTTGGTGGCCTTGATAGTGAGACCTGCTGCTTGCAGTGCCTCTAACGTCTTCCGCCGGTGGACCAGGTGATCCTCCCAGGTGGAGCTAAAGACAGCGATATCGTCAAGATACGCCGCGCAGAAGTCATCCAGCCCAGTAAGGACTTGATTCACCAACCGTTGGAAGGTGGCAGGTGCATTTTACAGACCGAAGGGCATCACCACGAACTGATAATGCCCACCAGGGGTTGAAAAATGCGGTTTTAGGTTTGGCGTCCTCAGCTAACCTGATTTGCCAATACCCAGCTGTCAGGTCAAACGTACTTAGGTAGTTGGCCGAAGCCAATCTATCGATAAGCTCGTCTGCCCTTGGTATTGGGTGGGCGTCAGTCTTAGTGACTGCATTGAGACCCCTGTAGTCTACGCAAAACCTCATCTCTCTCTTACCACCCTGGGTGTGAGGTTTCGGCACTAGAACTACGGGACTAGCCCAAGGGCTATCCGAGGGTTCAATGACTCCCAGCTCCAACATTTTCTACACTTCACTCTTGATGCAGTCTCTAACGTGATCAGGCTGCCGGTAGATTTTACTCTTCACGGGCAAGCTGTCACCAGTGTCAACCTCATGGGTACACCAATCGGTCTGGCTGGGTGTTAGAGAAAACATATGTCTGAACGACTGAAGAACCTGTTTACAGTCGCTCTGTTGATGTTCGGGGAGGCTGCCACAAAAGACAACACCATCTACCGATCCATCGTCAGGATTCTGAGTGAGCAGGTCGGGGAGAGGGTCACTCTCCTCCTCCTGTCCCTCATCTAGGGCCATGAGCAAACTCATGTCCTTCCTGTCGACATATGCTTTTAGCCTGTTGACATGGAGCACCCTGTGGGGGCTCCGGGGAGTTCCCAGGTCGACCAGGTAGGTGACCTCTCCCTTTTTCTCCAGGATGGTGTAGGGCCCGGACCACTTGTCCTTGAGTGCTGCTGGGGCCACTGGCTCCAACACCCACACCTTCTGTCCGGGCTGGTAAACAGTCAAGACAGCCTTTTGGTCATGCCAAGCTTTTTGGAGTTCTTGGCTGGCCTTAAGGTTTTCAGATGCCTTTTCCATGTATTCAGCCATCCGCGAGCGGAGGCCAAGCACATAGTCCACTATGTTGGTTGCAGGCTTTTTGAGAGGTCTCTCCCATCCTTCCTTCACCAAACACAGGGGTCCCCTTACAGGATGCCCGTACAAAAGTTCAAAAGGGCTGTAGCCAACCCCCTTCTGTGGGACTTCTCTGTAGGCGAACAAGAGGCAGGGGATCAGGACGTCCCATCTACGCCGAAGCTTTTCCGGTAGTCCATGAATCATCCCTTTTAGGGTCCTGTTGAATCTCTCAACAAGCCCATTGCATTGTGGGTGATAGGGTGTAGTGAACTTGTAGTTAACACCACATTCCTTCCACATAGCAGTTAAGTAGCTCGACATAAAGTTTGCACCTCTGTCGGAGACGACCTCCTTAGGGAAGCCCACTCTGGAGAACACTCCAACTAGGGCTCTTGCCACAACAGGGGCTGTAGTGGTCCTAAGGGGAATAGCTTCAGGATACCTGGTGGCATGATCCACTACCACCAGTATAAACTTGTGCCCTGATGCTGTAGGTGGTTCCATGGGACCGACGATGTCGATCCCCACCCGTTCAAAGGGTACCCCCACCACAGGCAGTGGTATAAGGGGGGCCTTCGTCGTGCCACCTGACTTACCACTGGCTTGGCAAGTGACACAGGAGCGGCAAAACTCCTTGGTATCTTCGTTCATGTGAGGCCAGTGAAAGTGTGAGACGAGCCTGTCCCACATTTTCGTCTGGCCCAAGTGACCTGCTAAGGGAATCTCGGGGCCAAGGTAAGTAGGAAACCACGCTGAGACAAGGGTACAACCAGCCTCCTGGTCATGCCAGGCTTGGGGTCTCTTGACTCAGTGTACAGGAGTCCATCTTCCCAGTATACCTTGTGGGTACCTGTGGCGTTCCCAGCAGCCTCAGCAGCAGCCTGCTGTCTGAGGGGTTCAAGAGAAGGGCAGTCTAACTGGTCCTTCCCCAGGTCTTCCCTTGAGGGTCCCCCTGAACCCAAGAATTCAACTTGATCAAGTTCGAATTCCCTAGGCTCAGTTTCCCGCAATTCCTGTAGGTCAGCCTCCTCCGAGACTTGATCCTCGACCTGGGGCAAGGGGGAAGGCGCAGCCTTAACCCTACTGCTCTTTTTCTTGGGAGGTGTCTGGTCCTTTGTTCCAGGATCCAGCACCTGTTCAGTGGGGCATTTCCTGACCTGTGACCTAGTCACGGCGAACACATGTGCTGGCAAACCTAACATTTCCATGTGAGTCCGGTGCTCCACTTCTGACCATTGTGACGACTCCAAATCATTGCCCAACAAACAATCCACTGGAAGGTCTGGACTAACTACAACCTTCTTTTGGCCAGTTACCCCTCCCCAGGAGAAAGCTACAATTGCCATACTGTGATTGGTAGTGACATTGCTTGCATTGGTCACCAGGAATTCTGTACCTGGCATGATCTGTCCAGGGTCCACAAAGTTAGGCGTCACCATGGTGACGCTGGCACAAGTGTCCCTATAGGCCTGAGCCATCTGTCCATTTATGAAAGGTGTCTGTCGGTATTTGCCCAAAGAATTGGGGCTTACGTCAGGGGACACGTCCACGTCCCCTGTACTGACAAGGACAGCCTGAGTGAGTGTGCCAACTAAGTTGTCACGCCCCTCAGAACCCAGGGTTAACCCTACTAAACCCTTGGGAGGCGCACTACCACTGCTGACTGTACTAGGGGGCACAGGTGCCTTAGGGGCTGCAGTGGCAGGAGTCTGCCCTCCTCCTTTCTTGGTGCACTCACTAAACCAGTGAGATTTACTTTTACAGTACTGGCACCATCTTTTGGATTGGCCTTCTTTCTTCTTTTGGGGAGCCTGACCCCCACCCTCTTTGGGTTGTTGGGGACCTGTCGAAGACTTCTGGTCACTTTGTTCCCCTTTAGAATCTTTACCCTTCTGGTCTGCTTTCTTCTGACCACCTTGATTCTGGCCCTGGTTCTGTTTAACTCTTGTTCGAACCCATCTGTCTGCCTTCTTTCCCAATTCTTGGGGAGAGGTCAGATCTGAGTCGACAAGATGCTGATGCAACAACTGGTTCTGACAATTGTTTAAAATTTGCTCTCTCATCATCAAATTATACAATCCTTCGTAATCAGTAACCTTACTGCCCAGCAACCAGCCCTCAAAAGCCTTAGTGGCACAATCGACAAAATCAGACCAATCTTGAGACTGCGTTTTCTGGGTATCCCTGAACAGCACCCGGTACTGTTCAGTGGTTAGGCCGAACCCTTCAACGAGCGTATTTTTCAAGATTTGGTAATTGTTAGCATCCTCTACCCTTGTGGTGAGGAGCTTGTCTCTTCCTTTTCCTTCAAAGGAGAGCCACAAGATAGCTGCCCACTGACTCTGGGGAACGCCCTGCACAGTGCAGGCCCTCTCCAAAGCAGTAATCCATTTGTGGATGTCGTCCCCTTGTTTAAAGGGGGGCACTATCTTACCAAGGTGTTTCGTATCGAAACTCTTTTCCCTATTACTAGGTACATTGCTGCCACCAGTGGGGACTACCCCACTTAACTGTTGCTCTCTTGCAAAGGCAAGCCTCTCCTTGGCCAGGGCAAGTTCTTCCCTTTCAATCCTTAGATTAGCTGCCCTTTCCTTAGCTTCGTACACTCTCCTCTGGGGGGACGTCATCCCTCTCTGAGACGAGTTGTGAGAGCCATTGGTTTGAAGGGATCTGCCAGAGCCTCTTGACAGAGATCTGGCTCGTCCGTTCCCAATGTTAAGCTGACCTGATAGTGGCCCCAGGGGTCCCCCAGTACCGCTATCATGTTTGCTTAAGTTGGACCTGCTAAGTCTGACGACTTCTACCTGTCCCTTATCTGCCTCATCCCCAGAGAGATCCTCATCCTCATCCTCCTCCACATCCTCGTTCTCGGTCGCGAGGTGAATGAGGTCAGGATCGTCTCGGGTTCCCTCGAGGGGAGGCATGTCTCCTTCTGGATTAGAAGAGCTACGAAGTTTCTCAGCTCTTCTGGCATCATAAGTCTCCAAGAGACCAATCAGAAAGGATGTTGTGGGGTTAGACCCCTGCTGAATCTTCCTGGAGTGACACAACCGTCTCAACTCCTTGAAGCTCAGCACAGTATATCCTGAAGGGATGACCTGTGGAGGGTCAACTGACACAAGGGGAGACCCAGAGTTTCCTCCTTTGTCCGACATACTGTTTCTAGTGTGGTGTAAGTGATGCACCTACCTACACTATGTGTTTACCTACTGTTCCCTTGCTAAGAGTTGTAGCCAAGGTGTGCTAAGCCTTGAGGAGCTACAACAGCTGGTTCAGTAGAACTCAGAGTATTCTAAGCTTTTAGTTATATGTACTAACAGTACTTGTGCGATCTTTCAACAAGATATTCTTAGGATACGTGTGGTAAAACAACAGCAAGCTCAAATCCCACCGCTGCCACCAATGTGAGAAGTTGGCCCGATATGTAACGTTCGCTATTCTAGCGACCGCTATGTATCGTCCCAACGACCCTTATGGTGTTTGGTTGTAAGTCAACCTATAGACCAGCTATCCTAGTAGCGTGGATACGAGCAGTCTAAGGCTAAAGACTCGAGAGGGCGTGTTAAGCCAGCTGTTTACCACACATGTACCCCTTGAACACCCAGTGAAAGGACACCACACAAGTGTTATGAAAATAAACAGGATATTTATTAAGAATCACAACAGCCCTGTACTCTTTATGAGGACAGGGTACTAAGCACAAACCAAATCTCTTTAGCAAATACTTCAAGTGCACAATTAAAACAAGTGTCCGAGGACACGGAAAGGTTAAGGTCTCGGGCGGACCCGATAAGGCAAGTCGGAAGCGAGGGACTCGGGACCCTAGAGTAAGGAGGCTATGCAGGCACCGAAATGCCGAGTTACCTAGCCACGAGGGCTGTGGCTGCACAAGTCTTACAGGTGTCGGGGTCTTCGCTGACGAGCCAGGAGCCGGAAGAAAGGAGTTGCTGGCCGGCGACCAGTGCTGAATAGTTCGTAGAGATCCAAGCCTGGATCGGAGATTGATGAAACCTGAAAGCAGAGGGGACCAAGTTCGTACTACTAGCCAGTAGTCAGAGGGTACCAGGAAGGCACCGGTTGGCCGTCACCTCGACTAGGTGAGTGGGCGACGCTAGGCTCTGCAGTCTCACGGACCAGGAGGCGTTGTCGGCGACCACGGTGGAAGTGCGAGCTGTCCCACGAAGGATGATGCTGTCGGCGTCGCTGGGCCCAGGATGGGGCAACAAGCCTTGGCAGATCTCAGGGCCACGGGGTGGGCCTAAGATGGCGTCTTGAGTGGACCAGGAGGGTCCGGGGTGCTTCTCGCAAAGATGGAAGCAAGGGCCAGTCTGGAGCAACCAGACCAGCAGTGATGATTCTCGGATGTCGTCACAGAAGGGCACAAGCCAGCGGCGAGTGACCAGACAACGTGCTGAGCAGCGAGCTGAAGGGCCCCACGCAGATCGTGGAGATGCTGGGAGACTGCACTTCGGTGCTAGAGCGGCTCAGGGTCGGGGCTTCTCGGACCCCAGAGCACTCACCAGAGAGTTACCTCGATGGTCGTGCTGGTTTTTAAGAGCGTGCAGGTTCTGATGATGGCCGGTCCCTCGAGGTCTCGTCGCACCCACAGATCACAGCTGAGCTGATGACGTGGGTAGAGGTCAGAGGTGCCAGGGAAGCCGGTTCTCGTCGAGCTGGGCCGTCGGATCCTTGAGGAAGGACTTGCAGCAAACCGCAGAGTTCTTAGTTGGTGCCCGCTGATGCAGGGTGACTACTCCTTAGCCACAAGGGAGAAATCTTGAGAAGAGTCTTGAGTGTCCTTTCGTAGAAAGTAGTTCTTGATTCAAAGATGATCTAATTTGGAAGGGTCCCCGCTCCGGTCTTTATCCTAAAGAAAGGGGTGGGTACATGACTAGGTCCTGCCCTAAGGGTGGGACCAGGAAGGGGGGTAGTTACGCCCCTCTCCCCTGCCGGGCTTTCCCCAGGCCAGGGCTGTCGCCCCTGGAACTGGTTCTAACCGGCAGATGCGTAGTGAGCACCGGGGTGCCACTCCGCAGTCACCTTCTCGCCAAAGCCCTACCTACCCAGAATACACAAACCCTGTCTGGGACGGTGCGAACAGCGCCCTCGACAGGAAACCCTTTGTCCAAGTGCTCCTCGCTGGAAGGACTCCCAGCAGCAGGAGGTCAGACTTGTGTCTGTGGTGGCAGCATCCATTTTGTGGAGCTGAGGCTTCAGTTAACTTTAACCGGGGTTCACAGTTACGTACATGTCGTGTCCCTCTAGAAGGGTGGGATACTAACCTCATCGCCAGAATTGGTGAGAGGGCAGCACCCCGATTCGTATGACACCTTACTCGACATGCTTTGATAACGCGATACCGGAGTTACCGATATGGTACGCGTTATCATGGAACAGCTATTGGGTCTTGATTCCGCAAGCTGCAGCCGGGCTCGGCTCGGGCCTGAACCTAGCTCACACGAGCCCACACACTCTGCCTTCAGGATTGATAAGGCCTGCCATAGGAGTGACTGATAGGGACTCAGGTGTCCATTGTATGGTTAGATATAGGGCTACTATACCTAAAGCGAAGGGTGGTTACACGTCTTCGCCCCAGCTGTCGTGCAGCCAGTTGTGTCAAATTTAAGAGGCCAGCCAGGGGTGGCATAATACATGCTGCAGCCCCTGGCGGCCCTGGGTACACCTATGCCCTGCGTTACGGGGTCTGATAAGGTGGCCCAGTACCAATTGGTAAATGCACCTAGGGTACATATCGTAATTTAGAAAGAGAACAGCCAGGCTGTGGGTCTGATTAGCAGGCCCACAGCCAGAGAAAGTCGTAAACCAGTGAAACAAAAGCAAAAAATCTGGGTGATCATAGGATTGCAGACCCTACTCTCCTACAACTACCATATCTGTCTCTCTCTCTCTACTCTTTCTCTCACACTAGGGGTACGTTTGACTCAAATTCGAAGACCTCATGTTAACTTAATTACTTTATATGTACAATATTTGTGGTGTATACATATATGTAACATTTAAATAAATGTGGTCCTCTAAATGGTAATAGACACACTCCCCTGCCCTGAGTGCCCAACTATACCGATGTCTGGATCCCCAATGCTCATTTTTGTCGTCATAGGAAACCTGGATCATGCATGTGCAGCAGGACATAGGCCTGTCTCTTGGAATTTGTTGTTATTGGGCAGGGAGGGGTGATCAACATGCTTCCTTCAGAGTGATGGAAAGCTACTGCCTTCAACAGGAATTACGTTTACACAAGCCTGACAGTAGTAACATATTGTGTAGTGATTAGTAGGAGTGAATAGGTCCTTGCTAACCTGTGTCAGTGGAGTGAGGCCTGGCTCACTTGTAAAAGTACCTCTGCTGTGTGTTTAACTCACCCTTGGCCTACATTGGCATGCTGTGAAGTGCTGTACAGAGGTGGTGTATCTGGGCTGGGTGTATGCGTGCCTTGGAAAAGCACAATACAGGCATAATGCTGTGCTGTGCTGTGCAGGTTAAATGCATGTGCTGGGTGTATTGGTACCTGTTAGTGGTACAATTCATGAAGGATGTAGTGTTGTGCAGTGCTTTCAGGTTAAATGCATGTGCTGGGTGTTTGTGTACCTGTGAGTGGTACAATACATAAAGGGTGCAGTGCGTGCATGGTACATGCACGTCCTGGATATACGTGTCCCTATGAGTGGTACAGTGCATACAAGATACAGTACTGGGCAGTGTGTGAATGTTAAATGCATAGGCTGGATGTATATGTGCCGATGAGTGGTGCAGTACATGAAGTACACAGTACTGTGCAGTGCATGTGTGTTGCACACACTAGGGAGGGGAAGAGCAGGCTTCTCCTACACATTTCAAAGGACCTTTGAGTCAGTAGGAGGTCATAAGGAGGAGGCTTGGGCACATCTAAGGAAGGAGATGGGATTGACAAGAGAATCATAATGAGTAGGGCTGAGTGTTCTGGGTTAACCTTTTGATGGGCATATCACTGCGGCTGACATCCAGGTATGACCTCTAGTCACTTTAATGTCCTGTGTTTTAGGAGACGATCAGTTTTGGAAACAGTTCTGCTAGGGCACCAGCAGCTGCCTGCTTGCTTAGATTAATGTGCCCTATGAGGAAGAGGAGAGCGTTTGGGAGAGCATGGTCCAGGGGGAGCTCTGTCAAGTCGACTCTCTGCGAAGTGCGAGGAAAGGGCTGCTGCACCAATTGGGGGTGTTGGCCATGTGCAGGACAGAGTTGGTGACCCCTGTATGCCATGCGAGGGCTGCGGGGAAATTAGCCATGTGTCATGCTGCGACGATTGGGCCAGAGCCCTGAGTAGTAGCAAGGCAGGGGTCTTGTATGCCAGGAGGAGCTGCCTTTGCAAGAACTGCCCTGTGATAAGGGCCCAAAGCTTTGTGCGGTAGTCTGGTGGCAACCCCATTTGCCAGGAGGGGCCCCTGTGGGAAAGACAGCAATGGGGTGGGGGCTGAAGCATTGTGTGGTAGCATTGGTTCCTGTGGATAATAGAAAATGACTTAAGCAATAAATATGCACAATCGCAATAAATGTGTAAAGGACCTGGTAATGTCATAGGGCAAAAAAACTTTCTACACAGTTTGCTCAATATAGTAGTATATAAAAACTGTTATTTTAGATGTCCCTACATCGTTAGTCCTGCGGAGACCCCACATTGATAGAAGGGTCGAAACGCCGTCGACAAGCACACAGAACAGACCATTACCCAGCTTGTATCATTGTATACCTATGATGTTGAAAAAGTGTATATGAATGGTCGCTTCTTACAACTTATGGAAACCATTTACAAAATGATTCACCTTGTACAGTCACTTTTGGTTTCAATTTTCACTTGCAGACACAATGCACAAACTTTTGCGCTTTTGACTTAAAGAAGTGTGTATATACTATTCACTGTTTTGATAAAATACTATATTGAACAAACTGTAGAAAGTTTTTTTGCCCTCTGACATTACCAGGTCTTTTACATATTTTATTGCGATTGTGCATATTTATTGCTTAAGTTATTTTCTATTATCCACAGGAACCACTGTTTCCCTCTATATAACCAGTACCCTGGTTCGGTTGTGAGTAGGGTTCCCCTGTCTTTGCTCCAACTTGTGTGGTAGCATGGCGCTGACACCATTTGCCAGAGGGGCCATTGTGGAGAACTTCATCATGTTGATCGGGCTGAAGCCTGTGGACAGTGAGTTGCAGTGACTATGTGTCGGGAGCACCGAGGACTGGGACTTGTCATTTCCCCCACAGGAGAAGTGAAGGCACCATGGGACCACCAGTGAACCTTCATCCAGGTTAGGGACTCAAGACAGGTTCTTAGTAGCCATGCCCCATCGGAAGCCGAACAAACACCCCGCTGCATACAGCCTCTGGATGTTTCAGGAGTGTGATCCCGAGTGATAGACTCTGCTCCTCACTGAGTGCAGCCACCTGGGGCTGCATGTGGTTGGTTTAGCAGAACTTGGCTGAGGCTGCTGTGAGCGCCCGCTGACAGAGCACTCCTACACTCTTAGCACTTTACACCTAACAGTGTGGGCAAGACTGGATTCGGTCCTATCAGCCCCGTGAGAAATTGCTGCTAATTTAGTGCGATAGGCGTAGGTAACTCTAATGTGGGATATCCTACTAATGTGGCATATCCTGAATGTTACCAATATTGAATTAGGAAAGACCATGATTGCTAATGCAAGGAGTGAGTGAGGCAGGGATCTGCCAAAGAAACACTAGGGCCCGCCCTCAGGGAAGGGCTGTGTAATTGTTTGTGGATGTCATATATTTCCTTTGCATGGATAGCGGTGGAAAAAAATACTTCTCTTTTCTCATAAAAGCAAGTATTTGGCTAGACAATGACTTATTGCTGCTGCTGCCTGCATGTTGAGTTACAAGCTTGTGTTCCCTCCCAGCCTAAGGGAGCCTTGTTGTGCTTTTACCACCTTATCATGAGAGTCAAGTGCAAAAGGGATACTTGGCCCAGTTACTCAGGGTCCATAGTAAGATAGGCCCCGGGACTTCAGGAATAAAAGGCCTCAACTAGCCCTGGGACACCCCGTTACTGGGGTAACTATGTGTCTACAAATATCTTAACATAACATAACTCCCATGGTTGGACCCAATAACCCCTGTGGCCATCTGAAAGGGATTCTGAGAATTCAGAATTAAGTTTACTCGAAATAATTTAGTAAATATATGTTCAAGGCATGTGAGCTGTAGATCACATGCTGTGCATAGCTTGCCATCTAGTGTTGGGTGTTTGCACTTTGTTTTTCTTCAAAGAAGTCTTTCCAGTCACGAGGTAGGTGACTCTGCCTTTCGATGATAGTGCGCATCGACTCCATTCTTAGATTGTTTTTCCCCCATCAGGTTCAGATGTCTATCGCTGTGCTCCGGTTCGACACTGTTCCTTCGGTTTCCCTTGGTGCTCAAGATACTCACCCTCGACAGTATTGTTTTCATTCGCGTTTTTCCTTTTCTTGCGTATCGTATTTCGACAAAGCTCGTGGAAGGCCGTCAGGCCTACCTGCGCCCGGCTGACCTGCAGTGGATGGAATGAACTCTCTTTAAATTCTGCCCTCTGTTTTGTGTGAAATACCCGCACATCGACTCACACAAAGTGTGTAATCTGTATCTGAAAGAAACACATAGTGATAGATTCCTTACCTTAGAATTACCCCCAGGCGTCAGACTGGATCCAGAAAGTTTTCGTCAGCAGTACCCCTGCGAGTCGGTAGTTGGTGTCATGGTCACCGGGGTGACATCGCGGGCACTACTTAGACGACGCCCATGTACGCTGACATCAGTTCTTTCTTTTTCCACGCCAGCAAGCGTAGATCCGGGAAGAGCAGGTACCCCCGTCATTTTTTTACTGGCTTTTTGAGGCTTTTTGTCTATATTTTTACATCGAGTCTTCGATTCCTGGTGCAGGTGGATGCCCAGTTTTAAGTCCTGTGTGGACTGTCATCGCATGATGTCGGTGACGGATCAGCACCGAGTGTGTCTTTTCTGCACGGGACGCAACCACGACCCCAAGTCGTGCCCCGACTGCGGCGCCATGGTAATTAAATCTTTGTGGGAGCGGTCCTGAAAGCTGCTAGAGGCCCGCAGTAGGCTCCATGCCGTTCGAGGTCCTGGTCCCGTGGCAGGTCGAGGGACCGCGTGCAGAGTCATCATCATCGATACTCGGGATCCAATCTTCGCCCTCGGGGTTAGGTAAGGCAAAGCACAAGAAGTCGAAGAAACGTCATAGTTCGCCGACTTCCCCTTGCCGGTTGCGCGACGTGGCTGAGGGTGCGGGTGGTGCCTCCCACGCACTCGGACAGAGCCTGTGGTGTCGCCGCCTGCCTACCCGCCCTTTCTGCTTCCGTCGGTGACTCTGGCCCAGATACAGGAGTTCCTGTCAGCCATGGCTCGCCTCTTTGGGCTGTCGGGTCCTGCTGGTGTGCCTTCGGGCCCCGAAGTCCCGACTGGGGGTCCTCGCATTCAATCGCCAGCGGCTCCAGCCCCGGCGTCCCTACCAGCTCTGGCTCCAGCGCTGCTGGACCTCCATGGATCCAGGCCAGGATCCCGGTCGATGTGGTTGACCTCATAACACCTCCACCGATGTTGACCCCACCGGCACCACTTCTGACGTCGTCCGCTCCTCGTGATGACGTCAACCCCAATTTCAGCCCTGAAGGAGACGTGGCACCAGGCTGGCGTCGGTCGATGCCATTCCCGACGTTGCTCCCGGACTTCTACCCCCATGTCCCTGCTCCTTATTTTAGGCCTGTGGAAGGACCTGAAGAGAAGGGGAGGACTGGGAGGGATCTAAGGACCCTCTCGCAGCTGATTGCAAATATGAACAGGACTAGGCAGAGAAGTTGGGGGAAGCCAGTGGTCTGGATACCTCACCAGAGCTTGGCATGCTGTCTCCTCCTACCGTGGCTACGGAGGACGGCGATAGTTATACTGTGGGGTTTCATATGGCAGCCGAGGCACTACACCTTGTGCTCCCTACTGTGGCCATCAGGACTACCCCCCTGACAGAAGTGCTTCAGCCAGCAGCTACTTCTGCGGAGTCACTACTCCCCTTCAAAAATGCACTTTGCGACGTTCTTTTGGGCACCTGGTCCAGGCCCACGACAGGGGCTCCTGCGGATAGGAATGTCGCCTGACGCAATCGCCCGGCTCTGGGTGACCCCATTTTCCTCTCCCAACATCCCACCCCTGAGAGCTTGGTTGTCCAAGCCTCTGCTTCCTTGACCGCCTTCACTTCCTCACCACCGGGTAGGGAAGCCAAGAAACTGGATCAGTTCAGTTAGAAGATTTTCTCTTCCGCCAGTTCTGTGGTCTGTGAACACTGCATGCCTCTTGGGCTGTTATTCCCACTCTCTGTAGAATACGGTGGTGCTAGTGCTACCTCAGTGTCTGAAGGAGGCCCGGACAGCTCTCTCCCAGGTTGTTGCAGAGGGGAGAGACGCAGCTAAGTTCATGAGTCGTTGTAGCCTAGACACCACCGGCTCACTGGGCAGATCGATTGCAACGACGTTGGCGGTTCGACGACAAGCCTGGTTGAGGACAACTGGATTTTCGGTGATGTCCAAAACACACTTATGGACATGCCTTTTGATGGCCTTCACCTCTTCGGAGAAAAGCAGACAGCGTGTTGGAGCGGTTTAAGGACTCACGGGCTACGGCCAAGTCCTTGGGACTGTCAGCAGTCCGCCCTCCTCAGCCTGCTTTTTGCTCCTTTCGTGGCACCGGATGGGGCGCCCCACAGCATTTGCAACAGAGCCACAAGCCTGTGCAGCGACAATCCCAGCTCGGCAGCGGGTTCCACCATGGTGGACGTAGGGGCCAGCGGGCGGGTCAGTCCACCTCCACCCCGGTCACCACTGCTTCCAAACCTTCCTAGTCTGCACTTTTAGGTCCATCAAACACCAGTGGGCGGCAGGCTTTGCCATCACCTCCCCCACTGGTGCACCATCACATCAGACACGTGGGTTTTAGAGATAGTCCGGAGGGGCTAATCCCTCCCCTTCAGGACTACCCCTCCAGCCATGCCACATCGGTACCACCGCATGTCGGGGGTCACTTTGTGCTTCTTCAGCAGTAAGTTGCTGTCCTCTTGGCCAGCGGGGCCATCAAGCGCGTTCCGACACCAGAAATACGTTGTGGTTGCTATTCCAACTACTTTCTGGTACCCTAGAAGGACAAGGGCCTGCGTCCTATCTTAGACCTCCGGAACGTCAATCGCTTCCTCCACAAAGAAGTTCAAGATGCTCACTCTGGCTCAGGTCTTGTCTGCTCTCCATCTACAAGACTGGATGGTAGCGCTGGACTTGCAGGATGCTTATTTGCACATCCCAGTCCTGCGGGCCCTCCGGCGTTACCTGTGGTTCACGGTAGGCCATGAGCATTGTCAGTTCACCATGCTCCCTTTTTTGCCTTACCAGCACCCCTCAGGTGTTCACGAATGTGGTGCCGGTGGTCGCAGATCATCTGCACAGATCAGGGGTTTCAGTCTTCCCCTATCTTGACAACTGGTTGTTGAAGGTGGGCTCGCCTCAGACAGTTGTCTCCCACCTCCAGACTACGACCAACCTACTGCATTTGCTGGGCTTTTCCATCAATCAACGTGCTGAAGCCGCACCTGATTCCCTCTCTGAAGCTCCTCTTTATCAGGGCGGTTCTGGACACAGCGTAGTTTCAGATCTATCCTCCCGAACAGCGAGTCCAGGATATTCGGGCTCTGATTCCGATCTTTCAGACCTTGGTCAGGGTTTTGGTTAAAGTGACTCTGAGGCTGCTGGGCCTCATGGCCTCCTGTATCCTGCTGATCGATCATGCCATATGGCATATGCGGGCTCTGCAGTGGTACCTGAAGTTCAAGTGGGCGTAGCATCAGAGGAACCTGTCCGGTCATGTACAGATCTTGGCGGCACTGCATGACAGTTGCAGTGGTGGCTCACGAACCGGCATTGGGTTGAGGGCCGATCCCTCTCCCTTCCCGAACCGGAGTTTACAGTGGTGACGGATGTGTCCCTACTGGGATGGGGTGGCCACATGGGAGGGGCGGAGATCAGAGGCCTCAGTTCTCCGACGGAGTCCAAGCTCCATATCAACCTTTTGGAGCTTCCGGCGATCTGGCTTGCATTGAAGGCATTCCTTCCTCTGTCAAGGGGAGAGTAGTGCAGGTGCTCACAGACAACACCACCGCCATGTGGTACTGCACCAAACAGGGCGGGGTGGGGTTGACCCTATGTCAGGAGGCTCTGGAAATGGCTAGAACATAAGGGCATTTTCCTGGTGGTTCAACACCTGGCAGGTTCTCTGAACGCCAAGGCGGATGAACTCAGCCACAGGTACATGATGGATCACGAATGGAGTCTTCACTCGGAAGAAGTGAAAGGTCTCTTTCAGCAGTGGGGAGTGCCTTAATTAGATCTATTTACCACCAAAGAGAACGTGCAATGTCATCAGTTCCTCTTGTTGGAATTACCAAGGCAGCACTCGCTCAGCATTGCTTTTCGATGCAAGTGGAGTTGTGGTCTGTTGTAAGCCTTTCCGCCTATATACCACTTCTTACCAGAGTGCTGAAGAAGATCAGGCGTGACCGGGCACAAGTCATCCTTGTGGCCCCGGAATGGTCTCGAAGAGTATGGTATCCTGAGCTACTCAATATGAGCATCGATCCTCCGATCAGACTGCCTCTTCAGGAGGATCTTTTGTCGCAGGAGCAGGGGACGGTACTCCACCGAACCTGTCCAGCCTCCACCTCTTTGCATGGAGATTGAGCGGCGGCAGTTGATTCCTTTCGACTTGCCTCCTGAAGTTTTTGATGTCATTCTGGCAGCCAGACGTCCCTCCACTAAAGTAGTATACGCCTGTAGGTGGAACAAATTTGTGGCATGATGCACAGCAAAGGCTGTGGATCCCCTTTCTGCCCCTCTTTCTGAAATTCGACTGTTCTTTGTTTCTTTGGCCCAGCAGGGCTCTGCTCTGGTCACTATCAAGGGCTATCTTTCTGCTATTTCGGCCTTTCGCAGGCTTCCTGATCAGCCCTCGCTTTTCAAGTCCAGTTGTAAATAGATTTCTCAAAGCATTACAGACCTTTTTCCTCCTATTCCTTTCGTGATGCCTCAGTGGGTCTTGAACCTGGTTCTTACATACTTGATGTGCCTTGAGCCTCTTCACAACTATCCTCTTCGTCTCTCGACCTTGAAGACTGCCTTCCTGGTGGCCATCACATCCGCTATGTGAGTGAGTGAGCTCCAGGCTCTTTCTCATAAGCCTCCTCTCCTATCAGTCCATCCAGACAAGGTCGTGCTCAGGCCACGTCCTTCCTTTTTGCCAAAAGTTGTTATGGCCTTTCACATTGGGCAGACAGTTATCTTGCCCACCTTCTTTCCACCTCCGTATCCTTTCAGGGAGGAATAGAGGCTCCACCGTCGGAACCCAAAGCGTGCACTCTCATTTTTTCTCAACTGCACACAACAGTTCTGGGTGGATGACCAGCTCTTTATTGGCTACGTTGGTATCAAGAAAGGTCGGGCGATACACAAGAGAACTATCTCCCGCTGGGTCGTCTTGTGTATCAAAGCATGTTACTCGTTGACTAAAAAGGAACCTCCAGTGGGACTGCATGCTATTTCCACATGAGCTACTGCAGCCACTACTGCATTGGGACGTGGTGTCCCAGTGCAAGACATCTGTCAGGCTGCCACGTGGGCCTTGCTGCACATGTTTACTAAGCATTTTTGCCTGGACTGCCAAGTCCGAAGAGACGGCTTCTTTGGCCGTTCTGTTCTCTGTGACTTTCTGGTGTGATCTTGGTTTGCAGACCGACCACCAGGGTTGGTATTGCTGGGGTATCTATTCTAAGGTAAGGAATCTATCACTATGTGTTTCTTTCAGGTGAGCAAGTTACTTACCTTCGGTAACAATATAACTGTAAGAAACATTATTAGTGATAGATTCCTTACTGCCCCATCCATTCTCCCCTTTCTGCTAACTGATTTTTAGGGTTAAGGGCATCCCTTTCAGGACCCTAGTTTCAATGCACCAGTGGTCAGTCTCTTACATGGCTCTGCGTTACTGGTGCAGAAAGTTGTGTACAGAACTGATGTCAGCACACTTGGGCAGTGTCTAAGTAGTGCCCGCGGCGTCAACTCGGTGACCAAGACGCCAATGACGGACGTGGAGCCGCACAACGCCACCAACCGAGGCACAGGGGTACTGCTGACGACAAATATCGGGATCCAGTCTGACACCTGAGGGTAATTCTAAGGTAAGGAATCTATCACTACTAATGTTTTTTACAGATATATTGATACTGAAGGTAAGTAAATTGTTTGTTTGTCACCGAACACAGAGAACAGGACTGCTACACGTGCCAGGCTTTCTGCTCCAAGAAGACACTTCATGACCGTTGGGCTCGACGTCGCAACATGCAGAGCCAGCACACAAGCTCCATTCTGGACATCTTCAGACACCAATCAGATGTAAATGTAAATGTAAATGTATAGGCATTTATATAGCGCACTACTTACCCGTAGGGTCCCAAGGCGCTTCGACCGCTGCGAAACCCTTCCTGGCTTCCCTGAGAGATGGTCCCTTAATGGGTATCTCCAGGGTGAGACCAGGCATCCCCGGCGGTCTGGTGGGGCCGTTAGTGAGGATGAGGCAAGCTAATGCCCAGAGTTGCCGAGTGTGATCGCTGATCAGAGTGGGCACCGAGGCGAGAGAATTATCGAGTCCGCTGACCCTGGTCCAGAAACCGGCCGCGCCGGGAATCGAACCCTGGTCCCGGGCCGTCCTCTGCTCTCGGGTCTGCCGCCTCTAACCAGTGAGCCACACTACCTCACTGAATGAAGTGGCCAGCAAGGCCAAGGGAACCAAGGACGAGCAGGAGCCGATCCCTATCCCAGAGCTTGACTCCGACCATGAAGACAACATCCCACATGGACAACGTACTGTGAGTACAGCTCCCCCCTCGTCCCAAAACCCAACTCCACAAAAGAAGAAGGCTCCAGTCCAACCTGTGTCCTCGGGCTCTGGTCAGCACTAAGACCATGATTCCGATGCCCCGCCTTCTGGCTCGGCACCAAAGCCTATCAAAAAGCCTCCCGGCTCAGAAAAGACTCCCTCCTAATCAAGGTCAGAGCCGAGACCTTAGGGGTCAAAACAGAAGTCCGACACCAACCCCCACCATTTGGCACTGAAACACACTTTGGATCTGAAAATATTAACACCCAAGACTTCGGCACCAAAACCTTTGGTGCCAAAACAGTCAGATGTGCCGAAATCGCCAAAAAGACAAAGTTTTGACACTCCAATCAATCAACAAAGCGGATCCGAAACAAAAAGTGCTGTATATTCACCCTCAAACTGGATATATCACCGCATCGCCTTTGCCCTTGACAGGAACCAGAAAAGCCACCGCCCTCCGAGGGGCTTCACATCAAGGGCTCTGAATTAATCACCGCTGTGGGGGCAAAATCGGCACGCCGCACGGGACTCCAGGCACCAGGAGTCCGTGCGAGACTGCACCTGAGTCGAGGCACGCCCACCAGCCCACCGGCAATTCAAAACGACTCACCGGACCCGCTGGCACGGATCCCACATCGCCTTTGCCCTTGACAGGAACCAGAGCAGCTACAGCCCTCGGAGGGGCTTCACATCAAGGGCTCTGAATTAATCACCGTTGTGGGGGCAAAACCGGCACGCCGCACGGGACTCCAGGTACCAGGAGTCCGTGCAAGATTGCACCTGTGTCAAGGCACGCCCACCAGCCCACCGGCAATTCAAAACGCCTTGCCCTTGACAGGAACCAGAGCAGCTACCGCCCTCGGAGGGGCTTCACATCAAGGGCTCTAAATTAATCACCGCTGTGGGGGCGAAACCGGCACGCCGCACGGGACTCCAGGCACCAGGAGTCCGTGCGAGACTGCACCTGTGTCAAGGCACGCCCACCGGCATATCAAAACGCCTAGCCGGACCCGCTGGCGCAGGTCCCGCATCGCCTTTGCCCTTGACAGGAACCAGTTAAGCAAAAGGGGGTGGTGATGGACAGAGTTTCTGAATTAAGCAGAATACTCTCACCCAGTCAAGAGATCAGGGCTTGATCCAACACCGTTTTTTAGCTCACTGCACCATCCCAGCTCAGAACCTAGCTATATGCAAATTAGTCTGTCCCTGGCCCAGTGCATCATGGGAACAGGGCAGACCAAACTACTAATCCGATTCTTTCACTGGACGGAAACAAGCTTCCGGGGACTGGTTTCTGGCATTACAGCCGTCTTCGGCCCGGCTTGCTTGAATCCTGATGGTGCAATGAGCAAGGGACTCACGTCTGAGTATACCCTTCCACGCTTATGGTGGACAAAACAATTAAGCAAAAGGGGGTGGTGATGGACAGAGTTTCTGAATTAAGCAGAATACTCTCACCCAGTCAAGAGATCAGGGCTTGATCCAACACCGTTTTTTAGCTCACTGCACCATCCCAGCTCAGAACCTGGCTATATGCAAATTAGTCTGTCCCTGGCCCAGTGCCTCATTGGAACAGGGCAGACCAAACTACCATGCCAATTCTTTCACTGGACAGAAACAAGCTTCCGGGGACCGGTTTCTGGCATTACAGCCGTCTTCGGCCCGGCTTGCTTGAATCCTGATGGTGCAATGAGCAAGGGACTCACGTCAGAGTATACCCTTCCACGCTTTTGGTGGACAAAACAATTAAGCAAAAGGGGGTGGTGATGGACAGAGTTTCTGAATTAAGCAGAATACTCTCACCCAGTCAAGAGATCAGGGCTTGATCCAACACCGTTTTTTAGCTCACTGCACCATCCCAGCTCAGAACCTGGCTATATGCAAATTAGTCTGTCCCTGGCCCAGTGCATCATGGGAACAGGGCAGACCAAACTACCAAGCCAATTCTTTCACTGGACGGAAACAAGCTTCCGGGGACCGGTTTCTGGCATTACAGGAACCAAAGCAGCTACCGCCTTCGGAGGGGCTTCACATCAAGGGCTCTGAATTAATCACCGCTGTGGGGGCAAAACCAGCACGGAGTACCAGACTCCAGGCACCAGGAGTCCATGCGAGATTGCACCTGTGTCGAGGCACGCCCACCAGCCCACCGGCAATTCAAAATGCCTCGCCGGACCCTTTGCCCTTGACAGGAACCAGAGCAGCTACCGCCCTCGGAGGAGCTTCACATCACGGGCTCTGAATTAATCACCACTGTGGGGGCAAAACCGGCACGCCGCACGGGACTCCAGGCACCAGGAGTCTGTGCGAGACTGCACCTGTGTCGAGGCACGCCCACCGGCAATTCAAAACGCCTTGCCGGACCCGCTGGCGCGGGTCCCGCATCACCTTTGCCCCTGACAGGAACCAGAGCAGCTACCGCCCTCTGAGAGGCTTCACATCAAGGGCTCTGATTTAATCACCGCTGTGGGGGCAAAACCGGCACGCCGCACGGGACTCCAGGCACCAAGAGTCCGTGCGAGATTGCACCTGTGTCGAGGCACGCCCACCGGCAATTCAAAATGCTTTGCCGGACCCGCTGGCGCGGGTCCTGCATAGCCTTTGCCCTTGACAGGAACCAGAGCAGCTACAGCCCTCGGAGGGGCTTCACATCAAGGGCTCTGAATTAATCACCTTTGTGGGGGCAAAACTGGCATGCCGCACGGGACTCCAGGCACCAGGAGTCCGTGCAAGATTGCACCTGTGTCGAGGCACGCCCACCGGCCATTCAAAACGCCTCGCCGGACCGGCTGGCGCGGGTCCCGCATCGCCTTTGCCCCTGGCAGGAACCAGAGCAGCTACCGCCCTCGGAGGGGCTTCACATCAAGGGCTCTGAATTAATCACCGCTGTGGGGGCAAAACCGGCACGCCGCACCGCACGGGACTCCAAGCACCAGGAGTCCGTGCGAGACTGCACCTGTGTCGAGGCATGCCCACCAGCCCACCAGCATTTGTATTTATACAAACGGACACCAGGACTTTTGGAACTTCTGATTGACTAACTATAGAGACTCCAAATGGGTGAAAGGAAGACCACAGAAGGGGGGAGGGGGGCAGCTGGTAAACAAGAAAGGGAAAAGGGTTAAAAAAAGCTTACATTCAGCAAGCAACTGTGTTTTAGATAGAATTGAGATTCTAGTGTCAGAGTGTGAGGAGATTGTGGGGGCTAAAAATGCAGGGCCAGTACATAGTATCAATCTACCACAAACAAAAAACACAGTTGCAGACAACCAACAGCACGTAATCCCCTTAATGTTTCAGAAAAAGGCCCAAGTATCAACCCACCCTATAGTACACAGCGTACCTCTAACTGATATTGATAATGTAGACATCCATAAGGCACCCGCGCTCATTCCACTGCCATTAGCTCATACCGTTAACGAAGAAAAGAAATTGCCAAGAATTCCCCCATTCCCTGTGTCAATAGATTTGCGATTTTCGAGCACATGGAGGTGGGACCTACATTTCTGGACGGGGAAAGCTGCACTGATTTAGGTTCCGATCCCGCTGTAAATAGATGTCGTTGCAAGGAGTCCAACCAAGGGCTATGGAAGATAGAAGAATTTCTCCAAAAAGAGGTAGAAGGCTTCAAGAAGTTGTTAGCGATTCTAAACCCCAGGGTGGGTTCCATGACAGCTGTGACCAGCATGCCAACCCACTCCTCCTCCCGGGTGCCCCCTCTTATAAAGATAATAAAGCTGGGATACTAACAAACTCAGGGCACTCTACAATTAATATCAGGGATAAGTAAATTCTAAACTATTACTAGTTGCGGTGCCTCTAGAGGAGGGGCAAGTATCCCACGCCCCCGATTTTCTGTTAAACACAGAAATGAACAATCCAATATGCCTCTGAGCACTCAATTACAATTACCAAGTTGTGTAACCTATATAATACATATGTCTTCAAGTAACTCAGCAGTCCACAACATATGACAGTCTCAAAAAAAGTTCAAGCTTTCAGTGTCTCTCAGTTGTCCTCAGGGTTTATTTCAAACTTCTATGTGATTTGCAGAATTCCAAGATTTCTTCAATACATCATAACAGTGAGGTCAATACTGTCGCCAACACGTGTTTCGTCGTGTGTTAATTTCACACATTGACTTCCTCAGGGCTGAAGGAATATTCAATCCTCTCCAATAATATGTAACCTCTTCTCCAGTGTAAGTATACCAATTGTCAATACGTGTCCTGAATTATTTCCTTGCGTACACTTGCACTATTTTCTAAATCAACATGAACATCCCCATCCAAAATTATATATCTTTGTCTGGGGATACCTCGTATCATAACTGTATATCCAAATCCCCACTCCTGTACTGCATCAATCTTTAAAAGCGAGTTTCCAATATGGTCTTAGGACCGTCCGGTAATCTTTATTAGATATATCCAAATTCCAAATTCGCAGTTATATACCAGTGTTACAGCGGCAAGTGTCCTCGCTGTGGGTCGGCGTAGGTAGAACGCCGACCCACAGCGAGGACAATTGGTATACTTACACTGGAGAAGAGGTTACATATTATTGGAGAGGATTGAATATTCCTTCAGCCCTGAGGAAGTCAATGTGTGAAATTAACACACGACGAAACACGTGTTGGCGACAGTATTGACCTCACTGTTATGATGTATTGAAGAAATCTTGGAATTCTGCAAATCACATAGAAGTTTGAAATAAACCCTGAGGACAACTGAGAGACACTGAAAGCTTGAACTTTTTTTGAGACTGTCATATGTTGTGGACTGCTGAGTTACTTGAAGACATATGTATTATATAGGTTACACAACTTGGTAATTGTAATTGAGTGCTCAGAGGCATATTGGATCCCTCTTATAAAGATGTTTTAGCTAACAAACCTCCAATCAACAAGAGCCGGGGGTCTGATAATTCCATATCACAGAGGTTAAAAGACATTAGGACAACACCTGTACCTGTTGTTTCCGAGGCAAGGGCTGGAAACCACCTTGTTACTACACTCAAAAACTCAGCGGTAATTGGGGGGCGTTATATGCCTCATAACCAAAGGCCCACTAGCCAAGTAACTAAGGATCCACCAATGGGTTTTACTAAAGATCGTAGGGCGACAGTATATATGGTGAAGGTCCCTAAAACCTCAGGTAGCCAGAGCTACGAATCGAGCGATTCCATACGCAATAAGGTAATACACTGGCTCAGACATGTAAGAGGTTGTAGGTCTATTATCCGTGAGGATATTGAGGGTGTTAGGCGGATGACACTGCGTAACTCAGCAAGAGATTGCATTGAGATAAGGCTCAAAGACACTGTCCTAGCTGATAATCTCTTGTCATTGGAGTTTCGCACCTCTGCCCCTGATCATTCATCTGTCCAAATTAGGCATATGCCCCTCTGGGTGGAAGCCAGTAGTATGGGAAGAGAGGCCCCAGGGACCAGGGAAGGTGGGTCAGGTCTGAATCTGGTTGATTGACTAGTGCCACGAAACAGGGTTGCCAGCCCTAAATTGGTTACATCATTAAATCCAAGAGCTGGAAGTGTATTAAGATTCCCAGCCAGTCCAAGCACTGTAGCGGGCCATTGCCCGGCTGTAGAATGTACCCTGGCAGGGCAAGTTCCTCCCAGCCAAAAGGGCGGCCTAAGCACCGCGAACACTAATGTAGCAAGCTTGAACATTCTGTCATGGAACGTAGCTGGGCTAGAGAGGAAACTGAAACTGCCAGAATGGCATAACTTTGTGGATAAATTCGAAGTATGCATATTCCAGGAGACATGGAGTTTAGCACCACTCCATAAATCAGGATACACTTCCTACTGCATTCCTACCATTAGCACAGGCAAAGGGCGTCCGTCGGGTGGGCTACAAATCTGGATAAAAACTGCCCTCAATTGGATGGTCACCCCACATACTGGAGACTCTCCCGATTTATTATACCTGACCATCAAAGGACAAGGCAAGGGCTCGGCAATTGAGTTATTTAATGTCTATGCCAGAGGGTCACCAGGTGCCCAAACTTCTCCTGTTATTTCTACCCTCGAGAGAAGCTTGGAAACTATAATGCCCCCAAATAATACAATCGTAGCTGGGGACTTCAATGTTACCTTTGAACCTTTGAGTTTGGGTGACCCAACAGGTATCACTGAAGAGGATGGTAAATGGGGCATCCCACCCCTTAACCTAGACCCAATCAAGAAATGGTCACAGCGAGTGATATAAATTAACGCCCTCAGTCTGGAATATGACTTGAGAGCTGTTAATGGTAGATCGCGCTCTGACCAAAAAGTAGCATTTACCTTTAATAGATTGGGGTCCCCCTCCAGGATAGATTACATCTTCCTGGTGTTCGGTTATGGCGGGATCTGATCGACATGGAAGTGGTGCCCACACTTGATAGTGACCACAACCCACTCTGCCTTCAACTGAACAATATTTTGCAGCAAGGAGGGTTTAAGAGACTTAATTGCCCTGCTCTGGCAAGCAGAGAGGAAATACCATCAAACTGTAAAAGACGCCTTAAGTGGAACAAAGTTTCCCATCAGGAAGGGTTATTAGCAAGTGTGAGGGACGAAGTTGTTGCCAAAAGTAGTGAGCTGATGGCATTGTATAACGGCTTGGGGGAGTATTCCGATTTTTTTTTTTTTAAGTTTAAATAGTTTTATTAAACAGAATACACAATGTAAAACATCAGAACAAAGCTCAAAAAGCATCATAAAAAGATACATTTTAGAAAAGTGAAATATCTAAAAGGAAAAAAAGCCCCAAAAAGGAGCAAATGCATTGTACTAAGGGAAAAAAGCTTTTAAGGGGGGTTTTGTATAAAAGAAGAAAGAAAGAAGAGGGGAAAGAGAGAGAAGGAAAAGAAAAGAAGAAGAGGAAGGTAAGAAAAGAAAGGGAAGGTGAGAAAGGTAACAGCCTATAAAACGAGCTCAAATAGTAAAATACAATGCAATAATAAACCACATCTATGAATGCAAAATAAAAGGAAAACTACAAGTGCTAAAAAGATCTATAAACCTCAGATTGAGACTCCTCTGGAAAGAAAATCAGTCAAAGGCAACCATATTAAGTCATTCTTAATCAATAAAGAGGTATTGATGGCAAAGGCACGGTCAAGTCTATGATGATGACATAGTAAGTTCCACCAGGCATTGTAAGATATCTGAGAAGTGTCCTTCCAATTGATGGTGATAACCTGAAAGGAAATTCCTATGAAAAGATCTATAAACTTGCGAACATTGCAATGAACATTCCAAATGGGTGATGAGCCACCAAAAAAAATATGTACAATTTCAAAGGGGAAACCAGTAGATAAGATTTTGTTCAGTTGTGACCAGATTCGTGACCAGAGGGATTTGAAAAAACATATGTAGAAAGTCTGCATTTTCATAAGAGCAGGACCAACATTTTTTAGAGTCAAGTAACTTAAATTTATGAAGATCAGAAGGGGTAAAAAGAAGTATATTGTAAAAAAAATAGCAAGTCTGTTTAGTGCTTGCTGAACGAGAAACTGTGTGTAGTTTAGATCAAATAATATCTCATAGTTTAAGGGAAAATTCCTGAGCTAGATCCTGTTCCCAAAGTAGTTCAAGTTTAGTTTTAGCCCTAGTAGCATCGGGTTGAGAAAGAAGTTTGTAAATTACAGCAGCTTTGAGAGGGAGTGAAAAATTAGGTGGATGGAAGAGAGAGGGGGGAGAGGAAGATAACAGACTTTGTTGTGAAATAAAGTCAGATAAAAGTGATTTGAGCAATGAATATTGAGAAGAGTGAGTGTTAGAAATGTGAAAAGTGTCACGAATGTGAGAGAAATTCATCAAAACACTATCATGAAGTAGTTGTGAAGAGGTTATAATGCCTTTATCTATGCATTCTTTCCAAAAAAGTGCTTTGTTATTAAGTTTAAGGGATTTGTTAAACCATATGGGTGTAAGAGAATGAAGATCAGTGTGCGAGAGAAAAGAACGAAAAAAAGATAGAGTGAGTAGTTTAGAGAATTTAAGGGTGGGGGCAAGAAAACGTATTGGGGGTGAGAAAGACGGGTAGCATTAAGAAAAGAAAAAGGGGCGAGTTGCTCGAGTTCTAAAGGACTCCAGGCAGTCGTGGAAGGGGAGTCAGTATCGTCCAAAAAAGACCAGATTTGCTTGAGGGTAAAAGCGGAGTGAAAACGCAAAATGTTGGGAAAGTTTACTCCACCCAAGTTTTTGGGTTGTTGAAGGCGAGAAAGAGACAGTCGAGCTTTGCGAGTATTCCATAAAAATTTTGTTAGTACACTATTAATAGATTTAAAAAAGTAAAGCAGAAGGGAGGTAGGAAGCATAGAAAGATAGAAATTGATAATAGGGAGCAACATCATTTTAACAGTGGCAAGTCTCCCCCACCAAGATAAAAAAAGAGGCGACCAGCTAGTTATAAGGGAGAAAAGTTTGTAAAGCAGATCTTTGTGATTCATTTTAATAGTTTCTCTGATATTGTTGGCATAGAAAATACCCAGACATTTAATACCAGAGTGGGTTCCATTCAAAACCGGATCCATGAAAGAGGTGGGAAAGACAAAACTTGTTAAGTGGTAAAACTTCGGATTTATCTATATTTAATTTGTAACCTGAGACAGAGGAGTAATCATGTAATAAAGAAAAAAGAGAAGGCAGAGAGGTGAGTGGATAGAAATATAAAGCAGAATATCATCAGCGTAAGCTGTGTACTTAATCTCAACGTTCTTATAAACAAAACCTGTGTAAGAAGAAGAGCGACGGATCTTTTCTAGAAAAGGTTCCAGAGCAAGAATGAAAAGAAGAGGCAAAAGATGACATCCTTGCCTGGTACCTCTACGGAGAGAAAAATAGACGGATTGCGAACCATTAACCAAAAAAGAGGTAGAGGGGTTAGAGTAGAGCAACTGAATGTAACTAAGAATAGGAGGACTAAAACCGTGCCACCGCAACGCTCCAAACATAAAATCCCAATTGACCCGATCGAAAGCCTTTTCAGCATCTAATGTAATAGCTGCAATAGGAGAATCCAATTTGGAGGCAAGATGTATAATTTTAAGGAGGGTTCTCGAATTATTCGTAATAGATCTACCCTTAACGAAACCAGACTGATATATGTTGATGAGATTGGGAATAATGTGATTGAGTCGCAAGGCGAGAATCTTTGCATATATCTTACAATCTGTATTAATGAGGGATATAGGCCGATAGATTTTACATAGGGACGGATACTTGTCTTTCTTGGGAATGAGACAGAGCATAGCTTGAGTAAAAGAGCCTTGTGATTTCCCCTTGGTCAGAAAGGAATTAATCAAAGAAAGCAAATGTGGTATTAAAATAGATTTAAAGTGAAGATAAAAACGTATTGTAAAACCATCAGGTCCAGGTGATTAATCCTTGGGCAAAAGAGTGATAGCGTTGAGTATTTCTTTCTCCGAGATAGGGACGTCCAAGGAGGAAAGATCAACAACTTTATCAGGAGACTTAGGGATAGATTGAAAAAGGGAATCAATTTGTGTTGAAGAAGGGTTGGATTCTGGAGTGTAGAGAGTAGAGTAATATTGGACAAAACATTCAAGGATTTTGGCATCAGAAGATTGAATGATACCATGCGAGTCAGTAATAGATACTATTTTAGTTTTTTGCTTCTTAATTTTGAGATAATTCGCAAGTGATTTACCAGCCTTATTTCGCCCACCATACATTTTGGCATTACATTTAAGAAGATTATTAGAAGCAGAGTCCCAGGAATGTTTATTAAACTGCATTTTGGCTTTAACACTATGAGTGCTGCAGCTTTTCCCGCTGTGCGCTGAAAATTTAAAAAACCCACTTTACATGACAAAGCCAGCTCGTCATGCACGCAGCGCAGGTAATGCTCATGACGAGCTGGCTTTGTCATGAGCACTAAAGGGGTTAATGAGAGAGGACAATGTAGCAAGAGGACAATGTAGCAGGAGAATTTGAAGTAAAGTAAAGGTGCTCCAAAATGCTTAATTTGCTTAAGAATTTGAGTTGAGTGAGCAATGGCTTTTTTCTTTTTACGAGATACAAAATCAATAATAACACCTCTAGCGGTAGCTTTAAAAGCATCCCAGATAAAATGAAAGTCAGAGGTGGAGTGAAGATTATTATGAAAGAATTCGTCCATGAACGACGAGAAATGGTTAACAAAGAGACGGTCTAGAAGAAGGGAGTTATTAAAGCGCCAGCACCTGGAAGAAGGGATAGGAGAAGGATAATCCATGTCTAAGACAACAGGGGCGTGATCGGAAATAAGAATGAAACCTATTTCTGAGTTAATCATAAACTTAAAAGCATGTTAAGCGAGAAAGAGGTAGTCGATGCGTGAGTACGAGGCATGGACTGGAGAGAAGAATGAAAATTCTAGAGTGTCAGGGTGGGATATCCTCCATGAGTCAATAAGGCATCTTGAAGAGATAGCTTTATGGAAGGATTTTTGCATCTTGTTAGAAATATATTTAGATTGGGATTTCCTGTCTAAAAAGGGGTATATAAGTTGGTTGCAGTCACCACCCAAAATCAAATCATCAGCGTCATGTGAGGAGAGAAGCGAAGAAAACTTGTTCCAAAATTAGGGATCAACACCATTAGGGCCATAAACATTGCAAAAAGAGAGTTTGACATCATTAACAATACAATTCAAAAATAACCATCTTCCATCTGTATCATATGACTCATTTAACAACTGAACAGTTAAGGATTTGTGAAATAGTATAATAACACCATTTTTGTTAGAAACAGCAGGGGAACAGAAAGCTGCTCCCACCCAATGTTTGCGCAATGAAGTCCAATCCTGTAAAGATAAATGTGTTTCTTGCAATAAAGCAACTTGACATTTCAGTCTCGCTAAATGAGAAAGAACACTTTGTTTTTTAATTGGATTCCTAAGTCCTTTAACATTCCAAGAGATTATTCTTAGACCATTCATTTACATAGGAAGGAAGAAGAATATAAGAGAAAAAATAAATAATGAACAAGAAGGAAGGAGAGAGTGGAAAGAAATGTAGAAGATGGTAAGAAGCAAATGGAGAAAGGGAAATCCATCTATATGTGCACTATGAGGGATGGAAAAAAATTGAACAGTAGATGAAAAGAAAAAAGAGAGAAAAGAAGGAAATGAGTAAAGAAAGGGGAAAGGATAAAGCATCGAGAACAAGAAAGAAAGGAGAGGGAAAAAACCCCTAAAAAAATGAGAGTAAAAAGAAGATGACAAAAAGCCAGATGGCTTCAGTCACAGAGGACATGTAGGAAAAAAAACAATGAATTGAGAGGTGGGCGGCGAAAACCAGACCACCGCACGAGCAGGAGACCAAGATAACAAAAAAAAGGGCCACAATCAGTCACGAGAAGAAGAAACATCAAAAAATAGCAAAAAGAAGAAAAATAAGTGACTAATTGCGACCAATAGGACAAGTGAAGGAGACTTACCAGTGAGAGGGAAGGAGTGACGGCAGGCTGGGTTGAACAGTACAAACATCAGGGTAGCACGAGAAAGGGATGTACACCAGACGAATGCATAAGGGGAACCTATAGTACAAAGAGAGAATAAACAAATGTTACTACATAATTGAAAGTAAAAGGAACAACATATGAACAGAGACAAATAACAGAGAAACCAACATAAGAACTAAGGTTTGCTGAATTCCATATGCTCCTCTTTGTGATTGTGAATGAATTTCCGAAGGTCTGCAGGATCATCAAAGCTGAAAGAGCGTTCTTTATACGTTACTTTGAAAAAAACATGGGTGTATGAGACCATATCGAGCATTCATTGATCGAAGCGTAGGTCTCAAGTCCAAGAACTACTTCCGTCGAGCCGCAGTTGCTTTGGAGACGTCCTGAGTGAAAAACACCTTATGTCCAGACCATACTAGTTGCTTATGTTGTTTAGCATTCTGAAGGATTGTCATGAGGTCCGAATATAGAAGGAAATAAGCAATGATCCCTCTAGTCTTTGAAGCAGGAGAAGAGTTCTTGGGACCCAGACGGTGAGCTCGCTGAATATTAACATCCAGGTGCTTAGGAATACCAGTAACAGGAAGGACTTGTGTTTTCAGAAAATGGATGATGTCTGACCCCTCTGAATTTTCCGGAATACCATAAATACGAAGGTTGTTATGGCGGTTGCGATTTTCCAGATCCTCTGAGGTCTTCCTGAGTTGCTCTACCTCCTTGGTCAAGCTGGCAACCTTAGCGGTAAAATCCTGAGCATCACTGACCCTTTGCTCTGCAACCGTTAGCCTCATATCTAGACTTGTCCATTTGTCATCAAGCCTCTGCAAAGTCGTGGCAGTGTTTGTCATAAAAGGGAGGATGAGACGTAATTCCTCCATGATATCTTCCAACGTTACAGGAAGGGGAGATTTTGATGGAGACGGAGGGTCCTTTTTAAGACGCTTGCCAGTTGTAAGATCCTTGCGTGAGTTCGAGGCAGAGCCGTGTGCTTTGGCATTGTGTTAGGATTCCATTTTGGAATAATAAACCAAGGCAAAGGTAAGGAATGCACACCAGGTAGCAAGTAGTCGCAATAACCGCCAAAGATATCACTCGTGAGAAAGTCACCAAGGAAAGAGCATGCACAAACAGGCGAAAGGAAAGACTGCTGCTACTGGGTCAGAGATCCAAACATGAGGAGATATTAACAGAAAATGTCAGTGAACAAAAACACCTCAAAGAGGCAGCCAGTAGTATGAGAGATAGTCAGTCAGCATTGAAAACACAAGCAGCATGAGAGCGTAGCAGAATTGAGACAGTGTCTGCCCAAGAAAGGAAATGCATACTAAGTCTGGCATCCATAAGTAATATCAATACGGAAAAAGGAAGAAGAAAAAAAAAACAGCGTGGAAAAAACAAAATGGCGGCCGCAAGTTGAGAGGAGGATGAAATAACCAAAAAAACTCACTCAAAAGGCCATTTTTCATGACGAAAATACATCAAAGTGAGGCAGGGTGATTCCGACATCGAAATCCGTTATTTGCGACAGGAACCGCCGCCAAAATAGAAACCTTCGTTAACGAGCGCCGCTCGTCGCAACGGAGCTCCCTAGGCGCGGCCATCTTGGATTGCCGGTCGCGCGCCTCTATCCTAATATTCCGATTTTAACTTTAAAAGTTTTTATCAAACGGCAATAGATAAGCTGAGTTTGTTTTTTATTTTTGAAGGCAAAGCAGCCAGAAAACTTAACCGTCAAAAGTCTGCAACCCCTGGTATACTAAGGATTGCAGGGACAAAAGGGCAGCCATTGCACTTAGTATTAGGTTGAAAGATCCATCTGCTGTCAGAATTGCCAGGAAAGAGTATGCAAGAGCATTGGTGGAGGTCATAAGGGACTGGGAGGAGGCGCACTGGCAGGAACTGAAGGCAGCTGCAGTGTAGAGAGACCGCATAGTATTCTGGGATCTAATCAATCGTAAAGATAGGACATCAATGGACCCCATGCCCAACCATATTACTTGCTCACAATGGCAGAATCATTTTGCCACTCTATATATAGGGGAGGCGCTATGTGAGCCTCTCCCAATTGAATCAACTCTGGCCACTCAGGATGCCCACGGAACATCGGATAGGTTTGACTTTCTGGAAGTGGAGCAAGCAATTTATAGCATCTCTCCAGGAAAGGCAGCTGGACCAGATGGATTGCCTGCCGACCTGCTTCTACATGATCCCACACCTTGGGCCCAACTCATTCTCCATATCATGAATCTGATAGTTAGAGGGTTTGCCATCCCGGACTCCTGGAAAGCAGCCGAGATGGTTCCAATATTTAAAAAAGGAAATAGAGAGGACCCTGCCAACTATCGGCCAATCAGTCTTATAGACATGATCCAGAAGGTTGTTGGTAGGGTCCTTCTGTTGAGGATAAGAACCTGGCTGGAAGATGGCAACATCCTATCACACTTCCAAGCAGGGTTCCGGCAAAAGGTGGGAACAATGGACCAGGTCCTCAGATTCTTTATGATCTATTGGAAGTCAGTCCCTCTGGGTAAAGGGAGTTTGTATCTGGCTTTCATAGATCTGAAGACTGCTTTCGACCTGGGCCCCTGGGGCAAGCTTTGGCAGGTTCTTGGACATCTGGGTGTGCCACCATATATTTTAGATTTTATACAAAGGATGCACAATGGTAACTATGCCAGAATCAGGTGTGGGGCCCAAGGGGAGCTGACAGAGAGGATCGCAGTAGAGAGGGGGGTACACCAGGGCTGCGTGTTGGCCCCCACCCTATTCTCAATATTTGTTAATGGGGTGGTGGCCCACCTCAATAAGGAGCCATCTGACCCCCCAGTGTTGGCAGGGGAGAAGATACCCACCCTCCTCTTTGCCGACAATACTCTCCTAATCTCCAAGTACCCCGGTGGCCTAAAGAAATTGCTGAAGAGCTTTGACTAATTCAGCAAAGAGCAGGGGCTAATCATCAACACTAGCAAAACCAAGTTGATGACTATTAACCCCTCCAAACGTTTTAGGAACAACATCACCCTAAACGAAGTTGCTTTAGATATGGTTGAGTCTTTTGACTACCTGGGGATCAGAGTTTCAAAATACATGAAGTGGTCCTTACACCTAGATAAAATGCTTTTAAATCACAAACGGGTGTCTGGTGCAATTGTCAAAGAACAACAACTTTCGGTTAGTAGACCGGTTGCACCAGCACTCGCAATTTATGATGGGAAAGCCCTACCCTTGGCTCTCTACGGGGCGGAGCTCTGGGGCATGGAGATAATCATCGAATTATCTAGGTCAGAAAATAG
Organism: Lissotriton vulgaris; assembly: GCF_964263255.1. NCBI lineage: Eukaryota > Metazoa > Chordata > Amphibia > Caudata > Salamandridae > Lissotriton > Lissotriton vulgaris. Next base: position 432,640,908 of record NC_141694.1, on the reverse strand, counting down.
ATTTGTAAGAAACCTTGTATCACTTCCCACCTCCACACCTTTGAAGCCCTTGTTCTACGACACTGGTAGGAGACACATTCTGGACATTGCCAGGCTTCGTCCCCTGCTCTTTTGGGCTCGGCTCAAGAGAACGGAGGAGCTTTCTAAGTACGCCGCTGGGTTTGATGAACTTGTAGCGGCAGACAAGGGATGCAGGATAAAATGGCTGGCAGATTTGAAGCCCCTTATGGGTCTCATCGGTCTAAGCGAGGCTTGGGTAACCCAGACCCCCCCTTCCAAGCCCGATTTAAAGCGGGCATATTGGGATTGGGTGTAAAAACGTGAGTTATCGTGCCAGCAGGCAGGGAAACTCACTGAGGGATTCTTTGAATTCAAAAGCATATGTAGTTTAGAGCCCTATCTCGACTTTATTCAGGTCCCTAGGGATAGGACCTTGTACATGAAGCTGAGATTCGGCACCCTGCAGGTTAATTCAGTGAAATCCTCATGGAAGGGGTCGAATCCGGTTGCTGCACCTTGCCCTAGCTGTGGCCATCCTGATGAGTCCATCGCCCACTCTTTACTGGCGTGTTCCGTTTATATTAAGGCCAGAGAAAAGTGGCTTAAGCCAGTCTGTAAAGCGATAGGCTTCATGAGCCATGCGGCTGCCCTACGCATCATAAAAACAGATACCTCCTCCCTGACACTGATTTGCGGAGTAGCCAAATACCTAGGGTGTGCTTGGCTATTAAGACTAAAAGCGGTAGGCAAGAATTTGGCAAATTCAAATTTGAAGGATCTGGGATGAATGACTGACCTGATTAAACAGTGAAGCTAGCGGGCATCAAGTGGTTGCCGTCTTCTCTATATATGAAATGCTGATAAAGTCCTATGAATGTAATTATTTCAAACTGTATATTTTATGCTGATTTTATTGGATCAAATGGACTAATCCTATTATATGTGTATTGTGCTCCTTTTAAATCTGGTTACATATTTGTATTTCTGCAATGCTTTTATGATAAATCTTTTATCGAATAACGCTTATCAAAATTGACTTGAAAAAGAAGGATTGATACAGAGGAGGATTACCACATTCCTTTGAAAAAGAGAACGGTTGGAACTACCCATCCCCTCCTCTTCCTCTTCCTCCTTCACCTCAGTTTCAGCCTATTTCACTTGAACATTCACCACCACATACACCTGACAACCAGGATGATGGGGATGGGGATGATACTCAACTAATGCAAGACTCATGGGATGACTACAATGCCAATGTGCCCAAGGGCAATGATCCTGATTTATATCCTAACAAGCTCTCTCCACCAGATGATAGTGTAGGCTACATTGAGGTACTGGGTAGAGCTGCCAACTACAATGGGGTGCAGCTACATAAGGAGTGCTTAGAAGAGGATTTCCTCTTTGAAACACTCAGTACCAAGCAGAGGTCATCACATACACTACCTACGCTCAAAGGGGTGATCATGCATGTAGATGACATTTTTAACGACCCGGTCAGAGCTTGTATTCTTAAACCTAGAGTAGATAAAAAATACAAGCCTGCACCATCGGACCCAGTATATATGTACGGTCAGTTGCTACTAGACTCCCTGGATATGTCCAATGCAATGAAAAGGGCCAGCTCCCACACAACAGGAGATTCTCCACCTCTGGATAAAGAATCCAAACTTATTGATGCTTCCGGGAAAAGGGTGGCCTCTCAGGCATCCAATTTCTGGCGTTTCTCCAACACTCAGGCATTGTTAGCAGGATTTGACCGTGTACACTGGGACAAGATGGAGCAATTAAAACAAAATGTTCCCCATGAACACAGATCTAAGGCACAAGACCTGGCGCGTGAAGGGCAACTTATTTTCAATAACGCTAAAAGATGTTCCCTAGATGCTGCAGACACTGCTGCTAGAGCAGTGAACACCAGTGTCCTCATGATAAGATATTTTTGGCTTCGCATATCAGGGTTCAAACCAGAGGTGCAAACCTCCATTTTAAACACTCCCTTTGATAAAGAGTATCTATTTGGCCCAGTGGTAGATTCTTCACTAGAGAAAATGAAGGACACTGAAGTGGCTAAATCCATGGGAGCCATTCAGTCAGCACAAAGCTGTGGTTCCCTTTGGTGCCCCTTTTACTGCAGAGGCTCTAAAAAATACCTCCTCGGAGACCACCTCCACCTATAAGGGCAATAACCAACCCTCTCCACTAGGGGGGTTACTTTAGAGGGGGTTACAGAGAAAACAACAGCAAAGGTAGGTGCAGGGGCTCAAACACATGCTCCTCCCCTCCAATACAAAGCAGTGACTTGCCTCCACTTCCCCCTGACCACTTAACACCTGTCGGGGGAAGACTGTCAGATTTCCTACCGATCTGGCATTCAATAACAACAGAAAATGGTATACTACAAATTATCCGTTGTGGTTACTGCTTGGAGTTCATCAACACTCCTACAAACATTCCATCAAAATCACACAAACTTTCACCAGATCACCTACACCTCCTCAAACAAGAGGTTCATTCTATACTTTTAAAAGGAGCTATAGAACCCGTGCCACCGCAACATCAGGGGTCGGGCATATACTCTTTTTACTTCCTAATACCCAAAAAAGATGGTTCTCTCAGACCATTATTAGATCTCAGAGAACTAAATCCTTACATTCAGTCAGATCATTTCCACATGATGACACTGCAACAAATATTACCTCTACTGCAGAAAGGCGACTTTCTGTCTACTTTAGATCTAAAAGACACCTTTTTGCATATTGCAATCCACCCTGCACATCACAAATTCCTCAGGTTCATTGTGGTGGGTCAACACTTCCAGTTCAAGGTACTCCCATTCAGAGTCACCACTTCCTCCAGAGTCTTCACAAAGTGTCTGGCGGTAGTTGCTGCTCACCTGAGAAGACAAAGCATCCATGTATTCCCACACTTGGACCACTGGCTCAGAAAAGCCAGCACATACCAGCAATGCCTTCAGCACACTTTCAGAATAATCCAGTTACTGCCAGGATTCACAATCAATGTGACAAAATCACATCTCCAACCAGTCAATACTCAGGACTACCTAGGAGCCATGCTAAATACTCAAAAAGCCCTGGCGGTTCCAAGCGCAGCCAGAATTCGAAATATTCAGGCTTTAGTTCTTCAATTTCAACCCAATCATTGGATTCCAGCTCAGGTTTATATGCAATTGCTGGGAATGATGGCATCTTGTATCATAATCACCCCCATGCCAGACTGCACATGTGTCCACTTCATGAATGCTCAGCCAGTCTATGGAACCAGTCACTGGGTCTATTGACCGATCTAGTGTTGGTAAGAGGCCGTACTCATCGTTCTCTGTAGTGGTGCAACACACAAAATTTGTCAAAAGGACGGCCTTTCATAGACCCAGTTTCACAGATAGTACTGACAGCAGACGTGTCCCTCACTGGCTGGGGAGCTCATCTATACAACACACAGTGCAAGGCCTGTGGAGTCAACAGCAGAAGTTGCTTCACATCAATCGTCTAGAGCTCCTTGCAATCTTTCTAGCTCTCAAGGCGTTTCAAACTCACCTGGAGGGTTCGTACAGACAACATGACAACTGTGTATTACATACAAAAACAAGGGGGGGGAGACACATTTAGCTCAAGACATCTGGAGGTGGGCCACTCACCACAAACATTATCTTCTAGAGGAACACCTCCCGTGAGTGAACAACCAGATTGTAGATCTCCTCAGCAGACAGAGACAGCAAATTCATGAATGGGCTCTCCACCCTCAGGTTCTCCTCCCATACTTTCAAAGTTGGGGAGTACCTCACATGGACCTGTTTGCCACACACCAAAATGCAAAATGCCAAAGCTTCGCCTCCAGGTACCCGCACCTGCACTATGGATGAACTGGTCAGGGATATTTGCTTATGCTTTTCTGCTTCTCCCACTCATTCCATTAGTGGTTCAGAAGCTCAGGCAAACATCTCTCACACTAATCCTAGTAACCCCGCATGGGCACGTTAACCATAGTTCACAACCATGTTGGAGCTATTTCTAGTCCTGCGTCAAAGCTACATTTAACCTCCAGTCTCCTCTCATAGAGCCATGGATAAATCAGACACCCAGATCCCAAGCAACTGAACCTCATGATCTGGCTCCTGAAGTCTTAGAGTTTGGTTACTTAAACCTTCCACCAGAATGTATGAATATCATTAGGGAGGCTAGAAGACCTACTACTGTTGTATAGCATTTTAGGACCCTAGTGTAATTTTCCGGATTCATGCCCTTATATAGGTATAAATCACCTTGTCCTTATATAGGCATAGAAATCATAACCATATTTAGACATAGCCCATGCAGTCCAAATATGGCATAGCTACTTCCACTAGTTCCGAAAAGCCACAACGATTTCTTGGAAAACTCGTCTTCAGCAGTAAGGGACTTCCCCTTGCTTAAATATTGATTTGTCCAAGAACTCATGGAGTTTCCAAAGAACTGAGACTCTTTGATGACGTTATTATGTCCACCTTTATGTCACACTCTGCACCTTCATGGTATAAATATGCTCACACTTGCCCAAGCAAACACACAGTGGTTTGGAGCAGTTCGACTATCTACTTGCCCGATGCATCTCTCTACAGCAAGTGCCGAAGGAAGCCGACCCTCCAGCTGACGCACTGAGAGAGACGCTGTCTTTTCTCTTGACGAGAAATCCAGCTCCAGTGTTTCCAGGCTCCCCTTGCTGGGTGTTGGGAAATCGAGTCCTGAGACAGAGAGATACTAGACCTCCATCATTCTAAACTAAGGTACGGAACTGATTAGACCCTAAGAGAAATCTTGGATAGATTCTAGGCAAAAGAATACTAAACTTATGCTACAACACACTTACTTCTTCCCTCGTACTAGACTTAGGTTAGATACAACGGGGTAGGCGTATTTTAGAAGAACCAGTTGAGTACTTTTAGTCTATATTTATTTATGTATATATTTTATGGCTTATAAAACATACCATACTTTTAAAGTATTATTTTATAATACTCTTCCTGCTGTACGCATTATACTTTACAGCCAGTCTTACCTTTGTAGCAGTTCATTTCTTGTGCATGAGAAAGATGAGTCTTCAATAAATACTTTTATTGGAAACGCCCGTCTCTCTATTTCTCTGCACCTCTGGTGAAACGAAGCATGCACGAATGACTGAGTAAAATATCTATCTATTCTTTCCACAACTCTGAAGATACGTTTTATCTTGGGGAAACAAAGTTGTCATGTTTATGCGGTTGTCAGAAACTAATCCCTTCTTGCGGATTTGAGAAAGTTTCTAGTGACCTCTGATCTAGCTGGCACTCACAATTAAGTTTAATATATTCGATAGCGGCCTAGTAGACATAAGTCCTACGTCACATCATAGGATATATTATTCCAATGCACAGAGCCTATTGGAAATATAGGAACTACACTACATGGCGCCCAACGTTTGGTAAGGCACTAATTTAACGCTAGATACTAGAGTAACTCAGTCGTGCTTTTCACAGAGACCCCTTTTTCCTGTAAAATACTCCAGTAGACGTCTGGAGTGGGTGAAAGGATAAAATCCGCCATAACTAAGTAGGACGAAAATCCTATGTATTAGTTTTTGGTTTTGTTTAACGTTGAAGGATACAGTGTTCCAAAATATTGCGCACCTTATCTTTGTTTCCTTGAAACTTTCTCTGCAAATTTTCAGTCGACAAAAATGTCGACTAGTGACGAAGAAACCGGTGGAGATGCAGTAAATGCAGTCTAACCGGGTTTAAACTTTACAGGGTTTCAAGAAACCGATGCTTATGCTATAATCATCCCGGAAAATGTACAGAAAACTATTGCCATAAAGCTTATACAAAATGGCCTATCATCGAGACATGGTAGGGTAAAATTTGTCATAAGAGGCACACGAATATCGGCAGACAGAGGTATTCTCTTCATGGATTATCTTCCCTGAAGCAAATCCAAGATCACATGTGTTCCACTTCTACAAGATAGAGGAAACTTCCAGCGGAATACGTTTCTTTCGAGGACATTGAAATTCCACTAACTTAGCAAGAGTATCAGCTCTGGTTTAAAGGTGCCCTACAACATCAAAATCACATTACCAGGCTCTGTCCACTAGGTAGACCAGGAGCAACATGGCCGGTACTAGCAAGCTATACACCACATCCTGACATTGAAAGAATGACAGATGTAGAACTATTAGCTCAACTAAAACAATTAATTAAAATACATAGACAATTGGTACAATATGTCATGCAGACTCTAACAGTCCAACCTGCTATAAGAATTAACCGCACACCCCTCAGAAGGGGAACACGAACAAAATAACACTACAGACCATACAATCGGTCATTGGTAAAATACCCACCAAAAGGGAACAAATTCCATTCTGACTAGTTAAAAAAATTACTCAAATTGAGGCAGTATTTCCTGATAGTACACCTCATGACAAACACAGGATTCTAACAATCTGTTTACTAATGGGGATAGCAACACACCTGGAGGACTGTGACACTTGGGGTACAGTCTTTTCTGCAATCTACACACAAACACATGGTGTTCCGTCCATGGTGGTAATACCAGACGTCCTGAAACAGATTCAAAATGAATACGGGGAGAGCCTGCTTTAAATCTCGGTATGAAGTTACTAAAGGATTTCAAACAGGTCTCACCTATAATATTAGCTAATATTAAAGGTGAAGCAGAATCCGTGGCAATCTGCCAAAAACTAAAAGAACTTGATGTAACTGTGCAACCATATGAACTGGCCAAAATAATAGAAAAATCCTATGAAGAACTAGGTAGAGATATTTTGGGAGGGAAACCAGTAAAGCCCGAACTAACAGAAAATCCTGAAAAGGTTTTTATTAAAAACAATCTCACCTCCCCTAACAAGAAGTGGGAAAATACTAGACAGACACTTACTAAATAGAAGCGTTCTCAATCCAGAGGTAGGGCTCCTCAAAACGAGCCCTCTGAAAAGAGGTATAACCTCAGAAACAGGGTTAATTTGAGAAAACCTGATAGATATCAAGATACTGATAAACGTTCCTCTCGTACCTTTCACACTTCCTCACAGAAATCCGAAAGAAGAGGACGATCAGAACACAAGAAAGAACACGTGAAATCAAAAGACGATCAACACGTACCAAAAAATAAGAAAACTCAATTCACCAAACAGAAGGTAGGAAGTCTAAAAATCAGACATGCCGAGGATCTTGAGGACACAACTCAAGAATGGGGAGTAGGCCCAGACAATGCTGGACAGCATAGCAGAAGTTACCATAGCTCGCAAGATCCTGTAGGGTCATCTGGAGACAGTGGACCTGAATGAATACATTCAAGTTGAAACTGCTGATACAAGGGTTAGTTTACCCCATAAGTGATATGAAGTAACACTCCTGATAGAGGGGAACATAACCAGAAAAATAAGAGCACTCTTTTGGGAGAAACTCTCTAAGGGTAATGACATTCTTCTGGCTTAAAAAGAGTGGCCTCCTGAATTTGTCAGGGAGTGCCCACATGGCGAATTGATCATTATGCCAGCCTTCTCAAATCATATTCCTATTCATTAAAAATACACCTATGCCAGAAAATGGGCTGTAGCCCAGGCTCCAGCATTATATAAAAATTATGTGGGATGGGATGAGGTTTCTCCTCACCATAATATCCAGTTAAAAAATCAACCAACTGCTCAGAAGCAGTATCCAGTTAAGCAAGAATCTAAAAAACAAGTCAGGGAGATCTTAGATCAACTTGAATACCAAGGGGTGATTGAAACATGCACCTCGTCCATGAATAATCCTTTGTTTCCTGTCTCCAAACCAGACAATACATATCTTCTAGTTTTTGACTACAGACATTTAAATTCTTGTTGCAAAACCTTTGCAGTACAAAATGCACACAGTGCAGCACTGATGAATAACATCATGCGCAAAAAATATAAAACTACATTACATATTTCAAAAAGTTTCTTCTGTCAAAATATCGCATCTGAAAGCAGGTATTTGACGCTTTCTCAATTATGGGGATACAGCCTCACTTCTGTTGTGTCCCCCAGGGTTTCAAGAATAGTCCAGGGTTATTTTCAGCCAGAGTAACAGCGTTACTGCAAACGTATGATGATGAGGCGTTATCGTATGTTGAGGACATCTATCTTACAGAAGATGATTTGGACATGCACTTGAACAGGGTGAACACCATAATACATGGCTTCGCCTCTGAAGGGTACAAATTCAATTTAAAAAAATCAAGAATGGCCCACCTCAACATCCTATTCTTAGGATACGAACTTTCAAGTGAAGGCAAAAGCCTGGCAGCAAATCTTTTAGAAAAATGTGTGCTGATCCAACCTCCAAAAAACGCTGAAAAACTTACAGTCAGTTCTAGGATTTCTGAATTTCGGAAGAACTTACATTCTAAACTACACAGAAAGGGTTAAACCTCTCTACGAACTAATCAAACCTGATTTCAAATCAACTAATTGGACTCAAACATACACAGAAATTTTGCATTCAATGCAAACAGGCTTGTTAGCAACAACCCATTTACAGATACACGTAAACTTACGCAACCTTGTAATCCGAATCATCACAGGGAGATGCAGGTTCACGTACCTAACCTTTAATGAAGGTGAAAAGGTACCAATAGCTTATAAATCACACTTGTACACACAAGCTGAAATGAAATTCACTTCAACAGAAAGAATTCTGACAGCGGTTCAAACTGCAGTAGCAAAAGAGAGAGCTCTCGCAAAAGGGAAACACATAAAGGTCCTTACGCCTGTACCTGCTTTACATCCGAGATGGATACAATGGGTTAATTCTCTTGCTGCAACAGACGTTAAATACGTTTTTGACCCTTAATTGAAAACTTGAGAATTTCTACAATACGAACAAGTATGTCCTCTGCCCACTGTGATTCTGCCTCTAGAACATTACGGATGTATAATTCATACAGACAGATCAGCACAGCCCCCAATTGGGGGAAAACAAGCTTATAGTGCTGCGTGCGCAATTGTTAAAGGACGCTGGCGCAATGGTAAATCCCGACCTATGGTCACAAAAATTCAATCTCTAGGAGACTGTACAGCTCATTGAGCTAAACTACAGCCTTTCAAAATGGCGCTTGAAAATACCAATTGCTAATTCCCCACACTCTACGGGGTCGATTCCGATTCGGGAAAAAGCTAAGCATGGGCGAATTTTGCGAATTTGCGGTTCGGGAATTTGTGGATTCGTGAACTCGCAATCCGCAAAATCTGCGAATTCGTGCGAATTTGCGAACTTGCTATTTTTGCCAGTTTGCGGGGGTTTTGTACAAGTTCGGGAACGTGAACTTACTTGTGTGGTCACAACGGTCGGGACCATGTTGTGTCTACGTGTCCAGCCTGTTTGCGACCCTGTGGTTCATCGCGGCCACCCTCCGGTTCATCACTGTCACCCTCTGGTTCACCAATGCCACCCTCTGGATCATCACTTTCCCCCCTCTGGTTTATCACAGCACCCTCTGGTTAATCACTGTCCCCCTCTGGTTTATCACAGCACCTCTGGTTCATCACTGCCACCCTCTGGTTGATCACTGCCATCCTCTGGTTCATCCCTGCCACCCTCTGGATCATCACTGCCACCCCCTGCTTCACCAGTGCCACCCTCTGGTTCATCACTGCCACCCTCTGGTTTATCATAGCACCCTCTGGTTCATCACTGCCACCCTCTGGTTTATCACAGCACCCTCTGGTTCATCACTGCCACCCTCTGGTTGATCACTGCCATCCTCTGGTTCATCCCTGCCACCCTCTGGATCATCACTGCCACCCCCTGCTTCACCAGTGCCACCCTCTGGTTCATCACTGCCACGCTCTGGTTTATCACAGCACCCTCTGGTTCATCACTGCCACCCTCTGGTTCATCCCTGCCACCCTCTGGATCATCACTGCCACCCCCTGCTTCACCAGTGCCACCCTCTGGTTCATCACTGCCACCCTCTGGTTTATCATAGCACCCTCTGGTTCATCACTGCCACCCTCTGGTTTATCACAGCACCCTCTGGTTCATCACTGCCACCCTCTGGTTGATCACTGCCATCCTCTGGTTCATCCCTGCCACCCTCTGGATCATCACTGCCACCCCCTGCTTCACCAGTGCCACCCTCTGGTTCATCACTGCCACGCTCTGGTTTATCACAGCACCCTCTGGTTCATCACTGCCACCCTCTGGTTTATCACAGCACCCTCTGGTTCATCACTGTCCCCATCTGGTTTATCACAGCACCCTCTGGTTCATCACTGTCCCCCTCTGGTTTATCACAGCACCCTCTGGTTCATCAGTGCCACCCTCTGGTTTATCACTGCCATCCTCTGGTTCATCCCTGCCACCCTCTGGATCATCAGTGCCACCCCCTGCTTCACCAGTGCCACCCTCTGGTTCATCACTGCCACCCTCTGGTTCACCAATGCCACCCTCTGGATCATCACTGTCCCCCTCTGGTTTATCACAGCACCCTGTGGTTCATCACTGTCCCCCTCTGGTTTATCACAGCACCCTCTGGTTCATCACTGCCACCCTCTGGTTGATCACTGCCATCCTCTGGTTCATCCCTGTCACCCGCTGGATCATCACTGCCACCCCCTGCTTCACCAGTGCCACCCTCTGGTTCATCACTGCCACGCTCTGGTTTATCACAGCACCCTCTGGTTCATCACTGCCACCCTCTGGTTTATCACAGCACCCTCTGGTTCATCACTGTCCCCCTCTGGTTTATCACAGCACCCTCTGGTTCATCACTGCCACCCTCTGGTTGATCACTGCCATCCTCTGGTTCATCCCTGCCACCCTCTGGATCATCACTGCCACCCCCTGCTTCACCAGTGCCACCCTCTGGTTCATCACTGCCACCCTCTGGTTCACCAATGCCACCCTCTGGATCATCACTGTCCCCCTCTGGTTTATCACACACCCTCTGGTTCATCACTGTCCCCCTCTGGTTTATCACAGCACACTCTGGTTCATCACTGCCACCCTCTGGTTGATCACTGCCATCCTCTGGTTCATCTCTGCCACCCTCTGGTTCATCACTGCCACCCTCTCATTTGCCACTGCCACCCTCTGGATCATCACTGTCCCCCTCTGGTTTATCACAGCACCCTCTGGTTCATCACTGCCACCCTCTGGTTGATCACTGCAACCCTCTGGTTCATCAATGCCACCCTCTGGTTGATCGCTGCCATCCTCTGGTTCATCCGTGCCACCCTTTGGTTCATCACTGTTACCCTCTGGTTTGCCACTGCCACCCTCTGGATCATCACTGTCCCCCTCTCGTTCAAGGCTGCCACCCTCTGGTTCATCACTGCCACCCTCTGGATCCTCACTGCTCCCATCTATTTTATCACAGCACCCTCTGTTTCACCACTACCACCCTCTTGTTCCCACTGTAGATTATGGGGGGAAAGCAAAGCACACCTTCCCAGCCTCAACTGAGATTAATTAATTTGGGGCTGGTTAATGTGTCACTGAATGTGTGCTTCAAGTCCGGCACCTGCTTCCTTAGCTGTAAGACCTTCCTGTTGCAGTTATTTTTTTTACAGGAGCATTGTGCCATACTTGTAACTATTCTCTGACCCTACTTTGAGGGTCAGAGCAGGGTCAGAGAATAGTTGAAAACAGGCAACTGAACTCTGGAGGGGCCCCTCTCAGGAAGCACTACAGGGAATGGTTACAAATTAGTTTGAACTTTTGCACCTGCTAAGTGCTTTCAGTTTTCTAAAATTGGTTTTTCTTCCATTTCACGAGATTTGCGGGACGCGAAATCGAACTTGCAACCCGCAAATTCGTGCAAATTTGCTGATTTCTCGTTTTTTACATGTTTGGGTGGTCTTTCTTTTTTTTGTGTGTTCGGGTGGTTGTTTGCTTATTCGTGTGCTGCTTGCAGCGCACCGGCCCCGAGGTTGCCCATGAGGTCATGTACGGGCGCGGCCATCTTGTTTGCGTGACGTGTTTCCATTTCCGGTTTCTCGTTGCAAGTTCGCATCGTATGCGGCGAGATATTACGCATTCGTGGGCCTTTTTGCGTGCTAGCGGGGGAAATATCGCGCGAACTTACCCACGCGGTCCTCTATGGGCACGGCCATCTTGTTTTTCATTCACTGCTATGGTTTTGGGCATGCTACCTTTCTATCCACCTTACATCTTTGCAATCCTATGTTTTTCTGAACTTTTTGGGGGTTTTCTTTGCTTATTATCTCTCTCTTCAATTTCCTACATCTATATTTTGTGTTTTTTTAAACTTTTTGTTACTTTATTACCTACTTTATTTCTTTTGCTCTCTCTCTTATTTTTTTTCACAGTTATTCTTCTTTCCTTCTACTTGTGCCCAGGACCATGGCTAAGGGAGGCAACAAGGGCATGGGGAAGGGCCCAGCCCCACGTACCCGGCTCCCTTGCGGGCGTTGGAGGGGGGAGGAAGTGCAGCCCAGGGAGATCTTTTCTGCGGTGGAGGTGGCCGCCTTGATGGTTTTTCTCCAGGTCCACCTCCCTAAGACCGTGGCAGCAGGTGATCGGGTTGCTTCCAGTTACGGCCTCCGGGAGCGTCGCCAGATGTGGGAGAAGGTGTGCCGGCGCATGTATAAGGAGTCTGGGGTCCGGCGCACCTACCAGCATGTGACGCACCGGTGGACTGACATCTTGGACCGGGAGCATGACATGCTCGACCTGCTTGGTGTGGAGATCCCTGGGCTTGGTAAGTAGCTATTTAATAACTACTTTTTTTCCTTCTGCTCTGTTATATAGCTAATCTATTTTTTCCTGAATAGTACGAATGCTGCTGATTTGATTACATTGCAGGTAAATTAATGTTTGAATAGCTTCTGTCATTGCAGGTGCTCGCCTGGTTATTGGCGTTGCTACTATGCTTACTTGTTTGCAACTTTTTAGTCATTTGAGAGCATTACTACGTAATGCTAGAGACAGTAGACTCAAGTCTAGTCCTTCTTTGTACTCCTGCTGCTGCCACTTTGAAGAGATAGTGGTGGATTGATGCGTGAGTATACTATTTATTACTTGTTCTAGGACATTTGTTAGTGGTCTGCAATCATGATGACAGACTGTGTCTGTCACGCGACGTCTCGTGCTGCTGAGTGATGGCAGTCGTAGTAGAACCTTTTTGTTGTTGATGTAGTTAGTGAATTACATAACTTTCCTATTAGACGGTCTGTGAATCCTGCAATACTGTACTCCTATCCTCTTAGTTGACCAGATCAGATGCAATTGATGTTAATTTGTTTCCCCAACATAATTTTAGATTGAGTACAAAGAAATCAAATATTTCCCAATAAACAATCATCCATGTTGTGTTTCTTTATTTCATGATCACCAGCAACTCCCAGGGGCAAGGCGACGGCGGAGACAGAGACTCCGGTGGCAGAAGTTGGAAAGGAGAAGTCCCTTCCAGGCTCTTCTGCTGGCCCCAGTAAGTTGTCTTATTGTTATCTTAACACCTTCGCTGCTAAGGCAATTCCCCTCCTGTGCTGGAGATTGTTCTATTTCATTGTTTTATGACGAGCTGGGCTCGTCATCAGCACACGACCACTGTGCACCATGACGAGCCCAGCTCGTCATCAGCATCGAAAGGGTTAATACTTATACTTCCCTAACTTTTACAGCTCCTATTTATTATAAACTGGTTCCTAATAATTCTATGTTTTACAAAATAGTCATGGATTTTCTTCTAATGTAGACTACTTTCTACATTCTTATCCTGCCTCTACCATCACTCTCTGTGCTACTACTATTTACAATTATGAGTCGGTCTGTGTAGGTAGCTAAGCTTGTTCATTCAGCAAACGGTGTGAAACAAAACTCTGATACAGCAATAGCTCTAGGCACTGAGTGTAGTCCTCTGGGTTGCCCTTGCTGTCTATTCCAGTCTTCTTAATGTAAGTGCTTTGACAATTTTCAACAACAAAATGTAATTGTTTACACCAAGTAAAAGGTAGCAGTGTCCTTTTTGATTTGAGAGGAGCACATCCCATACCACTAGTGTTTCAGGGACTATTCTGCTCACAAAGAAGTATGGACAAGATGATAGGTGCAGTTCGTCTTTCGACAAACCTCAGTCCGAACAGAAGTTGAACCCCCAATCCCCTGACCGACTATCTAGAATGTCTGACCAATGATTTATACGACCCAGAAGAACAGAAGAAGACTACCTCCGAGTCCCGGCCTATCTGAGTCACTGAAACATGACTGCCAAGTGCAGTAGTTCAAACCTTTCCGCTCACTCACTCGTAAACAAAAACCACACAGTGTTTGTTAGTTTTAAAGTTTTATTTTCAATTAAGAAATGAAAACACAATTTTTTTATTTTTAATAGCGTAGTATTCTGATGGATGAAGATGACGTTAAAGTTGCACTTGCAACATCATTCCCATGAATGAAATTAGTATGACTCAAAATTATTAATAGTTAACAGACACATGAAATTATTAGAATAACTGTGCGGGAGCCCCCACCTTCTTTAAATTACTTAAAGTACTGCTGGTGATGACTTACTAGTAGTTGGAGAATTGTCTGGCAGAAGGGCAATGGAAACTTCTTTCTGTAATGAGAAAAATAGTGCCCGTTAAGCAAGCATTCATCAGTTGTCATAAGAACAAGTGTAGCATTTAATGGAATAAGCATATAAAAGGTTAACACCCTCCCCAAAACCGTTACTTTTTTTCAATCCCAGTAATAAAAAAATGTGTTGTGTAACATTTTCTTCCGTTACGAGACAAAATAGGGGGTTGTGTATGGCATCTGAAAATATGACATGTTTTTCCTAGACGTCACAACATCTGACGCGGAACAGATGACAACCAGTGCCGGGGCCAGCAGTGCGGAGGGGTCCACTCAGGATGCGGCGGCGCCAACAGGAGGAGCTGGGGGGGAGACTCAGCGGCGGCGGACGGTGGTAAGTTATTATACTCCTTACTTATTGAAATTTTTTGGAGTAGCCTCGCAAAGGAGTGTACGATGTACTGTACAGTAGTACACAGTACACTAGTATAAGTACACTGTACTGTCAAGAACATTTACTAATTTAGAAATACTTTTTGGGCTACCACGGAAAAGATAGTCAACCTTGACTTTTAATAGCATTATCTGCGGTACTTCTCTGGTAACCAATGGCCCCCTCTATTTCACTTCAACTCAGCTGGCAAATTTTTATTGTGATTTGTGAAGCCAAGTCATATCAGATGAAGTTTAGGGATGTGAAGAACGAAAAGTTAAAGAAGGGTGAAACGAAGGACAAGCGAGTCTTAATATTTATGACTGTAAAGAATGGTTTTGTTGAATGCAATTCAACATAAGAAGACAGGGCTTTCCAAAATATAATGAAAAGGGTGTTAGTTGGTTTTTGACAAAAATACATTTTGGTACATTTGAGACATCAAGAAGAATCATAGACGTCCTTTCGAAGCCTGGATGTTATCTTCTTTATCCTCCTCGTTAATAGCAGAGGTGTATGATGTAGTAGAGCCGACGCTGATTGGAAGAAGTATGGCCAGTGGCAGTGCCACCCCTATAGAAAAGTAAGACATTCAGATCCCCACTTGCTTGTACTGCTTAAAGTACTGCGAGTCTGCATCATCATTGCCTGTGTCTGTATTTCTTGGGTGAAAGCAGAGTGAGTTGCCATTAAGGCGGCGAGCACAAGTTCACGTACCAGTGATTTCTTGCAACCCAAGAGAAGAAAGTTTAAAAAGGCCTTTTTTTAGTACTCTCTGACTATGTATGTAGTAGTGAGTCCACACATAGTGCTGCTAGTGGAATTCCTGAAACTCCCAGTAAAGTCACAGGCTTACAAAGACGGCGGAAAGATACATGCCAAAATGTTATGCTGTTACAACAGGTATCTGTGCACACGTCCCCTTTTACAGAGTAAATGCTGTAGGTAATCAAACGGTACAAAAGGGGGTGGTGATGGACGGAGCATCTGAATCAATCAAACACTCACACCCAGTCAAAAGATCTGGGTTTAATCCATCACCGTTCTTTAGCTCACTCTGCCACCCCAGTTCAGGTAATCAAACAACACAACCAATAGACAACCAATAGACAAACAATGTGGAAGTAGTCTTGATAGAAGTTTTTCTTCAATTCAGATTTTATCCACCACACCCAGCCAACACGTGTTTCGTCAGGGCTAGTAGCCTGTGGCTTCATCAGGGCTCCCGCGGGCATCGGTTCCCAAGCTATTGCCACAATGGCTAGGTGCTCTCAGTCGCTTCCAATTTCGACCTGGCTACCGGGTACTGTGGAGGTTCTCGCTTATTCGTCTCAGCCGTCTCAGCTTTACAGCGTCTGTATTTACACGTGGAGACGCTGGAAAGCAGTACGGCTTAACCTGCCGCTCACACGGATGCTCCTATGGTGTGTTGCATCTTTGGTATTAACCATCACACGGACGGCTGAGACAAATCAGCAAGAACCTCGACAGTACCCGGTAGCCGGGTCGGAATTAGAACGGGTTGAGAGCACATAGCCATTGTGGCAATAGCTTTGGAACCGCTGCCCGCGGGAGCCCTGATGAAGTCGCGGGCTACTAGCCCTGACGAAACACGTGTTGGCTGGGAGTGGTAGATAAAATCTGAATTGAAGAAAAACTTCTATCAAGACTACTTCCACATTGCCTGCGAATTCAGGCGGGAGTAGGTCACCTAACAGAGAAGAAATTCCCTCCTCTAAGTTGGTGTCCTCCTCGTCTTCTTCCGGCGTGTATTCTCGTACTTTGTAATCTGGTGGTATGAGGTACTGATTCATCTTGATCATTGTTAACCTCTCCACCTTTTTGGCGAGAGGCGGGTCCTTTTGCAAGTTACAATGCCACCAGCAGCACCGAAAACACGTTCAGAAGACACGCTTGCGAGTTGGCAAGACAAGTAGTTTATAGCCAGGTTGGAGATCTCTGGCCACAATTCTTTTTTCCCATGCCAATACGCCAATGGGTCATCATGAACATAAACCTCTGTTGAGTCATTCAGATAGTCCTGCACCATCGACTCAAGGTTCTCCACGGTTCCTCCACTTTGCTTACTTTTTGCTGGGACCTTTTGAGAAGCAAACCCAAGCTGAGTTAACCAATGCTCTTCTTCACACAATGTTACTGTTGTGTCTGGTGCAGATGATCCGGTTGCTGTTGTCTTTAACGGCTGAGAGGTCACTTCTGCCACAGCCAGAGGTGCAGAAGTGGATTCTTTTGACTGGAGATGGCCTGCTGATGCTGATGTACTGCATTTTCCTTCAATTTTCTGCCCTTATCGTTCAAACCTCATGGCTGACACAGCTAGCCAATGTTTGTACATTAAAACTTGTGTGTCACCAAAAGCAAAGAATGCTCTGCCTGCCAGTGACTTTTTGTAGCGTGGATCCAGAATAGTAGCACAAATGTAATGCCTTTCTGAGTGGATCATTTGAAGACGTTCATCGCCAAGTAGGCACTGTAATAATTTCTCCGCCAAAACAAAAGCTTCTAGCTTTTCTTCATCTTTTTCAAACATAGAAGACACCGCCTTCAGTTGGTGCTCTAGCATGCGCAACAATGGGATAGCTTTTCCCAAATTACAGTCCTCCCTGCTGACTGCTCGCGTGAAGACCTCAAAAGGATGAAGCATGTCTGTCAGGCTTTTAACTAGCTCCCATTGCTCCGCATCTAGCCTCAGGTCCTTCATAGCTGTACCCAGTGTTAAGAAATACTGATCGAGTACCGCAAACTGCTCATACAGACGCTCAAGCATGTAGAAGGTTGAGTTCCAACGTGTTGCCACCTCCTGGATGATTGCTTTCACTGGCAGTCGACGTTCATGTAGCAGGCCCCTCAGAAGCTACCGGGCCTTAAAAAATTGGCTGAAAGTGTGCACATTCTTCGGCAGGTGGTCAGTAACTCGCACACTGGACTTTCTTCACTCAAGAATTTTTTAACAACCAGGTTTATACAGTGCGCCAAACACGGCACTCTGAAATATTTACCCAGCTCCATGCCCTTAACTACATTGGCGCCATTATCCGTGGAAACATAACCAATCTTGCGTTTTTTTGGGGACAGCCATTGAAAGACCTTTGTGTTAAACTCCTTCAAAATGTTTTCTCCTGTATGACTTTTCTCCATGCCAAACATGGCTAGTGTTGCATGTTTCCGAGCAGCTTTAAAAACGTTGTCCGGGTCAACACCTGCCCTTAGCTTTGCTGTAACTCCTGAAAAAGAGACCCAATGTGCAGTGATGCACATGTAATCAGTGCCTGCGCCACTGGTCCACATGTCTGTTGTCAGATGTATAGTGTGAACAGCACTCTTCTGGAAAGCTGCCCCAATAACCTCCAGCACATCTTCATGTAGTGCTGGAACCGCAACTCTGGCAAAATAGAACCGGCTAGGAACCTTCCATTTAGGGCTGAGCGTTGCCACTAATTCAAGAAAACCAACCCCTTCCACAAAAGAAAAAGGGAGAAGGTCCTGAGCTAGCATTTTAACCAGCTTAATGTTATACAGACGCGTCAGTGGGTGGTTGCGTTCAAATGGCGCTTCACAAAACAACATGCTTCTAATGGTGGGCTGGACCATGATTTTACGGGATGATGATGATGACTTCTTCGACCCAGTTACGCTTGGTGATGATGAACTTTTTCGCATTGGTGTCTCACTCTATCCCACACTCTTAGTGTGGCTCACAGAGGGTGTGCTGCTGACAGGGGTACTGGGTGTAGGTGAAGTGTTTGACGCTTCTTCCTCCTCGTCATCATCAGATGAAACATCAAAGTATACAGTATGTCGACTTCCTTGATCTCCTTTAGGTGCGCATGCCAATATACAGTGTGCTGTCTCTCAAGATGACCTCTCTGGCCTCCGGTACCATAGTTGGTACCAAACTTACCACGACTAACTCCAAGCTTACAAATGCTACAAATGGCTATATTTTCCCTTTTTGGGCAAACACTAAAGAAGTCCCAAACTGCGGACTTGAAATGTCTGTGGGGGGCGGAGGAGGCGATACTGGTGGTCATGCTGCTAATGCCAGATGAAGTGGAGGATGTGTGTTTCTGAACTTTACTACATTGTGCACTTGCACCACCACTAATTGAGGTCCAGGTGGATGGAGGTCCCTTCTGGCGAGAAAGAAATATGGAAGCGGTAGGTGGTGATGCACAAGTTAACTCCAATGATGGTGTTCCCATTGCCTCCTCGTCGACAACGTCACGCTCAGCAGCTTTTCGGGCTAGGGTCAAAATGTCAGATCATGGTGTGCCTCACTCTCAGACGGCAGTGGTGGTTCCCAAGTTTGATCCATATCATCAGAAGGAGGTGGGCTTGAAGAGGATGTAGACACCATCCTTGATCTTTTCCTTGCTAAGGATGTGGAAGACAATGAATGATCAGGAGGAGTGGCTTCCTCAAATGATACCTCGGCTTGAATGTTGATTTCCTGATGTGCCCCTACTTCGGCAGGAACAACTATTGTGGGCACTTGTGCCCCTCCATGCACCTCTGCTTGCGCATCTCCTTGCGCTGCCTCTCCTTCCACATGTACTTGGGCTTGTACTTGCACATGTGGTTGTTGTTGCGGCTGTGGTTGTTGAACACTTGTCAGATGAGTTACAACAACCTGTGTTGATTGAGGGACATTGCTGCTACTTTCTTGCGATGAACCAACATCACTGGTCGATGGTGATTGAACAACTAGACTGGCTGCCTCTGCAGCACTCAAGGGCTTGGACTTAAGTTGGCGTGGTGGTGGTGTCACTGAGCCCAATGGAGCGGGCGTGCTGATCCTAGCTTGGTCCCCAGCAGGTCCTGCTGCTGCTCCAGGCGTACTTTTTTTTTTTATTCCCAAAAAATGTGGCAGGCGGCACACCAGTCTCCTTGGTAACTTGCTTCTTCTGCTCCTTACTGGCAACTTTCTTGCTAGAGGAGCTACGGGGAACTTTTTTGGGGGCCATCTTCTTCAGAGGTCAGAACAGCAGGCCGCAGTTGCACGAGTTGCAGAGTTGTCTTGTCTGTGGCCAGACGTGACGTCGTGTGACCTTATGCTGCACACAGACACCGCTGCAGGACTTCTTCCTGGCACTGGTGGTTCTCTTGAGTCTTGTGCACCTAAAAGCAATGGAAGACAGAGGAACATCAGTTATACACCCCAAAAAGTCGAAAAACACATAAAAATCAGCACAATCCCATGCCATCCATGCCCTCAATGATATTTAAATTCAAGACTCCCCACAGAAAGACTAGGCCCATGCACCACTCACTAGCCCTGGGCAAAAGGCCCCAACAGCAGCCAAAGAAATCGGAAAACACACAGAAATCAGCACAGTCCCATGCCATCCATGCCCTCAATGATGTTTAAATTCAAGACACCCCACAGAAAGACTAGGCCCATGCACCACTCACAAACCCTGGGCATAATGGATGAAAGCTAGGCAAAATGGGTGCAGGCCTGAGAACACTGCCTGCATTCAAAATGGCCCCTTGCCCCCAGCACATGGGGTGCCTGTACCAGCACTCAAAATGGCCCCCACCCACATGGCCAGTCCCCATCAACACCCAAAAAAAATCGAAAAACACACAAAAATCACCACAATCCCATGCCATCCATGCCCTCCATGATGTTTACTTTAAAGAGACCCCACAGAAAGACTCAGTCCATGCACCACTCCCTACCCCTGGGCAAAAGGCCCCAACAGCAGCCAAAAAATCGAAAAATACACAAAAATCAGCCCAATCCCATGCCATCCATACCCTCAATGATGTTTAAATTCAAGACACCCAAGAAAAATACTAGGCCCATGCACCACTCACTAGCCCTGGGCAAAAGGCCCCATTAGCAGCCAAATAAATCGAAAAATACACAAAAATCAGCACAATCTCATGCCATCCATGCCCTCCATGATGTTTACATCAAAGAGACCCCACAGAAAGACTCAGTCCATGCACCACTCACTACCCCTGGGCAAAAGGCCCTAACAGCAGCCAAAAAAATCGAAAAACACACAAAAATCAGCACAATCCCATGCCATCCATGCCCTCAATGATGTTTAAATTCAAGACACCCAACAGAAAGACTCAGTCCATGCACCACTCACTACCCCTGGGCAAAAGGCCCTAACAGCAGCCAAAAAAATCGAAAAACACACAAAAATCAGCACAATCCCATGCCATCCATGCCCTCAATGATGTTTAAATTCAAAACACCCCACAGAAAGACTAGGCCCGTGCACCACTCACTACCCCTGGGCATATTGGATGAAAGTTAGGCAAAATGGGTGCAGGCCTGTGAACACTGCCTGCATTCAAAATGGCCCCTTGCCCCCAGCACATGGCCTGCCTGTACCAGCACTCAAAATGGCCCCCACCCACATGGCCAGTCCCCATCAACACCCCAAAAAAAATCAAAAAACACGCAAAAATCAGCACAATCCCATGCCATCTATGCCCTCCATGATGTTTACATCAAAGAGACCCCACAGAAAGACTCAGTCCATGCACCACTCACTACCCCTGGGCAAAAGGCCCTAACAGCAGCCAAAAAAATCGAAAAACACACAAAAATCAGCACAATCCCATGCCATCCATGCCCTCAATGATGTTTAAATTCAAGACACCCAACAGAAAGACTAGGCCCATGCACCACTCACTAGCCCTGGGCAAAAGGCCCCAACAGCAGCCAAAAAAATCGAAAAACACACAAAAATCAGCACAATCCCATGCCATCCATGCCCTCAATGATGTTTAAATTCAAAACACCCCACAGAAAGACTAGGCCCGTGCACCACTCACTACCCCTGGGCATATTGGATGAAAGTTAGGCAAAATGGGTGCAGGCCTGAGAACACTGCCTGCATTCAAAATGGCCCCTTGCCCCCAGCACATGGCCTGCCTGTACCAGCACTCAAAATGGCCCCCACCCACATGGCCAGTCCCCATCAACACCCCAAAAAAATAAAAAAACACACAAAAATCAGCACAATCCCATGCCATCCATGCCCTCCATGATGTTTACATCAAAGAGACCCCACAGAAAGACTCAGTCCATGCACCACTCACTACCCCTGGGCAAAAGGCCCTAATAGCAGCCAAAAAAATCGAAAAACACACAAAAATCAGCACAATCCCATGCCATCCATGCCCTCAATGATGTTTAAATTCAAGACACCCAACAGAAAGACTAGGCCCATGCACCACTCACTAGCCCTGGGCAAAAGGCCCCAACAGCAGCCAAAAAATCGAAAAACACACAAAAATCAGCACAATCCCATGCCATCCATGCCCTCTATGATGTTACATTAAAGAGACCCCACAGAAAGACTCAGTCCATGCACCACTCACTACCCCTGGGCAAAAGGCCCCAACAACAGCCCAAAAATCAAAAATTCCAAAATTGTAGTTGCAGCAACTGTAATGCCCCAAACAAACTTACTTGTGAAATTTCTATTCCAAAAGTGATCCAAAGAAAGTCAAAAAGGCCTCAAATACAAATATCCAGCAGCATCACAAAAAGTAATCCTCCCAGGTCAAGATCCGAATGAAAGTGACCAGCACATGAAGAAAGCACTGGAAGGAGCCTACTGGACAGGAACAGGAAGTTGGAGACTGTGGGGCACTTACTCCCCCCCCCCCCCAAAATGGACTCCTTGCAAAAAAAAGTGCAGGCAAATGTCAACCTGAGGAGTTATTCTGATAAAAATCATCATTTCCAGAAGGTTTATGCTGCTTGCTGGTGGATTTCTTGTGCAGAATTGCAAATTTTGTAATTTCGCGAGTGCGAGATTGTTGCTGCCCGCCGCATCTACGTGTTCGCAAATGCGAACTCCCGCGATACGTGATCACGGCGTACTCGCGTTGACAAACTCTCGCTGTGCAAGGTGGCAAGCCGTGATGACGTAATCGCGGTCGACAAACTCCCGCGGGATCCCGCAGCAAGATCAAAAATGGCGCAGCACTCGCAAAATATTGAGAAAAACAACTCGGCAAACGCTAAATGACGGTAAGTGAACGCCGCACACCGCAATATTGTATCACCAAGCAAAAAACATCCGCTGCGTGCAAATTTGCGGATTTTCAGCAAATTCGCGAGAGTTCTCAGATTGCGAATTTACCGAAAATCCGCAAATTCCGCGAGCGGAACGGATTTTACGCCCATGCTTAGAAAAAGCGCTTTGATTAGCTGTACGGAGCGTTTTTCCCGTACGAATCGTACACCTTCAACGGCCCCGTACGAACAAGCAAGTACGATCCGAGCCCAAAGCGCCACTCCGTACGACTCGTACCAAACACCATACAACTAGAAAATACATACGGATTGTATCCGGCTGACGCGGTACGCTACGTCCAAACGTAAATAGGCCGCTCTTTCCGGACCTGGAAGTACGATCCGTGTCGACGACACTCCGTATGGCCCTTCTGCTAAGAGAGCTGAAAACTGCCGTAAAAGCAGAGTCCGGCCCAAACCGCACCCCAGTACATACACAACATGAACCCCATTGTCCGTGTCATCCCAGTCCTGAACGCCTACGACCTCGTACATCGAAACCGACGATGGCGCAGGCGGTGAGTACAACGTACCACAACAACCTAAGTATACCTGTACGGTGCACCACACGACCACATCACTATTGCAATAGCGAAACATGCCTCATATACGCCATCAATGTCGGGGTACGTTGCGCCACACTCACGCACATTTAACCATTTCAGTAGTGATACATGCCGCACATATCCCATTAATGTCGGGGTACGTTGCGCCACACGCACGCGCATATCACCATTGCAATAGTGATACATGCCGCACATACGCCATTAATGTCGGGGTACGGTGCGTCACACGCATGCACATATCACCATTGCAATAGTGATACGTGCTGCACATACGCCATTAATGTCGGGGTATGGTGCACCACACGCACGCGCATATCACCATTGCAATAGTGATACGTGCCGCACATATGCCATTAATGTTAGGGTATGGTGCGCCACACGCTAGCGCATATGACCATTGCAATAGTGATAAGTGCCGCACACACGTCTGTAATGTATGTGTACGGTGCGTCACATCTGAGTGGTGGGTGCACAAGACTCCCAGCAGTGCCCAGACATAGGAGGGGTGGCTGGATAGGACTCCCATCAGTGCCCAGACATAGGAGGGGTGGCTGGATAGGACTCCCAGCAGTGCCAAGACATAGGAGCGGGGTGTAGATAGGACTCCCAGCAGTGACCAGACATATGAGGTGGGGTAGATAGGACTCCCAGCATTTCCCAGACAGTATAGGGGGTGGCTGGATAGGACTCCCAGCAGTGCCCAGACATAGGCGGGGTGGCTGGATAGGACTCCCAGCAGTACCCAGACATAGGAGGGGGTGTAGATAGGACTCCCAGCAGTGCCCAGACATAGGAGGGGTGGCTGGATAGGACTCCCAGCAGTGCCCAGACATAGGAGGGGGTGTAGATAGGACTCCCAGCAGTGCCCAGACATAGGAGGGGGTGTAGATAGGACTTCCAGCAGTGCGCAGACATATGAGGCGGGTGTAGACAGGACTCCCAGCAGTGCCCAGACATAGGAGGGGGTGTAGATAGGACTCCCAGCAGTGCCCAGACATAGGAGGGGGTGTAGATAGGACTCCCGGCAGTGCCCAGACATAGGAGGGGTGGCTGGATAGAACTCCCAGCAGTGCCCAGACATAGGAGGGGGGTGGAGATAGGACTCTGAGCAGTGCCAAACATAGGAGGGGTGGCTGGATAGGACTCCCAGCAGTGCCCAGACATAGGAAAGGGGTGTAGATAGGACTCCCAGCAGTGCCCAGGCATAGGAGGGGGGTGTAGATAGGACTCCCAGCAGTGCCCAGACATAGGATGGGTGGCTGGATAGGACTCCCAGCAGTGCCCAGACATAGGAGGGGGTGAAGATAGGACTCCCAGCAGTGCCCGGACATAGGAGGGGTGGCTGTATAGGACTCCCGGCAGTGCCCAGACATAGGCCGGGTGGCTGAATAGGACTCCCAGCAGTGCCCAGACATAGGAGGGGGTTGTAGATAGGACTCCCAGCAGTGCCCAGACATAGGAGGGGGTGTAGATAGGACTCCCTGCAGTGCCCAGACAGAGGAGGGGTGGCTGGATGGGACTCCCAGCAGTGGCCAGACTTAGGAGGGGGTGTAGATAGGACTCCCAGCAGGGCCCAGACATAGGAGGGGGGTGTAGATAGGACTCCCAGCAGTGCCCAGACATAGGGGGGTGGCTGGATAGGACTCCAAACAGTGCCCAGACATAGGAGAGGGTGTAGATAGGACTCCCAGCAGTGCCCAGACATAGGAGGGGGGTTGGATAGGACTCCCAGCAGTGCCCAGACATATGAGGGGGGTGTAGATAGGACTCCCAGCAGTGCCCAGACAGTATAGGGGGTGGTTGGATAGGACTCCCAGCAGTGCCCAGACATAGGAGGGGTGGCTGTATAGAACTCCCAGCAGTGCCCAGACATAGGAGGGGTGGCTGGATAGGGCAAAGAATGCTCTGCCTGCCAGTGACTTTTTGTAGCGTGGATCCAGAATAGTAGCACAAATGTAATGCCTTTCTGAGTGGATCATTTGAAGACGTTCATCGCCAAGTAGGCACTGTAATAATTTCTCCGCCAAAACAAAAGCTTCTAGCTTTTCTTCATCTTTTTCAAACATAGAAGACACCGCCTTCAGTTGGTGCTCTAGCATGCGCAACAATGGGATAGCTTTTCCCAAATTACAGTCCTCCCTGCTGACTGCTCGCGTGAAGACCTCAAAAGGATGAAGCATGTCTGTCAGGCTTTTAACTAGCTCCCATTGCTCCGCATCTAGCCTCAGGTCCTTCATAGCTGTACCCAGTGTTAAGAAATACTGATCGAGTACCGCAAACTGCTCATACAGACGCTCAAGCATGTAGAAGGTTGAGTTCCAACGTGTTGCCACCTCCTGGATGATTGCTTTCACTGGCAGTCGACGTTCATGTAGCAGGCCCCTCAGAAGCTACCGGGCCTTAAAAAATTGGCTGAAAGTGTGCACATTCTTCGGCAGGTGGTCAGTAACTCGCACACTGGACTTTCTTCACTCAAGATTTTTTTAACAACCAGGTTTATACAGTGCGCCAAACACGGCACTCTGAAATATTTACCCAGCTCCATGCCCTTAACTACATTGGCGCCATTATCCGTGGAAACATAACCAATCTTGCGTTTTTTTGGGGACAGCCATTGAAAGACCTTTGTGTTAAACTCCTTCAAAATGTTTTCTCCTGTATGACTTTTCTCCATGCCAAACATGGCTAGTGTTGCATGTTTCCGAGCAGCTTTAAAAACGTTGTCCGGGTCAACACCTGCCCTTAGCTTTGCTGTAACTCCTGAAAAAGAGACCCAATGTGCAGTGATGCACATGTAATCAGTGCCTGCGCCACTGGTCCACATGTCTGTTGTCAGATGTATAGTGTGAACAGCACTCTTCTGGAAAGCTGCCCCAATAACCTCCAGCACATCTTCATGTAGTGCTGGAACCGCAACTCTGGCAAAATAGAACCGGCTAGGAACCTTCCATTTAGGGCTTAGCGTTGCCACTAATTCAAGAAAACCAACCCCTTCCACAAAAGAAAAAGGGAGAAGGTCCTGAGCTAGCATTTTAACCAGCTTAATGTTATACAGACGCGTCAGTGGGTGGTTGCGTTCAAATGGCGCTTCACAAAACAACATGCTTCTAATGGTGGGCTGGACCATGATTTTACGGGATGATGATGATGACTTCTTCGACCCAGTTACGCTTGGTGATGATGAACTTTTTCGCATTGGTGTCTCACTCTATCCCACACTCTTAGTGTGGCTCACAGAGGGTGTGCTGCTGACAGGGGTACTGGGTGTAAGTGAAGTGTTTGACGCTTCTTCCTCCTCGTCATCATCAGATGAAACATCAAAGTATACAGTATGTCGACTTCCTTGATCTCCTTTAGGTGCGCATGCCAATATACAGTGTGCTGTCTCTCAAGATGACCTCTCTGGCCTCCGGTACCATAGTTGGTACCAAACTTACCACGACTAACTCCAAGCTTACAAATGCTACAAATGGCTATATTTTCCCTTTTTGGGCAAACACTAAAGAAGTCCCAAACTGCGGACTTGAAATGTCTGTGGGGGCGGAGGAGGCGATACTGGTGGTCATGCTGCTAATGCCAGATGAAGTGGAGGATGTGTGTTTCTGAACTTTACTACATTGTGCACTTGCACCACCACTAATTGAGGTCCAGGTGGATGGAGGTCCCTTCTGGCGAGAAAGAAATATGGAAGCGGTAGGTGGTGATGCACAAGTTAACTCCAATGATGGTGTTCCCATTGCCTCCTCGTCGACAACGTCACGCTCAGCAGCTTTTCGGGCTAGGGTCAAAATGTCAGATCATGGTGTGCCTCACTCTCAGACGGCAGTGGTGGTTCCCAAGTTTGATCCATATCATCAGAAGGAGGTGGGCTTGAAGAGGATGTAGACACCATCCTTGATCTTTTCCTTGCTAAGGATGTGGAAGACAATGAATGATCAGGAGGAGTGGCTTCCTCAAATGATACCTCGGCTTGAATGTTGATTTCCTGATGTGCCCCTACTTCGGCAGGAACAACTATTGTGGGCACTTGTGCCCCTCCATGCACCTCTGCTTGCGCATCTCCTTGCGCTGCCTCTCCTTCCACATGTACTTGGGCTTGTACTTGCACATGTGGTTGTTGTTGCGGCTGTGGTTGTTGAACACTTGTCAGATGAGTTACAACAACCTGTGTTGATTGAGGGACATTGCTGCTACTTTCTTGCGATGAACCAACATCACTGGTCGATGGTGATTGAACAACTAGACTGGCTGCCTCTGCAGCACTCAAGGGCTTGGACTTAAGTTGGCGTGGTGGTGGTGTCACTGAGCCCAATGGAGCGGGCGTGCTGATCCTAGCTTGGTCCCCAGCAGGTCCTGCTGCTGCTCCAGGCGTACTTTTTTTTTTTATTCCCAAAAAATGTGGCAGGCGGCACACCAGTCTCCTTGGTAACTTGCTTCTTCTGCTCCTTACTGGCAACTTTCTTGCTAGAGGAGCTACGGGGAACTTTTTTGGGGGCCATCTTCTTCAGAGGTCAGAACAGCAGGCCGCAGTTGCACGAGTTGCAGAGTTGTCTTGTCTGTGGCCAGACGTGACGTCGTGTGACCTTATGCTGCACACAGACACCGCTGCAGGACTTCTTCCTGGCACTGGTGGTTCTCTTGAGTCTTGTGCACCTAAAAGCAATGGAAGACAGAGGAACATCAGTTATACACCCCAAAAAGTCGAAAAACACATAAAAATCAGCACAATCCCATGCCATCCATGCCCTCAATGATATTTAAATTCAAGACTCCCCACAGAAAGACTAGGCCCATGCACCACTCACTAGCCCTGGGCAAAAGGCCCCAACAGCAGCCAAAGAAATCGGAAAACACACAGAAATCAGCACAGTCCCATGCCATCCATGCCCTCAATGATGTTTAAATTCAAGACACCCCACAGAAAGACTAGGCCCATGCACCACTCACAAACCCTGGGCATAATGGATGAAAGCTAGGCAAAATGGGTGCAGGCCTGAGAACACTGCCTGCATTCAAAATGGCCCCTTGCCCCCAGATCATGGGGTGCCTGTACCAGCACTCAAAATGGCCCCCACCCACATGGCCAGTCCCCATCAACACCCAAAAAAAATCGAAAAACACACAAAAATCACCACAATCCCATGCCATCCATGCCCTCCATGATGTTTACTTTAAAGAGACCCCACAGAAAGACTCAGTCCATGCACCACTCCCTACCCCTGGGCAAAAGGCCCCAACAGCAGCCAAAAAATCGAAAAATACACAAAAATCAGCCCAATCCCATGCCATCCATACCCTCAATGATGTTTAAATTCAAGACACCCAAGAAAAATACTAGGCCCATGCACCACTCACTAGCCCTGGGCAAAAGGCCCCATTAGCAGCCAAATAAATCGAAAAATAGACAAAAATCAGCACAATCTCATGCCATCCATGCCCTCCATGATGTTTACATCAAAGAGACCCCACAGAAAGACTCAGTCCATGCACCACTCACTACCCCTGGGCAAAAGGCCCTAACAGCAGCCAAAAAAATCGAAAAACACACAAAAATCAGCACAATCCCATGCCATCCATGCCCTCAATGATGTTTAAATTCAAGACACCCAACAGAAAGACTCAGTCCATGCACCACTCACTACCCCTGGGCAAAAGGCCCTAACAGCAGCCAAAAAAATCGAAAAACACACAAAAATCAGCACAATCCCATGCCATCCATGCCCTCAATGATGTTTAAATTCAAAACACCCCACAGAAAGACTAGGCCCGTGCACCACTCACTACCCCTGGGCATATTGGATGAAAGTTAGGCAAAATGGGTGCAGGCCTGTGAACACTGCCTGCATTCAAAATGGCCCCTTGCCCCCAGCACATGGCCTGCCTGTACCAGCACTCAAAATGGCCCCCACCCACATGGCCAGTCCCCATCAACACCCCAAAAAAAATCAAAAAACACGCAAAAATCAGCACAATCCCATGCCATCTATGCCCTCCATGATGTTTACATCAAAGAGACCCCACAGAAAGACTCAGTCCATGCACCACTCACTACCCCTGGGCAAAAGGCCCTAACAGCAGCCAAAAAAATCGAAAAACACACAAAAATCAGCACAATCCCATGCCATCCATGCCCTCAATGATGTTTAAATTCAAGACACCCAACAGAAAGACTAGGCCCATGCACCACTCACTAGCCCTGGGCAAAAGGCCCCAACAGCAGCCAAAAAAATCGAAAAACACACAAAAATCAGCACAATCCCATGCCATCCATGCCCTCAATGATGTTTAAATTCAAAACACCCCACAGAAAGACTAGGCCCGTGCACCACTCACTACCCCTGGGCATATTGGATGAAAGTTAGGCAAAATGGGTGCAGGCCTGAGAACACTGCCTGCATTCAAAATGGCCCCTTGCCCCCAGCACATGGCCTGCCTGTACCAGCACTCAAAATGGCCCCCACCCACATGGCCAGTCCCCATCAACACCCCAAAAAAATAAAAAAACACACAAAAATCAGCACAATCCCATGCCATCCATGCCCTCCATGATGTTTACATCAAAGAGACCCCACAGAAAGACTCAGTCCATGCACCACTCACTACCCCTGGGCAAAAGGCCCTAATAGCAGCCAAAAAAATCGAAAAACACACAAAAATCAGCACAATCCCATGCCATCCATGCCCTCAATGATGTTTAAATTCAAGACACCCAACAGAAAGACTAGGCCCATGCACCACTCACTAGCCCTGGGCAAAAGGCCCCAACAGCAGCCAAAAAATCGAAAAACACACAAAAATCAGCACAATCCCATGCCATCCATGCCCTCTATGATGTTACATTAAAGAGACCCCACAGAAAGACTCAGTCCATGCACCACTCACTACCCCTGGGCAAAAGGCCCCAACAACAGCCCAAAAATCAAAAATTCCAAAATTGTAGTTGCAGCAACTGTAATGCCCCAAACAAACTTACTTGTGAAATTTCTATTCCAAAAGTGATCCAAAGAAAGTCAAAAAGGCCTCAAATACAAATATCCAGCAGCATCACAAAAAGTAATCCTCCCAGGTAAAGATCCGAATGAAAGTGACCAGCACATGAAGAAAGCACTGGAAGGAGCCTACTGGACAGGAACAGGAAGTTGGAGACTGTGGGGCACTTACTCCCCCCCCCCCCAAAATGGACTCCTTGCAAAAAAAAGTGCAGGCAAATGTCAACCTGAGGAGTTATTCTGATAAAAATCATCATTTCCAGAAGGTTTATGCTGCTTGCTGGTGGATTTCTTGTGCAGAATTGCAAATTTTGAAATTTCGCGAGTGCGAGATTGTTGCTGCCCGCCGCATCTACGTGTTCGCAAATGCGAACTCCCGCGATACGTGATCACGGCGTACTCGCGTTGACAAACTCTCGCTGTGCAAGGTGGCAAGCCGTGATGACGTAATCGCGGTCGACAAACTCCCGCGGGATCCCGCAGCAAGATCAAAAATGGCGCAGCACTCGCAAAATATTGAGAAAAACAACTCGGCAAACGCTAAATGACGGTAAGTGAACGCCGCACACCGCAATATTGTATCACCAAGCAAAAAACATCCGCTGCGTGCAAATTTGCGGATTTTCAGCAAATTCGCGAGAGTTCTCAGATTGCGAATTTACCGAAAATCCGCAAATTCCGCGAGCGGAACGGATTTTACGCCCATGCTTAGAAAAAGCGCTTTGATTAGCTGTACGGAGCGTTTTTCCCGTACGAATCGTACACCTTCAACGTCCCCGTACGAACAAGCAAGTACGATCCGAGCCCAAAGCGCCACTCCGTACGACTCGTACCAAACACCATACAACTAGAAAATACATACGGATTGTATCCGGCTGACGCGGTACGCTACGTCCAAACGTAAATAGGCCGCTCTTTCCGGACCTGGAAGTACGATCCGTGTCGACGACACTCCGTATGGCCCTTCTGCTAAGAGAGCTGAAAACTGCCGTAAAAGCAGAGTCCGGCCCAAACCGCACCCCAGTACATACACAACATGAACCCCATTGTCCGTGTCATCCCAGTCCTGAACGCCTACGACCTCGTACATCGAAACCGACGATGGCGCAGGCGGTGAGTACAACGTACCACAACAACCTAAGTATACCTGTACGGTGCACCACACGACCACATCACTATTGCAATAGCGAAACATGCCTCATATACGCCATCAATGTCGGGGTACGTTGCGCCACACTCACGCACATTTAACCATTTCAGTAGTGATACATGCCGCACATATCCCATTAATGTCGGGGTACGTTGCGCCACACGCACGCACATATCACCATTGCAATAGTGATACATGCCGCACATACACCATTAATGTCGGGGTACGGTGCGTCACACGCATGCACATATCACCATTGCAATAGTGATACGTGCTGCACATACGCCATTAATGTCGGGGTATGGTGCACCACACGCACGCGCATATCACCATTGCAATAGTGATACGTGCCGCACATATGCCATTAATGTTAGGGTATGGTGCGCCACACGCTAGCGCATATGACCATTGCAATAGTGATAAGTGCCGCACACACGTCTGTAATGTATGTGTACGGTGCGTCACATCTGAGTGGTGGGTGCACAAGACTCCCAGCAGTGCCCAGACATAGGAGGGGTGGCTGGATAGGACTCCCATCAGTGCCCAGACATAGGAGGGGTGGCTGGATAGGACTCCCAGCAGTGCCAAGACATAGGAGCGGGGTGTAGATAGGACTCCCAGCAGTGACCAGACATATGAGGTGGGGTAGATAGGACTCCCAGCATTTCCCAGACAGTATAGGGGGTGGCTGGATAGGACTCCCAGCAGTGCCCAGACATAGGCGGGGTGGCTGGATAGGACTCCCAGCAGTACCCAGACATAGGAGGGGGTGTAGATAGGACTCCCAGCAGTGCCCAGACATAGGAGGGGTGGCTGGATAGGACTCCCAGCAGTGCCCAGACATAGGAGGGGGTGTAGATAGGACTCCCAGCAGTGCCCAGACATAGGAGGGGGTGTAGATAGGACTCCCAGCAGTGCGCAGACATATGAGGCGGGTGTAGACAGGACTCCCAGCAGTGCCCAGACATAGGAGGGGGTGTAGATAGGACTCCCAGCAGTGCCCAGACATAGGAGGGGGTGTAGATAGGACTCCCGGCAGTGCCCAGACATAGGAGGGGTGGCTGGATAGAACTCCCAGCAGTGCCCAGACATAGGAGGGGGGTGGAGATAGGACTCTGAGCAGTGCCAAACATAGGAGGGGTGGCTTGATAGGACTCCCAGCAGTGCCCAGACATAGGAAAGGGGTGTAGATAGGACTCCCAGCAGTGCCCAGGCATAGGAGGGGGGTGTAGATAGGACTCCCAGCAGTGCCCAGACATAGGATGGGTGGCTGGATAGGACTCCCAGCAGTGCCCAGACATAGGAGGGGGTGAAGATAGGACTCCCAGCAGTGCCCGGACATAGGAGGGGTGGCTGTATAGGACTCCCGGCAGTGCCCAGACATAGGCCGGGTGGCTGAATAGGACTCCCAGCAGTGCCCAGACATAGGAGGGGGTTGTAGATAGGACTCCCAGCAGTGCCCAGACATAGGAGGGGGTGTAGATAGGACTCCCAGCAGTGCCCAGACAGAGGAGGGGTGGCTGGATGGGACTCCCAGCAGTGGCCAGACTTAGGAGGGGGTGTAGATAGGACTCCCAGCAGGGCCCAGACATAGGAGGGGGGTGTAGATAGGACTCCCAGCAGTGCCCAGACATAGGGGGGTGGCTGGATAGGACTCCAAACAGTGCCCAGACATAGGAGAGGGTGTAGATAGGACTCCCAGCAGTGCCCAGACATAGGAGGGGGGTTGGATAGGACTCCCAGCAGTGCCCAGACATATGAGGGGGGTGTAGATAGGACTCCCAGCAGTGCCCAGACAGTATAGGGGGTAGTTGGATAGGACTCCCAGCAGTGCCCAGACATAGGAGGGGTGGCTGTATAGAACTCCCAGCAGTGCCCAGACATAGGAGGGGTGGCTGGATAGGGCTCCCAGCAGTGCCCAGACATAGGAGGGGGATGTAGATAGGACTCCCAGCAGTGCCCAGACATAAGAGGGCAGTGTAGATAGGACTCCCAACAGTGCCCAGACATAAGAGGGGTGGCTGGATAGGACTCCAAGCAGTACCCAGACATAGGAAGGGGGTATAGATAGGACTCCCAGCAGTGCCCAGGCATAGGAGGTGGTGTAGATAGGACTCCCAGCAGTGCCCTCACATATGAGGGGGTGTAGATAGGACTCCCAGCAGTGCCCAGCCAGTATAGGGGGTGGCTGTATAGGACCCCCAGCAGTGCCCAGAGATAGCAGGGGTGGCTGGATAGGACTCCCGGCAGTACCCAGACATAGGAAGGGGGTGCAGATAGGACTTCCAGCAGTGCCCAGACATAGGAGGGGGGTGTAGATAGGACTCCCAGCAGTGTTCATACAGTATAGGGGTGGCTGGAAAGGACTCCCAGCAGTGGCCAGACATAGGAGGGGGTGTAGATAGGACTCCCAGCAGTGCCCAGACATAGGAGGGGTGGCTGGATAGGACTCCCAGCAGTGCCCAGACATAGGAGGGGGTGTAGATAGAACTCCCAGCAGTGCCCAGACATAAGAGGGGTGGCTGGATAGGACTCCCAGCAGTGCCCAGACATAGGAGGGGTGGCTGGATAGGACTCCCAGCAGTGCCCAGACATAGGAGGGGTGGCGGTATAGGACTCCCAGCAGTGCCCAGACATAGGAGGGGGTGCAGATAGGACTCCCAGCAGTGCCCAGACATAGGTGGGGTGGATGGATAGGACCCCCAGCAGTGCCCAGACATAGGATGGGTAGATGGATAGGACTCCCAGCAGTGCCCAGACATAGGAGGGGGGTGTAGATAGGACTCCCAGCAGTGCCCAGACATAGGAGGGGTGTAGATAGGACTCCCATCAGTGCCCAGACATAGGAGGGGGTGTAGATAGGACTCCCAGCAGGGCCCAGACATAGGAGGGGGTGGCTGGATAGGACTCACAGCAGTTCTCAGTCATAGGGGTGTGCAGTTCCAACAGCATACAACAACTACATGCCTGTATGTGTACATCCCTAACCTGTAACACTCATGATAGTTGCATATCAACACATCACTCACAGCAGTGACCTACTTCACGTAGAATGGTATCCTGTCACACACTGGGTGACACACCACATGTGGTTTTTCTTGTCAGATCCCACATGCATATCCACCCATGTATTTAGCTGCCACCCCCCCCTCCATCATGACTCAATAGTGTATAGTCATGTAACAGACCAACAAACAAATGAAGCACAAATGGACTAATAAATTGTCATGTACATCCCAGACATGATGTGAATGTCCAGGTGGTGAAACATGTACTCCCTCGTGGAAGGAAGAGGCTACAAAACCCATAGATATAAAGCACCCAAATGTGTTTTGTGTGCACAAAGTTCTAAGTTTACAATCTGAATAATGAGGTCAAGGCAGATAACATTGTCATGTATAGTGTGAAAAATTATGATGGACCCCCTGAAAGCAGTATTACACATTACAAACCCAAGCACAGGGAGTAGCATGGACGACAATGACCAATTATCTGATTTCATTTGTGAGCAGGCATGGCCATTGCCGAATGGAATGTATAATCCTAGGGGAAATCCATACAAAAGTCACCACAACAATTGTGCAACTGTAGTGAAGATCTCATGTGACACTGGGGAAGGGACACTCTTTTGGATAATGTCTGTATACAAACTGCACACACACCAATCTAGATAATGTGCTGCTACATTGGGATTGCACAGATACCATGGTCCACCTCATTCCCATTAGAAAAATAGACATCTTTTTCAATACCAAAACATCAACATTACACCACCTTGTAGGCACACAGCACCTAAAGCAATTGCCTGAACAGACGATCTTCGGCTGTACCAGGACAAAGGTTATTCTGTTGTCCTGGTGCTGCTAGATTTATCGGCAGCGTTCGATACCATTTCCCATAACATCCTTATCGAACGCCTGTCTGCGAGTGGAATCGGCAGTACAGCACTGGAATGGATCAGAAGCTTTCTCTCCAACCGCACCCAATCTGTCACCATGGGTGACTTTAGGTCGGAGGAGGTTAACATCACCAAGGGGGTCCCGCAGGGTTCATGCCTGAGCCCGACCCTATTAAACACCTATGTGGCCCCCTTGGCAGAAGTAACCAGAGCTTTTGGATTCCATCCAGTGTCTTACGCTGATGATACGCAGCTGCTCTTCCCTTTTAAACATCTTACACCGGAGATAATACAATCTTTCTCCGATGGGATGAAGGCAGTTGCAAGGTGGATGTCCTCCAATTTCCTCCAATGCAACGTTGGAAAAACGGAGGTGATGCTTTTCGGGGAAGCAAAGGTCCAATGGTCTCCTGACTGGTGGCCTCTCGATTTGGGCCCAGTTCCTGAGCCCAAAACAATAATCAAGAATCTGGGAGTCAGATTGGAACCGGAGCTGACCATGAAACATCATGTCATCACTATTGTAGGATCATGTTTCCACGTAATAGGTCTCCTCCGGCGGATTTTTCCTTTCCTCCCTGACTCCTACAGGAAAACCTTAGTTCAGGCTCTTGTTATCAGCCGTCTTGATTATTGCAATGGTCTCCTGGCAGGAGCTAATGAAGAGGTTCTGGACCGCCTGCAGGTGGTACAAAATACAGCAGCGAGGTTGGTGCTTAATGCACCTCCCAGGTCCCCCTCTAAACCACTACTGCATAAACTACACTGGTTGCCAATACGGCAACGAGTGAAGTTTAAGACTTGCTGTATTATCCATAAAGGCCTTAATGAATTGGGTCCAGAGTATCTGGCCAATAAATTTGTTCCATACGCTCCTACCCGTACCCTTAGGTCCAGTGAACAGCTGCTGTTAAGCATTCCTAGGATAACCAAATCTAGGTTAGGGGGTAGGGCTTTGTCCGTGGTAGGCCCTACCCTCTGGAACTCTCTCCCGCTCTCTTTAAAACAATGTAGGAATCACCTTAAATTCAGAAAATGTCTGAAAACCTTTCTGTTTAGCTCATTTTAACATCTATCCTGTTGGATCTTAATAGTCCTCCTGACACAATTAATATTCCCTGTGGCTTCCTCTCAAGTTCTATACCAGGTGTCACCAGCGCGGAAATACTCCTTCGGGAGTTTATTCATAGCGCTTTATAAACCTGCAAATAAATAAATGCAATAGTTGAGAATGACAAATAAAATGCTTTATTCAGCGCCATCATGTAAAATAATAAATAAATGAGTCCAGCCTCACAGAAGGCCAATGGACAGTCCAAAATACTGTTCACAACAGTGGTGACATTGTGGAGGTTGTCACCCCAAAACTTGCCTGCACATGGTGGAGTCAGAGGTCTGTGGACACATGGGGGCATCATAGGAGTCAGTGTCCGGCACCGCAGGGACAGGAGAGGGAAGGGTTTGTGTAGTGGGTACAGGTGGGGAGGATTCCTCCACAGTGGCAGGTGCAGCGCAAAAGGTGGCAACATATTCAACGCTGCACACTGCTGCCAGTTCTGACAGGCTACCACCTGAACCCGGGGACACAATGGGAGTGGAGGTAGAGGGCTGTGAGTCAGGTGTAGTGTGTCTGTGGGTGGGTGGGTGATGTCTGTCCCCTGTCCCTGTGGGTGTGCGTACATCCCCCTGAGATTGGGTGCCTGGAGGCCTGCGTTTCGACATACGTGTGGGTGTGCTGGGTGTTCCTGTTGGGGTGTGTGATCTTGTGCTTCTGCGTGTATGTTGGACAGGTATGGGAGAGGGGTATGTGGATGGGTCAGAAGGAGGGGGGGTTGATGCTGCAGGATGGCAAGCGCTGCCGTCAGTGTTGAGTCTATGGACGACAAACTCTGACGTTGGTCAGACATATCAGATGACATGCCCTCCATGAATGACACAACTGTGTCATGATATTGGTTTGTCCATGGAGGACAGTCAGCACTGACGCCTGACCAACTTGAATCTGCCGGAGTATGTCCACAGACTCAGGACTGAGGGCAGCAGGGGAGACAGGGGCAGGGGCTGCAGTGCCAGGGAGGAAGGAGACACGGGGGCAGCACGGACCAGAGGGGCCCTAGCAACTTGGAGGCTGCAGATGGGTCTGGAGGAGGAGAGGAAAGACATAGTGGGCGCAGATGCTGTTGCTGCATATTCCCCCTCCTCCTGGCAGTCCGAAGCAGAGCCGTCCGCATGGTATGAGTTGTCTTGCTCATGACGTCTGGCCGCCTGACTCCCTTCACCATCTGTGCCACTGCCTCCCTCTGACACCTCAAAGCTGGTGGTACTGTGGCTGGGTCCCTTTGCCTGGTCCGTGCTTGTGTCTCCTCCACTTTCAGGTGATGATGCTGTTGGCAGGGAGAAAGAAAAAATATATCAGTCACCTGTACACATCAGACATATGATCAACAAATCATTTGGGGACATTTCTAATCATGGCATGCGTCATGAGTCACATGCCACATAACTCAGCACATATTTGAGTCCAGTACTACGCAATTGTAATAGACACAACGCTCCTTGTATACAAAGATACAAGTAACAGACCAGGCCACAATTTGAATGAGAGTCACAATGATGAGCCACTGTATGTCAAAAGCTCAGGTGTTGATCCATCACCGTTCTGTTGCCCACTCTGCCACCCCAGTCCAGACATGGTCATGTTCAAATCTGTCTGAACCTGTGCCACATGGGAACAGTCCTGCCCAAACTGCCATGTAATGCCATTCCTGGACCTGAAACAAGCTTTCTACCACCTCTCACTGGCATCACAGCCGTATACAGCCAGGCTTGCGTGAAACACAGATGTGTATACAAACAAGCATGGCTGAAGACGGCTGTAATGCCAGAAAGTCATCCCAGGAACCTTGTTTCCAGTCCAGGGAACGCATGGCTTGACATTTTTGACTGGACTGTTCCCATTAGTCACATGGACAGACAGATTTGCACATGATCATGTTTGAACTTTGGGGGCAGAGTGTGCATCAGAAATGTGATGGATAAAACCCTGACCTGTTGACTGGGTGTGAGTATATGATTGGTACAGAAACACCCTCCATCACCACACACTATTGTCACACTCCTCACAGGGGCATCTATCACCAGATCATACAGTTCCTAGCACATAACACACACTGGCTGTCAAGTGAAGTGGCCCACATGTCCAAAATCCTGAAAATACCTAAGCTAATCTGCCTGCAATTGTGAATATTAAAAACCTTGCTGCATTGTTGACACACCCTCACCCACATGGGAAATGTGAATACAGTAGTGTGCACACCAAGACGAAACTGCGTTGCACCATCAATACATACATGTTGCACAAATCTATGTGGAACAATCATCTCTGTGAGCCAACAACATAGCCTCTAAATCCAACAATGACAGCATTGTCCAGCATCACAGGGTCAGTGCATAGTGATGAGTTCACATCAGAAATTACATACACAGCTCACCACTGACAAGGCGAAACAGGCTGGTCCATCACACCTCCCCTGCACAACAACCCCATCACCCCGTCAATGTGAGTGATACAGCTCAAGTAGTGAAAAGTCAGTATCAGGGTATCAATAACTGTGCAGCAATTTAAATTAACCCAAGGTCACCTCGTGTGGCAGCCCATCCATATTAGTCACAAACAACCAGCAACATATTCTTCTGATTATGCACACACGCACTGCCCAGTGTGAGTATGCACAAGCCAAACATTGTATACATGGACAGTGTGCACATGTAGCTAACACATGAGAAATACAAAGTATACCAGGTACAAAGGCCACTGAGGCAGACCCGGGCTAAACTCCATGTTGAGAATCATGATCAGTGCCAAAAAATCATTAAGGGCAACACAGTTCACAGGTCGTGGAACAGGTAAGGTACCAACACATGTCACAGACCTCCCTCCAACATGATGATATGCTAAGCAATATGCATACTAATACATTTCACCCTAGGAGTACATGCACAAAAATGAAATACTCAAAGCAGGTGACACATGTGGAGGAGGGGAAGGGATGTAAAAGAGCATCAGCTGAATATGGGTCATCGAAATGACAATGCATAAATTGCCTGTCTGACCACACCACCCCAACTGTGAAAGTGTTACTAGGCTTCTGAGCACTGCAGGTAGCATGTGACACACATGACAATAAACAGACATGTACCTACCCCCTACTTGCTGCTGTCCCTCCAGCAACTGCCTATGGAGGTCTGGAAAAACCACTTCCAGGACCCGGAGCATGTGAGGGTGAGGTGACGGGTGTCGCCATACCGGCGTGAAGCTTCAAGCTTCAGCTGGACCCGGGCGTTACGGCGGGTCCAGCACCGGATGTCCTGCCACTTCTTCCTGATGTTACGGATCCTTCGGCGAGGGTCCCCCTCACTCCTGACAGCCCTGGCTATGTCCAGCCAGATCCCCCCCTTCTCATAGGCAGATACCTGTCAGGAAGATAAAGTGAAACAACATCAGTACACCTGTTCCATGTCCCAAAGACACACACTTGCACCACATTGACGATGACAACAAGGCATAGGATGCTGACCGGACGGACTTGCATCATTGTCCATGTGAATGTGGCCTGTGAGCATAAACCAATGCACTACATGCCTTTGAAAGGCAACAGATGCCATAAGGGTTGCAAACCACTCACTGAGCATGGCACACACTGAACAAGATATGCTACTTCAGGTTGGTGGACAGCACGTGACATGCTGTCACATATCCCACTACACCTAAGAACCCTCAGCAGACCACATATGCGCATCCTGGCACAGATCATTTTCTTGTCATTGTCAACAGTGTATACAACATCACTTTGCACATGTCACACTTTAGAAAGATGTGACACAGGCGTCATGCTAACTGTCCAAGTCATGCACACAGCACTGCATACTTGTCACACCAAATGGGTACAGCTCTGGCATACGTCATGCATCAGTGTTGGAAAACATCATATACACAATTAGCCAGGTGACAAAGAACATTCACACTCTTCAATGTCCATGACCTCAAAGCATGCATTTGTCCAACATCCACACAGGTCATGAAAAACAATCAAAAGTGAGTACATTCATCTGTCACTCTGGGGGCAAGACTGTTACACCTCAGTCCCAAAAAACATGCAAGGTGTGGCACAGCAGAAAGTGTGATTCACATTGCATTGAATGTCACAGTTAGCACAATGCAGATAAGCAGTAAACACTATTTAACCACATCATTCACTGCATGGGAGATACCACAATGTACACACCCGGCACTCACTCCAAACAACATTGCATCTCTGTTCCATAGATACACAACGGCTGTAGTGTCACACACACAACAGGTGCACAGTCCAAGGTAGTGCAGTCATCACTCACCTGCTCCCCTGGTGTCCCATACAGCTTGCTGTAGTTTGGCAGGAGGGCATCCAGAAGGGCCTTGTTCTCCTCCTCACTGAATGCAGGTGCCCTCTCCATGCTCAGCAAAATCACGGTCCATGTAATGCAGAGACAGCAGCAGTGTTGTCCACTCCAATGTTGTGCTGGCAAGTGCCCTCTCACAGCCACATGCAGCCTTAAATCAGTGCTGCTGAGGGGCTGTCAGTCCAAGGAGTACAGTGTGATAGGTCAGATTAGTTTGCATCCTATGTTTCATCCAATCCCATTACACATAAGGCCATGACACACATTTGCATGGTTTAAAAATTTTGCTTGAGCACCGTAACAAATTTTGCAACATTGTATAGGTTTGCCCAACTGAATTTTTCTGAACACATGTAGAACACACTCAAATCTCTGTTTC
Organism: Lissotriton vulgaris; assembly: GCF_964263255.1. Taxonomy (NCBI): domain Eukaryota; kingdom Metazoa; phylum Chordata; class Amphibia; order Caudata; family Salamandridae; genus Lissotriton; species Lissotriton vulgaris. Next base: position 432,599,426 of record NC_141694.1, on the reverse strand, counting down.
CTTGACAACTAGCCTGCATTCTGGGCATTCTAATTGTCCCCTAGATGTTCCCTATGTATTTTCTGGGATCCCCACACAAGTACGGTGCGTTTTCCGTCGCGAATGCAACTTATTCAATAGTGAAACGTTCTGCACACAGACACGCAATGGCTGGGTACGCGCCACATGTGTATGGCTCGAATGCAATAGTGAAACGACCCGTACACACGCACGTACTATTGGGGTACGCTCCGCTCGCGTATGGCTCGAATGCAATAGTGAAATGACCCGTATACACGCATGTACTATTGGGGTATGCTCTGCTCGCGTATGGCTCGAATGCAATAGTGAAACGACCTGTACACACGCACGTACTATTGGGGTACGCTCCGCTTGCGTATTGCTCGAATGCAATAGTGAAACCACCCGTACACACGCACGTACTATTGGGGTACGCTCTGCTCGGGTATGGCTTGAATGCAATAGTGAAACGACCCATACACACGCACAAACTATTGGGGTACGCTCCGCTCGAGGTAGTGGGCGTTTGACACGCTCTAGTGAATTCATGTGTACGGTGCATTTTACGAGCTCATGCATGGCACCATTACAATTGTGATACCAGGAAAACACATGGCAGGGATGTAGGTGTAAGGTCCTAATGAGGATGTCGATGTATATATTGGCATGGCATCCTCACATCAGCAGGCCCTAGGTGTAGCAGACAGTGATATAGCACAGGGCATGTGATCATGTGGCACAGTTGATGTGTGATGAGCTGTTGAGACAAGTCATTTGTGATGGGGCACTATATGGTTCACATAAGCTTTACACTTGTCACATAAGTCACCTGATAAACATGTTTTGATGCACATCAACACTGGGATAGCACACTATTCAATACGGGCCTCTGTCACATAATGCCAGGGACAGGGGCACTGTCTCACTTGTGAAAATTGACGCCCAGTATGACCCTGTGTGACAATGTAATGTGTGTGCCCTGTGAAAGATTAGGCATGCTGGTGGTATCCCGTATACTCAATCTGATGTAGGTGCATCTATGATGGGTTTGTGCCGTGATTGCAAGGGTCTCCTATGTACGCACACCATGCCACAGGGCCATTTCAACTGTTCATGTGTGTGATGGCATCATAGAACATTTGTCCAAAAACATACAGGTCTGCATTCTGATAATGGCTGTGGTGTAGTTTAGTCAAATGCACACCTCATTCACAATATTACAGGTTTGTGCAATCAATAGCAAATGTGACGTTGGTGTGTGCCTTGCAGTCAGCTGTCTGGATGTGTTGACAACCTTCTCATGCAGGTCACGTGACGTGTGTCACGGTCGTGATACATTGTCCTGCTCACTCAGACCAGCCCAGCAGATCATTTGTGTGCATGTCATGTCCATTTCATAGACAACAGGTGTATAAGTTCTAATGGAGGAGTGCCGGCCAGCTGACATATGTCTCCTTGATGTACAGCCCATGCCAGACTCAATGGTGATTTGATGTGTTGAAGCATTGTTGCTTGTGCTATGTACATTGTAACAGTTGTTGGCTGACAGTTTTCCACAAACATGTCGTACAGGGCACCCCCTCTGCCAAGGCCGTTGCCAGACTTGTATGCCATGAGGGAACGTGATTGCATCCACTGTTACAGATTCACTCAACAGTTGATTCAGGACTTGACGGACAGGCTGGAACCCCATCTCCTACCACGACCCAGGTATCCAACTGCGCTGACACCCAAGTTAAAGGTGATGGCAGCCCTATATTTCTTTGCCACAGGTACGTTCCAATTTACCATAGCCTATGTGGGGGGGATGTCACAGACCATGCTCAGCCGTGTACTACGTGATGTGTTAGCTGCTATGTTGAGTCACATTGATGAATTCATCAAATTCCCTACTCCAGAAGAGTTGAGAGGTGTCAAGGGTGATTTCTATGCCCTGGGTGGGATGCCACATGTGATTGGGTCCATTGATGGAACACATGTTTCTTTGGTGCCACCACAAGTTCAGGAGCAGGCCTACAGCAACAGGAAACATTACCACTCCATAAATGCCCTGGTGGTGTGTCTTGCTAACATGCTGATTTCACATGTTTGCGCACGTTTTCCAGGATCGTGCCATGATGCATTCATCATGAGGCGTAGCAGGGTACCACAGATGATGCTGCAGCTAGGCAACCATCGGGCATGTCTTGTTGGTGGGTAAACTCTGTTTCTCATGTATGTCTCAATTTTATGTATTTCTCTGACGGCATCACATTACACACTCATTGCCATTATGTCAATTTGTAGGAGACGCAGGATATCCCTACATGCCGTGGCTCATGACTCCGCTCCGCAAACCCAGAACAGCTGCAGACCAGCTGTACAACAATGCACACAGGCAGATCAGGCGAGTGATAGGGAGAACGTTTGGACTCCTGAAGAGCCGGTTCAGGTGCCTCGACAAGACTGGTGGATCCCTCCCATACCCCCCGCTCAAGGTGTGTAACATCTTCATTGTGTGCTGCATGCTGCACAACATGGCAGTTGAGAAGGCCGTGCCACTTATCCTGGATCCTGATGAGCTGGAACATCCACCCGTTGAGGATGAAGGCCTTGGCCAGGATTCAAGCGATGAGGAGGAGGAGGAGGATGATATCCGGAGTCAGCTCTTACGCAACTTCTTCTCATGATGGTGAGTCCTAGTAAAATATTGTGCAAGCTTGTACCATAGAGTGGCATGTGTAGCATACTGTATGTCCAGCTGACTGTATGCAATGTCACTTTGTTGTTTGTTGTGCAGTATCACACAAGTACTGATGTGATGCCACACACATAGTGCAATGTGTGAACATGGAATGTACAAGTGTACTACATTCTTAGTGTACTATAAATGACCATGTCTGCATGGAATTATTCTGAATGTGACCCCTTGTGTTATTGTCATTCCTAGGTCGCCCTGCCTGTTGTCCGTTGGTGTCATCTTAGTCCTCCTGCTATTCCTCATGAAGATAGCAACGTCAGCCAAATCAGCGTTACATGCACAGACATGTGGAAATGTCAGTTTGGGTAAGGGTTACAAACAGGTTGTTTTGTGTTGGTATGGTTTCAAATGTGTGGAAAATGTTCATGCGCATGTTGTCGGACCATACATACATGTAACATTACCATGTCTCAAATTTCATGTTGCCCCAATCCCATGACAGGACAGTCACCCTTCTTGACAGTCATCTGTAGTTGAGTTTTGACTCTGGGGAATGCATCAATGTGTGTAAACCTTGACCCTGACAGATTGCAAATACCACGGTTTGACATTGTATGTGACATCATAACCACGGCCTCTGTGGGGAATTGCAGCCTCACTGTGTGCAGCAGGATGTGTCTGGATCATCCACTCAACCTTGTGGTACAGTACAGTTTGATTTACCAAAAATCATGTTGTGTAGTTGTGGGCCAGTGTGTGTCCCACATGTTCAATCAACTGCCCTGTGAGTCTGTTTGCATGGATGCATTGCCCCTTGTGCCAGTATGTCATGTCACTGTCATGTCGTTACCTCAGTGCCGGTGGAGAACCCTACTTCGCTAGCCTTCTCTGTGAGTTGATGTTAACTTTCCATTCCCATGATGCCAGGTTTGTTGCGCTGATGTCATCACAACGTTGGGCTGTAGCAAATGTTAAATCTCCGTGGCACCAATCGAGTGAGGTTATTCACAGGATTATCTTGTGCCGTGCAGCATCTCATGGTCACGGTAGGCTTATTTTTGTGGCTTTGTTCATCATTACTCGCTGTTGAGTTTGGTCCCACCTGCTTGTCATGTTTAGCATAGTGGGGCACAGTTGCAAGAGCCAATGACTGGCTCCTACGGGGCTTCCTTGTGTTTAGGTCATTCCCTTCCTCATTGGAGGAGCTGCTAATGGCTCTTGGGGGTGATGTCTACTTTCCTGTCATGGCCCTTACGGATTCACAGGGCTAAATACAGATTGTTGGCTTTGTGTCAATAGCACTGCTATACATTATATTTTCTGAGATTAGGACCCTCAATCATACACTGTGAAAGATTAGATGGCCGAATGGATCTAATTGCATAGTGGCAGCCTTGTGAGCGTTACATTTAAGCATGGGTGGAAAATCCGTTCCGCTCGCGGATTTCGCGGATTTTCGGTAAATTCGCAATCCGCGAGATTCGCGAATTTCCCGCAAAATCCGCGAATGGAAATCCGTGAACGGGGATTGGGTCAAAAGTTCAAGCTGACTTTTGTAACTCTTTTAGAATGGCGCCAGCAAGCTGCCAGAGCCATTCTAAAATAGTTACAAAAGTCAGCTTCAACAGGAAGCACTAATAGACAAAGTAAAGCAGGCGCTGCTCAAATTCAGTTACACAATCATTAATCACCCCCAAACTTGGGGTGATTAATGATTGTGTAACTTAATTTGACCTTCAACTGGAGCACCTGCTTTACTTTATCTATTAGTGCTTCCTGTTGAAGCTATTTCTAGCTATTTTAGACTGGAGCTGGCAGCTTGCCGGTGCCATTCTAAGTGGGGCTGAGGGCAGAAGGGCACAAAAGTGGGACAGAGGGCAGAAGGGCACAGAAACAAGTGGTACAGAGGGCAGATGGGCATAAAAAACAAGAGGGTGGCAGTGATTAGGCAGGCAAAAAAACCCCCCGCGAAATTGCAAAGCGCCTCGCGAACACCCGCGAACACGCAAAGCGCCTTGCGAACACCCGCAAACACGCAAAAACAAAAAAATCTGCAAATTTGCGAGAATTTGCGAATTTTGCGGATTGCCAATTCGCAAATCCGCAAATTCACGAATTGCCAATTCGCAAAATTCGCCCATGCTTAGTTACATTTGCTTTGTTTAGGTGAGAAACTGTAGTACCTATTTATGTGTCGGTGTTGAAGCATCTGATCTAGTCTCATTGCTCAATCTGTGAACACACATAGGGTACAGCGGCAGTAGTTACACTTCACAGGTGTGACTGGTACAGTGTAGGTCCCAAGGTATTCTGTGATTCTGTGAGAAGAGTATTGAATCCTTATGCTTGTTTTCCTTTGTTTCAGATCTCCCTCCATGCAGTTCCCATCCTCTCCTGATCTCCCTTTTGTGTCTGTCATTTGTACTCAGACCAAGGGGCTATTTGGAGATGGAACCCTTTCAGCATCGCACCACTCTGATGATCTAAGGTACGGACAGTCCTTGGCAGTCGTGTGGAGAATCTTCCAGCAGCATTACTGGTAACATCATTGCATGACTGTTATTGGCTTCAGAGCAATACCACTGGGCATGTACATTGGCTAATGCAGCATGGCCTCACAAACAACTTTATCCTATTGTGTAGAAAGTGTAGTACATTGTGCCTCATTGCTGTCAACGCACATCTCTTGCCAGTCTGCATGCGTTCAATATGGCATTGTTTACGAAGAATGATCATATGTGTTTACGTGTACAGTGACAACATGCATGCTGTTGGTAATAGCAAATGTACCATATTGTGCCTGACATACATGGTTGTGTATGTGTTGTTTAGCTTGCTACACACGACGTGCAGGCTACACCTGCTGACGCTGTGTGTCATGTGCCCCGCTTGGCCTTAGGCTGCCTAATCCTGGGCCCATGATCTTTGGCGACTGTTCACACATTTTGCTTGTGGTGACCCATGGGTGACCAGACACTCCAGCCTTCACATACACATGTCACTTTGTGCCCTGCTAGAATCCTTGATTTTGTGTGCTTGTTTAGCATGTTCTCTCACCCCTTCTGCTGTCATGTGTTCACTCATTCCTGCTGCTGCATCCCCCTCCACAACTCGGCACCGAGTGGCCAGATCCTACACCACACATGCCTACAAGATACTCCTCCATCTATCTATTCTTAAAGCATGCCGCAGCTTGTCTGTGCCACTGTTGCACAACCTCCATGACAAAGGCAGGTCCGTTAGCACCGGCAACAAGCACACTGCAAGACACTCAGCTCATTTCCTGACTCATGTGACACAACAGACTCCGCTCCGCTTTTCCCGTTTTCTTTTCCCGCTGCTGCCTCCCCTGCGGCCGCCCACCCTGCCTATTCGCTGCCCTCTTTCCTGCCTCCCGCCTCCTGGCTGGTCCTCCATCCCCACCTACCCTTAAATGGCATCCGCTGCGCGACCGTTTGTGCCCATCCATTCCTGGACCGCGCCCAGCGCCAGAACCCCTGGCCCTCACACCACCCGCAACGCATGCCACCGCTACGATGCCAGCACCCTCATCGCACTCAACCACGGACGCACCCCCAACTGCTTCAAGGCCACCCCCAAGCACACACACGGCCCTTTCACCTGCCAGAACTGCAACTTCTCCTGCTACAACAACGCCGAGACCACCACAGCAACGGAACACAACCAACTACGATGCATCCTTCTCAACACCCGCTCCGCACGCAAGCGCGCCGTCGAGCTCTGGGACCTGCTCACCACCACTCCACCAGACATCGCCTTCTTGACCGAGACCTTGATGAATGATGCCTCCACCTCAGACATCGCAGTAGCCATCCACGATGGATACAAGATCTGGCACAGAGACCGCACCAATGGAGCCGGGGGAGGCTTCGCCATAATCCACAAGAACACCATCAAGGTCTCCACAAACACCAACGACACCCTCGCCACTGCCGAACGCATGCACTTCAAGATCCACACCGACCCCAAGACCACCCTCAGAGGCAACGTCATCTACAGACCACCAGGCCCATGTCCCCAATTCTGCGACTCCATCGCCGACTTCATCAGCACGCACGCCCTGACCTCCACCAACTACATCCTGCTTGGCGACCTAAACTACCACATAGAAAACAACAATGACAGCAACTCCTCCACCCTGATCGACAACCTCGCCACCCTCGGACTGAGGCGGATCGTCACTACCCCGACCCACATCGCCGGTCACACGCTTGACGCCATCTTCACCGCCAGCCCCCACGTTGCCTTCAGCCAAACTTCCAAGCTCACCTGGACCGACCACCACTGCGTCCACTTCACCTTCCAGAAACCTGTCTCCCACCACCGCACTCTACAGACCCGCCACCGACCCTGGGGAAAAATCACCAAGGAACGACTAGAAACACACCTCGCACTCGACCCACTGACCAGCCCCACCGACCCCGAGGAGGGGGCCCGCACCCTCAGACTCTGGATGGAGGACTTTGCCAACACCATAGCACCCATGAAACAACCCACTTACAGAGACACCAGCCGGAGTGCCAGCTGGTTCACCCCGGAGCTCCTAGCTTCCAAGCGCACCTGACGGAAACTGGAGAACATCTGGCTCAACGACAGAACACCCGCCAACCGCACAGCCCACAAAGACGCCATCCGCAACCATCACCACCTCATCAGGACCACCAAAAAAGCCTCATTCAAAGACCGCCTCGACAACAACGCACACAACAGCAAAGAGCTATTCGACATCGTGAAAGAGCTCTCCTCTCCCAGCTCCTGCACCAACGACATCCCACCATCACAAGCCCTGTGCGACACCATCGCTGCCTTCTTCCACTGAAAGATCACCGACATCCACAACAGCTTCACCTCCCGGACGCACCCCATGGACCCCGCCACGATGAGCACCCCGAGCCCCACTGACCACGACCCCCTGACCATTTGGACCAACGTGAGCACCGAAGACACAACCAGGACCATGAGCACCATCCACTCAGGCTCCCCGTCTGACCCGCTCCCCCACCACATCGCCAACAAATCCGTCAGCATCATCTCACCCCACCTGCATAACATCATCAACCTCTCCTTCGAGACCGCTACCTTCCTGAAGAGCTGAAAACACACAGAGATCAACGCCCTCCTGAAGAAATCCAAGGCTAACCCAAGCGACCTCAAGAACTTCTGGCCCATCTCCCTGCTTCCGTTCCCTGCGAAAGTCATGGAAACGATCATCAACACCCAGATCACCCGCTACCTAGAAGATAACAGCATCCTGGACCCCTCCCAGTCAGGCTTCCGCAGCAACTACAGCACCGAGACCGCCCTCATCGGTGCCACAGATGACATCAGAATCCTACTCGACAGCGGCAAGACAGCGGCCCTCATCCTCCTGGACCTCTCTGCCGCCTTCGACACCGTCAGCCACCACACACTGCACACACGGCTCTACGATGCAGGGATCCGAGACAAGGCCCTGGACTGGACCACCTCCTTCCTCACCGACAGAACCCAGAGAGTTTGCCTCCCCCCGTTCCACTCCCGATCCACCACTATTATCTGCGGCATTCCCCAGGGATCCTTACTCAGCCCGACTCTGTTCAACGTCTACATGGTCCCCCTCGCTTGCATCACCAGACTACACGACCTCAACATATTCTCCTACGCCGACGACACCCAGCTGATCCTCTCCCTCACCAAGGACCCCCTCTCCGCCAAATCCAATCTACACCAGGGCATGAAGTCCGTCGCCGAATGGATGGAGGAAAGCCAACTCAAACTGAACACAGACAAGACGGAGGTCCTCATCTTCGGGCCCAATCCCTCAGCGCGGGACGACTCCTGGTGGCCAGAATCACTGGGAGCCCCCCCAGCAGCAACCAACCACACACGCAACCTAGGGATCATCCTCGACTCCAAGCTCAGCATGACCAACCAAGTCAATGCAGCCTCCTCCTCCTGCTTCCACACTCTCCGCATGCTCCGCAAGATCTACAGATGGATCCCGACGGACACACGGAAAACCGTCACCCACGCCCTCGTCAGCAGCCGATTCGACTACGGGAACGCCCTCTACGCCGGAGCCACGTCCAAACTCATCAACAGACTCCCAAGAATCCAGAACGCCTCCGCACGCCTGATCCTCAACGTCCCACGCCGTGACCACATCACCCCACACCTGGGAAACCTGCACTGGCTCCACGTCGACAAAAAAATCACATTCAAACTCATGATCCACGCACACAAGGCACTCCACAACACTGGCCCAGCCTACCTCAACGACAGACTCTCCTTCTACGTACACAACAGGAAACTCCGCTCTGCCGACCTATCCCTGGCCGCCGTCCCGCGCATCCACAGAACCACTTCCGGAGGCAGATATTTCTCCCACTGTGCAGCCAAGTCCTGGAACGCCCTTCACTTCCTCCTATGACAGACCGCAGACCTCCCGGCAATCAGAAGACTTCTCAAGACCTGGCTCTTCGACAACTAGCTGCAGCTCCCCCCCACCCCCCCCCCCCAGCGCCTTGAGAGCCTAGCAGGTAAGCAGTGCGCTTTACAAATTCCCTGATTGATTGATTGATTGCTCCAGCCACCATCCACACAGTGAACACCAGACAATCATCCACCTGGTATCACGCTACCATAAACACACCCATGACAGCTTCTCAGCCTGTGTGTGCAACTCATACTGGCAACAAGATGCAGCCCCACATAACAGTGCGTCTACGTACAACCAGGTCATGTGCCTCGTACAGCACACACACAACTTCCAGCAGCATCACATTGTACTGTGTTACCTCGTCAACACAACAGCACCACACATCGCCTTCATTACTGTAACATGGTAGTACGCAACATCAGCACACCACTTCTACATAGCCATCACAGACGGATAGTCCAAAACCCACAAGAACCACACACCAAAACCAGGATAATGATTGTTTCACCTTAACGAGGTGCACCCTCAGAGTCACATACAACACCAAGGACACACTCCGCATTGTCAAGCATCTGCACATCTGGTATAACACCCACAGCCTGACCACCCTCATTGTAACTATCATCTACAGCTCTCCAATCCTACACACACAATTTGGCTTAGCCATCTATCGAACAATCAATCTATTCATTTTTTGAGCGCCCTACCTACCCGTGAGGGTCTCAATGCGCTGGGGGGGCTGCTACAGATTGAAAATACAGGTCTTGAGAAGTCATCTGAAGGCCAGCAGGTCCTGGGTATGTTGTAGCCTTGTAGGGATGGTGTTCCAGGTCTTTGAGGCAAGGTAGGAGAAGGATCTGTTACTGACGGTGGTTTTCCGGAAGTGAGGGACTGTGGCAAGTGCGAGGTCTGTAGAGCGGAGGCTGCGGGTGGGTGTGTAGAAGCTGAGTCGGTTGTTATGGTATGCTTGTCCGGCGTGGTTAGGAGCTTTGTGTGCATGGATGATGAGTTTGGAGGTGATCCTGTTGTTGACAGGGAGCCAGTGCAGGCCTCGCAGGTGTGGTGTGATGTGGCTGTGTTGGGGAATTGGACGATCATACGTGACAGGGCGTTCTGGATGTGTTGCAGTCGTCTCATGAGTTTGGTTGTTGTAGCTGCATAGGGGGCGTTCCCGTAATCCAGTGAGCTCGTGGAGAGGACCCAGATGACTGTTTCTCACGTGTTTGAGGTGATCCATTTAAAGATCCTGCGGGGCATTCAATGGGTGTTGAAGCAGGAAGCTGAGATGGTGTTGTCCTGCTTGGTCATGTTGAGGGAGGATTTGAGGATGACCCACAGGTTACGTATGTGGTTGTGGGTTCTGGGGCTGTTCCTAGTGATGTTGGCCAACAGGACTCATCACAGGCTGAGGTGGTGGGGCCGGGATGAGGTCCTCCGTTTAGTCACAATTGTGCTTCAGCCTGCTGTCCTTCATCCATTTGGCAACAGCCTTCATTCCTCTGTGGAGGTTTCCTTTGGCAGTGTGTGCTTCTTTGGTGAGGGATGTATTTATTTATTTATGTATTTATTTATTTTTGATATTTGTTAAGCGCGAACAAATGCCCGTGGGCGTCTCGGCACTAAGACTCAGAACTTGAATCTCCGATGCTGATTCTTTGGATGGATTACTGGTTGAACAGCCAGGTTTTTAGCCTTTTGCGGAATAGCAAGAGAGAATGGCTTGACCTGATCGAAGATGGAAGAGTATTCCAAAGTCTGGCTGCTGTGACCATGAACCGTCGGTCTCCCCAGGAGATTGTCTTGGTGCAAGGGACCACTAATTGGTACATTGTTGTGGATCTGAGTTGTCTGGGGGGACAGTAAAGTGTCAACTGGTCTTTGAAAAACTGTGGACCCTGCTTGTGTAAAGCTTTGAATGCTACGCAGAGTGTCTTAAATTTTATCAGGGATATGATCAGCTGTGTGTAATTGGCATAGGAGATGAAGTTGAGGCTAAGTTGTAGTGCAACATGGGTGAGTGGTGCCATGTGGATATTGATGAACGTCGGGCTGAGGAATGATCCCTGTGGGACGCTGCGGATGGTCTCAGTGGTCTTGGAATGGAAGTGTGGGAGGCAGACGCTCTGGACTCTGCCGGAGAGGAGGGATGTGGCCCAGGCCAGGGCAATCTCTTGGATTCCGGCATCATGGATGCGTGCTGTTAGGGTGTCTTGGCAGACCGTGTGGAAGGCTGGTGATAGGTCCAAAAGGATGAGGGCGGCTGTTTCTCCTTTGTCCATGAGGATGCTGATGTCATTGTTGGCGGTGATAAGGGTGGTGTCCATGCTGTGGCTGCTGCGGAATCCAGACTGGGATGGTCCCATAATGTTGTTGTCTTCGGTGTAGCGGGCCAGCAGTCTTTTGACAATCTTCTATGTGACCTTTTCTGTGAAGGTGAGATGGCCCTGAAGTTCTTGAGGTATTTGTGTTCCGCATTTTGTATATTTACTAAGACGTTGATCTCAGCATTCTCCCAGCTCCCACTGAAGGTAGCTGTCTCGAAGGAGATGTTGATTGTTTTTGGGAAAAGGGGTGTGCTGGCTTAGCTGGATTTGTTGAAAATGTTGAGAAGCCATGTGTCAGATGGGGATCCGGAGTGGATGGAGTCCATGGTCCTGATGGTGTCTTCGTGGCTGACGTTGTACCAGGCGGTCAGGTAATTTTTGTGGGTGTTGGTCTAAGGTGGAGTGGACTCATTTGTGGGTGGGGTAGCGGAGTAGAAGCTGTTTTGGATTTTGATGATCTTGCGGTGTAAGAAGGTGGACAGTGAGTCACACAGGTCTTGTGATGGTGCTATGTCATTGGTGTTGTAAGTGGGAGTAGTGAGTTCAATCACGATGTTGATGTGCTGTTTGCTGTTGTATGCGTTGCTGTCTAGGCTTTCCTGTTGGCGGTCCTGATGAGTTGGTGTTGTCTGCGTGTGGCGCTCTTGTGTGTGGTGTAGCTGTTTGGTGTTTAGTTGGGGAGCCAGCTCCTCTACAGCTTCCGACAGGTGCACTTGGAGGTCCTGAGGTCTTTGGTGAACCATGCGGCTATCTTGTTGTTATGATAGGTGGCAGAGGTTTTGAGTGTGGCTAGGGTGTCGTAGCAGTCGTTGATCCACTGTTTGAGGTTGATGACAGCTGAGTCGGGGTAGGTGTGGTCGGCGGTTGTTCCCAGGGCAAGGGTGGTGGTCAGTTAATCCACGGTGGCCTTGCACCAGCAGCGGCGTGGCATGTGCTGTGTGCGGGGTGGTGTGGTGGGTTTACTGAAGATGAAGTGGAGGCATCTGTGGTCTGTCCAGTGGTGTTAGGTGGTAAGGTTGAAGGAGACGTGTGGAGTTGCGGAGAAGATGGGGTCCTGTGTATGTCCAGCAGTGTGGGTGGGTGTTGTCATGAGTAGTCTTAATCCGCAGTTGACGAGGTTGTCGATCATGGCAGTGGAGTTTGTGTCGTTGTTGTTCTCAAGCTGGAAGTTCATGCCCTCAAGGAGTATGTAATCCGTGTAGCCGAGGGAGTGCGTGCTGATGAGGTCAGGAATGGAGTTGATGGATTGTGGTCGGGGTCCAGGTGGTCTGTCGATGAGTGTTCCTCCGAGGGTGTTGTTGGCGTCAGTGTGGTTCTGTACGTGCATGTGCTAGGCGGTGTGGAGGGTGTTGTTGGTGTTCATAGTGACTCTGGGAGTGTTCATGTGGATGATGGCGATTCCTCATCCCACTTTGTTGGTGCATTGTGTGCGGGAGATCTTATAGCCTTCTGGGATGGCTATGGCGATGTCTGTTGACAAGGTGGTGTTCCGCCTGGTCGCCGTCAACAACACTAGCCATCCCAACTACAGCAAGAACCTCGACACAGGTACAAGTACCAGACTCCAGGGGTACTTGTGCAACTCCAGGGTGCATGCACACACCTCATCCTCAACATCCCCTGCTACTGCCACATGGCTGTCCACCTGAGATACCTACAAAGGTCCCACAGTCAACTGCAGGTTCACCTTCATACTCCTCAGCCACACTCAGTAGGCACTCCACAGGCCCAGGCCAATAAACTAATATGAACGTCTACCATCCAACACCCAGTTGCCCACAATCCGTCCTGCCACCCTTGGCCTGGACACCATTCATGACATCCACAGTACAAATGCATTTGGCTGATAGTTCTCATACCTCTGAACACAGATCCTGGTACTCCCTCTGTGGACACCTACATATTACCCATGATCTGTACCCCTCCAAGTGACTGTTCTGTACCTGTCTGTAATTGCAGTATTGCAAGCCAACCCCTCTTCTGCATTTTGTAACCATCACAGGTGTGTATTGCCATCCATGTATGTAGTTGTTGGAATATTGTGACCTATGTGTGTCCTCAACCGGACTCAGATCCCAGTGTGTGCATGGCTGCAGTTTGTTCAACACTCTGGCATTTTTTACAAGTCCCCACACATATGTTTTTGCATCTGGGTACAAAACGTCTCCACCACTGCGTATAATGTTATTTTTTTTTCTGATCATGAGCGTGAAACGTCTGTAGGTGCTGTACAAAAAGTGGGGGAATCCAAAGTTCACAGCTGGAGATGTGATCCCTTACAGTTTGAGTCAACAGAGTCCAGGCCACAGTGCTTGGCATCATTGGGAACACTGCGACCAGCAAGTCCATGTGGGAGAGTCAATAAGGTGATGCTGTTGCACACAGAGGCAAGATGCCAGACCAGGTAACCTGGGAGTTGTGCATAGCCCACTGCCTCTCAGCGTCTTAGCCATGGACGACCCACCTTCCTTGGGGGACCCTCACGTGCAGGGCTTGATGATGTCTGGGAGGCTCCGTCAGACAAATCCTCCTCCTCCTCCCCCCTGCCTGTGTCTGGTGCTGGTCTTTGCCTTGATGTTTCGGGCCTGGTGACACAGGGAGGGTGCTGCATGTTGTCAGCAATCTGACGGAGTGATTGGCTTATTTCCCTATGCACTGTCAAGAGCTCATCCAGTCTTGCCTCCATCCGTCCCTGGTGTCGTTTTTGACTGCCATGTTGCTCGACCTGATGACTTTTAATTTGGTCGAGGGCCTCCACTACCTGGCTAAACTCCCTGGTGTCCCTCCGGTATGCCTCCATGATGTTTCAGAGTTCTGACATACCGTGCCCTGCAGTTTGCTGGTCAGATTCTCGCCTCCGCCTTGCGCCACTCCCACCACTCCTGCCAAAACGAGCCTGGCCTGCGCTTGTGGCACATGGGATCGACGGGACTCAGTGATGAGTGATGGCAGTGGTGGTGTTGTCTGCCACCACCTGGGTGCCCGGCAAACCTTGTCCCTCATTATCAGACTGGCTCTGTTGTGGATTATGGTCAGGGCTCCGAGCTGCCTGCTGGGATGTGGCGGGAATGGGTGGGGTGGTTGGCACAGATGTGGCTGATCCAGCTGCTGCATGGGTTTGGGATCCAGAGGGGCCAGGATGGTTGGGGTCAACCACGGTGTGTTGAGAGGCGTCACTGTCTGTGGGGTCAGGGTCCTGCTGAGCCTGGGACTGGGATCCATCACCCCCTGGTTGGGGGTAGTTTCCACACGTTGCCCTGTGGGTGTGAGAGACAGACACTATTAATGCACTATCATGCAACATTCAATTTTGTTATCCATTTTCGTTAGCTCTCTTCCACCTGCTTTGGATTGTTGTCATGGTTCACTTGTGTATGGGTATGCTGTGGAATCAGATTGACATGTGCTCAGGGGACATTGACAAGTTTGGTACTGTTTACGATGACTGCCACAACCATTGCTGTGGCTTGTGTCGCCAGCACGACACAGATCCATCTGTGCTCTGTGTGCCCCAATCTGCACAATGCAGTGGCAATCGTTATGCCTGATTCAAGCATGCACAGGGTTTAAATGCCGCATGTTTGTGATAGAGACAGAGGGGAAGTTTTTCTCATTTCAGTCAGCAACTTTTGTGAGCTGTTGCTGTGGCGTGACGGCCACCCACTGCCAACCCCCCTGGACCAGTACACCTACTTGTGGCACAGGGCTTTAGAACGTGGCACTTCTCAAATATGAATCACCTTGTCAATGCACAGGTCCATAGTGCTACTTAAGTGCATCCACAGCGTCCATAAGCTGTGGCTACAGCATTGTGTGAGAGGCACAATGGACTTGTGATTCAGCACTGTGCATTTTTATCTTGGATGCGCCATCAGATCAGTATTTGTTTTGTTGTGTTACATGACGATTGTGATAGTGGTGCACTCCATTGCCTGTCCCCAGAGGCTCTGTTTCGGTAAGGGGTGTGTGTGACAGGCCATGCTAGTAATTTGAGTGTGATTTGCAAGTGGACGTCCCTCGTGGTTTGTCTGTCCTCCCATGAAGCATGCTGCCATGACAGTGGTTGTGAGTTCCTGTGCAGGATATCTGACTTGTCCTGGTGTTAGTGTTTGCACTGGTCACAGGAGGGCCTTGTGCTGCCTACACCAGGGCCCAGTGTCAGCTTTCCTGTCAGTACTTTCACACTCCCTGTGCATTGGCATGGTGCATGGGTGTGTACCTGGGCCATATGGGATGAGTGCAGCCTCCTGGCCTACACCTTGCACCCTCTCACCTTCCACCTTCCAGCCTTCTGGCACTCCCCTTGCACCCACCCCCATACTGTTAGGCACTGCTAGGAGTCCTCTGCACCCACCCACTACCGCCCCCATACTGTTAGGCACGGCTGGGAGTCATGTTAGGCACTGCTGGGAATCCTCTGCACCCACCCACTTACCACCACCATACTGTTAGGCACTGTTGGGAGTCATGTTAGGCACTGCTGGAAGTCCTTTGCACCCAACCACGTACTAACCCCATACTGTTAGGCACTACTGGAAGTCCTTTGCACCCACCCACATACCACCCCAATACTGTTAGGCACTGCTTGGAGTCCTCCGCACCCACCCCTCATATGTCTGGGCACAGCTGGGAGTTCTCTGCACCCACCCATCATATGTCTGGGCACTGCTGGGAGTCATATCCACCCACCCCATTTATGTTTGGGCACTGCTGGGAGTCATATCCAGCTACCCCTCTTATGTATGGGCACTGCTGGGACTCCTTTGCACCCACCCCTCTTATGTCTGGGCACTGCTGGGAGTCATATCCACCCACCCCTCTTATGTCTGTGCACTGCTGGGAGTCATATCCACCCACCCCTGTTGTGTCTGGGCACCGCTGGGAGTCATATCCACCCACCCTTCTTATGTCTGGGCACTGCTGGGAGTCATATCCACCCACCCCTCTTATGTCTGGGCACTGCTGGGACTCCTCTGCACCCACCCAGATACCACCCCATACTGTTAGGCACTGCTGGGAGTCATGTTAGGCACTGCTGGAAGTCCTTTGCACCCACCCACATACCACCCCCATACTGTTAGGCACTGCTGGGAGTCATGTTAGGCACTGCTGGAAGTCCTTTGCACCCACACACATACCACCCCCATACTGTTAGGCACTGCTGGGAGTCATATTAGGCACTGCTGGAAGTCCTTTGCACCCACCCACATACCACCCCATACTGTTAGGCACTGCTGGGAGTCATGACCACCCACCCCCATACTGTTAGGCCCGGCTGGGAGTCCCCTCATGTTACATGAGTTGTTTGGATACTCACCAGATTCCACGGCTCCTTCGGTTCCGTGAACTCCTACCGGTGGTAGCAGGGCCATGACTTTCTCCTCCCAGGGATGGTATTGGGCAGGTCTGCGGGGACCACCCCCTCCAGTGTGGTGTGCATTGGTGTAGTCTTCGTCCATCTTCCTCTTGACCATCCTCTGCAGATCGTACCACCTGGCCTGGCAATCCCTCCTGGTGCGCCTGATGGGTGCAACAGCATTGACCTTATCAACGATCTTCTCCTACAGGCGGGTTTTGTCTGCAATGCTGGTCTGTCTGACCAATGCACCAAACAGCTGTGGCTCAACTCTGATGACTTCATCTGTAAGGATCTCCATCTCCGGGTTAGTGAACTTTGGATTCTTTGGTGTGGTCATGGTGTGGGGTGTATGTGATTGAGGGGTTGATGGTGTGCATGGATGAGGGTGTGTGGGTCTGATTGTGTAGGGGGTGGTGTGGGTGTGAATGAGATAGGATGTATGTGTGAAAGTGTATGGGTGCAGTTGTTGGTGTCCTGTCAGTGTCTTTGCTCAAATAGGTATGTTGCAATGGATGATGGGTTGTATGTGTGGGCCCTTTTATTGATCCATTTGTGGCTGTGGCTTATTTAGAATTTTTGGTGGGTGTGTTATAAGGGGTGGGTGTGACTTGGGCCCTCTGTTTGGCTGTTTGGATGTGGCCAGGACATTGTTTTAAAATGGTGTGTACACAGGATACATGTTTTGTGGTGTTGTGCAACTAGTTTGCACCCTCCTTGTGCTGGTTTAGGGGTTTGCGTGCTTTATTAGTGGGGGTGTGCGTTTCGTATTTGTTGGTGCTGCTAGCTCATATGGGACGTTTTTGAGGTATTCGCGTGAGCTTCATTGAGTGGTGTGCGGTTCGTATTTGTTGGTGCGGCTGACTGATACGTGATATATTCGGGGCGGGGGTTCGTGTACGCTTTATTGAGTGGTGTGCGGTTCATATTTGTTGGTGCAGCTCACTCATACGTGCCGTTTCGGGGTGTGGGTTTGTGTACGCTCTATGGATTGGTGTGCGGTTCGTATTTGTTGGTGCGTCTGGCTGATACGTGCCGTTTTCGGGGTGAGGGTTCGTGTTCGCTTTATTGATTGGTGTGTGGTTCGCATTTGTTGGTGCGGCTGGCTGATACGTGCCGTTTTCGGGGTGGGGGTTCGTGTACGCTTTATTGATTGGTGTGCGGTTCATATTTGTTGGTGCGGCTGACTGCTACGTGCCGTTTTTGAGGTGGGGGTTCGTGTACGCTTTACTGATTGGTGTGCGGTTCGTATTTGTAGGTGCGGCTGGCTAATACGTGCCACTTTTGGGGTGGGGGTTCATGTACACTTTATTGATTGGTGTACGGTTCGTATTTGTTGGTGCGGCTGGCTGATACGTGCCGTTTTCGGGGTGGGGGTTCGTGTACCCTTTATTTATTGGTGTGCGGTTCGTATTTGTTGGTGCGGCTGGCTGATATGTGCTGTTTTCGGCGTGGGGGTTCCTGTACCCTTTATTGTTTGGTGTGCGGTTCGTATTTGTTGGTGCAGCTGGCTGATACGTGCCGTTTTTGGGGTGGGGGTTCGTGCACGCTTTATTGATTGGTGTGCGGTTTGCTTTAGTTGGTGCGGCTCGCTGATACGTGCCGTTTTCGGGATTGGGGTTCGTGTACACTTTGTTGATTGGTGTGCGGTTCATATTTGTTGGTGCGGCTGGCTGATCCTTGCCGTTTTCGGGGTGGGGGTTCATGTACGCTTTATTGATTGGTGTGCGGTTCGTATTTGTTGGTGCGGCTGGCTGATACGTGCCGTTTTCGGGGTGGTAGTTCGTGTTCGTTTTATTGATTGGTGTGCGGTTCGTATTTGTTGGTGCGGCTGGCTGATACGTGCCGTTTTCGGGGTGGGGGTTCGTGTACGCTTTATTGATTGGTGTGCGGTTCATATTTGTTGTTGCGGCTGACTGCTACGTGCCGTTTTTGAGGTGGGGGTTCGTGTACGCTTTATTGATTGTGTGCGGTTCGTATTTGTAGGTACGGCTGGCTAATACGTGCCACTTTTGGGGTGGGGGTTCATGTACACTTTATTGATTGGTGTACGGTTCGTATTTGTTGGTGCGGCTGGCTGATACGTGCCGTTTTCGGGGTGGGGGTTCGTGTACGCTTTATTTATTGGTGTGCGGTTCGTATTTGTTGGTGCGGCTGGCTGATATGTGCTGTTTTCGGCGTGGGGGTTCGTGTACCCTTTATTGTTTGGTGTGCGGTTCGTATTTGTTGGTGCAGCTGGCTGATACGTGCCGTTTTTGGGGTGGGGGTTCGTGCACGCTTTATTGATTGGTGTGCGGTTTGCTTTAGTTGGTGCGGCTCGCTGATACGTGCCGTTTTCGGGATTGGGGTTCGTGTACACTTTGTTGATTGGTGTGCGGTTCATATTTGTTGGTGCGGCTGGCTGATCCTTGCCGTTTTCGGGGTGGGGGTTCATGTACGCTTTATTGATTGGTGTGCGGTTCGTATTTGTTGGTGCGGCTGGCTGATACGTGCCGTTTTCGGGGTGGTAGTTCGTGTACGCTTTATTGATTGGTGTGCGGTTCGTATTTGTTGGTGTGACTGGCTGATACATGCCGTTTCGGGGTGGGGGTTCGTGTACGCTTTATTGATTGGTGTGCGGTTCGTATTTGTTGGTGCGGCTGGCTGATACGTGCCGTTTTCAGGGTGGGGATTCGTGTACGCTTTATTGATTGGTGTGCGGTTCGTATTTGTTGGTGCGGCTCACTGATACGTGCCGTTTTCGGGGTGGGGGTTCGTGTGCGCTTTATTGATTGGTGTGCGGTTCATATTTGTTGGTGCGACTAGCGCAATGTTTTCCATACGAATCATGCTTCAGGCGAGACTAGGTTTGCCCGTACAGATCGCGTGCTCGGTCTGGATCGTACTTGTTTGGTCGTACGGCATGTTTACGAATCGTACGGTTTGGGTTCCGACGCCATTTTGTACGGGTCTTTCATTATGGTTCGCTGATATTCGGACGTATTTTCGGGATACGGATCGTACTACGCAGTTCAGACGGTCTTTTTCCATTCATACGGAGACGGCTTCGAATGTGAGTCGTACAGTGGTTTTTTCTCCCGAATCGGAATATGTCCCATAGTGTGCGATTCGTATTACTGCGTCCAATATTACATCGAATACTTGCAGAACTGGGTTCAAAACTGTTTCAAACACTCAAAAGGTGGCACAATCAAGCATAAATTGCTTTGGGAACAAGTAGTTCTATTACTGAAAAGACTCACGTAATCCATACACTGAGTCATCAGCGTGATGGCGTTCACGTTGCAGGGAATTCATTGGCTGATGAAGCCACGAAGGCAGCTGTGCAAACGGATTCCGTAGCTGCAATCACTCGTTCAAAAATAAAAACAGACAGCAAAATAATGCAAGCTGTCACTGCTTTAATTAAAGACAGCGGTAAAACATTACCAAAAGGCTTTCCACTCAAGTACTCATATATAACTGATGCAAATAATGTTCCTTTTGCTCGAATCCCTGGAGTGGGGGATAGAGTAATATCAAACATGGAACACAGATTAGGGCTAATCTTAGCAGCACATGAAGGACTTGCCTCTGCACACGCAGGTGTTTCCGCCACAGTGTCATTATTAAAACAAAGATACTGGTGGCCGCACATGAGGAAACAGACCCGAAACTATGTGTTGGAATGTGAAATCTGCCAGAAAATGAAAGTCTCAACAGTGAAACGCCCGGCGCAGACGCCCCTTTAAATTTCAGATAAACCACTAGCATGTGTTTACCTGGACCACTGTGGTCCCTTACAAAGGGATGGCAACTATAAATATATCATGGTCGCAGTGGACTCATGCTCAAGATTCATTTGGATGTGGCCTTAGCACTCGGCTGACGCCCGAACCGTTATTAAAGATTTGCAAGACTTTATTGGCATATAGGCAATCAGCACACCACATTCTGACCAGGGTCCTGCTTTAAGCTCTTCAGCTTACAAGGAGGCCATGGCCAGCTTGGGCATTGCATTGCGGTACTCAAGTCCATTCCATCTTGAGGGAAATTCGGTTGTGGAAAGAAAAAACCGCGACGTAAAGCAATCTATAACAGCAAAGGTATTAGGCTCGGGTGACGGGTGGTTCAAACATCTAATAAGTGTCCAACGTAGTCTTAACAATCTGCCAAGAAATTCTCTGGGTGGATTCACTCCATATGAAATACTTTCTAGTACTAGAATGATAAGACCTTGATCGTTATACTTCAGTGTTAGAACAAAAACCTGTTGATATCTAAGACTGTTTGGCTGTTTTGCAAGACTTAAATGAAACAAGAAGAAGTCTAAGCAACAGAGTACAGAAGCCAACGACCACTGAAGAGATACCACCCGTCCCAGCAAGACCTGTCTGGATTCTAAAGATTGGGGATCTGGTTAGAGAAAAAATAGCGGACAAGAAGGAATTTGGGCCTTCTTACAGAAAACCAGTACCTGTACTAGCAATCCACGGATCAAGAACAGTGTTACTGCCGCCCCTTGCTGTAAGAAAGGAGAACCGGTTCGTATCAATTGACCTGGTAAAACCACACCATTGTGCCGATAATAAGTAGTAGTCCCAGTGGACTCCAAAGATGTAGCAGACGACCAAATCTCGCCACTATCCAAGAGGTTCAAACTGAGAGACTCATCACTTTTGAAGAATCTGCAGTAAGAAAAGAAGAACTATGCAACAAAGCCATGGAACTTGTGCCTCTTGAAACCCAAATAACAGTTCAACAAGAAACACCCGTCTACAATGATGTAGCATCTGACTATACTAATATGTCAAGGGAACAAGCAGCTCCAGCGATTTCAAATAATCCGGATGCAATGCCAACAATTGACAGAACTGCCTCTGGCTATTTCATCAACTTTGATACCTTTTCTGAGGATCCCAGTACGCCCAAAACAACGCCAGCAAATAAAACTTTCAAGGAACAAGTAGCAGAACGTTTTCACCAGCTTACAAATACATATCTAGTTTCACCGTGGGTTGAATTTTGGATTGTGTTAGGTGTACTGTTTCTCCTACTATGGCTCATTCTTGTTTTAAGTTTGGGAAAGCTGATAGATGGAAAATATAGTAAAATGGACACAGCAAGTAAGAACATCAACTTGCTCCTGAAGCCACACAAATCATCTCATTGTGAGCAAAGAGACCTGTCATCAGTAAACATCACAGCCGTTCCTCTACCTGATGGTATAGCATGGGACAGAACTGATTATGACAATTATGGTCCTGTCGAGCTGTTAAAAATTCCACATCAATTTAAGGTTTCCTTGAGTGACTTTGTTTCACCTAGCACATTTTCTTATGATTGGGACTTTGAGGTTGTTAATAACATGATGGCAGACCTAGAAATGTCAGCAAAATTTGCAAAACATGAATACTTAGAAGGTTCATCAGATTATAAACAAATGTATTGTTTTAATCATTATGGTCATCATTATTTGCATAAATCTGCAAACCCTAGGAATGTTTTAACTTATAATCAATGGGAACATTGTCCAATGCCACCAAAGGGTAGATCAAAAACATTTTATGACAAATATCCATACTTCTCAGGTTTTAATATCACAAATCCTGAAACATATTACTTTAAAAATGTTAATACAACAGGAATGAAAAGTATGTTGACTACTGCTAAGCAAATTTATTCTGCAGCCTTTTATGCTCAATTGTCCACATTAGGTTTTGACTTATGGAAAGACAACATTGAGACAAAAACTGTCTGGGGCACAAAAGAGTGACAGGTGCAAGGTTTAGAAGCCTTTTTTCCGAGCCTGCATCATCCCAGAAAAAATAATTTTCTGAAATGAAACTGTTCAACAGACACCTTGTCTTGGCCTGGCTAAGATAAAAGACTTAAACAAACAGTCCATACCTAAACCCAGTCCTGATAGTAATGGAACTACAGATGAGGAGGTAGACATGAAATATATTTTACAACAAAACAGAACTAATCCTGATTGGAAACAATTGTAAATTTGGCCAAAAGACACAAATAACTGTCAAGATAGATTCCTGAACAAGACACAAGGGTTTACAGTAACTAGGATAGATCCAAGATATGTCCCGAGACAACATCCAGGGATGATAACAACTTACAGTGTAGGAAAACTATGCCTTGAGTGGCTACAAAAATCTGCACTCCCAGATATAAAACAACACTTAACTTTACTTAAAAATGGCGTTGACTTGAGAGACTTCTTAGTAGGACCTCGCAAACCACGTCATAAAAGTTTCATATATACCGGTATATATGCTGCTTATAATGAAGCATGGAAAGTCACGCAAATGGAAACTGCAGAACGAATATGAGAAATTGATCATATTAACTTAAAGAAAGATCTCTTTCTGTAGTTGACAATGGGTTAATGACTCTGTCATCCAGAATTTATTCTTTGGATAGCATTGTATCCTCTGCTATAGACATAATGGAACAGGACTTGCTCATTTTACAACATGGACAGTCTCGATAGCGTTCTAAAATGCTGCTAGGCTGGATGTTACAAAACCTTTGTTCAGGCTATGTGCCTTGGCGTCTAATCAACACCACGTCATTGTTTATTGGATTTAACCTTGCAGATAAACAAATCTCTTTGGCACAGAGGGGAGCAGACTATACGGTGCTGAGCATAGAAAAACTGGAAAGATTACCATTAACCGTTTCTGAGAAACCAGCAGTGGAATGGATAATACATGAATACATGGCACCATCACGATTCCAGTGATATTTTTCAAGTTTCAGTATTGCTTGAAACACATACCAGCAGGCCTGTATGAAAGGTTGGGCAAAGAATACATAAAGTCGACCTGGGATTTACCATACACACACAAATGTTGGAGTGGGGAAAAGGAGGTATTTCTTAGTGGTAAAAATTGCAAAACCACACTGAGCGGTACACTTCTTTGTCAGGGTATTAATTTACATGGAACCTGCAATGGTTCTTCAACCAACTTATCGTGCCACCTGCAGGGTTCCCCGGCAGCAGTGGGATCCAAATTTTAGGCAGCTTTCCAATGGGAGCTACATAATGTTGAATGATCACAGCTGTTGTGGAATGATGCCAGGAATAGCCTATCTTGTTAGTGTGTCAGCCAGGGTCACTTGCTGTATGCAAGTATTGTTTCCTAAAACTAAGACAGACGGGGAGTCGCCGCTAGAGCCTTCACTGAACATCTCTTCTATTCGAATTGATACTTTAAGCAGAATGAAAGCCATTCTTTTACAATAAACTGTGCCACTGACCTCGTCCAAAGAGACGTATGATCTGCAAGTTGCAAGGTCCTCTGCAGAGATTCATGCCCTATTATCAACAAACTGCCCCATATATTTCGCAGAAATGTTAGGCCTTATCTTAAACATGTCTGATACCAGTGGTATTGTACAAGTATTTAAGACGATTTTTTCGAGACTGTTAGCACCCTTTGAAACAGTCCTAGGCATTTTTCCTAACTTCGTGCACTCTTTGTTGGCGGCCTGCCTCTCATTTTGGGACTCGTAGTAGGGATTCTATTTTTGTTCCTTCTGCTCCGATATGGCAAGTCCAGGCAACAGCGATACCCTGATTACCATGGAGAACACTCTTCTTGCAATGCAGTATCGTGAGCGCATAACACAGATTCTTGGCTTGGCTCGTTTAAGAGATTTGAATACCACGTGGTTCCTTTCATTCAGACCAATCTGGCAAGATTGCATTTTACCTCTTCCATGATGCCTGCTTTGTGGAGAGGAATGCGTGTTGCATATTTTTCTGACACTTCCATCAGCACTTCCAATGGATGTTGGCGCTTTGCTTGGTTCGGTAACGGCTCATGCATTGGGTTTTCCCCAACGGCTACCAATCCTGATGACGGCATTTATTGAGGTCTCATCAGCAATTCCAGCTGAAGGTGAGATACGTGGACCAACAGGCACACAGGTACCATCTACTGCGAACATTGCTAATGCGACTGATGCTGACGGCGATGCTTCTTATCTGTGTACGATTGATCTACTTAATAAAGTGGTTCAACTTTCACCTACTGTGGTAGACGATTTCTTTGCCAGCTTTGAAGATTTAATGTTTTCTCCTGACACCGAGAATAACTTTTGAAGTTAGCACACAGCGTTCTATCAACTTTGAATTCGACCTTCATTTTTCTCAAAATAAAAACTGCTAACTTTGGAACTATGTTTTTTCAACGAGTTGATTTGACTTTTTTCCAAACTTAAACTTTGGCACAAAGCAACCTGCTTAACCTCTTGGCTGCTAAGGCATTATTATTCTGATCATATAATTTCCATTGAAATCAATGGAAAGTCCATGACGAGTTACCCTTGTCATTCGCAGCCAAGAGGTTAAAGTAGAACTATTCTTAGAGAACAAGAATTCTTTGAATACTTCCTAGAACCAATATTGATCTTTTCCACAAACTACTAAAAGTTTATATATTGTGCTATGGGATGGTCTCGAAAAAAAAAATATTTCTGTATTCAAGAGCCATTTCATAATTATAATTTTCATGATTCATTTAGTTAGAATTGCCAATATCATGCTATATGCTTAAATGAAATCATTGCTTTCAAATGCGTGCAGTACAAATGCTCATTTTCGTGTGCAACCATTTCAAATGCATTTTATGTATTTTTGGGTGGGATTGTAAACACATGCTTTAGATATGTTTTAGTGCTTAAATTTAGTAATATTGAACATAATAAAGTGGAGTGGGTGTTGTAAAGCATTTTAGGACCCTAGTGTAATTTTCCCGATTCATGCCCTTATATAGGTATAAATCACCTTGTCCTTAAATAGGCATAGAAATTATGCCCATATTTAGACATAGCCCATGCAGTCCAAATACGGCATGGCTACTTCCACTCGTTCTGAAAAGCCACAAGGATTTCTTGGAAAACTCGACTTCCCCTTGCTTGAATATTGATTTCTCCAAGAACTCATGGAGTTTTCAAAGAACTGAGACTCTTTAATGATGTTAATATGTCCACCTTTACATCAAACTTGGCACCTTCAAGGTATAAATATGCCACACTTGCCCAAGCAAACACACAGTGGTTTGGAGCAGTTTGACTATCTACTTGCCCGAAGGAACCCGACCCTCCAGCTGACGCACTGAGAGAGACACTGTCTTTTCTCTTGCCGAGAAATCCAGCTCCGGTGTTTCCAGGCTTCCCTAGTGGGGTGTTGGGAAATACAGTCCTGAGAC
The DNA here is from genome assembly GCF_964263255.1 of Lissotriton vulgaris. NCBI lineage: Eukaryota > Metazoa > Chordata > Amphibia > Caudata > Salamandridae > Lissotriton > Lissotriton vulgaris. The sequence continues at coordinate 432,573,415 of NC_141694.1, read as the reverse complement.
AGAGAGATACTAGACCTCCTTCATTCTAATCTAAGGTACAGAGATGATTAGACCCCAAGAGAAATCTTGGATAGATTTTTGGCAAAAGAATACTAAACTTATTCTACACCACACTTACTTCTTTCCTCGTACTAGACTTAGGTTAGGTACCTCGGAGTAGGCGTATTTTAGAAGCACCAGTTGAGTACTTTTAGTCTTTATTTATTTATGTATATGTATGTATTTTATGGCTTAGAAACCATACCATGCTTTTACAGCATTATTTTATAATACTCTTCCTGCTGTGCGCATTATACTTTACAGCCAGTCTTACGATTGTAGCAGTTTATTTCTTCTGCATGAGAAAGAAGACTGTCCAATAAATACTTTTATTGAAAACGCCCATCTCTCTATTTCTCTGCACCTCTGGTGAAACGAAGCATGCACGAATGACTGAGTCAAATATCTATCTATTGTTTCCACAACTCTGAAGATACGTTTTATCTTGGGGAAACAAAGTTGCCATGTTTATGCAGTTGTCAGAAACTAATCCCTTCTTCTGAGTTCGAGAAAGTTTCTACTGACCTCTGAGCTAGCTGGCACTCACAATTAAGTTTAATATATTCGATAGCGACCTAGTAGACATAAGTCCTACGTCACATCTATAGGATATATTATTCCAATGCGCAGAGCATATTGGGAATATAGGAACTACACTATACTACAAGGGCCTGCTACGCAGCTAAGTGGAAGCGATTTGTTTTTTACTGTGGTAACAATCATATTAACCCTCTTGATGCTTCCATACAGAACGGTGTCATTTCTGAAAAAAATTACTGTTGAGGAGAAGCTGGGCCCTGGGGAGTGAGGCAAGATGGCGGCCGCTTGAGCGGCCGGTGCAGAGAGCTTGTGGCGAGGACGCCAGACAGCTAGCCAGTATGCCTGAACCTTTGAATGCTTGACACACACACTAACCTGGCAACTTGAAACAGAACCGAGGCGGAGCGAAGTGAAGACATGCGGCAGATCCTCGCTTGGGTCGGGTCCTAGAAGCCGTCATCCCCAGCTGCTTTGAGCCGAGAGGTGGGCGGAGCCAGCGGTATCAGCGGCTGCGAAGTTCAGCCCGGTTCAGGCAGAGGCAGGGGAGAAAGCGAGAATCCTGCTGTCCCGAGTGTGGTTCCAGCGGGGCAGATTTTACTCGGCAGAGGCAGCAGAGGCAACACGGAAGAACAATGGCTCCCAAGCAGAACTCCAGCCTCAAAACCGGCAACATAAGGAAAAAAGCGCAGAAAGATGAGGAGGTGGCAGAAAATACAGAACAGCAAAGTAAGAGACAGCAGGGTGCCCCTAAAACCCGTGCAGCTACAGCTACCGTTTTGGATCTATTAGTAAAGGCCGGTAAGGAGAAGGGAGAGAGGGCTCCTGATGAGAATGTACATGTAGTTGAACATAAAACGCAAGAGAGCCCAGCCATATCCCTCCCTATGCAAGAGCCCGCGGAAGTATGCTGTCTAAAAGAGTCACTGCCTAGCAGCATAGAAAACGTGCCAGCACCGTGCGAACTGGGGGTTAACCCGGCCGGAATGGAAGAAATCCCTGGTATGGTAGAAATGCTGTCAGAGCTCCCTGAGTCTGGTTCTGAAGATAAGGTTGATGGGGCAATGGCGGGAGGTACTGGTGATAAGGAGAGCGAGCCTAGTGAGGCTTTCTTCTCGGTCTCCGGAGGAGAGTGGTCAGAAGAAGATGAAGAGCATGAAGAGCATAGCTCATGCAAAGAGACGGATACCAACCCCGAGAACGACTTGCCAGCGACGGTTATGAAAGTTAAACGGACTGCTAGGGGGCAAGAGCAAGAACAAAAAGAGTTAGTTTGGGATCACTTCTCCACCCAGCCTCTAATAGGAAGTCCCTTAATGGAACAGACACAACTGTCCCTGTTAGAAATCATTCATCAAGAAATATTGGCACACAGAGAGGAGACGCGGCAGGATAGCAGGAAATCACAGGTGGCGATGAGGAAGATGCAGGGAGTGGTACGCAAACTCCCTAAAGCCATTGCTACTACTGGGGATAGAGTGACTAATCTTGAGGAGCGTGTAGTGGTAGCTGAAACCGAGGTTGCGGGGGCTGTTTCTAAGGTGGATGCTCAATGTGCTCAGGTGTCGGATATTCAGTGGAAGCTGGAAGCACTGGAAAACAGGCTAAGAAGAAACAATTTGAGAGTTTTGGGTGTTCCGGAAGGGGCTGAAGGAAACGACATAAGAGGTTACATGATTAAACTATTTCAGCAAGCCTTTCCAGAGCTATCTAGTTGGGATTGGTCAACAGAGCTACAAAGAGTTCATCGCTTCCCCTTCAACTTAAGAAGAAACGCAAAAGAGGGAGATAAGCCCAGGGCTGTATTGATTTTCCTGGGTAACTTTGTCCTTCGACAGGCAGTTTCGGATAAGGCGAGACCTGATGCTAAGAGAAATGTAGATGGGGTGTCATTTTTTGTCCGCCCAGACTTTTGCCACGAGACCGTGGAGAGACGCTGGCGCCTTAGAGAGATGATAAAACTTTTCCAGGATAAGAAACTTCAAACCTATCTGATCAATCCCGCACAGCTAAAAGTGATTAATGATGGGAAAACGCTTTACTTTTCTTCCGAAGTTAAAGCTAAAGAGTATCTGGATAGTTTGGGAAAATAGAACATTTAATTTGTTAACCTATCAAAAGGCTTAAAGTGTTACAGGGCTAACTCAACATATCTCTAGATGTATCTCTCGATTGCCGGCAAGGGTTCGTAGTGTGCAATGTATTCAATGCATTTTTTATTTTTTTTTATTTTCTTGGCTTTGAAGTTAAAAGATGGTACACTTTAAATGTCCTCGTCGTAAACTTTGCAACTCCATCACATGCACAGACCAGCTCAGTGCGTCTCACAGCGTGGGGGGTGGGGGGCAGAGGGTGTTGGGTTGGGGCGCAGGGGGGAGGGGTGTTTGGGCAGGGGTAGGTGGAGGGCTAGGTGTAGCAGGCAAAAAATCGAAAATGGGAATATAAAATGCACTACTGTTTTGTTGGGAATGTCCGGACGAGAAAAGCAGATAACTAAAAACATTAAGCGACTGGACCTACAGGGTAGTCAACACAAAATATATGATGGCAAACTGTAGTATTTGTACATTAAACGTGGGAGGTCTAAACGACTGGAGAAAGAGACAAAGACTGGCCCATTTTGTCAAATTTAATGAGATTGATGTATTTTGTCTCCAGGAGACACATCTTCCCTCGGCGAAGAGGCATCTCCTGCTCTTAAACGGCTTCGAGTTGGTCGCTTGCTCCTCACAAACTACAACGATTAGGGGGGTTGCTGTATTGGTTAGGAAATCTTTGGGCAAGGCTAAAAGAGTGAAGGCAGATAGTCATGGGAGATGGGTTATCTTAGAGCTGGAAGTGGGTTTAACACTATGTGCAATTTATGGCTCTAATGGTGATGACCCGGAGATTTTTGACTTTTTGGAGATAGAGTTAGCTGGCTGGTCAGGACCGGTAATAGTTTGTGGTGATCTAAATATTTCGGCCAACTGGGGGGATAACTCAAAATATGCAGGTCGGAAACCTAGAATGTTCAGGGCGATTAAGGCACTTTTGAGTTCATTGGCATTAGTTGATGTCTGGGGCACTAAAAACCCACAAAATCCTGGTTTTACATACTTTTCGAACCCAGCCCAGAAACACTCTAAATTGGACTATATATTTATCTCCTCATCCGAAATCAATAGAGCCACCATTACAAGGTTACCAATGGTGCTGTCTGACCATAATCCTTTGGTAATCCAGTATAAAATGAGCGGGTTCAAAAGATTAAAATCTTCTTGGACTTTCGAGAGAAGACTATTGGCGGATCATAAATTTGTAGCCCACTTAAAGCATTGGTCCGAAGCGTTTTTTGATGCAAATAGATTTAGCGCCTCTCGAAATACAGTTTGGGAATCCTTCAAAGCAGCTTTTAGAGGTGAGACCATTAGTTTTTCAGCTAAAATGAAAAAAGAAGATAGAGCAGAAGAATCCAAACTACTTGAGAGACTATCGGATATCGAAGAAGAACATGCAAAGATTATAGCATCTGGTGGAGACGGCAGCAATTGTTTTAATACCCTTTCTGCTACTAAGGCAGAATTACAGAAATTGATCACACAAAAGGCATTAGGGGAGTATCAAGCTACTACGGCCAACCGGTACGAAACAGGTGAACATGGGGGTAGAGCCCTTGCTCTCCGCCTGAGACAAGAGAGGTCTAAAAATGTAATCTCAAAGATTGTGGATAATGATAACGAATTTACAGAAACTAATGATATTTTACATGTCTTTAGAGACTTCTATCAAAGTCTTTATGATGAGGAGAATAGAGATAGGGAACAACAGGATATTATGGAAGACCAAGGACCACTTCTAGATACGGTATTACAAGAAGAATTAGATAAAGACATTATCCAATTGGAGGTTATAACTGCTCTACATGAGCTGGCCTCGGGGAAGGCAGCAGGACCCAATGGCATTCCTCTAGAGGTCTATAAGAGTATAGAATCCGAAATTATCATCCTACTTGTAGATCTCTTTAATGGGATAGTATGCTCAGGTCAAACCCCAGACTCATGGAAGGAGACTAATATTACCATCTTCCATAAAAAAGGGAAACCTAGCGAGAATCCGGGATCTTATCCCTATCTCGCTGATTAACTCCGACACCAAGCTTTACTCAAAGATCTGGGCTAGGAGGTTGGGCAGGATCATAGGCGGTCTTGTTTCCCCTTGGCAGCATGGATTTGTGCCCGGACGTGGCACGACGGATCATACCAACAGAGCTATAGCTCTATTTGATGCCCATGCTGCTACGGGAGGGGAGATGGCCATGATCCTGCTCGACGCAGAGAAGGCATTTTACCGGGTGGTCTGGAGTTATCTGTGGGATATTCTAGCAGGTAAAGGGTTCGGACAGAAAATCATTAGGGCACTAAGGGCGATGTATCAAGATCCAGTCGCCAGTGTGACCGTTATGGGGGAGAAATCGACCTTGTTTCCTATAAAAAGGGGAACCCGTCAGCGATGCCCGTGCTCTCCGATCCTTTTCTCCCTATATATTGATCCGCTAATTCAGGCTATACTAGGATGTCCAAGGTTAAGACCGGTAATTTTTAATGGGCATGAAAATAAAGTTCTAGCTTACGCGGACGACATTGCGGTGTTCTCTTCGGAGCCCCAGCAGGCAATAGAGGTTTTGTCAGATTTGACGAAAAAGTTTGGCGCTAGGTCTGGATATTTATTAAACGAATCTAAGACCCAGATCATTTGTACAAAAAAGATCATAAAGGCTGATCCCAGATTTGTAGAAGCAGCAGTTTATCATGGGGTGACAATTAATGCTTCGGTTGAGAAAATCGTGGAGGAAAATTATACCCCACTTATTAAATCAATCAAATCTGAGCTGAAAAGGTGGGATGGGCTACATCTGTCCCTGATTGGGAGGGTTAACGCAGTCAAAATGACAAGGTTTCCTAAGATTTTGTATCTATTTCGAGCCATCCCTTTATTTCTGGAGGAGAAAATTATTACAAATCTGGAATCAATTTTCATTAAGTTTATCTGGCAATATGGGAAGATAAGACGATCCACCAATTTGCTGTCTCTCCCAAAAGATAGGGGAGGCTTGGCTCTCCCTAATTTAAAGATTTATCATTGGACCTGCCTGTTGACACAAATGTCAGTGCTCTTTCGGTCTGAGTCAAATGACAACGACCCAACTGTAGGAGTAGAACGCCCTCCTTCCATATTTGAATTACTGTTAGGCAGAAAGGCACAGGGGCTAATGGTATGTGAAACTAATCGCAAATTCTTCAAGAAGGCAAGATATACGATTATGGATGGTGTCTGGAGAGTTTGGACGGTTTATAGAAAGCATTGTAACATCCCAAAAAACAATTCATATTTACATATTTATAAATCCAGCCTTCTCTCAGCAATCAAAGCCGACAGAACTCTTAAAATATGGAGAAAACCCTGGGGCAATTGATGGACGGAGAGGGAGTAGTAAGTTTCGATATTATACAAAGCAGATATGGAATCCCAGATAATCACTGGTTTGTGTATACACAAATAATTCGTATAATGAAGGCTCAGAGACCAAAACTGCTACCTCCCAATGTCTGTCCCTTATTGGAGGTGCTTACTAGAGGGTGCAGCAAAATTAATACCATATATAATCTTCTAATATCAGAGATCAAAGATGATGTTGATAAGACCGAGGTAGCCTGGGCAAGAAAATTGGGAAATCCTGATGTAGATGTTGATATGGCCCTATTACTGAATAAGAAGATCTTCAGAGCTACAAACTTAAGAGCCCAGCACTATAAGACAGTATTTAATCTTTATTACACACCGGCAAAACTATTTTCATGGGGGGTCAGGACGGATGATACATGTCCAAGATGTGGGAATAGGCAAGCAGACTTACTTCATATGTTTTGTAATTGCAATCTTCTAACACCGGTAAATAAAGAGATTGAAAAATTTGGGGGGGCTGCTAGGACATAGGATTGACCTATCCCCTACCCTAATGATTCTTGGCACGGCTTCCAACCTAAAACTTGGGAAAGAGGAAGAAGCTTTGATCTTTATATCTGTGGCCGTGCTTAGGCTTTTGATTTCGGCCGGTTGGACGGATAGTGAGGCCCCCTCTTTCCAAATGTGGCTCACCAGGTTGCTCGGAATCCATAATATTGAGTCTGCACTGTATGAACTAAAGGGAATAAGAACTCGGGACTTTGGAAGAAGACTCTGGGCCCCAATCACAGACTGGAGGAAATCAAAGCTGTAAAAAGTTAAACTGTAAAATTGTCTTTTAGAGCCTATTAGTATTTGATTACCCGCAGAAGATTGACTATTACGAAATGGTAATAAGATGTAATTATTATGAAATTGTTTCAGCTGTATTGTATAACTTGAGCTTATATTTATTGCCACATAACTTATTGTATTGTCTAGTCATGATTTGTTAGTGTCCTTTAGTAAGAACTGCTGCTTTTATCTCCGGATTTTATGAATAATGTTTTCTATTAATTGTAACTGCACTTATATTCCTAATAAAAAAAATAAAAAAATAAAAAATGATGCTTCCATACAGAACAACATATGCTATTTGTTAAACTTCAGTCAGCGCTGGTTTATACATCTACCAGACTACACCTGGCGGCAATTGCTGTATATCCACAAAATAGACAGCATTTGTCGTTATTTAGAGTACCTGTGATCAAAGCTTTAATGGAAGGACTAAAAAGAGTCATACCACCTAAAACTCCACCAGCACCAGTGTGGAATCTTAATATAGTTCTTGCAAGGTCGATGGGCCCACCTTTTCAGCCCTTGCACAAATGCAAACTACAGTTCATCTCTTGGAAAACAGCTTTCCTCATTGCAATTACATCATTAAGGAGAGTGAGTGATTTACAGGCATTAACCACACAAGAACCATTTTTCCAACTAGACAAAGCAGTTTTTCGTACTAAACCTAAACTTTTACCTAAGGTCGTATCTGCATCTCACATAAATCACTCGGTAGAATTACCCATATTCTTTCATCAACCTGATTCAGTTGCTGAAGGAGTTCTACACACCTTAGATGTTAGACTAACACTCTTGTACTACATTGAAAGCACAAAATTGTTTCGTAAAACAAAACAACTCTTGGTCGCTTTTGCACCACCACACAAGGGCAAACCTATCCCCAAATCAGGTATTGCAAGGTGGATTGTTAAGTGCATTCAAACCTGCTATGCGAAAGCAAAGAGAACTCTAACTGTACCCCCTGTTCCACTCATAAGCTAGGAGACACTATTTTTAGGAAACATTCCTATTGACATTTGCAAAGGTGCAACATGGTCTACATCGCACACATTCACTAAACATTATTATGTAGATGTGTCAGGAAGACAACAAGCCAATGTGGGCCAAGCAGTACTTAAGACACTATTTCAGACTACTCCAACAGCTACAGGTTAGCCACCGCTTTGGGAGGATACTGCTATGCAATCTATGCTCACATGCCTTGAACGGATAATGTTACTTACCCAGTAAGCATCTGTTCTCGGCATGTAGACCTGTAGATTCACATGCGCTTACCCACCTCCCCGGATACCTGTGGCTGCTGCAGTTTCCTATTTAATTTACATACATTTGCATGAACATTTCAATTCTTTACTACTACTCCATTCTCACCCTCTGCGGCAAACAATCTAACAATGAAGTCGATGCCCACTATCATCGAAAGGAGGAGTCACCTACCTCATGACTGGAAAGACTTCTTCGAAGAAAAACAAAGTGCAAATATCCAGACCCAACACTAGATCGCGAGCTATGCACAGCATATGATTCTACAGCTCTACATGCCAAGAACAGATGCGTAATGGGTAAGTAACATTATCCTTTTATGTTAAATAATAATGTAAAATAATGTATTCATTTATTTAAAATGAAGAACAAGAAAAAAGTGAAACAGTACTATTAACTTAATTTTTAATTAAATCTTTAATTAACTTCTATATATTAAAACTAAAATATTATTCTGAAGTTTAAATAACAAAAGAATTTCCATCCAAAATATATATTTTTATTATTCATTATAATTATTAAAAGTGAGGCACAGAATTAATTAAAATTAGTTAAATTTATGCTAATAAAAATGAATGTTATAGAAAAAGGTTATTAAAATACTGTATAATAAAAAAATAAATATGGTGTATTTAGATCTGTTTAACATTCAATTAAATGTATTAATTTGTAACTATTTTAGATAATGTAATTTAATGGAACCATTATTTACTATGGGGTTTTAGTTTAAGTCCCTACCCCATTGTTTTCTATGGGAGGGAGTTGCTGTACAAGTGGCTGGTCAGTGTGGTGTGGACTTACGCCAGCTTTCAGCTGGACTAAATATTTTTGCCAGTAGTAACTTTGGAAGTGTAGTTGGGGAATAGAAATGGGTTTACTCTTTTGTGGGTGCATAAATGTCTTCACGTAAACTCCTCCATACTCCTACCTCAATCAATCCCTTTAAGTAGTAAGCATTCCCCTTTTTTCCATTTACTCCACCAGTCCATCCTCCACTTACTACTACTGTCCTAATTACAGAGCTAAATTCTGATCCCTGTGCAAACTTGTGTTTGCACAGGGATTAGAATTACGAGTTGTGTGATAATTATCACACCCTCACAGTTTTCCCCTGATAAATTTCAGCAGGTCAACCCTGTAGAAACCGATCAAGGGAAAGGGCCTGCAAAAAGGCAAAACGTGGAATTCAAACCCATCTATCAGAGCACTCTTCAGGACATAGTAGTTGTCAGCATCCCCTTCTCTTACAGTGAGGAGCTTGTCTCTTCCTTTGTCTGCAAAGGAGAGCCACAAGATTGCTGCCCACTGACTTTGGGGCACCTACTGTACTTTGCAGCCCTCTCCAAAGCAGTTATCCATTTGTGGATGTCATCCCCAATCTGATAGGGAGGGACAATCTTGTTCAGGTTTCTATGCTCATGAGACCTTTCCCTATCTCTAGGACTTTTGCTGCCACCAGTGGGCTCTAGCCCACTCAATTTCTTCTTTCTCTCAAGAGCTAGGGTCTCTTTTGCAAGGGCAACTTCTTGCCTCTAGATCCTCAGCTTGACCTCTTTCATTCTAGCTTTGTGCTCTGTCCTCTGAGGGGAAGTCATCCTCCTCTGAGCAGAGGCACTGGACCCTACTGAGGAATCAGAATGATCAGAACCACTGGAAAGTGATCTGCGCCTTCTGTTTCCACTGTTAGGCCTATTTGGAAGGTTAGAGGGGGCCTACCATGGCCCTCTCTACCTCCAGATAGTCCTGTCTTGACCTGGTCATGTTCATCAACCTCATCCTGTTCAGCATCCACTTCATCATCAGAGACCACTGGATCTTCCCCAGTTGTTTTCTCCTCTGTTGAGAGATGGCAGCCCTCTCTACCCCCTTGGCTACCTGGGTCTGATGCATTCTCTACATCATGAGCCACTAAGATATCTACCAGGTGGTTAAAAGGTTGGACTCTGTTCTTGTCTCAACTTTCTGACTGCACACAGGCTTCTCAATTCCTGAAAAGTGAATGAGTCATACCTAGAAGGCAACCTTTGATTTTCTTCTTGCAGAGGCCCACTAGGCCCTGCTTCCAATTAAATTGCTATTGAGGTGTGGTGTATGCACCTACCTACACTACTTGTTTTCCTACTAGAACCTCTCTAGGAGTTGCAGTCAGGGTGTGCTAAGCCCTTACCACCTACGACTGCTAAGTTCAGTAGAACTTATGTAAATAAGACTTGATTTATATGTACCTACAGGTACCTTGATATGATCTTTCAGATAATATCTCGAGATTATTTGGAAAACAAGTGCAAGCTCTTATCCCAAACGCTGCACACCAATGTGAGAAGTTAGCCTGGCATATGATGTCTACTAGTTCTAGTGGGCACCTTGCACCAGTCTAATGGACCCTTATTGATAGTGGTTGTAAAGTCAACCTTATAGAAAGCTATCCTAGTGGTAGCATGAACCTGCAGTCTTCAGGCTAAGACTCCAGTAGGCGAGTTAAGGAAGTTGTTTTTCAAATTATAATCCCTTGAGTACCAAATGAAAGGACACCACACAAGGTATATAGCAAATATATATGTATTTAATCTAAACACAACCCCTCTGCACTCTTTATGAGGTCAGAGGTAAAAATACAATACAAGTCACACAGTTAATATACGATAAGTTGCACAGTATACGTTATGCCCTAGGGGCCTCACAAACCATATACTAAGAAAGTGGTATAAGTACCACGCGAGAATTAGAAAGCAGGCCTGGGGCCTGTGGAATCGCTGGGGCTACACTAATCGACCAAAGGTTAGGAAGTAGGAGGCCCACGGGAGACGCGTGAAGTGTCTGAACACAGACGCTGGTTACCATTGACTTTCTATGGAGAACGTAAAAGTTACAAATATACAATTTAAGGACACTTCCGGACGGACTAGGAAGGAACCCTTTTAAACTAGGACACTTAGAAAGTCAAGACCCACAGGAGCACCCGAGTACTCATATTACCTCACCCCGGGAAGCCGGGTGCATAGGTGTCTTTTCGTGTCTGGTTCCGTTGTCGTTTTCTATGGAGAGCTGCAAAGAAGTGCTGCAGGCGACCAGAGGAAAAGTGTCCGGGTGGATCCAAGAGTGGATCAAAGATCTGAAGAACCTGAAAGCAGAAGGGACAGAGTCTGGGTCACTAGCCAGTGACCAGGAAGGAACCTGGCGATGTTGGGTGATTTCAGGTAAAGTAGTCGAACTTATATCTTCAGCCACGAGGAGGCATCGACGATAAGCAGACGCAGGATTCGAGTTGTCCCATGATGGATCTAGATGACTGCGGTGTTGGTATCCAGATTGGACCCAAAAAGCCTTGGCAACCGCAACCCACGCAGGATGTCAAGATTGGCTCTGTTGCAGACCAGCAAGGTCTGTGGCGCTTCTCCTTTTCAGGGAAGCTGGAGCAAGCCTGGCGCAACCAGGAAATCAAGTTTAGTTCAAAGAAAGGTCTTCAGGGGGCTCACTAGCCAACAGGCAAGGAACCGGGAAGACGTGTAAAGCTCAAATGCAAAGGTGGGGCCCACGGGACACTCGCAGAGTGTGGGGCCGGGCCTTCAATGCAAATGGTGCTTGGGGCTGGGGCTTCTCGTACCCTAATGCATAACTTACTGAGGCTTCAGGAAAGGAGTGCAGGTAGCAAAATGCAGAATGTCCAGGAGTTCCAGTCCCACGTCTCTCGTGTTCGTCACAGGTCTCAGCTTTGCTGGGGATGTGGGTCGGAGTCAGAGAAATCTGTAAGTCAAGTCCCTGTGTCGCAGAGTCTTGGGGATTCGATGGGAGCCTTGAAACTGTAGACCGGCAAAGTTGCTGTTGGTGCCTGTTTGCACAGGGTGGTCACTCCTTGACCACAAGGGAGATAGCTTCCATCTCCCAGTCAGAATGGAATGTCCAAGGTCCAGGATATGTCTTTCAAAGATTCGTCCAGGGTAATCTAAAGTCCTAGGGACACAGCTCTTATACTTATACTAAAGATGGGGCTGGACTACCTGGCTAGGTCCCTCCTATGAATGGACCTGAGAAGGAGGTGGTTACACCCCTTTCCCTTTGTCCAGTTTTGCACCAGAGCTGAGGTTGTGTGCCCCAGCAACCGGTTTGAACTGGGCTATGCATGGAGCACCTTGTGTGCCCCAGGCAGTGTCCAGAAGCATTCACTGATGCAGCCCTCCCTGCCCCAATACACAAAACCCCTGTCTGGGGACAGGAAACTGTAATAATCCAAGGGAGGCAACTTGGTAGAAGAGAGTTGATTTATTAAGAGGCATAAAGGTTACAGCCAACCAATCAAGTCGTAGTCTCAGCTAGAGTGATCCCAAAGTGGAATGCACTCTGTGAACACAACAGGATTCTAAGAATCCGTGGTAACAGCACTTAAAGGAACACAGTATCAAAATGCAACATCAGAAAGCATACAAAACATAGAATATTACATCACCTCCTTTTCTTAAAAGAATAAAAATAAAAGGAAACAAGGAAAACAAAGGAGAGAAAACAGAAACATTTACTCTCTAAATCTCAAAGGTCTATTAACTATGCGAGAGCTCTTCCTGGCTCCAGAGTCAGTGGAGGGAGCCTTGGTGGGCATAGAAATAGTGGAAGTTTTCTTAGAAATAGGTGAGGTTGTAGTTGCCTTTGAGGGAACACAAGAGTCACTGACAATTTTTGCAACTCTATTAAGATTCCACCAGAAACCTCCCTCAACTTGTATAGCATTACCTGTAATCTTAACAACTTTTACAGGAGGCCCAAACTTGCTTTCCCCTTTGCTGACATGGCCAGACTTCCTAATCCTTACACAATCACCAACTTCCAACACACTCTCTTTCGTTCCTTTCCTTACATCAAAATATTCCTTTTGTTTGGACTGGGCAAGCAGGACATTACTTTTAACAATGGACATGAGACTTGAAACATCAGAACTAGACTTTATCCATTTAGACATCCACCCAGGACAAAACGAAGTGTTAGGCTTTCGACCTCTCATTAACTCAAAAGGAGAGATTTTAGTGGAGGAGTGAGGAGTGGTCCTGTAAAACCAAATCATGCTCTTCAATGCTTTGCTGACCTCGACATTACTACTCCTAGCCCACTTTACACAATCGCCAACAACTCTGTTCATCCTCTCAACAAGGCCATTCCCTTGAGGATGATAAAGAGAACTCCTGACATGCCTAACCCCTGAATTGGAGAGAAAGTCAACAAACTCATGGCTCACAAATTGCTTCCCATTATCGGAAACCAACACTTCAGGAAAGCCTTCCCTACTCCAAACATCACACAAAAATTCAATAGCACTTTTTGTATCAGCGTCTTTAGTCAACTTAAACTCAGGCCACTTGGAAGCATAATCAACTAAAACCAAGATGAACCTGAAAGACCCACTAAGCATAGAATAAGGGCCCATGATATCAATACCCAGTTTAGCCCAAGGACGGTCTGGGCACTCAACTGGCATAAGAGGAGGAACCCAAGTCTTGAGACTTTTATCAGAGGATTTACAGGTACAACATTCCGCAACAAAAAGATCAATATCCGAATCCATAGCAGGCCACCAGAACATTTCACGAATTCTGCGTTTAGTGAGTGAACAACCTAAATGGCCCTCATGAGCTTTGACAATGATGTCTTTTCTAAAAGCAAAAGGAGGAATAATTTTATCATTACGTAGTAAAATACCGTCCTCAATGGAAATCTCATGACCTACTTTAGAATATGGTTGAAGAGAAGGAGACAACACCTTTTCACGCGGCCAACCCATTTTAACAAAATTGCAAACATCCTGAAGAACACTATCTTTTCCAAAAGCCTTTCTCCACTCCACTTCAGAACAAACTTGTAATTCAGGAATGTCTACGCAAGCAACTAAGCAATCATCACAGTCCTCTTCAATAAGATTTGAAAACGGGATGTCAACATCATCGTCACACACAGCAGGCGGAAAACGGGACAAAAAATCAGCCCTCACGTTTTTCCCCCCGGCAATATGCACAACATCAAAATAGTATTGTAAAAGCCTGGTCACCATTCTCAAAATCCTGGTTGTGCAACACTTAGTAAGACCACCCCCCAAGATGTTAACCAAAGGTTTGTGTTCAGTTTGAAGTAGAAAACGTCTACCCCAAATGAACGGTCTCAATTTCTCAATGGCCCAAGTACAAGCCAAAAGCTCCTTCTCTATCACAGAGTATTGAATCTCAGCCGATCTCAACACCCTGGAAGCAAAGCTGATGGTTCTTTCCACACCACCTTCACTTTGCGTTAAAGTGGCACCAAGACCAACACAACTTGCATCAACTGTTAGGCAGCATGGCAAAGCAGGATCAAAAGGTTTAAGTACAGAATCAGACGTCAGAGAAACTTTCACTTCTTCAAAAGCTTTAACACAATCCTCGCACCAAACAAATTTCACACCCTTCTTCAACAGGTTACTAATAGGACATACAATAGTCGCGTAATGAGGAATAAACCTGGAGTAGTATTCACAAATACCCAGAAGAGACTTAACTCCAGTTTTATCAGACGGAATTGGAGCTTTAGAGATAGCGTCCAAAAGTCCAGGTCTAGGCTTTATACCGTCTTGTGTCAAGATGTGACCAAGATATTCAACTTCAGTACACATAAATTTGCATTTCTCTAGTTTCAAAACTACACCATGATCCTGAAATAAACTTAGAACATTATCCAGAACGGAATCATGAGAACCAACATCTTTGCCGAAGATTAAAACATCATCTTGGAAGACCGTCACGCCCTTAACACCTTCCAAAATATTACCCATAACTCTCTGAAAGACCGACGCGGCCAACGCTAGACCAAAAAGGCATACATCTATACTGAAAGGTGCCCAAAGCAGAAATGAAAGCCATGATGTGACGGGAATCAGGATGTAGCTCAACCTGGTGGTAAGCACTGGCTAAATCTAATTTAGTGAAGAACTTTGCACCTTTGGTAGCTGCAAAGAGATCATTAATCCGGGGAAGGGGATGAGAATCCACCCAAATCACTTTGTTGACTGAGCGAAGATCAACACAGACCCTAAGTTTGCCATCCCTCTTACGGGCTACGACCAAAGGCAAAAGCCAAAGAGAGGATTCTGCAGGTTCAATCACACCATTCTCACACAACATCTCAAGTTCTTTCTTCAAATCATCTCTGACACTGAAAGGCACACCCCTAAGTTTGTGTTTAACAGGTGTTGACCCTTCTTTAACAATGATCTTGTGTTTGAAACCTTTTATTTTACCCAATTTGGAACTAAAAACAGAGGGAAATTTGCATTTGAGCATTTCCAAATAATCAGAGCAGGCAGCAATAAAAACTTGTTCCCTCGCAACAGGTTTAAGTGTCATACCGAAGAGACCCTGATGGAACCAACCCAAGATATTGAGTCCTTTAATCGCAACATAAATTTTCCCTCTAATCTTCCTCCCCTGAAAACACAAGATGTCTTCAAAGAAACCAAGAAGACTAATTTTCCTTCCTTCGTAAGACACAGGATCACGGTCTGGAGGAAGAAGAGGACGAGTATTATTCCATGTAATGTCAAATAAACCCTTATCAATCATAGTGATCTTAGCACCAGAGTCGACAAGCAGTTTCAGAATTTTATCACCAACAGCAACATCAATAATGGGGTCAACACAGGAGTCAGGATCACCTTCAATAATGGATTCTTCATGAAAATCAGAAACAACACCAATAGTTATTTCAGATTCTGAAGAAGAATCGGAATCCACAACACCCACAACAGGTTTGTTAAAATTCTTCTTGTTTTTCAACTTTAAACAAACTTTAGCAAAGTGCCCCACCTTTTTACAATAGTTGCACACAACGCTGAAAGCAGGACAAGAAGAACCCTTAAGGTGTTGAGGATTGCCACACCTTATGCACATTTGAGAGGACTCAGACTTATTCAAAACTTTTCCTTTAGTAAAGTTAGGTGTAGACTTTTTTTTATTGAACCTTGAAGAAGGATTCAAGCTGAAGGCATTTATAGGTTCACCTACTTTGTCTTCAAGTTCTTTGAGAGAAACCATGGATGTTTCTACACTCTTAGCTAATTTAATTGTGTCATCAAGAGACGGATCACTCATGGCTAATAACTTTTGTCTAATGTTTTTATCTTTACAATGACACACAAATTGGTCCCTGATAAGTTGTTCATTAAAGTTTTCAAATTTACATTCAGACGCTAATCTGCGTAAAATAGAGATGTAGGTATCAATATCTTCAGAATCAGCTTGTTTTCTCTTAAAGAAAGTGTGTCTACGAACCATAAGATTAGGTTGTCTGTCAAAACGAATCTTAAGTTTCTGAACAGTGTCACTATATTCATCAGAAACAACACCTTCAATAACAGGTAAATCTGGGAGATGTTTATAAACAGACCTGCCCTCAAAGCCTAGGGAATGTAACAGAAGGCACTTTTTCCTTTCAGGGCGAAATCTAGATGCTCCAATGGCTCCTAAATAATTCTCAAAAGCATCATGCCAAATTTCCCACCTTATTGGAGGTTCGCCAGGAGTTTCCAGAAAAGCTGTAGGTGGATTAACTGACTGTAGAGTAGACATAACCTGAAAGATGGTTAAAATAAACTATATTATCAAATAAACAGTAATGCAAAATAGAATGCGAAAAAACAACAACTTAACAAATTACATAATAAGTTAGCAAGGAACCTAATAAAAAGACAAAAGCTGTGCACATCAGCGTCGAAGGTAAGAGTAAGCTATGAGCACAAGTGTCAAAAGAATAAATAATAAAGGCTGTGCGCATCAGCGTTGAAAAAAAAATATTAAACTGTGAGCACAACTGTCAAAAGAATAAATAGCGTGGAGATAAAATGAACAATAACTTGTACTTGCAACTTGAACAACGAGAGCTGTGCGCATCAGCGAAGACACAACGAGAGCTGTGCGCATAAATGAGCTGAAACTTGAATTTGTAACTTGAACAAAAAGAGCTGTGCGCATCAGCGAAGAATTGGTTGCTAAGCAATGATCGCTGTGCGCATCAGCGGTAAATGCGCGAAGAATGTTTTGGGCGTCAAAAAGAAGAGTGGTTGAACCAATCCAGAAAGTCTAAACATTCGTCCAATGAAAGGACAGAAAAGAAAAAAAAACGCAGAGACGTGATGGTGTGCAACACGCTTCACTGACGTTGGTAACGTGATGAAGTAAAAACTTGTAAAGACGTCACAAGACTTCACATAGAAGCAGAATGCAGGAGTTCAGAAATTCAGCCACGGAAGGTAGGGCTCGAGAGATGAAATGTTATTTTTCAAAAGAGACAACGGTCGAGGCTAAAAAAGAAAGTTGGAGTATCAGGAATAATGAGAAAAGTCTTAAAATAAAATTCGAGTAACCACATATAAAATTTCAGTCTTAGTCGAGTTGAACAAACGGACATGCACAAATAGTCTTACGGTTTTGAAGAAGTCTTTGTTTTAAAGTCGGTTTCAATTTTCAAAGTCCATAGAAAGATGTGGTTTTCGAAAATTCAGTCTCTGATATTTCCGTGTTGACAGAAACCCGGTCTCTGATATCTCCGTGTTGACAGAAGTAGGAAATGCCGACTTAAACGTGATGATCCCCAAAGTGACGCGGAGTCAACAGAAGAGGATATTAGACAGGAACAAAGCTTTATCTCTTCATAGCCGGTCCCAAGAAGATTACAGCACGCATCGTCGCCAATAAATTTATGTAATAATGCAAGGGAGGCAACTTGGTAGAAGAGAGTTGATTTATTAAGAGGCATAAAGGTTACAGCCAACCAGTCAAATCGTAGACTCAGCTAGAGTGATCCCAAAGTGGAATGCACTCTGTGAACACAACAGGATTCTAAGAATCCGTGGTAACAGCACTTAAAGGAACACAGTATCAAAATGCAACATCAGAAAGCATACAAAACATAGAATATTACAGAAACCTTTTGTCCAGGCCTCCCCTGCTGGAGTTTTGTCCAGCAACAGGAGGTCAGACTCTTGTCTGTGGCAGCAGCATCCATTTTGTGATGTTGAGGCTCTGTTTAACTTTAACTGGGTAAACCAGTAACTACATGTCTTCTCCCTCTAGAAGGGTGGAATGCTACCTTCGCTGCCAGAATTGGCGGGGGTAGTATTCCAAAGTGTTTGACACCTTACACGATAAAGCCAAACCAAAGTTAGCATTAACCGCGAGGTTTATAATGCACTTAAGAGTATATGGTATGGCTATATCATAGAACAGCTATAAGGAGATGGTTCCAAAAGCTGCAGAGGGGCTAAGCTCATGCTAGGGCACCCTCTCACAAAAAACCAAGCACTTTGCCTCCAGGATTGTTGAGGCCTACCATAGGAATGGCTTATAAGTGTATATGTGTCTATATATAAAGGTAGATATAGGTATACTATATGTAAGTAAGGGGTGATTACACCACCTTACCCAGGCTGTGTGAACAGATCTGTGGTGTCAGTTTGGAAGGCAAACCAGGGGTGGCACAATACATGCTGCAGCCCCTGGTAGGCCTAAGGTGCACCTATGCCCTGGGTACCTATGGTACACTATACAGGGGCTCACAAGGGTGACCCAGTAACCAATCTGGTATGTACCTAAAGTACATGGTATTAATTTAGAGAGAGAACAGCTGGGCTGTGGGTCTGATTAGCAGGACCCGGTCTGTCTTTCTATCCACCCTTTTACTCAGGGCGCTCTTCTGCGGAATGAATTTCCGTGTTTGTCTGTGGTGTTGTTTCCTCTGTCTCGGGAGGTCCTGTGGTTGGACTCATGGAGGCGTAATGTCTTTGCTGCTTCCACCGCTGCCTTGCGGGGGCCTAACACCTTGTGTGTGTTGACCAGGGCTACTTCCAGCCTGTGGGACTTTGTGGAGTCCCTTCTTTCTCAAGTCTCTCATGAGGGTGCCCGTGCTGATCTGCGGGGCCATGTGTTGGATGGTAGGGAGTTGGCGCGCTCATTCTTCGTGCGGCTTTGGATGTTGCCAATGCTTTTGGCTGTGCTATGGCCACTTCTGTGGCTCTCCATCGCCATGCTTGGCTACGTGTTGCTGTCTTTCCTGAAAATATTAGAGAGCGTCTGGTTAACCTACCTTTTGATGGGGTTTTGCTGTTTAATACTCGTGAAGATTCCGCCATTTAGCATCTTCTTGCCGAGCTCCATCCACCTCCTCCTCCTCCTCCTCCCCTTCTCAGTAGGTTGGTTTGCTGATCCTTCGGGCCTTGGTGGGAGGCGTTATCCCACTTGCTTCTGGTTTTGGTTTTAGAGTGGCTGTTACACTTTCTGTGAGGCTTATTGTGCCTTCGGGGTCCTTGGTTGGCCCGTCACTTCAGTTGGCTATTGGTTCAGCCCCCTTGTTTGGTGAGGAAGTGACTTGACTGATTACTAAGCCTTCTGTGGTTTCTGCCGCAGGTCTATGGTTTTGTCCTCTGATACAGGATTGTTTTTTCCCTAAGAGTGGTTCCCATGCTTTCATGGGACGTGTCCTTCCCTATGTGGGGTACATGTAGCCCCTCCTGATGTTGCTGTATTATGATGGTGCAGTTTTTGGTCCTTACTGGGGCATGGCTTGGCCATCTACGGTGTTGTGCTGTGGTGTTTTAGCCCTTTGCCTGCCGTTTGCTCTGGTCCTCTGTATGGTGTTTCTGAGGGAATAATTTCCTGTGTTAATGGCCTGGTCTGTCCTACTTGTTCATCCTCTTATCTTCTGGCTGATCGCACTTCTCTGCCGCTGCCCACTGCCGCCTAGCCCACTCGCCACCCCGCTCCCGCCCCCCAGATGCTCCTCCCTCCCTCCATGCCTTATATGGTGGCCACAGCCCGGATGCATGCAGCGGGCGCGCCAAAGGCAAGCCCGTCTGTGCCTGGACCGCGCCCAGCGCCAGTACCCCCTGTACCCCGCACACGCCACGAAAACCAGACTCCAATATGATGCCAACACTCTCCTCACCCTCAACAACGGCCGAGACCACCGCTGTTTCCAGGCCGCACCAAAACGCACCCACAGACCCTTCTCCTGCCACACCTGCAACTTCACATGCAACAGAACCACCAAAACCCCAAGGACCGGACCCAACCACTTTCAATGCTTACTCCTCAACATCAGCTCCGCACGCAAACACGCCGTCAAGCTCTGGGACCTGCTCGACACCTCCGCCCCAGACGTTGCCTTCCTGACCGAGACCTGGTGGAACAACTCCTCGGCACCAGACATCGCCATAGCCATCCCGGATGGCTACAAGATCTCCCGCAGAGACCGCACCAACGGAATGGGAGGAGGATTAGCCATCATCTACAAGTCCTCCCTCCAGGTCCACACCCTCGCAGATGACTCCCTCAACTCCGCCGAACACCTGCACTTCCGGATCCAGACCGACCCCAACACCACCCTCAGAGGAACACTCATCTACAGACCTCCTGGACCCCGGGCCCTCTTCAGCGACTCCATCGCAGACCTCGCCAGCACCCACGCGCTCGCCTCCACAGACTACATCCTCCTCGGGGACCTGAACTTCCACCTCGAGAACAACAACAATGCTATTCCACCGCCCTGATGGACAACCTCGCCAACCTTGGCCTCCGCCAACTCATCACCAAACCCATACACGCCGCCGGCCACACGCTCGACCCCGTATTCTCCAAAAGCACTCAAGTAGCCTTCTACCACACCACCGAACTCCACTGGACCGACCACCGCTGCATCCACTTTACCTTCAAGAAACCAACCACACACCACCCCACCCAACAGCTGCCCCACCGCTGCTGGAGCAAAGTCACTGAAGACCAGCTGACCTCCACCCTCCACCCTCTCCCAGAACCCACCCACGACCCCCCGACACAGACACCGCCGTCCGAAACTTTAGACAATGGATCGATGGCTGCGCCAACACCCTCACCCCTTTTAAGAAACCCTCCATCAACCACACCAGCAAGAAAGCCGCTTGGTTCACCGAAGATCTCCTGATCTCCAAACGAACATGCCAGAAGCTGGAGAAGAAATGGCTCCACGACCGCACACCAGACAGCCACACAGCCCACAAGGACGCCATCCGCAGACATCACCACCTCATCAGAACAGCCAAGAGATCGTCCTTCAAAACCCGACTAGATATCATCGCACACGACAGCAAAGAGCTTTTCAACATAGTGAAGGAACTCTCCAACTCCAGCGCCAACACCAACGACATACCGGCCTCGCAAGAGCTGTGCGACTCACTGGCCACCTTCTTTCACCGCAAGATCGCCTGACATCCAGGACAGTTTCAACCCCTCACCCGCCCCGTCCGCAACAGACCACGCCCCGAATGCCACCTGCACCAATCAACTGACCTCCTGGTCCCACGTCAACAACGCGAGACACGCAAGGTCATGAACTCCATCCACTCAGGATCTCCAGCCGACCCCTGCCCACACCACGTTTTCAACAAAGCTGATGCAACCACCGCCCCCCATCTACGAAAGATCATCACCATATCCTTCGACTCAGCGACTTTTCCGGAAAGCTGGAAGCACGCCGAAATCAACACCCTCCTCAAGAAGCCCAAGGCGGACCCCAAAGACCTCAAGAACTTCTGACCCATCTCCCTGCTACTCGTTCCCCGCGAAGGTCATCGAGAAAATCGCCAACATACAGCTGACCCGCCACCTCGAGGACAACAACGTCCTAGACCCATCCCAGTCCGGATTTAGATGCAACCACAGCACCGAGACTGCCCTTATCGCCGCCACAGATTACATCAGGCGCCAGCTAGACAACGGCAAAACCTCAGCCGTCATACTCCTGGACCTGTCAGCTGCTTTTGATACTGTCTGCCACCCCACATTAAGAACACGCCTCCAAGAAGCTGGAATCCAGAAGAAGGCCCTGGACTGGACCACGTCCTTCCCCTCCGGCAGAACCCAAAGAGTCCGCCTCCCGCCCTTCCAATCCGAATCCACTGACATCATCTGCGGCGTCCACCAGGGCTCCTCCCTCAGCCCGACCCTGTTCAATGTCTAAATGGTCCCCCTCGCACAAGTGGCCCGCCAGCACGACCTAAACATCATCTCCTACGCCGACACAACTCAGGTCATCCTCTCCCTCACCAAGGACCCACATACCGCCAAAACCAACCATCACGAGGGTATGAAGGCCGTCGCCGAGTGGATGAGGAACAGCCGTCTGAAACTGAACTCGGACAAGACGGAGGTCCTCGTCCTAGGTCACACTCACACCCAATGTGTGTGGGACGACTCCTGGTGGCCGACCACACTGGGAACAACACCAACACCCACGGACCACACACGCAATCTAGGATTCATCCTCAACTCCTCCTTCTCCATGTCTAAGCAGGTCAGCGCCATCTCCTCCTGCTCCTACAAAACCCTCCGCATGCTCCGCAGGATCTACAAGTGGATCCCGACCGAAACCAGAAGAACGGTGACCCAAGCTCTCGTCAGCAGCAGACTGGACTACGGTAACACAAACTACGCAGGAATCCCAGGTAGACACCTACAACGACTGCAACGAATCCAAAACGCATCCGCCTGCCTGATCCTCAACATTCCTCGGCGCAACCACATCACCTCCCACCTAAGAGACCTGCGCTGGCTCCCCGTTAACAAGAGGATCACCTTCAAGCTCCTCACTCATGCACACAAGGTACTCCACAACACCGGGCCAGCGTTCCTGAACAACAGACTCAACTTCTACACCCCCGCCCGCCAGCTCCGCTCCGCCAGCCTCGCCCTCGCTGCCGTTCCGCGCATCCAATCAACGTCTACGGGCGGCAGATCCTTCTCCTTCCTCGCCGCCAAGACCTGGAACACACTCCCCACCCATCAGCGGCAGACCCAAGATCTGCTCACCTTCAGAAGGCTCCTCAAGACCTGGCTCTTTGAGCAGTAGCAGCTCCCCTTCCCCTCAGCGCCTTGAGACCCTCACGGGTAAGTAGTGCCCTTTACAAGTTCTACTGATTGTTTGATTGCTTGAACCATTCAACAACATCTGGTTCAAATATGTTCTCTCAATGTTTCAAGTTTTATTACAAATGTAATAAAAAGATGTTAATATTTCACTTCTGTTCTTGGATTTTCGTCACAATAAAATACATTGAGCATAATCTTCACAAAAGTTATTTACAAAAGTTTAAGCTATTGCCATTATAAATAACAGTAACTTTTATTTAAGTATTAAATTAAAAGCCATTGTTATTTGTAATATCAATACATGTAGGTCACGTCAATACAACACATATTGCATTACAAATGCTAAAGGTGTCACATGTGCGAAAGTTATAACTATTGGCATTGTAAATGACAAAGCTAATAATTTTGCTATTTTCAAAAACAAAACATAAATAAAAAAATTGTCATTTACAATAACAAAAGCTCAAACTATCCTAATGCGAGACCTATTGCATTGCAAATGCTTGTTATCTTACAGTGTGTGAGTTGATTGATTTGTCTTGTCCTAAAAAATATAGGTTGCCCCTTCCTTTCTTGTATTGTGTGAGCCTATTTTTGTGAACTGTGCTTTTTATTTTTTGTTTCTTGGTTTTGGTCGGTCCTTCTACTGATATTACTACATTTACTAATGCCATTCACCTAATTCTCTAAACCTTCCTATAAGGGACTCTAGGGCATATTATCAAGACAGGCGATATAATTATCGCCGTTTTAGCGGCAGAAAACTGCCGCTAAAACAGCAATAATGGGCTTGATAATATGCTCTATGGAATTCCAATTGAAGCCCATGTTAAATGTGAAGGACATTTAACATGGGCTTTAATTGGAATTCCATAGAGCATATTATCAAGCCCATTATCACAGTTTTAGCTGCAGTTTTCTGCCGCTAAAACAGCAATAATTTTATCGCCTGTCTTGGTAATATGCCCCTCTATTCCAATTTTATTGTGCCCCATCGGCCTCAGCTACGTGAGTTTCTACTTATAAGGTAATCTGTTGGATTTTAGCGTTATTGTGTCTTCTTTTCTAGTTTTAATATCTCGCCAGTGTATTGTAATTCTACATTTAGCAAGCAATGTCTCCAAGGCAGAAAATGTTATTTTAATTTTCCATTTCCTTTTACCAGGCTGTAGTCCCGGAAGCAATTATTTCTGCATTGACTGTGGACTATTTCCTGAACATTCTTGCAATTTTTAGGTCTACCTTTTCAAATAGGCAGCTCCAGCATTTATCATTGTCATTTAGTCTGCAAACCCTAGTTTATGCAGTTTTGAAGGGCTCCAAAATGTTTTATGGGCTGACCAGAATCTGTACATAGCGAATGGGGGGCGATGAAGGGGGCATATTTGGATGAGGTACTGCCATGTATTCCTTCATGAAATGTTATTATGTGACAAGCAGTTTATGTACCTTATTTCATCTACTAGATTTGTGTACTTAATTATTAGTAACAATTAAATAAGCTTTAGAACTCAAGATTGTATTAGACTCATATTTTAAGGAATGGAGGGGCATAGTATCAAGACAGGCGATAAAATTATCGCCTCTTTAGTGGCAGAAAACTGCCGCTAAAACGGCGATTATGGGCTTGATAATACTCTATAGAATTCCAATTGAAGCCCATGTTAGATGTCCTTCACATTTAACATGGGCTTCAATTGGAATTACATAGAGCATTTTATCAAGCCCATCATCGCCGTTTTAGCGGCAGTTTTCTGCCGCTAAAGCAGCGATAATTTTATCGCCTGTCTTGATAAAATACCCCGGAGTTCATAAAGCACCACCTTTCCCTTCTCATGTGTCAGATTAGTTTCCAAATTATCAATGGCTTTTAGAGCATTCCAAAATGTTTGTGAGGATGTACAGTTGGGAACTATGGGCCGTATTAGCAAGAATCTTGTTAAAATTATTGCCATTTTAGCGTCAGGAAACTGCCTCAAAATCGGCGATAATGGGCTTAATAATAGGCACCAAAGATTTCCAATAGAAGCCCAGGTTAGATGTGCAGGACATCTAACCTGTGCTTCCATTGGAATTCTATAAGGCATATTAGCAAGCCCATTATCGCCGCTTTATCGGCAGTTTCCTGCCGCTAAATCAGCGATAATTTTAACGAGCTTCTTGCTAATATGCCACCACGGTTAAAACATTCTGGGCAGCCCTTTAAATCAGTTGAATAGACAAAGGGCCTTTTGTGAGAAGGTAATTAATTGTCCATGATTTCCGATGTTTTAGCACATTTTGTAAAGCTTTACTTTATTGCTATGTATGTGTGGTCTGCGATTAGTCGAGGTTCAACATTAGCACCAAAGGAATTTGAATGAGGTTTGCTATCCAACATAATATATTCAACCCAGGAGAATGAATAGGGGAATAGGGAGAGCTGAATAGAAAGCACAGTCTTTCCTGATTGGATTGTATAGTCTTCATAAATCTTTAAAATCATATAACCTGTAGAGATTAATTATTTCTTTATGGGATCTGTCCAGCCTAGATTTACATAGTGAAATTCTATCCAGAGCCATGTCCCACTGTAAATTAAAGTCACCGTCTATAATAATTCCTATCACATGCAATAGTCCGGAAAGTTTGTTGTTCAATTATATCCAGAAATCTGGCTTGTTAGCCATTTGTACCGCTTTTGGCCGCCATAAGTGTGGCAGGGTATGCTCAGACGTGAGTCCCTTGCTCACTTTGTCACTGGATTCAAGCAAGCCGGGCTGAAGACGGCTGGAATGCCAGAAACCGGTCCTCGGAAGCTTGTTTCCGGTCCAGGGAAGACATGGCTTGGCAGTTCGGGCTGGACTGTTCCCATGAGGCACAGGGTCAGACTGATTTGCATATAGCCATGTCTGAACTAGGGTGGCAGAGTGGGCTAAAGAAACGGTGATGGATTAAACCCAGATCTTTTGACTGGGTGTGAGTGTTTGATTGATTCAGATGCTCCGTCCATCACCACCCCCTTTTGTACCGTTGTTAGCCATTAAGGCATAAACGATTGGTGGAGCGAATTTCCTCAGTATGCAAACAAAACGCATTTAACTGAACAGTGCAATATTTATGTTGAATAACTAGCGTATACTAAATACTAATTTTTTAGTAGGTAATCATTCTTAGGCATTGCAAGAACACAAATTATGTAGCATAATATATTGACTTAAGTTAGCCTGACTACTGATGCTATATCAATGTTGATTTCATAAGTTAGGATTAAAAGGCCTGTTTTCGCATTAAACTGTTGTCTTGCACAAGATGTTTTTTCTCTTCGACTGCAAATGGTGTACATTTTCAGAAGCCTTGCGATAGCTAGTGAATAGGCAATTCTTATACAAATGAGAGTGAGGTTCTCACCAGGAGGAGAGGAGATGGCAGGACACGCGACTCGTGGGATGAACTTTCTGAGCCGCTAGATGTTCCAAGAGTATCATTTTAAGGACTCAGCTACTGTGCTTTTTTGTGCAAAGAAGCAGACATGAGGAGCTAGGGAGTTCACCTGCTCCCAGAGTTTGCTAAGAATTCATTGGTTGGTGGCTACAGGGAATGTAAAAAAAATGTTTTATGTTGCTTTGGTAAAATTATATCAATGTGTGTTCCTTAGTTTGAGACTGGAGAGCAGGGGGGGAATAGGAGAGACACCTTTGAGCACTTCCCCTTGCTCACTCATAGACTAGATGCGCCTGTTGATTTATAGCTGAGAATACTTTCCGGCTTTGCAAATTCTCTATTGCTAAATTGTGAAGTATTCATGCCTATGCATTTTCATTCTCTCATCAGAACTCTTCATTTGGGTTTCTGAATTGATACCTTTCCTTGCTTATTGAAGAAATTGCCATTCTTGTGCTTACATAGACTAGATTAATCTAGATTAGGGATTTCCCTTATGGAACACAATTACTGTATTTTCTTTATTTTATTTATAATCATTACTAATGTGGTATTTTACCTTGTTTTGAAATACAGGCTAATTGATTATTTGAATTTGTAAAGATGAAGACTAAATATTAAAACTTACTGAATAAATAAATTTATTTGAAGTAATTTGCTAATAAAACCCTTTATTTACACCAACACACTATCTAGTAATTCTTGCAATGGACTTCACTGTTCAAGGTGTAAATGTTTGCACCTTCCCAATTCTCCTTGTTGACGAGCAAAAGTCCATACAATCAATGGCGGGGGTTCGTTAATGAGATTCAAACATGCACTCTTCTGCAAGGGGTTGCAGAGGATGGTTAATGCCACAGGATAAAAGAAGCTGGAAATTAAAATAATTGCCCAAGCTTAAAATTGCTCATGTCCTAAAGTCCATTGACTGATCTTGAAGACTGAAGGAGTTAGCAGTTCCGCAGGCATATGCAGTTGTAAACGAGTAAGTATCATAAGGGTTGTGTGTCATACATTTCTATGTTGAACTTGCACTATTGTGTTGATGTTATATGTCTTGCGGTCTAGTAATGTATATGGATGGTTTAACTGTGGAAATTTGCATTATCACTTTATCTTGAGCAGCTGAAGTTGTTTTTGGACTCACCGATCCAAAATGCGGGGATAAAATAGAAAAAAAATAGATATTATTTCTTGTCTGCTAAGGTTTTGTGGTGTTGGTTCATGAGGTACGATCAACAACACTGGTGAGATAGGGGCCATAACAAATTGTTGTGATTGAGCTAAAAGTGAATGGTGTTAGCAGAACCCATTGCGCAGCAAAGGAGAAACTATATCGGTCAGGTATGTAGGTCATTATATGGCAACAAATGTAGGTCATCCATACATGTTTGTGGCTTAAGATCACTGAAAAGGAGGGATCATTAAGATTTCCATGATATGGTACAAGCGATGATTTAAAGGTCATTGAGAATTTAAGAGAAACACTATATGAAATGAAACCACCTCCTAGACCGCACACAGTATGCTTGGGAGCCTACAGCCCATACCAAAGAGAAAGAAATGTATCAGAGTAGAGCAAATAGAGCAGTGCATAATTACGCTAATGTTAAATGGGACGAAGAACAGCAGCAATGCAGAAAATGTGTAGTTGAGAGAGCTTGAAGTACCCTGCATTGACAACAGAAAAGCCTCTACCAATCTAAAACAGGGATATTGAGATGAAGAGACTGCAAAAAAAACTGAATACGTATAGTGAATCCGGAGATTACATTTTAGATGCGCTGTTGTCCTCATGTTCAAAACCATATGTTGCTACATTGCCAGATCTAGAGGATACCACAACCTCTAGTGGTACCATGGCCACAGCCCCTACTGACCCTATTGTACTTCAGATTCGGGGACCACCTCCAACACACTTGATTGCAGCTGCACCTACTGAAGCAGCCATTACTGTAATTGCTCCAGGTGTTACAACTTCTTTTGTGACCATTCCTGCACCAGTGTCATTATTTGGATCAGCTCAGATATTAGCAATTCCTGTTGCATCTGCAACAATAAACATTGTTCTCAATTCTGCTGTTCCAGGAGCCGTAGGTGGAGTAGTCACAACAGGGTTTCTTTCAAATTCGCAAAACTCACAAATTGCTGCCTGGATCCAGCCATTGAATGTTCAGTCTTTAAGCAAAAGGAGAAGGATTGTATTTTATAACTCCAATTGCACAGGGGGAAATGGGACATTTTGATAATGAAATTCTGTCCACATGGTTTCAGAAAACACCTGATAATAGGGGTACAGGAGATACAGAAATACCATTCACGAGTCACAAAAGAGCAAGACCCCTAGATGTGCCAAAATTAAAATTGAAAGAAATGATATGGGGATGTTTAGACATTTCACATTTAAATCAATACCAGCAACATGAGCTGATATACCTGGGTAAGGAAATTACAAGGCGTGCACCTACAACACATGATAAGCTGAACGAATTAGCAGAGAAACATGAAGCAGATCTTTCTAAAAGTATTCCTTTACAGAAAAGATTCAGGGCACAGTTAGATGATGAGCATTTGTTACTATGCGATCATCAGGAATGAAGTTCCACATTGCTAAATTGGTTGAGTGCATTCAGAAGTGGAGCGATGTTGACATATTATAGAGCAAATGAGCGAAGAAACCCAGAAAGAAAAAGAAGCAATCAGGTACTACAGAAGTAAAGGGTAAATTGCTTCTTGTACCCCCAGATAAGGATGTGGCGTTTAACATTTCCTATGAGGAAGATACCAGCTGGAGGGTATGTTTATGTGTTATGTTATGTTATGTTAAATTTGACTTGTAGAGCGCAAGTACGCCCGTAGGCTTCATGGCGCTATAGGAAGTTTTCAGAAACACAACACAACAACAGGAGGACAGCTTGGAACATCTAAGGATAGGCTTCCCTAAAGAGCCAGGTCTTAAAGGCTTGTCTAAAGGCCAGAATATCCTCGTGTGACCTTAAAGAAGCTGGCAGGGAGTTCCAGAGGGAGGCAGCAAGAAAGTGAAAGGAGCTGCCGCCCTGACGTTGTTTCCTAACAACAGGCACCGTGAGCAGGCTTTTGTGACTGGAACGAAGGTTGCGAGAGGGGACATATCTGGCAAGCAAGTTGATGATAAATTTGGGGCCCTTGCCTTGCAGTGCCCTGAAGATAATGCAGCCGGTTTTAAAAGCCACCCTCTGGGCTATCGGCAGCCAATGCAGATCAGCCAGGCCTGGCCTGATGGACTGCCATTTAGGAAGCCCACAGATCAGCCTGGCTGCCTGATTTTGAACTAGCTGCAGCCTCTTGAGCTGCCCGGCTGGAAGACCCAAATATAAACTATTTGAGTAGTCCAGCCTAGACAGCACAAGGGCGATGGTCACCTGTATCAGGGCAGAATGGGTTAGGAGATGGGCAATCTTTCTCATCTTGCGCAGCTGAAAGAAGCATGCGGAGACTACTGTCCCTACCTGACTTTTCAAAGAGAGGTCTTCACTAAAGGTGACTCCAAGGCTCTTGACCGTGCGGGATTTGGAAGGGGGATTTCCCATCTCCGGAGGACAAAATTGAGGTCCCCAGCTGAGTTCACTCTTCCCAGGCAAGATCAGTTCAGTCTTGCCTGGGTTGAGTTTTAGGTGGTTAAGGCCCATCCACCTCTGGATGTGAGCCATGACCTCCCTAAACTCAGTAACAGCGTCAGGCGAGCCTAGGGGGAAAATCAATTGCAGATCATCTGCGTAGTTAAAGATCCACACTTTGAATTTCCTCAAGGAGTACAAGAGGGGACGCAAATATAAATTAAATAAAAGGGGGGACAGGGAAGAGCCCTGAGGGACACCGCAGTCGTTCTTAATTCTAGGGGCTGTGAAGGTGCCCAGTCTCACTGCTTGAGTCCGGTCAGACAAAAATGATTCCACCCAGCTCAGGGCAGCACCTCTGAGGCCTGCCTGCCCGACATGGCCGACCAAAATGGTGTGGTCGACCGTGTCGAATGCAGCAGACAGGTCAAGGAGTACCAGTGCCTGGTGGACGTCCCTGTCTGCGTTACACCGAAGTGTGTTCTGGACTGCCAGGGTTACCGTCTCCGTCGAATGGCCTGGATGGAACCCGGCTTGATTGGGCTCCAGAAACCCAGTGGTTTCCACAAAGTTGGAAAGACAATTGGAGACGTGAGCCTCCAATATCTTGGATAAAAATGGCAACAGGGATATGGGACGATAATTTGATGAGTCCCGGGGGTCCAGACCTGGTTTTTCTATCAGAGGGATTAGCAGGGCGTGTTTGAAACCAGTAGGTACCCTGCCCTGGGCCAATGATTTGTTTAGTAGGGGTAGGATACCCTGAGGGATAGTCTGACCGATTTCAGAGAAGATGTGGGGGGGGCAGATATCGTTTGGGGATCCGGACTTTACCCTCACCAAAAGTGAAGAAAAAGTTTTACCATCGATGGCCGGGAAGGCATCTAGTACAGAGGGATTATAAAAGGCGTCATCCAGAGGAAGTGACGTTGGGGAACTAGCAATGCTCGATTTAATAGTGACAATTTTTTCTCTGAAAAAGTTATTCAGGGAATCACATAGCTTCTGCGTGGGAGCTATTGAGGGGGCTGTCCTGTCGTTGTCACAGAGTTCATTGACTATATTAAAAATGTCTTTGGACTTATTAGATGAAGATAACATTTTTGTGGAAAAGTAGTTGAGTTTGTGTTGGCTTAAAATTTTTTGATATTTTTTCCTAGTGGCGCAGAAAATTTCCCTATCCTGTGAGGAATAAGTGGCTCTCCACTGCCTTTCTTTCTGTCGTACCCCTAATTTAAGTGCTCTAAGTTCCTGGGTGAACCATTTGTGGGCATAATGTTAGACAAGTATACAGAGGGGGCGAACAGATCTGCTGCGTGGAGGAGCCAGGAGGACAGTGATCTCTCGTCAACCTTCAGGTCTTCGCCTGATAGGGGAAGGGTGTTGTTCAACGTGTCCATGAACCCAGAGCGGTCCATGGATTTCCATTTACGGAACTCTTTTCCCATAGAAGGTTTGGCCTTAAGCTGCCCTTGAATTTCTAGCGGGAACTGGATGAAATAATGGTCTGACCAAATACAAGGACTTATAATGGGAGAGAATGGTGGTAGATTATGTGTCCAAATTTGGTCCAGGCTGTGGCCCTTCTGGTGAGTGGGTAAGTGGATGTGTTGGACCAAATTTAGATCTGTAAGCAGATCCCTCAGTTCTCCAGCTTGAATGTCTGTGTCTGTTCTGTCGAACCAATAATTTAAATCCCCCACTAGGACAGTTTTAGAGTACTTTATTACATGAGAGGCCAGTTGTTCTGCCAAAAGTACTGGATAATTGGCCATGTATTGGGGAGGGCGGTATAGCAGAATTAGAGTAAGAGCCCCACTCACTGAGTCTAATGTGATTACCAAGTTTTCGGTGTTAGGGAGAGTGAGAGAAGGTAATTCCCGGAAATGAAAAGATTTCAAAATGATTGCTGCTACCCCACCTCCGGCCTTCCCTTGTGCACGGTTGGCAGTCAGAATATAGTAGTCTGAGGGAAGTGATGCAAGAATGTCCGGCAGGGAATGAGGATTGGTCCACGTTTCGGTCAACAGCAGAAGATCTGGTTTTTCCTCCATCAGGAAAAGAAAGATGTTGACCTGGTTCTTTATTAGGGACATTGTGTTGAGGTAGTAGCATCGCAGGTTATGTATTAATGAAGGAGCCGATCGAGGTTCAGTCGTCAATGATGGAGTAGACTGAATATCATCGGCCGGTAGGGGAAGGCGAGAGAGCCCCAGTCTTTGGATACGTGAGCAGGTGTGCAAGGGGAGTGTAGGGAGGGCTATTCCAGAGGGGAAGCTAGGTTGCAATGATAGTAAATCAGAAGAGGAATACCTCAGAAAATGGCCAGGGGGGGTGGGCCCGGGTCCCGGTCAGCCGCGGACGGGCGCAGACGGGCTTAACTCAGGCGCAACTCCGGCGCGCCTTCGTCGCGCCCGCTGCGCTCGTCCGCTGCGCTGACACATATGGACCGTTTAAGTAGGGGCGGGACTCGGGGGTGTGGCGGTGATGTCACTGGCCTCGCCTCCCACCTCACCCGAGCAACCCGGCCCAAGATGGCGGCCCCGGCCCCTGAGAGCCCGCTGAAGCGATCAGCGCTCAGCCGACCGCCGGTACACTCAGGAGGAGTGATCAGGTAGGTGTCCTGGAGTCCGGGGGAGAGACTAGGATCACGAAATAGTTCCTGAATTTAAAAAGCGCTCCTCAGCGCTTGATGCGGCGAAGTGCTGATAACATGATCCTGCAATGTCACTTTCCGTATTGTGAATGCTGCTGCTACTTCCTTAGCTACAGGCGGAGACCCCCTGCCACAGGGTCGTCAGCCTGCGAATGCCAAGGGTAGATTCCAATCGGCACTCCTAAGTAGGGGCGGGACACTCCCACAATCATCCACTAAACATACACTAACT
This sequence comes from Lissotriton vulgaris, assembly GCF_964263255.1. Lineage (NCBI taxonomy): Eukaryota > Metazoa > Chordata > Amphibia > Caudata > Salamandridae > Lissotriton > Lissotriton vulgaris. The sequence goes on along the minus strand of NC_141694.1, from coordinate 432,540,478 downwards.
TTCAACCTCACTCACTGCAATAATTATACTCATAAAATTCATAAAGGTACATCAAGGCCTGCAGAGAAGATATCTTGTGGCTGCTAGGACTGAAGTTACAATATGGAGGCAGAACGATGTAGATAAGTAGATTTAACAAAGACTACACATAGGGCCATCCATATGAGTCACGCCAATGCGGGTTTCGATGCAGAGCCTATTTAGGCTGCACCTTCATCAGGGCGAGGATGACCAGGGGGTGGGGACACACACACACTTTTACCGCTGTGTAGGGGAAGCGTGGTAGGAGTTTCACCAGTATTAGTAGGGGTTTCCTGCATCAATGATGGAAGATTCTCAGGAGAAGAGGATCTATTTCCGCAGGCCCGGCAGTTAGATTTCTGGTGGGCGACGAAGAACGATGTCAAGGAGGGTCAAGCAACGAGCGGGTCCTTTTTTTAGCATTAAAGGCTCGTCCAGTCAGAAGGAGTCTTTAGAGAATACAGACAGTACTCCAGGTATTCAATGATGATTGTGCCTCGAGTGAATCAGACCTTCGAGGGTGCAGCGCCGGAATAGTTTTCCGTCAGATGCGGGATACAAATAGGATCAGGAGGGGAAACAGGGGATAGCCCCCCGGTATTCAATAATGATGGCACCTCGAATGGGTCAAATCTTCGAGGATCCAGCGCCGGAGTAATCTTCCGTCGGATGCGGGATATAAACAGGATCATGGGAGACAGGGAATAGCCCTAGATAGTCGGGGTTAGCAAGGACCGCGCTGCGGCGTCCTCTCTCAAACAGGAAGGAAGCAGAATGGAGCCATGGAGTTGAAGTAATCGCGCAACATTTACGAACAGCTTTCCTAAACTGAAAGAGAATCCTGTCCAGTGGTATACACAGATTGACAGGTTTGTGAAAATTTCAAAGGTTTTGTGGACTGATTTGAATACCTTTCGCGACATAGTTTTGCCAAGTGTTCTACAGGCTGAGTGTAAGATAGCTGTTAACTGGCCATGTACTGAGCCTCCAAGTGATGCATGTACCAGTGAACCTTTGTCAATGGGGATGACAAAGTATGATCAGGGAATTACCTTTTTGAAGGAAAATGTACCATCAAGGGACATTGATTGGTTGCAAATTAAAAGAACAACTTAGGATGCTAAGGAATCAACGGCAAGATGGCAGCTGTCTGATCGGGCCGCTGAGAACGCTCCAGCTCGGCCGCTCCATAACTGCTTTTTCCAGCCCTCTTTCAGTATGCTCTTGGGAGAAGTAGCGCTGCCGCTGCACTGATGAAATGCTTTGCGAGGATTGCTGGTGCTCCCTCGCTCCGGGTGGCTCTGATTTGCCGTGTTTTGACCCACTCTGCTTGGCAGGCGTTTTCTTTTATTACCGGAGCTGCCGTGTCTAGGAGCAGCGCTCTCCTGGCTCCAATTCATGCAATGTCTCCAGTCAAGATGAAAACTCTTAAAACCCACATGGAGACTGGGTAAGTTGCTAAGAGGCCCACAGCAAAGGTGGACCAGGGCTGCTCAGTAAAAGGACCTCCTGCAGGGGAAACAGAAGGTATTGGCCTCATTTTTCCCCCAACCCCCCCACACCAGTTTTAGGGACTCAGGCAAGACCCCTAATAAAAAAGCTACACTGGTACTAGATTAGCCCTCCCCTACAAGCTTGGCCCCACAATTGCAAAATGCCGGATCCAGCAGTCTACATCAGTGAAGATGCATGTTCCGGGATACAGTCACAATTTACACCTTGGACTCTGAGGTGAGCCAAACTCTAATTTCTGGCAATGTAGACGGTCAAGTGGCAGGGCAGGCCTCAGAAAGCCTTGGTGGTAAGGGGGCTAGCTGTGCAACAGAATGAAGAGGAACTATCAATGGCAGGAAATGAAACATCTCAACCAGGTGGTCTAAATGCTAAACAGGATGGGCCAAAGGGAGAAATTTGCTACTAATTGAGGGAGGGAGGGGGGGGGGGGGCAGCAGCCGTTGATAAGTTCTTATCCCTATCTGATATCTCACACTGGTCTCATTCAGACAGCCAGGGTCAGGTATCGGACTCCAATAATTCCAACGGAAGGCAAGACGAAACCTTGGCTGCTGTTACCACAGATTTAGGAGGCAACATTGCCACAGCTGAGAGCATTACAGGTGAGGCTGAGCCTGCCTCCTTGGACTCTATATACCATTTCATCATGGCCCATAGAGATGATACACACATTGAAAGTCGGAGGGTCCAGACAGCATGTAGAAAGATGCAGGGGGCCATTCGAAAGATATCACAGACGTGCTCAAAGTTTCTGAAAAGAATGGATGCGGTAGAAAGCTGAGTCAATGTGCTGGAACATGAAGCCCAAATTCATAAAGAGATGACAGTGTCACCGGAGAATGAAATGTCGGACACTCGCTGGAAACTGAAGGAATTTGAAAATCGTATGAGACTCAGTATTTTAAAGTTTACTGTTGATCTTTTTAAAGGTTGTGGAAAAAAACAGGGTGCTGGCCCTACAGTTACTTTATTCAGGCTCTTGAATTCGAGCAACAAATCAGGATTATTTCCAGATTTGTACGGTATCGTTTATTTATACCTTTTATTTTTTCTTTACTTTGTTATTTTATCAAACAAATCCAATTGTATGAGAAAGATACCACATTAACATTTACATTTAAGACATTAACACAACAATTCGTTATATACACATATATACATTATACACATTGCACCATTGCTATGCAGCAAATCCAAAGTCTTCGCATTGTGATTCGACAAATCATATTTCCACAATGTTTGTAAAGGATAAAGTCGCTTTCAAAAGGAGGTAGAAACAAAGTGAATGACAAAAAATTCAGTGAAAAGAATAAATCTCAGACTATGTGAGTTAATCAAAATTCTAGTCAGTCCAATCATTTGGTTTGTTCCTTCCTATTAAGAATCAATTGCCTCCTTTATTGCCGACGCGTTTCGAACTCGCTAATTCATTTGGCGAGTTCTCATCAGGGCTTTATCTCTTGAAGTCTGCAAATTAGGTACAAAAGAAATAATAAACTTAATGTCTATATGATCTTGAAAAAATCCCTTATCTATTGCACCGTCTTTCTTGATTGAAAAAGTGCATACCTTTATCCTGATTTGTAGCAAGTTTCTGGGGTTCACTTCTCTTTTTCTCTCTAGTTGTAGGTTCTAGAAAATTTCAAAAAGTCTGGTTTTAATGATTTACCTTAAACATATTGCGTGTGGCAAGACGCCGTAAACACTCTCAGGTTCTACCTGTATGATGAGGATATCTCGCCCTCGATGTTAAGTGGCGCTTCGTGTGCTTAAATTCAAACCCAGGATCCTGGATGCGGCAGAAGTTGTGTTTATCCGCCTAAAGAAAAAATCATTATGACTACTAAGTTTCTGTTGTCTATTCTACAAGTCCCGTAGTACCCATGCGGTTGTGCCTGCGTGCATACTAAAAGTATGTACCTTGTATCGATGTACTTGGTGTCGTTTACGACTCCTTTTTCAGTACTGCTCTCTCTGCACTGTTTCACCTCGGTTCGTGGTTATTTCAGTCCTGTCAAGGTCAGGAAGGATACAGTTACCATCCACCAACCTGTCGTATATTCGTAAGAGCCCATCCCGCCCAGTGGTAAACTTACCCGGTGCTTTTAGCTCCCTGCTACTGCTCAGGATGGGCCAAAGGGAGAAATTGCTACTAATTGAGGGAGGGGGGGGGGCAGAAGCCGTTGATAAGTTCTTTTCCCTATCTGATATCTCACAGGGGTCTCATTCAGGCAGCCAGGGTCAGGTATCGGACTCCAATAATTCCAACGGAAGGCAAGACGAAACCTTGGCTGCTGTTACCACAGATTTAGGAGGCAACATTGCCACAGATGAAAGCAATACAGGTGAGGCTGAGCCTGCCTCCTTGGACTCTATATACCATTTCATCATGGCCCATAGAGATGATCCGCACATTGAAAGTCGGAGGGTCCAGACAGCATGTAGAAAGATGCAGGGGGCCATTCGGAAGATATCACAGACGTGCTCAAAGTTTCTGAAAAGAATGGATGCGGTAGAAAGCTGAGTCAATGTGCTGGAACATGAAGCCCCAACCCATAAAGAGATGACAGTGTCACTGGTGAATCAAATGTCGGACACTCGCTGGAAACTGGAGGAATTTGAAAATCGTATGAGTCTCATTATTTTAAAGTTTACTGTTGATCTTTTTAAAGGGGCACTTCCTGAGCTGGGGACTTGGCTCAAGAAATACAGCATGCTCATAGGTTCCCATTCACGGAGAGGAAATCTTCATCATCAGCAGGGAATAAACCTCCTGCTATCTTATTCTATGTTGGAAACTTCCTCCTTCACCAAGCAATTTATGATCCAGCCCGCTCGGACCAACAACGATCTTTTAGCGGTCATGCTTTTTTGTGAGGCCCGACTAATGCCACTCGACAGTAGAACGCTGCTGGCGACTTCGCCAGGGGATTCAACTGTTTCAAAACAAGGGAGTTCAGGCGTTTTTATTGAATCTGGCAAAACTTAAACTAATCTGGAGGGAAATACCTCACTTTTTCTCATTAATGATTCTAGCTAAGGATTTTTTGCAATCCCTTGAGTAAACCTCTATGTATGTGGAAAGAAATAAAAATTTGTTTCAGTTTTTTCTTTTTTTTAATCCCCTTTTTTATTCTTACCATATATTTGTGGTGTTTCTTCTCTTTTGCTTTCTTGGTTATTATGGACAATAGTAGTTTTTTTCTTCTTTTCTGCCGGTGCAGGAATAGGGGAGGGCTCCCTCTCCATCATTGGACCTGTTAGGTCTAGCCGTTAGGGTAGGGCGTAGAGGATCTAGGGGAGAGAGGAGGGGGAGTGGATCAGGGGTTAGGTCAAGGGGAAGGGGGGAGGAAAGGGGTAAGGGGTTATGCAAAGGTTAAGCTGCTTTTATAATATATGTCATGATGTTTGTATATGTTTAAGAAAGATTGAATTCATTTCTATGATTAACTGTAATTTAATGCACTTGATGGAGAGATTTGTTATTCTTTGCCACCATAAGGATGATGGGTAAAATTTACATTTGCTCATTAAATATATGTGGCCTCAATGATAAAAAAAGGGGCATGCTGGCTAAGAGCCTTCGCTATATGCATATTGACGTAGTCTGTCTTCAGGAGACATACCATGGACCAAGCGATTGTGGCTAAGAGACTTAGGTTTTAATTTGTTGGCATGCACTTGGCAGGGGACATCCCAAAGGGGGTCACAATCTTGGCAAGATATGGTTTGAGTCTGTGCAAGAGAGTTAAGGAAGATATACTGAGGCAATGGGCCATAGTGGAATACAAATTTCCTGGTAATAACATCTCTATTACAATCTGCTCTATTTGTGGGTCTAATTTAGATGATCCTGAAGTATTGAATTATCTAAGAATTAAACTTGCCTCATGGCTGCGGCCCTTGATACTTTGTGGAGATTTTAATGTTCATTTAGATAGCAATTTTAATATAAATGCTGATTTACTATATCAGGGTAGAAAAGTAAGAGTCTTTAAAGCCTTGCAGGGTTTGGTGAGAGAACAGGGTTTGATTGATCGGTCGTACAGGTGTAGATCAGCGGACCCAGAATTACCTTTTATTCGACCCCTCTCAATAAATTAGTCTGGTTGGATTATTATTTTTTATCTCTGACCAACTAGTCAAAATAGCTAAACTGGAGAACTATCCAAGGGTTATCTCGGCTTGTAATTCTTTAGAAATCAAAGTCTTATTGTCCGGTGCTACTATGACGCAGAGGTCCTGGACGTTTGAAAGAAAACTTTTGGGTAAACAATTATATCGGGATCATATGACTAATTGAATTGCTGAATTCTTTGATATTAACAGAGGTTCATCTTCTGATATTATGATTTGGGATATTTTGAAGCCGGGGATTCGAGGAGAGACCTTGAGCTTCTCAATCTCCCAACAGAAAGCTCTGCAGATGGAAATTGGGAAATAGTTCCAGCAGTTAGAAAAGGCGGAGCTTGAGCTTATGGGGAAAGTAAGTAAGGAGTTTAATATCGAGGAGTCCCAACAGGAAATTTCAATTATTGAATCTAAAATACATCAACATTTTGGCTCAGAGCTGGCAGTATAGGGCTGAATTATATGTGTTTGGGGAAAATACTCGGCGGGTCCTGGCAAAACGCCTTCGACAACGGGAGGTGTCGAACAAAATTGTTAAAATTAAAGATTATTTAGACCAAAGTCAGGAGTCCCCGATCGAAGTATTGAATGTTTTTAAAAATTATTATGAGCAATTGTATACTGAGGGAGGGACCTCACCTGATGGGGTATCATTAACATAGTTTTGAAGGATCTAGAAACAATGGAGGTTTCAAATGCACAAAATTAAATCCCTGTGTCCCCGATTACTGGGGAATAACTAGAAACAGCTCTAACCTCTTTAGTCCTTGGTAAGGATACTGGCCCTGATCGTATTCCCCTGGAGGTTTATAAGGTATTTTCAAATTCAATCCAGCATTAGATGCTGCACATTTTCCAACTGGCCCAAAGTGGATATGCCCCCAGATCATGGCAGAAGACAGCTATAGTTGTGTTTAAAAAAAGGGGAAACCTGATTTGATACAAGCATCGCTTTGACCCATATCACTTATAAACTGTGATAGTAAAATCTATTCTAAAATACTCGCAACTAGACTAGGCAAGATCATCACCCCTCTGGCATCACTCCGTCAGCATGGCTTCATTACCGGCAGTGACATGATAGAGCATGTCCGTCGGGTTATTGCCCTCCTTGATTGGGCTCAGGCCACGGAATCACCGCTGGGACAAGTCCTGTTAGACGCCAAGAAAGCATTCAACAGGGTCTCCTGGCAGTATCTGTGGTCTGTCCTGCAGTGGAAGGGATTCTGTGGGGAATTTATTCAGGCAATCAGGGCATTATATTTCTCGCCAAAAGTGGTAATTCCCATTTCTGGGCAGGATTTAAAGGCGCTTAACATCAGTAGAGGCATGAGGCATGGCTGCCCGTGCTCTCCTCTCCTCTTCGCCCTCTATATTGACCCTTTTTAAAGAAAACTGGTGCTGGACATTAACATCAAGGCGGTGAGGGTCAATGATATTGACTATAGAGCACTGGCATATGCAGACGACAATGCAGTGTTAACTACAGATGTTGTTTTAGCAATCCCTGAGTTAAAGCTCTTAGCTGAACAGTTTGGAACCCTGTCAGGCTATAAGTTCAATATTGATAAAACACAAATTCCCTGCTTTGGAACAGTTCAAACTGAAGATCTCTCGATCATCCAAGAGGCAATATACCTGGGGGTCCGGATCACAGCTGCTATAGACAAGATCCCTCATATAAATAATATCCCAATAATGGATAATGTGAGCCAAACATTGGAAAAATCTGCACCTCTTTTTATGTGGTTGAAGTAATGTTATCAAAATGTTGTTTCTGCCGAAGTTTTTATACATGTTAAAGACGGTTCGTCTAGAATTTTCCTCATCCTCCTTAGCAAGGATTGATAGGATCTGTCAGAGATTCTTATAGGGGTACCGTAAACTAAGAATGGCGGCCAAATGGATGACCCTTCCAAAACAATAGGGGGGCTGGGCAATCCCCTGTTCTTTTCTCTATTATTGGGCATCTATTCTACAACATCTGGGTATCCTATTAGTTGGGATAAGACGAAATTCCAGAAGAAGGCAGACCAAAAATATATAAAATAGGGTTGGGGACTGAAGCTAAGGGCTGTCTGGTTAGGATACTTGAACCCAGTTATTATAAAAAAAGAAATGTAAAATATTGAAAACAGATTACAGGGCTTGGCGACTGGTACAACGGAAATTGAAGATTTCAAATCTGAATGCATATACTCCACTTTTCGCTCCAGGTTTACTTCCACCAATCTTTTCGGATCAAGTTACTTTTAGATGGGGGAGAAAATGAATTAGGACCCTGGGTGATCTGTATAGGGAAGGTCAGCTCTTATAATTTATGAATCTGCAGGAATGGTTTGGGGTGGATAAAAAGGACTTTTTTAAGAATCTGCAGATACAGAGCTTTCTTGGTCGTAGTGAGAAAAAGGTAAATATGATATCAGAAAGGATTCCCTTGATGGAGTTAGTGAGGAGTAAGTCCAGGATTGGGAAGATTTATCAAAATCATATTCAGACTTCCCCAGACGATATTAAAGCCCAGATTGTGAAATGGGAAAATAGGCTTGGAAGGGAGGCAATTTATATTGAGGACTCACTGGAGTTGGCAAACCAGGTGCTCATAACTGGGAGCCTTAGAAGTCAACATGTTATGTCCGTTTTGGATCTGTATTACACACCAGCAAAAGTTGCTAAATGGGCTGAAGAGAGAGGAGGGATGTGCAATAGATGTGGTCTAGTTGTGGAAATGAGCCTTTTTAGGGACCCGCCAGTGCAGGGGTTCACCCTTCTATGTCCACTGGTACTTACACTAATAAAGTAGAGATTGGCACTGAAGCTGGAATTCAAAATAACATGTTTATTCACTCATGAGTGAGACCACCTCCATACAACACCCTTGGGTGTTCCAGGAGGTAGTGACTTGAATGCACAGACCATAGGTCTTTTACACACAGTTTGTTGCAGAGAAGCATGTAGTTACAAATAGAAGTTGCAGGCCTACACAGGAATAGATACTGACAAACATGGGCAGATGAATATCACTTAGTCAGCAAAGTGTGAGGGGAAACAGTACTGCTTACATCAGTAAGACATGATGAACAGTTACATTCTCAAACAGGTGCATTCTAGCAGCTACAGGCCTTTTTGAGCTCATACATTGCTTGAGCTTAGAATAGAAGGAGTTACCTACAGTTGATGACTCAAGCAGAAAAGAAAGGCAGGCAACAGTGAAGACGAAATTATCACATGGCAACAATGGATGAAAAAACAGAGGGAGGGAGGGAGAGTATCACGGATGGATTCTTACTCCCTATCCAAGTTACATAAACAAAGAGAATCCACCTAGTAGTGTTTGGAAGTGTTCCTCACAGTGGTGTGGAGCACTTAGTGTTTCTTAAAATACCCCTCACACACCAAAAGGGCCCTTGGTATCATGCTTCATCATAGATGTCTTCGCACCCCTCTACGGGATGCGACGTGCTACGACCTACGACTACGTGGGAGCACTTATAATAGTCTATGTATGGTGCATGTGAGGGTATTAAATGTGAGTGAATGGTGGGATGAGTGAGAAGTTAAAAAGTACCTGGCTTGTAGGACTCTGAAAAAACTTTAATTAGGTCCCGGGCTGGTGCTGTTAAAAGAAGTGAAGTGTGAGGTGTTAATGTAGTGGTTATGTACACACCTCATGTGTGCGTCGACATGTTTCGGAGACCAAGCTCCTTCTTCAGGACGGGGTGCACAACTTCCCCACCTTACTCATGTTTCACTATGCAAATGAACAATGTGTGATTACAGAAAAGTGAATAAAAATATATATATAATGTGTATAATCTATAGGTTACAATGTACCTACAGCGGTATAGCTCAAGTAAATGCGAATTGCGGTACCTGAGGAAAGATTTGAGGAAAAAACATTTGGTAAACCTCAAGAAGACAATTTCTATCAGGTGCAGTCACCTAGAAAAAATGTTGTGGGGGGTCAAGCTGTCTGGGAAGGTTTTAACCCTGTATACAAACATTAAACAGAAAACACACACTCTATTTCAGCGATGGCAAAATATGCAGAGGAGAAAGGAATAGGTATTGTAAGCATACTTGTCTTTATAATGTTGTAAGCATCATGAGCCTCCTGAACGTCTGGGGTGATAATTGCCAATCTGCAATCTAAACATAACTGCAGTGGTAAACATCGCGGTTCACTTACTTCCAGTTGTGGTTTGTTAAAGCACTCAGTGTCATACTCACGAACTCAATGGGAGTTTTGATCCATGTTTCCACATACGCGGCTCCGCTGGAATGGAAAAAGAGGTCTTTGCGTCCTCTATTTATACTCCTTCGTCATGGGTAAGTGGTTGTTTAATTGACAATAATGAGTTCCATGACCGGATGTAATCCAATGCCCTTGTAAGGATTTTCCAGAGTCTTGGGGGAAGCTACCGGCCCCGTTGGCAGTATGAGTGGAGGGAGCATGCGTGTTGCATCATATTGCTCCGCGCATGTGCCATGGTAAAATGCTTTCCCGGCTAGTTAAGCGCATGCGTAAGATCTTAGCACTATGGTTGTTTAAGATAAAACCTTAAGACGTTTCTTATTTATTGTACAGCGAAACCTAGAGTACAATGACACGGCGGATACTGTGCCTTTATCTTCTCATACCTAAGTAGATAGCAGTTAGTTGGTAAAATCGCAAGCATTTGATCAAGAGTTTGAAAAATGCGAGATGTCTGTTATCATGGCGCAGTGGGTAGTATTAACCCATATTGATGTACCTTCTGATATAGAGAGTAATGCGCTATATTTACATGGCAACATCAGCAATTTACAGACATCAAAGATAACATGAGGGTGATACTGGTTTGGATGTACCCTGTATGCATATATATTCGGTATGTTAAAAAGGACCAAGTGTTGTGACCCCCATGTCGATGAAGAAGATTATGTATGCAGATAGCGAGGTGACATTATTCATATTTGTACATATACTGCAATGCACTGTCCTTATAGTTTTCAATGGGCAGGCACCTAGCTGAGAAACAGGACTAAGGGATGCATATTTTTTCTGATACTCACTCATGGTTACCATTTATATACCAAGTTAGGTTAAGTGGTTAGTTGGCCCCACGATATATCATCATTGAGGCCATTTACATGCGCCCCCAAACGGAACATCCAGCGCTGTTCTTTTTGAAAAAGGTCTTCCTCTGACTGTAATTGTTCAATTACAGTCCATTGAAGGTCATTAACACAATGTTGGGCATTTAGGTAGTGAGTGGCCATCTTGGTTGTTGTCTTTTTGCAGTGCACGTTGCTCTTGTGCTCGTTCATACAGGTTTTTATTGCCCTAGTGGTCATGCCCACGTACTCTAGACCACACGGACAAGTGATGAGGTAGACAACATTTTTACTGTTGCAGTTGGTCATTTTTCTCTGTTCCCAGCTTGTCCCGTTACTGAATGTCAATTTTTTACTCTTACGTGTCAGGTGGCAACTACTGCAATTTCCACAAGGGAAATGGCCATGGACCCCAGTTATGGACACAGTGCATTCTTGTGGTTTACGGGGGCGTGTGTGGACCAATATGTCCTTCAAATTCCTGCTTCGTCTGTGTGCAAACATAGGTTTTTCCAAATCCAGGTTGCCACATGTCAGAATTCCCCGATGTCTGTTCACGATCTTAGAGACATCATTTGAAATGGTGTTGTACTTTGTGACACATATAGATCGTCTTTTTCCAGAGTCTTGTGATATCTTATCTTCCAGTAAGGCTTATCTATTGTTGTTTTTAGCCTTTTTCATGGCTGAGTTGATTATCCTTTCTGGGTATTGTATTAATTTCTGTTTATTTTTTAGATCAATGGCTTGTGTTTTGTACTCAGCCAATTCCGTGCAGTTGCGTCGTAGACGCACAAATTGTCCGTAAGGCAGGTTCTCCCTTAGGTGTCGGGGATGGAAGCTGTCAAATCTAAGCAAACAGTTCCTTGCTGTCGGTTTGAAATGAGTTGTAGTTTTCAGCACTCCGTCCTCCGGGTATATGTTTAGATCTAAAAACACTAGTGACTTGTTTGATACTGAGCTTATAAATTTCAAAAAGGTATTTTGAGCATTCAGCCAATTCACAAAGTCAGTCACTGATTGTAGGTCTCCTTGCCAGAAGACAAAGATGTCGTCTATGTACCTTTTCCAGATACTTATATTTTGTCTGAAGGGATTGTGTACATTCAGGATCTTGTTGGTCTCCAGATGGTGAACGTAGAGACCAGCTAGACTTGGGGCAAAAGTACTGCCCATGCTGGTCCCATGGCTCTGCAGGTATATGGTTGATTTACACTGGAAGAAGTTTTTCTGAAGAGCTAGGGAAATACATTCCAAAACCAAACCTCTGGGTGTTTGGTAATGCCACGGGTGGTAAATAGTATCTCTTCAATGATGGAGAGTGTCTCATCATGTGGCAAACTCGTATACAAACTCTCTACATCTAAACTGAGCAATAGTTGCATAGTTGGGTCGAAGGGTAGATCTTTTAACAGTTGGAGGACTGCTTTTGTGTCCTTCAAGTAGGTGTCTGTGGCCTGTACAAGGGGACGGAGGAAGGCATCTGCAAATTTTGACAGAGGCTCTAGGATTGAGCCAATCCCAGAGACAATGGGTCTTCCAGGTGGTTTTTTAATGTTCTTATGTATTTTAGGAATACAGTAGAAATATGGAATTCGTGGTTTCTTTTGTATCAGAAACTCAGCTTCTTTTTTGCTTAGCCAGTCATGTGCTAGTCCTTCTTCAATCATGCCCCCTATTCTTATGTGAAGAGACTCGGTCGGGTCTTCTGGTAAGACTAGGTAATTCCGTCTGTCTACCAATAGTCTCATACACTCGGCATCGTAGGCAGCCGCAGTCTGTAGCACTATGGCCCCCCCTTTATTAGCTGGTTTTATTATGATATCATTGCTGCTAACCAATTCTCTGATTGATTGTTGCTCAATTGTACTTGTATTATGGAAGGGATTTGTGTGTGTTGAATCTATTTAGCTCAATTTGTTCATGATTGCCTTCTCAAAAGTCAATACTTTAATCGGTAACATTGAATCAGGGGGGGGTGAACGTTGATCTGGGTCTCAGACCAGTATCAGTGGCGACATTAGTTGCCTCTTTATCCTGCAAAAAGACTTGCAATTTCAGTTTCCAGATGAAGTCCTGTACCTCAATGTTTTGAGTTTAAATATGTCTGGTCTATTGGTTGGCACAAAACCTAAACCTTTATTCAATACTGCCTTCTGGGTGTCAGTAAGTGGGGCAGGGGTCAGATTAACCACTAGGTCCCTCTCTTGTTGGTTGATGCTGAGGGCTGGTTGGTTAGAGCCCCTATCATGCTCCTTGTGGATACTCTGGGGTCGCCCTGTTCCGGGTCCTGCCATGTCACGTTGTTGCCTTTTCTGTTTCTCCCCCGTGATCCGGGGCGGGTCCATGAAAAAGGTTGAGGACCATAGAAACCACCGTCATATTCTGGATTCCATTGCGAATATCCAAGCCCGGTTGCTGGTGGGCCGTACTGAAAGTGTGTGAAAGGGGGTGGTGGTCCCATGTATTGCTGATATTGAGGTGGGGTCTGATAGCCTCTCCACCCTCTTTGTCTGGGAAACTGTTGTCTTTTTTGTCTCCAACCGCCTCTGGTTTGTCAAAACCTTTACGCCCCCGTAAAACACAAGAACACACTGTGTCCATTACTGGGGTCCATGGCCATTTCCCTTGTGGAAATTTCAGTAGTTGCCACCTGACACGTAAGAGTAAAAAATTGACATTCAGTAACGGGAAAAGCTGGGAACAGAGAAAAATGACCACTGCAACAGTAAAAATGTTGTCTACCTCATCACTTGTCTGTGTGGTCTAGAGTATGTGGGCATGACCACTAGGGCAATAAAAACCCGTATGAACGAGCACAAGAGCAACGTGCACTGCAAAAAGACAACAACCAAGATGGCCACTCACTACCTAAATGCCCAACATTGTGTTAATGACCTTCAATGGACTGTAATTGAACAATTACAGTCAGAGGAAGACCTTTTTCAAAAAGAACAGCGCTGGGTGTTCCGTTTGGGGACGCATGTAAATGGCCTCAATGATGATATACCGTGGGACCAACTAACCTCTTAACCTAACTTGGTTTATAAATGGTAACCATGAGTGAGTATCAGAAAAACTATGCATCCCGTAGTCCTGTTTCTCAGCTAGGTGCCTGCCCATTGTAAACTGTAAGGACAGTACATTGCAGTATATGTACAAATATGAATAATGTCACCTCGCTATCTGCATACATAAACTTCTTTATCGACATGGGGGTCACAACACTTGGTCCTTTTTAACATACCGAATATATATGCATACATAGAAGATCCAAACCAGTTTCAACCTCATGTTATCGTTGATGTCTGTAAATTGCTGATGTTGCCATGTAAATATAGCGCATTACTCTCTATATCAGAAGGTACATCAATATGGGTTAATACTACCCACCGCGCCATGATAACAGACATCTCGCATTTTTCAAACTCTTGATCAAATGCTTGAGATTTTACCAACTAACTGCTATCTACTTAGGTATGAGAAGATAAAGGCACAGGATCTGCCGTGTCATTGTACTCTGGGTTTCACTGTACAATAAATAAGAAACGTCTTAAGGTTTTATCCTAAACAACCATAGCGCTAAGTTCTTACACATGCGCTTAACTAGCCGGGAAAGCATTTTACCTTGGCACATGCGCCGAGCAACATGATGCAACACGCATGCTCCCTCCACTCATACTGCCAACGATGCCGGTAGCTTCCCCCAAGACTCCGTAAAATCCTTACAAGGGCATTTAATTACATCTGGTCATTGAACTCGTTATTGCCAATTAAACAACCACTTAACCATGACGAAGGAGTATAAATATAGGACGCGAATACCTCTTTTTCCATTCAAGCGGAGCCGCGTTTAGGGAAACATGGATCAGAACTACCATTGAGTTCGTGAGTATGACACTGAGTGCTATAACAAACCACAACTGGAAGTAAGTGAACCGCGATGTTTACCACTGAAATTATTTTTAGATTGCAGATTGGCAATTATCACCCCAGACGTTCAGGAGGCTCATGATGCTTACAACATTACAAAGACAAGTATGCTTACAATACCTATTCCTTTCTCCTCTGCATATTTCCCCATCGCTGAAATAGAGTGTGAGTTTTCTGTTTAATGTTTGTATGTCATGTGTCTTTCCCCTTTTTTACAGGGTTAAAACCTTCACAGACAGTTTGACCCCCCACAACATTTTTTCTAGGTGACTGCACCTGATAAAAATTGTCTTCTTGAGGTTTACCAAAGGTTTTTTCCTCATATCTTTCCTCAGGTACTGCAATTCGCATTTACTTGAGCTATACCGCTGTAGGTACATTGTAACCTATAGATTATACACATTATATATATACTTTTCACTTTTTTTTAATACACATTGCTATTTTGCATAGTGAAACGTGAGTAAGGTGGGGAAGTTGTGCACCCCGTCCTGAAGAAGGAGCTTGGTCTCCGAAACATTTTGACGCACACATGAGGTGATGTACATAATCACTACATTAACACCTTGCACTTCACTTCTTTTAACAGCACCAGCCCGGGCACCTAATTAAAGTGTTTTCAGAGTCTTACGAGCCAGGTACTTTTTAACTTCTCACTCATCCCACCATTCACTCACATATAATACCCTCACATGCACCATACATAGTCTATTATAAGTGCTCCCACGTAGTCGTCGGTCGTAGCACGCCGCATCCCGTAGAGGGGTGCGAAGACCCCTATGATGAAGCATGACACCAAGGATCCTTTTGGTGAGTGAGGGGTATTTTAAGAAACACTAAGTGCTCCACACCACTCAAGGGAACACTTCCAAACACTACTAGGTGGATTCTCTTTGTTTATGTAATAACAATGGATGCCACAACCAAAATTGCTTTAGCTTATGCTCACGCCAATTTTTGTTGATTCCCACGTAGTTGCTGCTGATACTTGGCACATGTTTTATTCTTTCCCAAAAATGTACATATTCGTGCAGGACCTTGTGGCCTTCCTAACTAAGGTCTTAGGGTTTCCTGTACCCAGATAGCACAGAGTTAAACAAAAGAACTAGGCCAGAGATAGGTTTTCAGTTTATTGCAATGTCCAAAATCCAATAAAATATCCAACAAAATATCCAAAATCCAATAAAAATAATTTAAAGAAAAAAAAAGAAAAAAGGATGCTAAGGAGTCGGTGCATGCTTATTATGAACAATTGTTACAAGTTTTCAAGCAGCACAACGGAAAAAAAATCTCTACATGGGAGGCATGGGAAGTTTTGTGTCACAGTTGGTTTTAGGGTTGCGCCCAGATATTAGTATGCACATACAAGAGAATGTGATTTGCTTGCAGACTAAGCTTTTAGATGAGATCCTGAGGCATGCTATGTCTGTTTCAATGAACAACGAGATGAGGCAGTAAAGGCTTCAGGAGAAATGTATGCTTGCACAGACAATGCTGGCTCAGAAAGGTTTTCAAAATCAGCCGTATGTAAGACGTGCTGGTGAAATGCAAGGTGTTGGCTTCTAGAATGGAGGTCTAATAGCACAAGATGGAATTGGTGTTCCACAAGGAAGAAGTCAAGGTTTTTTGGTTGATCCAAATTCAGGAGTGGATATCGCAATGTTGAAGAGGTCAACTCCTTGTCATTAATGTAACAAGCTCTGACATTATGAGAGGGAGTGTAGACAGAATCCTAATTGAGTAAGTGGTGATGGGCAAATGTAAGGAGTGAATTCAGCACAATTACAAAATGTGCCAGTTCACATCGTAGTTCGGCGAATGCATCCACCAAATCAGTAGCAAGACTCTATGGTACAAGTTCTGCAAGCTCCAAATGCCCTAAAAATCACGGGTAACCCCAGATTTAATAGGAAGCACAGGGAGCAAATCTGAATCCTTTCCGAAATCAGAACCCATTTCAACATTTCCCTTTGTTTGAGAATGAAAGCAGTGACTCCGACAATTCAAAAAGATGGTGCCTGACTTGAGAAGAAGATTGCATGCTTGGCATAGTCTAATCAGTAGACTAGCGTGGTCTATTTGTAGAAGGTGAGGTAAATGGCCACGAAGTGTCATTTCTCATTGACACCGGTACTACCCGTTCCGCTGCTAGAGCAGCAAAAGACCCTGACCTGCCCCTCTCGGGATAGAAGATCCAGGTTGTAGGTGTTACAAGCAAATAATTATCCCTGTTTCAAAGACAGTTCCTGTCGCATGTGACACAAATCCTTTAAATCTGTCAGGAAGGGATGTCTTGTTGAAATGAAATTGCGCTATTTATGTACACCAGATGGTGTTGAATTCCAAACACATGATGAAGATTATGAATTCAAAATAGCCAGACAAGGAACAGCTGTTGGTTTGTTCCCTGTAAGAATAGTAGAGGATTCACCTCCCCATTCATAAGATAGTTTTAAACCTGAAGTAGGGGATTTTGCAGGGAAGGGCATCAAACTTATTGAAGGTGTGGAACCTGGCAAAATAACAATTAAACCAAATTCAGACTTCCCGAGAAGGCCACCATACGATCTTAAACCAGAGGCAGTGGCTGCAATCACTCCGCAGATTGAATTCTATTCTATTCTATCCATTTTTTTTTGTAAATCTTTTTATTATTTTAAAACAAGGAAAAAGGAATAGACATATCTGGTGTCATACATTGCAACGTAATAATAGGGCGGACAGGTACAAAGACAGGATATACTTGCAATAACAGAAGAATCGCTGAGACGCCTGCGCTAATAAGCACAAAGCAGGATTAGTAGCATTACAATCGACATACAATTTAAGCGCCGGCCTTTGAAGCCCGCCCACCCATAAAATCAGAATTATAGACAAAGCATGGCAACCAGACACTGGAAGGTAAACACGATCAGGATATTTCGCCAATATTGCTTATAAGGGAGAGACCTAAGAGAAGATTGGAGAAAAGAAAACCATAAAAATGAGAACCGAAATAAAATAATAAACCCATCCTCCCACCCTGCACCCCTGCATATGGCTATCGCCTAACCCCAACTAGCATTGTGCCTGTCGCCCAAACTAACTAGATTCTAAAAGTAGAAAAGAGAAAGACAAGGAGAAGGGCATTTCCGTATGGGCTCCCGGTCCCCTTCCCCCGCCAGATAAAAGCACCCCCTATGATGAAAATACAATGTTACAGAAATCAGGAAGACAGTAAATTAGGGGGAGCTATAATACATCGCCCAGCCTTCCGTTAGATCAACAGTCGCGATTCTCACATCCATTAAGGCCATAGTACCAACCCCTGTAATCAAACTCAGCCTTGGCCCTTCCGAACCATCATGCGAACCCCTCCCGGTAGGACAACCACTTCTACAGTATACTCAAAACGTAGAAAGAGTCCAAAAAAATTCAGTCCAACAAAAATCAAAGTCAGTGATTCCTCAAGGACTCCATCCACATGGAAACGCTCCCTCACGGACGGACTGTTCCAATGTTGTTTTCTCAACGAGCGCGTGGTCATCAAAGAGGGAAAGGATGAAACAGAAGTCCAAAAACAATCACCGACAGGAATCTCCGGGAAGGGAAAGCCAGTCGATTCTCCCAAAGTCAGCGGTGATGGTAGATGTAATAAAATGTTCGAAACACTGGGTTCAGGATTCTCCAGAATACCGACGAGGGCTTCGGCGCTTCTTGTCGCACGGGGTCCTCGTCCAAAGTCAAAATGGTCGCCTTGCAAATCGCAGCTGGCAGTAGTTCTTGCGGCGGATTAGGGTCCGGTTTCACACACTCCTTCTCAGATATGCCTGTAATCATTTTGTGAATCCGGGCCTCCATATTTAAATGAAAAGCCCCGATGGCTGCCAATAATGTCCTTAGCAACGGCTCACGCTCCGTCCGGTCCATTTCTCCCCGCACTGCATCGATCATTTTCACTACCCCCAGAGAGCCCGGTTTCTCCTGGGGAACAAACATGGGGGGAACGGGCGGCGTCGGAGGGTGACTGTTCTGTTCCTGCAGCAGCAAGCTGCACTTCGCTGCCGCGAGCGAAGACCCTGACCCATCGAGCCCCAGCGAGGTGGAAACCGGGTCCGCGGGACTGGGGCCCCCATCCACAGCCACTATCCCTATCGTGTCACGTCACTCCTCCCTCGATGGTAGTCACTCAGAATCATCGCCTTTGAAATCGGGCAAAAAAAGACCTCCACTGCGGTAGACCGGACGCTACTTGGTTCTTACGGCCGATGTAGTTCAACTGCAACCCGGCTGATTCAAAACTCGAGGCCCCGGCTATCGTGTTGGACTAGGCCGCAAACTTCAACTCGACACAACTCCGTCAAACAAGCCAATTAAGTTTTCGGTATTGCACCATCTGAGTGCGCATCAGTTCACCCATATGTAGGTCGGGCGTAAAAACAGGATTAACGACAGGATTATCTGGCAGGATACGGAGGTCGGCTGAGCCGGGAGCCTAAGCAGCCATCTTGTTTGCTAGCATAGCTCCTCCCCCTATTCTATCCATTTTATTCTATTCTATTCTATTAGTCTTATACAGCGAAATGCTACCCGGAGCCCATCCAGTGCTAGAACAGCCAACATGTTAAATTAGATCTAAGACAAGAATAATTACAATAAGGCCACACTTTTTTGAGGCCTTACGGAAGGACTGCTCATTGGATCGATGATAAAACAAAGACATTTTGAGAGAAACGGTCGGATTTCCTTGCAACTCTCCGATTTTGAGCCTACAGAAGCATAACTAAAAGTATAAAATCGTGCAGGACTTACGAAAAATGAACAACATAGTTATCTTATGTTGTCCTATGGTACCGAATCTGGTTATATTATTATTTTAGATTTCCTGTGATGTGGAATGGTTTGCTGTTGTGAATCTTTGCCAAGCTTTTCTTTCTATCCCATTAAATGAAGACAGACAGTTTCTGTTCTTATTTGTGTTTCAAACAGATTTTTGGCATGGTGCGGGTTTCACAAGGGAATACCATTAGCCCTTTGATCTTTAATCGATCTTGAAAAATAATTTTGAGAATTTACAAATGCCCTGCAACTCAGTTCTTGTACAGTACATTGATGATCTACTTTGGCGTCAAGTACACAAGAACCTTTCAAAAAGGATACGATTGCTTTTGTTGAATTATATGGCTGAGAATGGACAAAAGGTGTCCCTAAGCTGCCAAAAAGAAGTCCTATGTTTAGGATATCTCGTTGAGAAAATAAAAAGGAAATGTCACAAAAGAGATTCACAGCAATTTTGAAAATGAATCCACCCCCAATCTGTAGCAAGTTATACAAGAGAGGCAGAAATCAATGCATGAGGCAGAGACGATGTGCAATAGCACTCAGAGACAGGATCCCAACGCTTCCCATGAACGCTCCCTCATTGACGTGACCTCCACTCCATCGTGATCATCCGGTCCGGAGTCCGTGCAGCCCCCGGATGTGACTCCTCAGACAGCAGTTAACCTAATTTAATATTGACTGGTTGTGCGTCTCCCCTTCTTCCACGGTTACAGACAGCTCCAGAAAGTCTCTGGCGTTCTGCGGATCCTGGTCTCCAGCTTCCTGTTGTTGAAGTTCCAGGGTACCAAGGTCAGCACTTAGAGGGGATCAGGTCCAATTGTCACCCAAAGGGAATGGAGCAGTTGTTCAGGTGTGTGATGCATGTCAGCGGTGGTAGTGATGGCTCCGAGCTGCAATGGCAGGAAGTCCATGGCCTCATTGACCTTGCCAATGATTAATTGCGGGAGTTCTTCTATTATCCAAGGGCCTCAATTATGAAGTCCTAGAGGATCTCTTGCAATGTTGTAAAGTCACTTGTTTGATGTTCTGATTGCACAATGTGCCACATTATGTTTATAATGCCATGTAAAGCCACTTTATATTACTTTTCATGGACTTGTAAATATGTGCCCCGTTCACACATTAAACAGTTTGAAAGGGGCGTTCAATGGGTGCTGCTGTAGGTGTTTCCACGGCAAATCAATGGAATCTGGAGCATAACCCCAGGTTTACGAGAATTCGTAAACCTTTGGAATGCATCAGAATATAACACCACCCCAAGGGAGGCGTTTGGGAGGTGCTACGAGGATAAATGTTTTCATTTCACCTCTTTTTTCACTTTTTCTATGTGTTCAGCATTCTGCAGCACACAAAGAAAGAGGAAATACCTTGGATTGAGGGTAGGTAGATGTCCCTTCCTGCACAACAGCAATCAACTCCGCAACACAGTCATCCTTGCACCATGGCGCAAGGTTGGTTGCGTTGGTGCATGGCAGCTATTTTGACCAACGTAGGGGAAAAAGACTGGGGGGCATATTCATGAACCCATTCCAACAGTATAATGCCGCCGGTGAATCATTTTCTTGACGTACTTGCAGCTAAACCTGTCCCAGGATTCTTGTTTCCGGTCCAGGGAAGACTTGTCTTGGCAGTTTGGGTTGGACTGTTCTCATAATGAACAAGGTCAAGACTGATTTGCATATGGTTGGGTCTGAACTGGGATGGTGAAACGAGCTAAACAACGATTATGGATTCAATTAACATCTGTGACTGGGGGTGGGTGTCTGAAAAGTTTCAGCGCTCCATCAATCATCTCCTTGTATTTCCTGCATGAAATTTGCATCTAAATAATAATACTAATAATAAAAGAGTTTATAAAGCGCATGGTTACGCCATACCGGCGTGTCCCCGCGCTAGGGTGAGAGAAAAGGCAAAGCCTCAAACCACGTCCAAAAACAGCCCACCTAATCAACATGAAAATAGATGGGTTTTCAGAGCCTTCCTAAACTTTAATTCAGAAGTTTCCATCCGGAGGTTCGGAAGGAGCTTATTCCAGCTCTGAGCCTCCAGGAGCCGAAAGGACCAGCGTCTTCCTAGCCTCTATAGGAAGGAGATCCATAATTTTCCGCAGGCTTTTAAGGGCTCCAAAACATGTCCCCACTACACATCTGGTATGAATTTCATATGATAGATTGGAGTCCAACCATACGCCAAGGTTTTTCACCTGGGTGCATGGTGTAGGAGTGGGGCCAAGACTCGGAGGCCACCAAGCTGACATCCAGCCTGACGGAGTCCCTCCTACCACAAGCACCTCAGTATTGTTACCATTAAGTTTCAGGCAGTTCTTGGCCATCCAGGAGGCAAGCTCCTGCATGAATGCCCTGAAATTAGAGGCTGTCAAGTCCGGTGCCTGTGATAGGGAAATCACCAGCTGGGTATCGTCGGCATAGGAGACGACGCTAATTCCGAAACCTTCCGCTATCTCCGCCAGAGGGGTTACGTATAGGCTAAACAGGATTGGACTCAGGGCCGATTCCTGTGGCACACCCTGTTCCAATTTGATATCCTTGGAGTAGTGCGCACCCTGTCTAACCTGAAAGCTCTGCTCTGTCAAAAACGATTGCACCCATTTTAGGGCCGGACCTGAGACACCGCCCTTGTTCAGATACTGCAGCAAGGTGTAATGGGCCACAGTGTTAAAGGCAGTGCTCAGGTCCAGCAGAATCAGGGCCATAGTATGCCCAGCATCTGCCCCCTGTCTGATGACTTCCGTGGCAAGGAGTAATGCAGACTCCCTACAATGTAACCCCCGGAAGCCCGATTAAGACGGGTGCAGAAGGCCAGATTCCTCAACATGAGTCATTAACTGTTGATTTACTACCTTCTCTGCCACCTTAGCCAGGTAAGGCAGAAGCGAGATAGGTCGCACATTTTCAAGTTTGTCCGGACTGATGTTCGGCTTCTTCTGGAGTGGGAGAACAATAGCTTTTTTCCATCTCCCTGGCACCGTTTGTGTTTTAAACGAGACCTCCAGAACATGCCTTATATAGGGCTGAAGAATGACCAGACTCTCGCCCAACAACTTGAGTGAGGCGAGGTCTATGGGTGAGCCAGACTTAATGCTTAGACAGATTTTACTGAGTAGCTCGGGGAGGGAATAGTGAAGTTATCCAGTCTCCGACCCGCCCCGGTCCTCCAATATGTTCCACAAATTCCCTACCCATCCTTACGGTCCCAGGGAAGGAGGAATACATTTTCTCCACTTTCTACGAGAAGTAGTATGCAATCCGGTTGCATGACTCAGCCGAGCCCGCTATAGGCACGGCAGTAGCTGCAAGGGACGAGATCTCCTTATAGATTTTAAAGAGTTCTTTTTTCTGCAGCCCCAATTCTGGCCTGGTAGTGAGTGGCTTTTGCCTGTCTAACGAGTCCATAATATTATTTACGTTTTCCACTATATTCCAGTCTATCCTGGCTCAAGAATCCCTTTCTCCATTGCCTCTCCAGGCATTTACATTCAGCTTTTGCCAGGTGTAAAGCCGTGTTGAACCAAGGCGCTGATTTATGTGCCCTGCCCACAGTCTTATTGGGAAGCAGCGGGCAGGACTATTAAGTGCATCATCTATGCGCCTCTCCAGATTTTGGCAGGCAGTTTCAATATCTGTGCCTCCCGGGGGCCCACCCAAGGTCAGTGCTCTATTAAAATCATCCCGCAAGAAATCTTTCCATTTCCTGCGAGGGTGTTTCATGTGGGTTTTTCCTGGACTCTGGTCTCTGGAACCCTCACCATAAAGGGGACCAGGAAATGGTCCGACCAGGGGACAGGGAGGGGGGTGGTTACAGTTGGCAAACACAGGATCCAATAAGTGGCAGTCCTGATGTGTAGGAGCACAGGATTTCAAGCTCAAATGGAGCGACAGTAGGTCCTGACGTAAGTCAGTGGCCCTCTTATTCAGAGGGTCATCCAGATGGAGATTCAAATCTCCCAATAGGTGAAGCTTATCATGTCTTATGGCCAGATGGGTAATACCCTCGACGAGACTGGGCAAAAAGCGTTTAAAGGGGCTAGGTGGTCTATAGCCCAGTAGCCCCTTCACCGTAAGGTTAGGGCTAATTTTGAACGTGAAAGAGCCCACTTCACTATCACTCATCGTGAATGGTTCAAGGAAACATTGGAGGGGGAGTTTGAAAATGATCGCTATCCCTCGTCCTCTTCCGGTCACCCTATCAATTCTAGCTATAGTGTAGCCTGGGGGTAGTGCCACTAGAATATCTGGCTCAGAATCAGGGTCTAGCCATGTCTCCGTAAGGAACAGAAGATCAAGCTTTCCCTCTAAGAGCAAGTCAAAGATTTCTATTTTATGCTTACTTAAGGATCTACAATTCACTAGGCCACAGTTCAGTTCAAAGCTCCCTGTCTGCCTTTTACAACCAATATTCCACTTAAAAGAGCAGTTGCTACAGGCTCCATCTTGATTGACCATCATACTGTGCCTACAACCACTAGCTATACGGGTGCACATGGCCTGCAGTTCTGCAGAGTTATACTGTATTCTTACCGCTGTCCGACCAGGGATTCTGGCCCCGGTCCCCGTACGGCCGCGCACGGACGCAGACGGGCTTGCTTTGGTGCGGCTTCGGCGCGCCAGCGGCAGGCGCGCTGCGGGTGGCCACTGTGCGGCTGTTTGTGCATATGACCGGAAGTGCCTGGCTCTACCCTTCCTCGCCCTCCACGGAACGATGCTGATCACAGCGTCGGACCGGGGTGGGAAGGAGGAAAATCGAGCACAAGCCTCGGGTCGGCTTGAAGCAAGTCTCCAATCAGGTTTTGTTTTTTAAAAAGTGCCAATTACACCCGAGTAGCCGTGCTACTAACATTAAAAATTCAGCCTCTGTGACATTAAAAAGATAAGGCGCAATTCACAGCGGTTCGAGGGCTCTGCCACCGCCTACTCACCACAACGCGGCTGTTATCCAGGCGACTTTTATCCCTGAAAGAATCCCCAGGGAATCACCACTAGACCGCTAACTGGTCCCCCAGCCCACCGGATGTGCCTGACTCTACCCTTCCTCACCCTCCGCGCAACTGTGCTGATCACCGCGTCGGACCGGGTGGGAAAGAGGGAAATCGAGCACAAGCCTCGGGTCGGCGTGAAGCAAGCCCCCAATCAGGTATTGTTTTTTTAAAAGTGCCAATCACACCGAGTAGCCGCGCTACTAACACATTAAAAATTCAGCCTCTGTGACATTAAAAAGATAAGGCGCAATGCACAGAGGTTCGCGGGCTCTGCCACCGCCCACTCACCACCATCAAGTGGGGCCTTATTTATAACATGACGCATCTAGGCATATGCGTGACCTTGTAAAGCCCTGAGCAACATTATACCTGCGTCAGGTATTATGCATGCAGAGTGGGCGTATCCACGCAACAAAGCCTCATAGGAGTGGCACGGTGAAATCTATCAGATTTGACTGTGTTAATTCTAGGACGCTACTGCGTCAAAACCTTACGCCTGCCTCATGGCAGATGTAAGAGTGGCTCAGTGCTATAAGGATAGGCTGGCCCCAAGCATTGCTGGAGTATCATCATGCTAGCAACACAACTGCAGTAATGAGTGACTTTAGCGCTGACAGATACGTCATGCTTCCAGACGTATCTGTCATTGATTGTGACATGGAGCGCCATACATTAAATTCTGTGCAACCATGGTGTTGCAAGGAGGTTGCAGTGAAAAGTGCCCAATCACTGTTTTATCGCAGCAATGCAACACTTTTCATGAATTGGCCTAGGAATGCGCCCTATCTTACTGATAGGGCACATTCCTGACCTTATGTTTTGGTGCTGGGCAGCGCAATAACATTCCTTGCAGTGCTGTCCTGCACACAAACATCTTATATGCGGGCCCAAGTGTTTGCACCAATTTTAAGACCAGCTATTTTCTGGCCTTAAAAACTACCTCGAATTGGACTTAGCAGCACTTTTTCGGGTTTATGGACATACTGGGATTTCCTTGTAAAGTTTTCATTGTGTGATTAGCTGCAGTTTTGTCACAGGAATGCCTACTATGCATCTCATTTTCATTAAATCCTGCTAACAGAAGTGGCGATCTTGAAAATTTCCAGTAACGCTGGAAAATTGCCGCTAACTGGGGTTAGCAGCGACTTGTAAATACGGTAATAACAAAAAGCCACTGTTAACATCAAAAGATTGATGCTATAGTTGCATTAAGTTCTTGTAAATATGTCCCCATGCTCTGCTGTGAAATTAACTCTTTACAGTCTGCTAAAATGCAGTTTTCATCGTCGCCCCAGCATCCTAGTAAAGATTTCCCCAACTGTACAGACATACCTTAGCAAATAAACTAATAATCTTTTAACAGCCAATGGCGAATATCACAGACCACTCATCTGAGAACAATGTTGGGCTCAATCCCAGACTGAGAATTCAACTAAAGAGTCAATGTGAGTATTTCATTTGTGCGTACAGTGCTTTTGAGAAGTACTATCAAGTCTGATTCCTGGGTTTTCATCCATGTAGATACCAGACGTGCCATACAGACAGTTAGGACATGACCCAGGAAAGCTGATATATGGGCAGTTTTTACTTTTTCTAAGGCAGTTCCTCAAGTTTCATCAAAATGTTGCCATTATAAAAAAAATACACCTGCTTTATCCTAAAAAGGTATTTCAAATATCTGCTTAAGAATACCATCCTATGGGGGCTTAGAGTGACACCTGTGACAGTAATATGTATCAGGTGCACAGTTCATCTTTGCACCACAACAAACCTTTAAATGGGTGCACCTGGCACAAACATGAACAGTGCCCTATTACAATGAAGGCTGTGCCCACAGGGCCGCCTCAAACCTGAGGTTGCCCTGGGGGTAGTGCATTCAGTGAAATACACAGCTGCTGATTTAATGGAGTGGTGTGGCTCACTGATTAGAGGTGGCAGACCGGTAAGCAGAGGACGGCCCGGGACCAGGGTTCGATTCCCGACGCGGCAGGGTCGTGGACCAGGGTCAGCGGGCTCGATAATTCTCGCCTCGGTGCCTACTCCAGTCAGGGACCACACTCGGCAACTCTGGGCATTAGCTTGCCTCATCTTCACAACGGCCCCCCCAGACTGCCGGGGATGCTTGGTTGCACCTTAGAGATACCCATTAGGGACCATCTCCCAGGGTGAGTCAGGACGGGTTCCCTAGCGGTCGAAGCGCAGAGATACTCCTCCGGGAGTCGATTCCTAGCGCTATATAAACCCGCAATTAAATTAAATTAAATTAATCACCCGCTCCATATTTCACTGTGCAGGCGGCACCCAGTTGCACTTTAAAGAAGAGAGAGTGATTCTCCTGCAGTGGGGTGCAGTGAGGGGTGCCACCTGCCTGCATGGGGATGTCTGGGGGGGTCCATGGGACTGCCTTTGTCCCTGAGAGGGCTGCTTTCAATCTGTGAATTAATAGGGTGCAAACATTTTGTAGTGCACTGTCAAAGTGCCTTCTGACGGCTTCTTTACGTTGGTGCCCACATCCATAACACAGCAGTACAAAAGGGGGTGGTGATGGACGGAGCATCTGAAACAATCAAACACTCACACCCAGTCAACAGATCTGGATTTAATCCATCACCGTTCTTTAGCTCACTCTGCCACCCAAGTTCAGACAAAATACGGCACGAATGCAGAGACAAAGAGATTCCCTCATCTGCATGGACCACACTCCCCTACAAATGAGGGAACACCCTATCATTATAGCATTGGTGTGACATGTGTGCCGGCGCCATCAGTATAATTAAAGGGGCTACACAATACCTTGGTGCCCATGAGGTGTACAAAGTGTGCGGACACGCCCAATGCGTCCCCAGGGCACTTTGTGTAATATGGCCCCAGGAGGGATGTTTGACGTTACAACGCAGGCTATTACACCGCCTGCCTTTACAATGCGGTTTTTACATCGCATACCTTTACAAAGCATAGCGCTTAGAGGTGCTGGATAGTGAAAAGTTTAATTTTCTATTCCAACTCCATTCCCCGTGGACACTAGGGAAGGTGTTGGATAGAAAATTAAATGTATTCCCTATCCTAGAGCGCCCCACAGCGCAATGCGTTGTAATGGATTGCGTTGTAATGACCGCGTTGTAATGGTAGTGCGTTGTAAAAGTTTCGTTGTAAAGGTTGTTCACCCCCCAGGAGACCTAACTTAGAATCCAAAATTTTCTCTACTCAGGTGCACAGCTGAAAAGAAGTGGAACTCCAAACAGCACATCAGATAGGAGGTTACTTTTTTAGATCCAGTCACAGCGACTCCCCGGCAGCAACTGCTGTAGTAAGAACATTCACTGTTCCACGTAGTAAGAACATTCACTGTTCCACGCAGGGAACATCCAGCACAAGCATTCCACAGTGAATAATGAGTAACCAGATCCCAACACACCTCCCTCCCTTCACAATTAAATAAAAATGAAGAAAAGAAAAGAGCAGAGAGAGAAAGAGAAAGAGAATGCGAAAATGAGGATAAAATTAGAGGTAAGAAACAAATTACTACATCTTGTAATCACGAAATTTTATAGGAACCAATTTCAATCTGGAAGATGCACACCTTAAAGTAACATGATCAGAATGAACAACATCTCCCTTCCCTTGAACACCAGGAGGTACAATAATAGGAGGAAAATGAGCTCCCAGATTTTTGTTTACCACATCTAACATAGGTTTGGGTACAATGAAGATGGTGGATTTGTTTCAAACTTCCATCCATTAATACCACTACACAGTCTTTTACAGCAGACACTCTTATAGGAGAAGAGAACCGAGACTCTCCCTTGCGAAGAAATCCTGTTTTTTTCATTCTTACCTGTCGGGAGGAGCCGGGAATACTGGACCTCGAATCCTTTGGTGACTCACATATAATTGTTATGCAGGTACGGGACGAGGCCTGTCCCTTTAACCCGAGCAACAACCAGCTGGAGGCAGAGCGGGGAACCCTAACGTCATAAAGCCGGAACCTATCGGAAGCGGAGAGAAGAACACAAGAGAACGCGGGGGTTGTCGTCGTCGGGCAGAAGGGGAGCGGAGATCCTATAGCGGATGCTGGCAGCGAGAAACTTCGGAGAGGCCTCGGACCAGAGGTTAAAGCAGAGGCTGTGCCCAGCAGTGAGAGCGTTGGCGAAGTCCGACATCGCGAGAAAGCCCGCCACCCCCAGGAGGAGGGTGGCTGTAACAGGTACAGGGATGTCTCCTCGGGTTTTCGAAATCACCGGGAGAGAACGGGTAGGCTGGCGGGCGGTCACTGCATCTCTATTCTCAGGGAACTAACTCTGACAAATAGAAGCAGTGTTGTATCTCTCCCTCATGGCCTGACTACCCTTCCCACACTGTGACCAGGAAACCCCGAAGCCTGACCTTGGTTTGTTTTTCTTTTTCTTTCTTTGTTTTATGAGGCCGTTCCTGAAACCCCAGAAGCTACCAGTGATCCCTTTCGGAAGTCCGAAGCTAAAGGCTGTATCCAACATATCGCCGGTGATAAAAAGAGGACTCCTCTTCAACCGGGCATTGGGACTATAATTTTGGTGAAGAACAAAATAAATAAATCCTTTCTTTTCTTGTACATTATCTCGGCTGGCCGCTTCTTACTAAGAACACTGAAACTCCTTACCTGCCCGGGGTCATATAACATTACCAAATCACCCACCTTAACATCCAGAGGGTGGCGCACGACAGACCTGGTGTCATATCTAGACTGAACAGCAGCTCGGACATCAGTTACGGAAGATAGCTTCTTCGTATATGGACCACTTTTCTGGACATCCATTCCTTATTCAGTTTGGAACCTGCCACCCTTCCACGAAGTAAAGTGAATGGGGAAACCCCAGTACTGACATCACGGCCCACAACATATCACAAACAGCCTTGCGCCAATGCAACCCATTCACCAAAGCAAGTTGCAGGTGTTCCTTGACAACACGGTTGAAACGCTCAACTAAACCGTTGCTACGGGGATGGTAAAGGGACGTGAGAATGTGTTTGATGCCAGCCTCCTTAAGGAATTTCTGCATTTAAAATGTAGTTAACTGGGTACCATTGTCTGATAGTAACTCCTCGGGAAAACCCTTCCTGAGGAAAATGTCTTGAAAAAAGTTGATAACAGAAGAGGAATTGACATTATCAACACATCTCACTTCACGGCATTTGGACATGTAGTCGATTAGAACCAGAGCATATTTGGGGGAACAACCAATGAGCCCCAACGGACCAGCAATATCAAAGGCCAGTTTGGTCCATGGTGCATTCTTCACAACAACAGGTTCAACCGGAGAAGGTTGAGTAACTTGAGATTTGTCACTTGGGACACACGTATAACAGTCCCTTACAAAATGTTCAACATCCTCATACATAACCGGCCACCAAAAATCCTGTCTCACTCTGCGCTTCATAGCACGAATGCCAGGATGACCTTTGTGAGCCAAATATAAAATTCTGCCATGAATAGAGGAGGGAACCACCAGTAAACCACCCCTACGTAACACACCATCCACCACAGACAACTCATCCTTTACTCTTTTGTGGGGCACCAAATCAGAAGGACAATCCTTGTCGCTGGGCCACACATTGGTTAAGAGGTCAATGACCTTCATGACAACAACATCCTCAGACATACTATTCAACCATTCACTTTCAGAAAGGGCACAACCCACAGTGTTTTCCAATGAGCATACAGCACAGACAATTTCCAAATCCCACATTCTGGAACATCATTCTCGGCTGTAAGGGGTAACCTGGACAGGCAATCAGCAACGTGATTTTTAGCCCCAGCCACATACTCAAGTCAATAACGGAATTCTTGCAACCTGAATTGCCATTTTAAAATACGTGGCGTAGCCCTCCAACCACCCCTGGTTGTGAATAAGTCAACCAAAGGTTTGTGATCAGTCATCAAAATGAATTTATTGCCCCACAATTTTTTTTTAAATGTTGTACACCCCACCACAAACATAGGGCTTCCTTTTCAATAGTTGAGTAAGTACCCTTAGCAACCCTCAGAGTTCTCGAAGCGAAGGCTATGGTTTCCTCCAGACCATCACTCCTCCTTTGGAGAAGAACAACCCCATACCCAACATTACTGGCACCGGTAGATATGATACATAAATCATTGACATTGAAGAGTTTAAGGGGGCCAGCTTGTACAATTTCATGTTTGATAGACTCAAAGTTGTTGCAACAGTCATCATCCCATACAAATTTAACCTTTCTCTTAAGCAAATTGCGCATGGAAGCAGTTTTAGTAGAAAAATTGCTAACAAACCCTGCGTAATATTCTACCACCCCTAAATAGGAACGAAGTTGGTCTTTGTTCGTAGGTGTAGTTGCATTCTGAATGGCCTCTATGATTTTAAGTTTAGGCTCAATACCATTGTGAGCTATATGATGGCATAAGTAATCAACACCATCTTGAAGAAACTTACATTTGTCAGCCCTCAATGTTAAACCACTTGCTTGAATGATACCGAGTACTTGTTTTACACTTTCATCATGTTCAGACTCAGTCTTCCCATAAATAAGGATATCCTCCTGAAAAAAAACAACTCCAGGAATGTCCTTGATTAGATTCTTCATTAACCTCTGAAACACAGCAGAAGCTGAGGCAAGGTCGAAGGGCATACGGATGTAACGATAAGCACCTTCTAGAGTGACAAAAGATGTTTAATGTCTGGACTCTTTACACAACTCAAGTTGATGATA
Source organism: Lissotriton vulgaris (assembly GCF_964263255.1). Classification (NCBI taxonomy): domain Eukaryota; kingdom Metazoa; phylum Chordata; class Amphibia; order Caudata; family Salamandridae; genus Lissotriton; species Lissotriton vulgaris. Next base: position 432,509,244 of record NC_141694.1, on the reverse strand, counting down.
CGCCAAGGAAATGTCAAGGGAAGTAAAAAATGCCGCACTATCAAGAGTGGTTAACAATTCATTGATGTTGGGAAGTGGTTGACGATCGACCCAGATGTTAGCATTGAGGTCCCTCAAATCAACACACATCCTAAGACACTTGTCTGATTTTCGTGCTAAAACAATTGGTGCAAGCCATTCGGAACCCTCAATAGGTTTGATGACCCCAGCAGTACAAAGACGTTCTAATTCTTCTTTGAGTTCAGAACGAAGACTCAAAGGGACCTTACGAACTTTGTGTGCCACGGCCTTTGCACCATTTTTGAGAATAAGTTTATGCTAGAACCCCTTAAGCTTACCAAGCTTGCTGCGAAAAACTCAGGAAACATATGCTACTTGACATTGGATAATTGGGTAACAGTGTGAGCTGGGGATGCACTGAGAAGAGTTTTGTAGAACTCACTTCGCGAAACTACCATGTCGGGATGGTTTGGGTCCAGGATGAAATTCAATGCACCTTGTTCACCCCAACCTAACAAATTTGCACCATCCTTGACTACAAATACAGTTCCAGTGGTATGGTCGGTATTGAAAATAAGATTAGCAGTACATTTTCCCAATACCTCAACTCTTTTGCCTCCATATGCAAAGATTTTGATATTAGATTGTTCGATTGTGCATTGGTTATTTTATCACAATCCATGACATTGACCAAAGTGAAAGGAGAACCAGAATCCGCTAGAAAACTTAAAGGTGTTCCATTCACAGAAATATTGCAAGTAGGAGATTTCCTATTGTGAACTCCATCCAGAGAAGACAATTCAACTACTCCATCAACATGAGACGGTGAAGGAGACAACATCAGTAGATCATAATTTTCCTCATCAGAGTCATCAGCAATGGCTTTCACAATTTGATCAGGATTTTTCTTGACTGAAACTGCTTTGCACATCCTAGAGTAGTGACCTTTCCTTCTACAATTGTAACAAGTTTGATTTAAGGCGAAACAAAATTTGGCAATACCCAGATGAGCTTTGCTTCCAAAAAGAAAACACACTACTTCGTTCTGATCAGTCTTGGTCTTGTTGGGAATTGCTGAAGGGACATGTGGAGTGTTGGCAAGAGATGGTTTTGCAACATTAATAGATGGTGATTTAGGAGATTTGGAAGTGAATTTTAATAACTTTACTTCGGTAGATGAGGAAGGATTGCTCATTTCTTTCACACAAAACTGAGAATGTTTTCCAATGAGCATACAGCACAGACAATTTCCAAATCCCACATTCTGGAACATCATTCTCGGCTGTAAGGGGTAACCTGGACAGGCAATCAGCAACGTGATTTTTAGCCCCAGCCACATACTCAAGTCGATAACGGAATTCTTGCAACCTGAATTGCCATTTTGAAATACGTGGCGTGGCCCTCCAACCACCCCTGGTTGTGAATAAGTCAACCAAAGGTTTGTGATCAGTCCTCAAAATGAATTTATTGCCCCACATTTTTTTTTTAAATGTTGTACACCCCACCACAAACCTAGGGCTTCCTTTTCAATAGTTGAGTAAGTACCCTTAGCAACCCTCAGACTTCTCGTAGCGAAGGCTATGGTTTCCTCCCGACCATCACTCCTCCTTTGGAGAAGGACAACCCCTAACCCAACATTACTGGCATTGGTAGATATGATACATAACTCATTGACATTGAAGAGTTTAAGGGGGCCAGCTTGTACAATTTCATGTTTGATAGACTCAAAGTTGTTGCAACAGTCATCATCCCATACAAATTTAACGTTTCTCTTAAGCAAATTGCGCATGGAAGCAGTTTTACTAGAAAAATTGCTAACAAACTTTGCGTAATATTCTACCAACCCTAAATAGGAACGGAGTTGGTCTTTGTTCGTAGGTGTAGTTGCATTCTGAATGGCCTCTATGATTTTAAGTTTAGGCTCAATACCATTGTGAGATATATGATGGCCTAAGTAATCAACACCATCTTGAAGAAACTTACATTTGTCAGCCCTCAATGTTAAACCACTTGCTTGAATGATACCGAGTACTTGTTTTACCCTTTCATCATGTTCAGACTCAGTCTTCCCATAAATAAGGATATCCTCCTGAAAACCAACAACTCCAGGAATGTCCTTGAATAGATTCTTCATTAACCTCTGAAACACAGCAGAAGCTGAGGCAAGGTCGAAGGGCATACGGATGTAACAATAAGCACCTACTAGAGTGACAAAAGATGTTTAATGTCTGGACTCTTTACACAACTCAAGTTGATGATACGCCAAGGAAATGTCAAGGGAAGTAAAAAATGCGGCACTATCAAGAGTGGTTAACAATTCATTGATGTTGGGAAGTGGTTGACGATCGACCCAGATGTTAGCATTGAGGTCCCTCAAATCAACACACATCCTAAGACACTTGTCTGTTTTTCGTGCTAAAACAATTGGTGCAAGCCATTCGGAACATTCAATAGGTTTGATGACCCCAGCAGTACAAAGACGTTCTAATTCTTCTTTGAGTTCAGAACGAAGACTCAAAGGGACCTTACAAACTTTGTGTGCCACTGCCTTTGCACCATTGTTGAGAATAAGTTTATGCTAGAACCCCCTAAGCTTACCAAGCTTGCCGTGAAAACCTCAGGAAACATATTCTACTTGACATTGGATAATTGGGTAACAGTGTGAGCTGGGGATGCACTGAGAAGAGTTTTGTAGAACTCACTTCGCGAAACTACCATGTCGGGATGGTTTGGGTGCAGGATGAAATTCAATGCACCTTGTTCACCCCAACCTAACAAATTTGCACCATCCTTGACTACAAATACAGTTCCAGTGGTATGGTCGGTATTGAAAATAAGATTAGCAGTAAATTTTCCCAATACCTCAACTCTTTTGCCTCCATATGCAAAGATTTTGATATCAGATTGTTCGATTGTGCATTGGTTATTTTATCACAATCCATGACATTGACCAAAGTGAAAGGAGAAACAGAATTCGCTAGAAAACTTAAAGGTGTTCCATTCACCGAAATATTGCAAGTAGGAGATTTCCTATTGTGAATTCCATCCAGAGAAGACAATTCAACTACTCCATCAACATGAGACGGGGAAGGGGACAACATCAGTAGATCATAATTTTCCTCATCAGAGTCATCAGCAATGGCTTTCACAATTTGATCAGGATTTTTCTTGACTGAAACTGCTTTGAACATCCTAGAGTAGTGACCTTTCCTTCCACAATTGTAACAAGTTTGATTTAAGGCGAAAGAAAATTTGTCATTACCCAGATGAGCTTTGATTCCAAAAAGAAAACACACTACTTCGTTCTGATCAGTCTTGGTCTTGTTGGGAATTGCTGAAGGGACGTGTGGAGTGTTGGCAAGAGATGGTTTTGCAACATTAATAGATGGTGATTTAGGAGATTTGGAAGTGAATTTTAATAACTTTACTTCGATAGATGAGGAAGGATTGCTCATTTCTTTCACACAAAACTGAGAATGTTCAATAGATCTGGCTAAAGTGAGGGCAGTTTCTAAGTCAGGATCATCAGAGGATAACAATTTTTCTTGGATTTTTTCTTTAGAAGTCTTCTCAATTAGCTGATCATGTATGATCTCATCCCTGAATTCTCTGTAATTGCAATTAACTGCTAAAATTCTAAGCGCAGCGACAAAATCATTGATAGATTCACCAGGAGTTTGAGCATGCTGCAGAAATTTGTGACGTTCTAAAACAATATTTCTTTTGGGACTGAATCGTTTGTCCAAAGTTTTACTGACTGAAGCATATTCATCAACCAGTAGGGAGCCATCACTGTCTCCACTAGTTACAAGAGTACTTACTATCTCCATAGGTAAAGTTTTTAAAACACTCCTGCCTTCTGCACCAAGGCTATAGATTAAAATAGCCTTCTTTTTTTTTAAGTAAAAGTTTCTCCGTCAATCGCTTCTAGATACGCCTCAAAAGTATCTTTCCATCATTCCCAGGTGGTGTGCCAGCAGACTGTAGAAAGGGTGGCAGTGCCAAAACACGATCCATAACAGTGCGTGGGTGAGTTGCTGCCCCACACTGATATTATAACTTATATAAATATAAAACAAAACTATAATAAATACAACATCGACGGTAAGCAGAGCAAAACATTAACAATGAAGATTTTTGCTGTGTGATGCAGGCTGTGCACATCAGCGGAGAGCAAAGCAATGCGTTACATTGTAATGCGCATTGTAATCAAGGCTGTGCACATCAGCGGTGTTAAGCAGTGTTCACTAACTGTGCACGTTACAATTAGGCTGTGCGCATCAGCGATGCGTTGGATAAAATTAATAGATCGACAGTGGATGAGGGGGACAGCTGTGCACATCGGCGATAAAGTAACTCCGTGGCTGAGCGCATATGAATAAAAGCAGTGCGCATCAGCGAAAGATTAAGGCCAGGTTGCTATGGCAATGAGATGCTCAAAATGGCTGCACGCAACATCGGTACGTTGCGTGCACGTCACAAGGAAAGTCAGGCAGAGTCGCACCTATGGCGTGATGAGGTAATAGCACGAGAGCAGAACAACGGCTTGATTGCACGCCGAACAGCCAAATTAGAAAATGTACCTCAATGTAAGTCATGAAGAATCGTGTAGGCAACCAGCGGGCATCGGAAGTCGCCACGATGACGTAATGTCAACAGACGTGGTTCTTGACAGGCCGGCAGGCTGGTGGTTCTTGACAGGTCGGCAGGAGGCAGGGCTGCTGGTTACACGATCACCGTCGGTGGGGAGGCTGAGAACTGGAATCAATCGTCGCCAGTGAAAAGAAGTATAACTCCAAACAGCACATCAGGTGGGAGGTTACTTTATTAGATCCAATCAAAGTGACTCCCCGGCAGCAACTGCCGTAGTTAGAACATTCACTGTTCCACGTAGTTAGAACATTTACTGTTCCACGCAGGGAGCATCCAGCACGAGCATTCCACAGTGAATAATGAGTAACCAGATCCCAACAACAGCTCTGTTTCAAATCTGTGCTGATTACCCAATCTGGAAGGTAGTTTCACTTCCAAATGTAATTAATTTATAAAACACAGTTTTGGGTAGCTATCATTCTTCCTAGATCTTCTATAATTTTTAGGGATTAATGAATCTCTACCAGAAACAAGCTAAGTCCATTCCTTCTGAGACTTCTTCTCTGAATTTAGTGGAGTCTAGTGAAACTCTGCCCATATATCATACAATTTCATTCATTACGTCTGATCATGCTTACGCATTTGCGAAACAATGATGCTGATCTCACACATAAGATGGTAATTATTGTTGCTCAAATGTGAATTTACCTTGAAAAAAATAAAAGACAAGAAGCGTTTTCAAAACAGTAACAGTTGGTTTAAATAAATGCAGAAGCCGGGAGAGCAGGCAACAAAGTCGGGGTATTACGACTGACTAAAAGCACATTGGTTTGGGCTTCCATTTTAGACATTACATGAAGCATCATAAAGTAGTTTGTACATTCATTTGAAGACAAAAATCTGGGCCTTGTAACGGGCCATAAATCTGGTCATTTGATAAGAAGCCCAGGTTGGTCTTAACTTTGCATGGACACAATGTGGGGTCAGTGGGTATGTGTCCTGATGTCCAGAATGGGGAGTGGTTGACCACTGCATGTAGTGTACATGCTGTGTTCTGATTGGATGAGTGTTCCTGAGTGTGGCATCTGACTTTATTGTGTTTTGGGAACACAAGCCCCTCTGGCCAAACATGCTTTATTGGGGTCAGTCTCCTAAGACGATTGTGGTGTCACTGCCTATCTGTGGGATGGATCTGGATTTTCCTATTCGCATGGTTGTCCAAGGGTTAATTGTCACCCCACCTGTGATCTGTCAATCAGTTGCTTCAGGCCTAGGTTGCAGAGCCTAAATGACCATGTACTTCTGACTCAGGGTTGAAGGGGAGGTAATATCATGTAATTTCAACCACGGTGATGTGAGTTTGTTATAATACGTATATATATTGTGATGTGCATTGATATTGTATTTTCCAATATTAACATTCCCCCCTCTAGTTCAATTTTCAACTACATCATTTACTCCATAATTTATGACAGTCACATTATTCAAGGTTTGCTGTGTTTCTGTTGGGTATGTTGCTAATTCCCTAGTTACATGCATTCAACCTTATTTAAGGACTGCATTTTAACAGCAGGAAATTCCCACTTGTAGGAAACCACGCAAAAATAGCACAAGAAGAGCAAGTGGAAGCAATGACAGGTACACTCTTGTCACCCATTGGGGGAACCAGAAAAATAAGCCTATAAACCAGTTATGCTCAGGGAAACCTCCCTTCTTCATGTCAGCTTATAGACTATGCAGTTGGTGGGTATCAAAAATTAGTATCCTGTTGTCTAGATCCTTTCCGGGATGAAAGTATAGTAGGGTGCACCGATTCTAGCACACACCCCACCCTCCATATTTGTCATCAAGTCCAACACATACCAATGATGCATCACCATGAGGCGGAGTTCTTCCTTGATTGCTTGAAACGCAGTAGATACGCTAAAAGAACAGACCTCCTCCCAAGACTGTATGCTAAAGGATGTTATGTGGAAACTGCAGGAGGCCGAAAATCGGCAATGCTGGAACAACCTAAGGCTGCTGGGAATTCCCAAAAATGTTGAAAGAGAAGATATCAGGGAATACACCATAAACCTGCTGAAAAATTCTCTACCAGAGTTGGCGCACTGGGACTGGCACAAAGAGGTTCAGCGTGTTCATAGATTCCCCCTCTCAATATCCAAACGACCTCCAAATCCGCAATGACACCCACAAGTGATTTTAATCTACTTCGGGAACTTCCTACTCCGCCAGGCGGTGTATGACTTGGCCAGACCAAATATGAAAGAGTAAGGGGGAAAACTTTATGTACTTTGCCAAACCAGACTTTGCACATGCCACCGTCGAGAGGAGATGGAGACTCCTGCAGCTCATTACCCCTTTTCAAAAAGCCAGGGCGTCGGCTCTCCTACGAAATCCAGCAAAACTGAAAATCATCCATCAGGGGCGGATCTCTTATTTTATATCAGAATTACAAGCACAGAAACATCTTGATGAGATTACCTCTGGGGGGAAAAAACTTGTCAGCACCAGTTAAATAGACTATAAACGAGTCAATTTTGTGATAACATTTAACAATCTAGCAAAAGTATTGGAAGCAAAAGCACAATGACAATTTTTTCTTGCTGGTTTTCACAAGTGACAGGGGGAACGCTAGGTCTCAGGATGGGTTGGGATGGGATGTGTCACGGAGGACGGAGGTGGGGGGAGCGGGGTGCGATCCAGACGCTATCATACAGGCTCAGGATTGAGCCTGATTGCTACATGAGAGGGAGGGGGGTGGGGGGAAGGGGATAGGGGGCGAACAAACAGATACGGATTAAGGAAGGGAATCATAGTCAGGGTCAAAAATATAAATCATTATCAGGTTACGGATGGGACTTGTAAAAAAGGGAGAACTATCAGAAAGGACAAAGCATTTATAATATGTGGGGGAAGCTCCAAGCTTAAGAATGACTAAATTAAAAATATTTACCATGAATATCTGTGGTCTCAATGCTCAAAAGAAAAGGCAGAAAACCGCAGTAGGTCTTATATCAACGGCGGCTAATATTATATGTCTCCAGGAGACTCATGTGGAGGGGTCCCAAGTATATCTCCAGAAAACTCTCAGGTATAGACTAGTTATAGCTACAACACAGGCAACTAAAACACGAGGGGTGGCCATTCTGGCAGGTGGAGGGGGAATCCAATTCACAAGATCAGCCACTGACAAGTTTGGGCGGTGGGCAATTGCTGAATATCAATACGGTACTGGGAAAAAAGTAACCATCTGCTCTATATATGGATGCATCACGGAGGATCCAGATCTAATGGTATTAATTTCCAATGAATTGGTACACTGGTCACTTCCAATGATTGTATGCGGTGACCTCAATCTGAATTTGCCTTCCAACTGGTCACCAGGGCATAATTTTGTATTCCAGGGTAGGAAACCAAACGTGTTTAGAGCACTCCAGGACTTATGTAATACACACGGGGTATCCGACTGCTGGCAGTCTAAACACCCCAATAATCTAGGCTTTACTTTCTTTTCTCACCCACACTCTAAGCTTGCCAGGCTTGACTATATATTTGCTTCCCACACTATCACGACCAATTGTTTTATCAATAGACTACCCAGGGTCTTATTAGACCATAATCCCCTAATTTTAAGCATTGACACCGAGGGGACACAACAGGATTACACTAGATGGACATTCGAGAGGGCTCTATTATTAAATGAAAGATATTGTCAACTTATGGAAAAATGGATACCAGGATTTCTGGAGGTTAACCTGGGTAGTGCACCATTGGAAGTGGTTTGGGACACACTTAAGGCGGGAATTAGGGGAGAAACCCTTAGATTCTCAATTAAAAGTAATCAGGAGTCGAAACAAAACATAGTAATATTGCAGGAGAAACTAGCGATAGCGGAGGAAGGGCTTATAAGAGCAGTTGAGGGTGGCCTTGATATTGAAGGGGCCTCAAAAGAGGTTGCCATTGCAAGGAACAATATAGTAGAGATCTACACTACAAAAGCAATATGCAAGGCCACACTGAACAAAGAGAAAGTCTATGAGCTAAGCGAGCAGGTAGGACATCACTTGGCAATCTGAAAAAGACAGCAGAGCATGGCAAATATGATTAAAGGAATCAAAGATCCCAAACATGGCCTTAGGCAAGACTATAAAGAGATAAGGGAAGCGTTCCATAACTATTATCAGGATCTGTACACAGAATCTGCTAAAAACTAGGGGAAAATTGAGGAATATCTAGATCTGGCAATGGGGATTCAGCTCCCACAAGCCGATCGAGATAACCTTGCTGAGATACCTCAATGGGTAGAAATTCTTCTATCAATTAACAGCTTATCCCCCGGAAAAGCAGCCGGGTTAGATGGAATACCCACAGAATTTTTACACTAGATTCCATAAGCCATTGAAGAGAATTTTAACTGATTTAATGACCCATGTTTTCCAAGGGGGCGGCCACCAGGATCTTGGGCTCACGCTAAAATTGTTGTGTTTCCAAAGAAAAACAAAGACCCCACAGAATTGGGTGCTTACTGCCCAATCACGTTAATAAACAGTGACTGTAAAGTCTATTCTAAACTGCTGGCTAGTCGACTCGCACCAGTAATACATAAGATTATTTTGACCCGGCAGCACGGATTTGTTCCCGGTAGATCAACCACTGACCATGTTCAGAGGGTAATCACACTCTTTGACATAGAAGAAGTAGTAGGAGACGCTTTCGCACTAATATTATTAGACGCAGAGAAGGCCTTTGAAAGGGTCTCCTGGCAGTATCTATGGACTGCTATGGCAAAGAGTGGGATTAGGGAACAATTCATTAAAGCTGTCCAGATGTTATCTGTTAACCCTGAAGCTGCGGTTATGATTAATGGGGAAATGTCAGACAACATCAAGGTGACTAGAGGGACAAGGCAGGGTTGTCTATGTTCCCCCCTTTTATTCGCTATATTTATAGACCTGTTTATCCGTAGGTTAGAAGCTATTTTAACCATAACACCGATTAAGACCCCAAATGGAGAAACAAAGGGGCATATTATTAAGGGGGTTTATCTCCCCTTTATTTGGCTTTAAAAGCCAAGAAAGCGGAGATAAAATTATCTCTCTATTACCTAGCTGTCGCTAACACCAGTTAGAGACAGCTAGTAGGAGATAGCGACCATCTTGGGCCCCGCTTTGCATGTCAGTGATATTTATCACTAATGACATGCAAAGTGGGCGTGCCAAGATGTTAGCGACTGGAAGCAGTCGCTAACATCGCCATCTTCTATTGCCAACTTTTGGAGATATTCGCGCTTTTGGACCCGGCCTCGTGGCGTGGTCCTACCTGATCCATGCAGCTCCCCATGACCCTGATCCACCCGACCCTTCCCGCCATGACCTACATTCCCGACACTGGGCTCCCCGTCCTCGCCCCCATTTTCCCTGGTAACCGAGGCCGAGGCTCATGTCCTTGCACCTAAGATGGCCGCCCCGACCTCGGCCGTCGGCGCCATACCCAGCCAGGGGGTAGAGCGCTCCCTGTGAGCGAGAGAGGGAGGAGTAGCTAGATCACACCTTCCACCTCCCCTTGAGAGATGAGTTTCGATCACCCATCCGGCCTCCCTGAGGGCTGGCTCCAGGCCTGCTGAGTGTCTGGGATCCCTCCAGACCCAACTTGAAAGGATGAAAGGAGCCACTGAGGTGGAACCCCCAACAACCAGCCGCCAGGTGTTAAGACCTCCGCCTACGAGGACTCCATACATCAAAGGAAGGGAGTCCTATATCAAGGGTGGATCTGGGACGACCAAGTCAGTTGAATCCTGGACTACACAAGCCCTGTTGATGCTGTTGCGGCTCTCCAGCAACCTGAAGAAACTATCGAGCCCTGCTAACCTCGTCGCGGCTCTCCTGCAATACGAAGAACGATCTGAGCCCTGCTGACGCTTTCGCGGCTCCCTCGCAACCGAAGAGATCACCGAGCCCTGCTGACGCTGTCGCGGCTCCCCTGCAACCATGAGAAACCCTGAGCCCTGCTGATCTGATCGTGGCTCCCCAAGACCGTAAGAACTGCAATATCCTAACTCGAGCCCTGCTGATTCGATCGCGGCTCAGAGACTATTCTGGTCCGGCTGGACCCAAGATCGCCCCGTATCCCCCAGTTCGTGGATTGAGAACTGTGTGCAGGATACTTTGAACCTTGAGACTGTCCCGCTACTCTATCCCTATCGAGACTCTTTGAGCCCTTGCTCACTTGTGTATAATGCCGTCACAATTTTCCTTCCTAAATCACATAACCATAAGAATTATTCACTATGGTAGAATGCCATACTGGTGTCAAGAATCAATCTTTTTATTTTCTTTTGAATTTTTCTTTTTCAAGGATTATTGGTTATTATTTCACCAATTTGTCAAAACATCACAAGACCTCAACATATACATATATATACAATATTCACAAAACTCTTTTATACAATATCAATAATGTACCAATCAGCAAAAACTATTCATAAACACTCATTCCCTCATTCATTCACATCCATTTATATCATCATATATTTACACAAAACCCTGGAATCAAAAATATTCACAGTAAGCCATATGCAAAAATTGTTATAAATGATAGGACTTTTTCAAAAGTTTTTAGCTACTCCTCCTTTTTTGATGGCAAAAAGTTGACAACTTACTGTGAATATTTTTATGTTGAGGTCTTGTGATGTTTTGACAAATTGGTGAAATAATAACCAATAATCCTTGAAAAAGAAAAATTCAAAAGAAAATAAAAAGATTGATTCTTGACACCAGTATGGCATTCTACCATAGTGAATAATTCTTATGGTTATGTGATTTAGGAAGGAAAATTGTTACGGCATTGGCACTCTGTTGTTCATTGGTATTTCGTGGCTCAGCCTTGCTGATGGGGGCCCAGACCCAGTGGTGGTTTTTGATTCACTTGTGTATAAGACACTGCGGATCATAAAGATCCATCTTTACGTGAAGATATAAAGAATACGTTCTCTTAATCCTACGGTGTGGTGTCCCTTTGTGAAGTGGTGCTAGCGCAGCGTGTACGATTCTAGATTCGGGATCCTCCCCCTGAGGGTCTCCCGCCAGTGCTCGTCTGTGTTCCTTAGGAGAGGTAGGTCACAGGGTGGTCAGGTGCCAAGTCTGTCCTCCCCCGGGATCGCCCCCTCTAACACGCGCTAAGCGCGAATATCTCCAAAAGCTAACACCTGCCCCTGAGCAGTTCTTAGCCATGTTATCCAATGGTAGGTGGATAACATGGCTAAGAGCATTAGCTTGCTAATGCATGAATATCGCTGACTTTTCAGGGATATTCATGCATTTCCGCCGATTTTTATCGCTTAGGAGATAAACCTTGATAATAGCAAGGTTCCTAAGCGATAAAAATCTCCACAGCTCGGCGATAAAAATATCCCCGCTAAACCAACATAGCGATAATTATCGCTAGTTGTTGGTAATATGCCCCAAAGACCTTAGCGTACGTGGACGATATCGCAATTGCGACAAGCAACCCAAGCGAAGCAGTTAAAGTAATGGAAGAGGGTATTTCGGGGAAATCTCAGTCTGTAAACTAAATCAAGATAAAACTCAGATAGTCATTAACAATAATTGTATCTATAATGATGCCAGGATAGTGGAAAACGCATTATATCTGTGAGGTAATATCACCTCTAATTTAGATAACTTGGTTAAAATCAATACGAGCCCACTCATGAAACAGACGGAAAAATGCCTTAGTAGACTGCATAACCTACATCTAACGATAATAGGGAGATGCAATGTTATTAAAATGTTATTTTTCCCCAAATTTCTATATTTTTTTAGAACAATTTGTCTAAACTTTGATTCACAGATCTTTAAAGAAATAGATAATATATTTACCCGCTTCATCTGGGGGTATCACAGATCTCGAAGAGCTTACGGATATTTAACTCTCCCGAAGGAAAGAGAAGGCCTCGCTGTACCTAATTTTAAAGCTTACTAGTGGGCTACAATACTCAAATATAGTAGGGTACTTTTGGGCCCAATTAGAGACCCTGAGCAAATGGGGGGGATCCCAACTCCACAGGAACTTATTCTCTGCAATGAGGCGGGAGAACATCTGTGGCGTCTGACTTACGACTGTCACTTCAAGAAAGTCCGCTTCAAAACATGGAAAGGTATCTATACTCCATGGAATCACGTATGTAAACTCTTTGGGATCAGCAGATTCTCTTACTATACGACTCTCCTTAGAAATAACAATCTCCCAGAGATCTTTACAGATGCATGTATGAATAGATGGGTTAGAGCGGGTATAACCCGATGTGGCTCCTTTTACACGCCATCAGGCTTTATTTCTTTCAAAGAGTTAAAAAGAGAATTCGGTTTAGAACATCGGGATTTCTTTAAATATTTACAAATGAGAGATTTCGTAATGAAAAAGGGGGGCGGCAGAGTGGCATTTCAAAGAATTCATACAATCGATCTAGTTGCCCAAAACACTAGAGTTAAAATTTGGGAAATTTATACTAAGTTACTTTCTGAATTACCTGATGATTTGGAAAAACACACGCAAACATGTCAGAATAAACTACATGCACCAGAGAGCTCGATTCAGAGGGCATTTGAACTTTCCGAAGTATCACTAATTTGAACTGAGGGGCATATTACCAATGGCCTTATCGCCGCTTTAGCAGGAATGTTTCCCACTAAAGCGGCAATAATTTCATCGCCCTATTACCTAGCTGTCACTAACAAAGCGATACAAAAGCGGATGATGGACGGAGCGTTTGAGCAAATCAAACACTCACCCCCAGTCAACTGATCTGGGTTTAATCCATCACCATTCTTTAGCTCACTCAGCCACCCCAGTTCAGACATGGCCATATGCAAATCAGTCTGACCCTGTGCCTCATGGGAACAGTCCAGCCCGAACTGCCAAGCCATGTCTTCCCTGGACCGGAAAGAAGCATCCTGGGACCGGTTTCGGATTCATAATCCTCATCAGCCAGGCTATTTTGAATACAGTGGCCAAGTGAGCAAGGGACTCACGTCTGAGCATACCCTGCCAACTTAGGGCGAACAAAGCGATACAAAAGGGGATGATGGGCGGAGCGTTTGAGCAAATCAAACACTCACCCCCAGTCAATTGATCTGGGTTTAATCCATCACCATTCTTTAGCTCACTCAGCCACCCCAGTTCAGACATGGCCATATGCACACCAGTTTGACCCTGTGCCTCATGGGAACAGTCCAGCCCGAATTGCCAAGCCATGTCTTCCCTGGACCGGAAACAAGCGTCCTGGGATCGGTTTCGGATTCATAATCCTCATCAGCCAGGCTATCTTGAATCCAGTGGCCAAGTGAGCAAGGGACTCACGTCTGAGCATACCCTGCCAATTTAGGGCGAACAAAGCGATACAAAAGGGGATGATGGACGGAGCGTTTGAGTAAATCAAACACTCACCCCCAGTCAACTGATCTGGGTTTAATCCATCACCATTCTTTAGCTCACTCAGCCACCCCAGTTCAGACATGGCCATATGCAAATCAGTCTGACCCCGTGCCTCATGGGAACAGTCCAGCCCGAACTGCCAAGCCATGTCTTCCCTGGACCGGAAACAAGAATACTGGGACCGGTTTCGGATTCATAATCCTCATCAGCCAGGCTATCTTGAATCCAGTGGCCAAGTGAGCAAGGGACTCACGTCTGAGCATACCCTGCCAACTTAGGGCGAACAAAGCGATACAAAAGGGAATGATGGACGGAGCGTTTGAGCAAATCAAACACTCACCCCCAGTCAACTGATCTGGGTTTAATCCATCACCATTCTTTAGCTCACTCAGCCACCCCAGTTCAGACATGGCCATATGCAAATTAGTCTGACCCTGTGCCTCATGAGAACAGTCCAGCTCGAACTGCCAAGCCATGTCTTCCATGGACCGGAAAGAAGCATCCTGGGACCGGTTTCGGATTCATAATCCTCATCAGCCAGGCTATCTTGAATCCAGTGGCCAAGTGAGCAAGGGACTCACGTCTGAGCATACCCTGCCAACTTAGGGCGAACAAAGCGATACAAAAGGGGATGATGGACGGAGCGTTTGAGCTAATCAAACACTCACCCCCAGTCAATTGATCTGGGTTTAATCCATCACTATTCTTTAGCTCACTCAGCCACCCCAGTTCAGACATGGCCATATGCACATCAGTTTGACCCTGTGCCTCAAGGGAACAGTCCAGCCCGAATTGCCAAGCCATGTCTTCCCTGGACCGGAAACAAGCATCCTGGGACCGGTTTCGGATTCATAATCCTCATCAGCCAGGCTATCTTGAATCCAGTGGCCAAGTGAGCAAGGGACTCACGTCTGAGCATACCCTGCCAACTTAGGGTGAACAAAGCGATACAAAAGGGGATGATGGACGGATCGTTTGAGCAAATCAAACACTCACCCCCAGTCAACTGATCTGGGCTTAATCCATCACCATTCTTTAGCTCACTCAGCCACCCCAGTTCAGACATGGCCATATGCAAATCAGTCTGACCCTGTGCCTCATGGGAACAGTCCATCCCGAACTGCCAAGCCATGTCTTCCCTTGACCGGAAACAAGCGTCCTGGGACCGGTTTCGGATTCATAATCCTCATCAGCCAGGCTATCTTGAATCCAGTGGCCAAGTGAGCAAGGGACTCACGTCTGAGCATACCCTGCCAACTTAGGGCGAACAAAGCGATACAAAAGGGGATGATGGACGGAGTGTTTGAGCAAATCAAACACTCACCCCCAGTCAACTGATCTGGGTTTAATCCATCACCATTCTTTAGCTCACTCAGCCACTCCAGTTCAGACATGGCCATATGCAAATCAGTCTGACCCTGTGCCTCATGGGAACAGTCCAGCCCGAACTGCCAAGCCATGTTTTCCCTGGACCGGAAACAAGCATCCTGGGACCGGTTTCAGATTCATAATCCTCATCAGCCAGGCTATCTTGAATCCAGTGGACAAGTGAGCAAGGGTCTCACGTCTGAGCATACCCTGCCAACTTAGTGCAAACAAAGCGATATAAAAGGGGATGATGGGTGGAGCATTTGAGAAAATCAAACACTCACCCCCAGTCAACTGATATGGGATTAATCCATCACCATTCTTTAGCTCACTCAGCCACCCCAGTTCAGACATGGCCATATGCAAATCAGTCTGACCATGTGCCTCATGGGAACAGTCCAGCCCGAACTGCCAAGCCATGTCTTCCCTGGACCGGAAACAAGCATCCTGGGACCGGTTTCGGATTCAAAATCCTCATCAGCCAGGCTATCTTGAATCCAGTGGCCAAGTGAGCAAGGGACTCACCTCTGAGCATACCCTGCCAACTTAGGGCGAACAAAGCGATACAAAAGGGGATGATGGACGGAGCGTTTGAGCAAATCAAACACTCACCCCCAGTCAACTGATCTGGGTTTAATCCATCACCATTCTTTAGCTCACTCATCCACCCCAGTTCAGACATGGCCATATGCAAATCAGTCTGACCCTGTGCCTCATGGGAACAGTCCAGCCCGAACTGCCAAGCCATGTCTTCCCTGGACCGGAAACAAGCATCCTGGGACCGGTTTCGGATTCATAATCCTCATCAGTTAGGCTATCTTGAATCCAGTGGTCAAGTGAGCAAGTGACTCACGTCTGAGCATACCCTGCCAACTTAGGGCGAACAAAGCGATACAAAAGGGGATGATGGACGGAGCGTTTGAGCAAATCAAACACTCACCCCCAGTCAACTGATCTTGGTTTAATCCATCACCATTCTTTAGCTCACTCAGCCACCCCAGTTCAGGCATGGCCATATGCAAATCAGTCTGACCCTGTGCCTCATGGGAACAGTCCAGCCCGAACTGCCAAGCCATGTCTTCCCTGGACCGGAAACAAGCATCCTGGGACCGGTTTCGGATTCATAATCCTCATCAGCCAGGCTATCCTGAATCCAGTGGCAAAGTGAGCAAGGGACTCACGTCTGAGCATACCCTGCCAACTTAGAGCGAACAAAGCGATAAAAAAGGGGATGATGGAGGAAGCGTTTGAGCAAATCAAACACTCACCCCCAGTCAACTGATGTGGGTTTAATCCATCACCATTCTTTAGCTCACTCAGCCACCCCAGTTCAGACATGGCCATATGCAAATCAGTCTGACCCTGTGCCTCATGGGAACAGTCCAGCCCGAAACCGGTCCTAGGAAGCTTGAATCCGGTCCAGGGAAGGCATGGCTTAGCAGTTCGGGCTGGACTGTTCCCATGAGGCACAGGGTCAGACTGATTTGCATATGGCCATGTCTGAACTGGGGTGGCAGAGTGGGCTAGAGAACGGTGATGGATTAAACCCAGATCTGTTGACTGGGTGTGAGTGTTTGATTGGTTCAGATGCTCCGTCCATCACCACTCCCTTTTGTATTGCTTTGTTCGCCATAAGTTGGCAGGGTATGCTCAGACGTGAGTCCCTTGCTCACTTTGCCCACTCGATTCAAGCAAGCCTGGCCATCACCACCCCTTTTGTACCACTTTGCATGTCAGCAATATTTATCGCTAATGACATGCAAAGTGGGCGTGCCAAGATGTTAGTGACTGGAAACAGTCGCTAACATCGCTATCTCCTATTACCTACTTTTGGAAATATTCGCGCTAAGCGCAAATATCTCCAAAAGCTAACGTCTGCCCAGAGCAGTTCTTAGCAATGTTATCCAATGGTAGGTGGATAACATGGCTAAGACCATTAGCTCGGTAATGCATGAATATCGCTGACTTTTCAGCGATATTCATGCATTTCGGCCGACTTTTATCGCTTTTGAGATAAACCTTGATAATAGCAAGGTTTATCTGCGATAAAAATCGGCGGAGCTCGGCGTTAATAATATTGCCGCTAAGCCAACATAGCGATAATTATCGTTAGTTGTTGGTAATATGCCCCTAAATTACAAGCCCAGTATTATAAGAAATGTTTTCAATTGTCCTATACACCTCAGAGAATAGCCAAATGAAGTACGGGCAAAGGCACAGCCTGCCCACGATGCGCTCTACACGAAGCGGATATAATACACATGTTCGCTGCATGCAGCACACTTAGGCACATTAAACGGGAAATCTCTTTCTTTTTATCGGGCATCTTTCCATCCAGAATAGAGATCTCAATAATTGAAATAATGCTAGGAGTAGAAGGGGACATCAGACCGAATAGAATGAAAGGGCTTATATTCATCTCTATGGCAGGACTCAGAATTTGCTGGGCATCGGCATGGCGGGACCCAAACCTGCCTACTTTCCAACAATGGTGAACACGTTTACTAGCAACACACAGCTTAGAGATAGCTATCTACAGTAGGAGGGGAAGGAAAAAGAAAAGGAAAGGTTTAGAAATTTGGGATCCCCTCACACAATGGATAGAAAGGTCCTGATTAAATATTGAATTAGGTCACGGTGTCGAATATGATTGATATTTTTTTGTTACATGTTTAAACTATGTTTTTGCCTGACTATGTATATGTATATTTAAAGTGACATGCCTGAAGGGGAGGGAGGGATGGGGGTTAAGGAAAAAAAAAAATTTCAAGGTTTGCGCTGCCGGAGCGTCACTAAAAAAGATGCTCCGGCGGCGCCAGGGGCTAACAATTATGCCACTGTTTGCTAGAGTGACCAAGCATTTAATACTTGCCTTGCGGTTGTGATTGTCTAGTAAAACACAGTCTAATCAGAACCACATGCAAGAGTATGACAATCCTTTTTCCCAGCGCACATCGTAAAACATCAAGAAGCTAAAGTCCACCAAAGAAACTGCTTCAACTGAGTTTTTTTTGTATCTGCAACTTAGTACAATGACTGTTGAAAGTGCACGTCTATTATGCATTTAAAAAATGAGAAAAATTTACGTAGGTTCTCAGATATTTATGGGGCATATTACCAAGGGCCTTATCGCCGCTTTAGCAGCACTTTTTGCCTCTAACGCGGCAATATTTTTATGGCCCTATCAACAAGGTGTCGCTAACAGCAGTTAGCGACAGCTTTCTGACAAAAGCAACCGGTTTAGGTGCCACTTTGCATGTCAGCGATATTTATGGCTAATGACATGCAAAGTAGGCATTCCCAACCAACAGACGTAAAAAGTCGTGCTAACTGGGGTCAGCAAACCTAACATGGGGGTGTTAATTATGCTGATACGACCACAGGGTCGTATCAGCAAGGTTTTCCACCTTCCCCATGCAACATCGCTGGTTTTCTCACGATGTTTGCCCTTCTCTCCCGCTGTCGCTGGAATATGTATCACCATGGCACTAATTGTTGCTAATATAGCGTTAGCGTGGTGATATATTCCAGTGATAGCTGGCAATGGAAATATTTGCACTAATGTTATAATGTGAGCTTTCTCTCCTTTCCTTGCCTTCTCGTGCTTGCCAGCACGAGAGCTCTCTCAACCTGCATTCCAGAATTCAGTTCTCCAGTCGTGAGGATTCCTAGAACGTCAGATCGGACGTTGGCTTCCTCACGACTGGATGGCTCTGGCTGTGGGTGCTTTCTTCCTGGAATAAAGCTTAAATAAACCAAGCTTCAACCTACGCAAGTTTCCTGAGTACCTTATTTAACATATTGGCGACGATCGGGATTTCTCTGCACCCACGCCAATCAACTCGCCTGAATCCGACTCCTCGTCTCGTCAGCTGAGCCCGCCTCCAGTCCATCTTCACCAGGTCGTATACTTTCTGGACATTTCTCCTGTCCATTTCCTGGCTCCAAGTGTGGAAATTGACTTATTTCATCGCCTTTCTCCCTGGCGCTGCGTCTAGCAGTTACTCTCTCGCGCCCAGCCGCGCGCAACGTTCCGACTGCCTGCTCGCGCTTCCACACGCGCACGTCACAAAGCAAGCTCCACCACCCTTAGAGACTTGCGTCTCTCCGTCTCCCTGACGACGACGCCGGCGGCCATTTTAAGCCTGCTTCAAAGCCTCCGTTCCATTGCGCTTTATTTCCACGCAACACAGTGCGTTTTACACGATTTTTCTTCAGCGCTTTAAATCTCTTCACAGCGATAGGCACGCTCATTGCCTACCACGCTCATACTTCACAGCGATAGGCACGCTCATTGCCTACCAACTTCATTCGTCACAGCGATAGGCACGCTCATTGCCTACCACTTTCATTTGTCACAGCAATTTGCACGCTTGTTACCTACCATTTCCATTTGTCACAGCGATAGGCACGCTCATTGCCTACCACGTTTATTTTCATCAGCGATAGGCACGCTCATTGCCTACCACGTTTATTTTCATCAGCGATAGGCACGCTCATTGCCTACCACGTTTATTTTCATCAGCGATAGGCACGCTCATTGCCTACCACGTTTACTTTCATCAGCGATTGGCTTTATTTCACGCTCTTCTTCCATTTCATCAATACAATGGCTTCTGGCCAACAGTTTCAAACACCAGCTCCTTTTCTACAAACTCCTGGCAAACCTACTCTCGCTTGGCGCAACTGGCTAAAAGGCTTTGAAAATTATTTAGTAGCCATTGATGCCACGAAGTACGATCCTGCTCGCAAGGTTGCCATTCTCTATGGTTGTCTGGGAATTGCTGCTCAACAAGTTTTTGAAAATTTACCGCTTGTTGCTTCTCCTGCTGGTGAAGCTGGTGACAACTGGGATGCTTTCCAAGAAGCCATTGCTCGTCTTAACAAACAATATGATGATGAACCTATCATTGTATTGGAACGCCATAACTTCTTCAAACGAAGACAAAGTATTGATGAATCTGTAGAGGATTACATTGCTCAACTTAGAATTTTAGCTTCTACTTGTGACTTTGGTGCTAGTACAGATACCTCTATCAGAGATCAATTTATATTTGCTTGCCATTCAAAAAAAATCCAGGAACGTCTCTTGAGTTGCAAAAATCCTTCTTTAACTGAAACCATTGATATTGCCAAAGGAATTGAGCGTGCAACTTATTCTTCTAGGATTTTACAAGAGAGCACTTCTCAACCTTCTGTTCATCTAGTTGAACAATCCTCTGGTTTCACTTCCATTGACCTTGTCAACAGTTCTTCAAGACAACCAAATAGAAAACCTCTCATTTGTTACAGATGCGGATCCAGGAACCATCTTGGCAATTCTCCCACGTGTCCTGCCTCTGGCAAAAAGTGCTCCTCCTGCAAGAAAATTGGTCATTTTCCTTCTGTCTGCAGGGGTCGTAAGAGATTCACTAGAGTCAATAACATTGAGATCCAGGAAAATATAGAGTCTTGTTCCTCCAGACTCAATGATGTCATGTTATCGATTGAATGTGATTCACTTGAGTTTACCAAAATCAAGAGTCCTTTGTGTGAATTGCTAATTGGTACAATCACTATCCAGGTTAAAGCTGATTCTGGTTCCCCCATCACCATTGTGTCTGACCTTACATTTTATGCAAATTGGCCTAAAGTTGTTCTTTCTAAATCCGATCTCCATCTCAAAGCATTTGGCGAAAAAGACATTGATATGTTGGGCTTCTTTTATTCCAACATTGCTTGTCTTGGTAGATACACTTTCACCAAAGTTTATGTTGCCCTCCAGGGCAGGGACGTCGTAGGCTGGTTTGACTTAGCCAGAATGGGCTTGATCCTCAGGCCTGGTTCTGACCAACCCATCGCCTTAGGCGACATCCCTCATGACTATTACACCAGTCATGATTCTGGGAACTTTGACATTTCTGATCTTTCCTTTCCCATTGTTAAAATTGACTCCTTGCTGAGTTCTTTTCCAAACTTATTTCAAAACAAGGTTGGCACTGTGATTGGTTTTAAACATGAAATTTGTCTCAAACCCAATGCTCAACCAGTTGTCCACAAGGTTCGCCCTCTTCCCTTGAGCGCTAGAGACGAACTCAAATGTGTTCTCAAAAACCTTTGTGACGAAGGAATCATTGCTCCCTGCGATTCTTCTGAATGGGTTTCCCCCATTGTCCTAGTTCGCAAGAAGACCGGAGAGGTTAGGTTATGTGCCGATTTACGCTCCCTAAACAATAATATCATTGTTGATTGTCACCCCCGTCCCCAAAATTCACGACCTTTTGGCTAATCTGGGTGGGGCTAAATTCTTCTCCCTCCTTGATCTTAGATCCGCCTATCACCAAATTCCCTTGTCCCTCAGGTCTCAAGAGTTAACAACATTCGTCACCCCCTTTGGTGCTTTAAAGTACCTTAGGCTTCCCTTTGGCTTGGCCTCTGCAGCCAGCATTTTCCAAAAACTAATGGACAACCTCTTTCAAGATATCCCTGGCGTACAAGCCTACCAAGACGACATTTTGGTCTACGCCAATGACTCTTTTCAGCACAATCAAACCCTCAATACTGTGTTACAAGTCCTAGAAAAAGCTGGCATGACTGTTAGACACGATAAGTGTAAATTTGGTGTCCAAGAGTTGGATTACTTGGGTCACTCCCTTTCTCCCAATGGCATTAAACCCAAGTTTTCTTTAATTAAAGCCATTCGTGACGCTGCACCCCCCAAGGATCGTGATGCACTTCGCTCTTTCCTTGGCTTATCTGAATATTACGCCAGGTTCGTTCATGGTTACGCTCAAATTGTTGAACCTTTAAGAACACTCTTAAGAAAAGGTGTAAAATTTGTTTGGTCTCAAGACTTGCAAAGAGTTTTCGAGCAAGTCAAAAAGATCATCGAAGACTCACCTGCTTTGAACCCCTTTTGTGACGGCTCTATGTGCTTTATCACTGGACGCCAG
Source organism: Lissotriton vulgaris (assembly GCF_964263255.1). NCBI lineage: Eukaryota > Metazoa > Chordata > Amphibia > Caudata > Salamandridae > Lissotriton > Lissotriton vulgaris. Next base: position 432,486,916 of record NC_141694.1, on the reverse strand, counting down.
TCTTACCGGTTTGGGTGCTGTCCTGGGTCAGTGGGTTGAGGGCAAAGAACACACGGTTGCCTTCGCTTCCAGAACCCTTCTTCCCGCTGAAACCAGGTACAGCACAATTGAAAGAGAAGCCCTCGCTTGCATCTGGGCTATTCAAAAGTTCAAATCCTACATTTGGGGTCGCGAGTTCGAAATCTACACAGATCACAAGCCACTCATGCATATGCTCTCTGACAGTGCCTCTAATAGAGCTTCCGCTAGACTTGTTCGTCTCCTTTCCAAGCTTCACGAATTTCACTTTGTCATCAAACACATCTCCGGAGGTAAAAATTTCAGGGCCGATTGCCTCTCTAGAATGTCTCTTACTGATGATTCTATTGTTAATGATGATGTTGAGTGCGTTGTTGCCACCATTGATGCAGTTGCCGAATGTCAACCCATTTCTGAAGCAGAATGGAATACAGCTTATGCCAATGATCCTGTTCTCTGTAAAGTTAAGAATTTTATTGTCAACAAATGGCCCGAACGTAGAATCTTATCCTCTGATCTTAAAGGTTTTGCTAATGTTTCGGAAGAACTTTCTTTGGTCAATGATATGGTTATGCGCAATGATCTATTTGTTCCCCCTCAATCTGTTCGTGATCTCATCATTCGCTCTGCTCATCAGGGTCACCTCGGCATCTCTAAGACCTGTCAGCGCGTCAAACAATTTTACTGGTGGCCTTCTATGGACTCTCACACTAGAAAGATGATTGACAATTGCACCCAGTGCATCCTTTCTGATAAACATTGGAAGACCCTTTCCACACCCTTATGTCCCGTTTCTCTACCGGCTGGCCCGTGGGACAAAGTAGCCTTGGACTTTTCTGGTCCTTATGATATCTTACCCTCTGAACACAAGATTCTCATACTCCTTGTTGATTATTATTCCAAATGGCTCTATTATTCTTTTTGCAATTCTGCTTCTACTGACAATGCCATTAATTTCTTACAGTCTGTTTTCGATATTGAAGGTTTTCCCAAATCCATCGTTACTGACAACGGAACTCATTTTGTCTCTCAAAAGATGTGTTCTTTTCTCAAACGTAACGATATTTTTCATCACAAAGTTGCCTTGTACTCCCCCTCTTCAAATGGCCTTGTCGAGAGATGCAATCGCATTATCAAGGAGGGTGTCCAAACTGCCATTTCCTCTCGGCTTGACCCCCTACCCTTCGTTCATGACAAAGTGTGGGCCTATAACACTTCTCCACATTCGACCACCGGGGTCTCACCCTTTAGCTTACTCAGAAAAAGAAGTGTTCATTCTGTTCTTAATCCCAGTTGGTTGCATAAGAATGTTGGTTTATCTGATTCTTCTTTTTCTGTTCAAGATCGTGTGTCTGCCAAACAATTGTCTATGAAATCGTTTTGATCAAGGTAAACATTCTGTTGATCAGCCATTACAAAAAGGAGATATTGTCCTTATCAAAAATCCCAAAAGAGTTTCTAAGGGCATGTCCAAATTCTCTTTCCCAAATCTGGTCACACAAGTTAGTAAAACCTCAGCCCTTCTTGATGACGGTGGATGGTGGAACAAACGAGTTCTTGTCAAGATCTCTCCTCTTCAAGCCAACGTCATCAAGGAACATGCTACTTCAGATTCTGAGCATTGTGATTGGTTTGACTTTCTTTACCCCCAAACACTTTCCAACAAACCTGTTTCTGAAACTGTACAACCTGTTTCCGAAACTGCTTCCGCAACCTCCACGTCCACCACGGACACCTCTCCTACCCCCTCATCCCTTACACCTGATGCCCTCCCCACCATCTCCTCTTTGCCACCCTCCTCTGCCTCCGAGGAGCTTTCCCTTCCACACGCTTCGTCTTCTCATGAAACTTCTGAAGTGGCAAAGAAAAGGGCATTTCGTTTGAAACAGCTATCTTGCAGGTTGAGAGATTATGTTTTAGAATAATGTTGCTTAACCCTGCACTTGCTTAAGTTTATTGCCTAAACTCTTGTTTGCTTTTGTTTGTTTGCATTGTTTCTCTTCTTAGTGGGAAAGATGTTATAATGTGAGCTTTCTCTCCTTTCCTTGCCTTCTCGTGCTTGCCAGCACGAGAGCTCTCTCAACCTGCATTCCAGAATTCAGTTCTCCAGTCGTGAGGATTCCTAGAACGTCAGATCGGACGTTGGCTTCCTCACGACTGGATGGCTCTGGCTGTGGGTGCTTTCTTCCTGGAATAAAGCTTAAATAAACCAAGCTTCAACCTACGCAAGTTTCCTGAGTACCTTATTTAACAACTAAGCGCGCTCTCCGATATTTTTTGCAGCTTCTTGATAATATGCGCCTAAATCCGTCAATAAATCGCTAGCCGTTTAAGACATTCTATGCATTTCTTATATGTAAATTATACGTATGTGAGATTATTGTGATTATTAAAAACAAACAACTAAAAATGAAAAGATGGCAATTACGGATTTATTCGTATTTGACAGTTGGAATCTGACAAATTGAAACAAAGGATGTAAAACAAGACAACAGTAGTTTAATGCATGAATTAAGCCATTTTATTTAAAATATCTCCTTCATGGAAATGTTTAATTTTCATTTATTTTTATTTGGGTAATAATTACCTTTCCTGAATTGGGAAGGTAGTGCTGTGAATTCTGGCTAGCAGCAAAGCACCTCAGGAATTCAGGTTTACCAGAAGCAGCCGAGCCAGCTCCTAAATACAGTCTGCGGATCTGGATTCAGTAAACAACCTGTGGAACCCACAGACAGGCATAAGAACGGCATAGACAGGACAGGCCTTAGATGAGAAAAGTCCAACAGACAAATATTATGAAAGGCCAAGACAGAACAGCCAAACCTCGGAAAAGGCCAGCAAGAAAGACCCTTTGTCTGCTCCTCTCTCTCCGTCCAGTTATAGGCCCAGATTTACAAATGTTTTCCATCAGGGTTGCTTTGCTTTTTGAAAGCAGATACCACAAAAAAATCCTATTTTATATTTACAAAGCAAAGCAAATTTATATTTATGCTGCTCTGTAAAAAAGAAGAAAAGCATGGTAGCGCTTTGAGCTGACTTTCGTTGCTTTGCGTCAGGGAGGCTTTTAGTGGTGGTGAATGTGCATTCTTGTGCATCTACCCATGGATTTTGATGCAAACCCATATCTACAAAGACTTGCATATATACATTTGCTCCAAAATCCTGCACCATCTTGAGACTGACATAATGAGGAGACGTATCTTTTTTCTCTTTGCTACTTCCTCTTTGTATGTGGGCTGCATTTTGCTGTACACATACAAAGAGGAAATAGACTCAAAGAAAAGTTTTTTTTCCATGCAGGTACCTCTTCCTGCACAAAAACTATCCTGATCACAATGCAGACACCCTTGCACTATGACGCAAGGGTGTCTGCGCTAGACAGCACAAAGCGTGCCAGCACTTGTAGAGAGCAGGGCTGCTCCATTCCTTTGAAGATATGATGTAGTTCTGCACTCTTCAGCACAGTAATTTTGCTTGCTGCTCTGTGGTGAACCACATGTGAGAAAATCTGGCTCGTATTTTGCCACATCAGCTGCAGCTGAGCTGATGTATTGAATTATATGTTTGACCACTTGAGGAAGTATTTTTGGGGGAAATTACTCTATACAATTCACCTCTGGGCAGGTGTTGGAAATTGCCCTTTTTGCAGGGTTATCCCCAAACATTTTGCTTCTTCCTCCTTTATTTTTCCTGACCTGTGGTTGTTGGCAATAGACTCTGGGCACTTTACCACTGCTGATCAGTGTTAAACTGCATATGTTCTCCGTGTAAATTGTTATTGTGATTGGTTATCCATGATTGGCATATTTGTTTTACCAGGAAGTCCCTAGTAAAGTGCACTGAGTGTTCCAAGGCTGGTGATTCAAATGCTACTAGTGGGCCTGCAGCACTGATTGTGCCACCCACATGAGTAGTCCTAAAATGGTATCTTAGGCCTGCCACCGCAGTGCCGGTGTGCAGTTGCTAACTGCCATGCTGACCTGACAAGTGTCCACACTGGCCAGGCCTAACCCTTCCCTTTCTGTACACATTGGACACCCCTATGGAAGGCCCAAGGTACCCCCCTGGGCAGGGTGCAGTGTATGTGAAAGGTAGAGCATGTACTAGTGTGGGTGACATGCTCTGGTAGTGAATTACAGCCATTTTAATTTTTCATTATTGAAAGGCTACCTTGCCTATAGGCTATAATGGGGAATGCTGTGTATAATGTTTACCTGCATATCTTCCCATAGGAGCAAGATGGAAAATAAAAGTCTGGTACCCCTGAAATCAGAATTTACCACAACCCCTCTGTCACGAGCCACGGGTGGCGTGCGCTCATGACGGAGTGGTTACGTCATGCCATGGCTGCTCCGCCCATGCGACACTGATTCCCCGCCTGTGTGGGCGAATTAGTGAGTGGGCGTAGCCGTGACGGAATCACTCCGTCAAAAGCACAGCCTGCCCGTGGCTCGTGAGGGAGTGTTCCGTCACAAGCATGGCGGCGCCGCCCGACCCCCCATCCCCCCAGCAACGCGGTGAAATTACCGCCAAAGCCAAGGGGTTAATACCACATCTTTTAGGAAGGATGGTTTTTAAATCCTGTGTTTGAAAGCGGCACTTTTAGAAAGTGGCTGCTTTCTTGTCTGACCTTTCTGTGTGCCATTGGCTGTTTGTGAATTGACTGTCTCGTTTGTGAGTGACAGGGCTGGGGGATTCCAGGAGACAGAATGAGTCCGCCCAGTGGTGAATAGAGAGATCTGCATCTAGATGGGAAGGAAAATTTGCACCTGGGACCTGAATAGGACTGTACCTGCCCCCCACAGTGCTGGCTCCATCACCTGTGGTGCGTCTGATGTCTCTGCCCTGCAGTGTGAAAGGAGAGAAGGAATCATGTCAACTTAGTGCTCCAGGGCTGTGCTTTCCCTCCACAATGCTGGCTCCTCCTCCTGTGGAGCGTCTGAAGTTTCTGCTCTGCACTGTGAAAGGAAAGAAGGAGTAGTGTAAACAGAGTGCTCCAGAACTGGTTTGGACCAGGCTCAGATTCCTCCTTCACAAACGGAAGAAAGACTTTTTGCGGTATAAGTACAGGACCCCAGACCACTGAACTTTAGATCATCCTGGAATCAAGAAGGAACCTCTGCCAAGGAGAAAGCTGGAAGACTGAAAAGGAAGACTGTCCCGCTGTTGCTTTGCTGGACTGACCTGCAGTTGCTTTGTTGCCAAGGAGAGGGGAAGGACTTTGTTGTTGCTTTGTCCCCTTGCTTGAAGAGATCTCCAAGGGCCTGTTGTGAGCTGGCCTCCTGTTAAGAAGTACCAGGAACAAAAGGACTTCACCCCCAGCTTTCCCTGAACTCTGCTGAGAGAGTTCTACCCTTCCTGAGTGCTGAATCTGACTGAGGGGCATCTGGAAGTTGTAGCTTGCTGTTTGGAAAGCTGGAGAACAAGAAACTAAGACTATCTGCAAATTTTCACGCTACGCTCGCTTGCGGAGAGCATCCCCATCAGTGCGAAGAAATTCCCACTGCCGCGAAGATCGAGATCGTCGCAGCGCCGGTTGCCACTGCAAGGACCGACGCATCATTCACTTCACCGGAGCGAATGCATCGCTCCGGTGCGGGAAATGTACCATCGCTGCGAGTATCGTCGCAGAGCCTGTCGTCGCTGGGTGAGATCGTCGCACCACTTGCTTGCAGACCACATCATGTCGCTGTGAACATCGTCGCAGAGCCATCGCATTGAGGGGCCGCGAGAGGAGAAGATCGACGCGTCGCATCACTGCCGCACCTGAGATCATCGCCGTCCTGAAGATCGCCACATCATGCCTTTGCGAGATGCTCCCTACGGAACCTACGCACCGGAATCCATACAATGTATCGCCTCCCTCCCCATACAGACTGCTTACCAAGAGAACACTAAGATTTACCTGATATTTTAAAGAATTAATACTTTCCACACAATGAAAGCCTGTACACGCGCACAATGATTATTTTACTTTAGTGTTGCAGCACAGGGCAAAATGTAACACACACACAAATACTATTTATTTCTATATTCAGAACATATCCCCAGACAGCCTCAACTGAGTGTATCAAACTTAACACAGGCATGCTTGCTTCAGATTAAAAAACATTGGTGTAGTAAAATGAACTATTAACAGGGGTGGGTGGCTACCCATTTCAAGGAATAATCACAAGTCTTGGCAGGATAAACTCTTAAAGCAGTGCTTAATTTAAAAAAAAAAAAAAAGAAAGAAAGAAGTGTTCCAGGGCCCAAATATTTGCTCAGAAGTGATGGTCGGCACTATCAAATAACAGAATGCCGAATATGAAGGCTATGTAGTCTTGATTCCACCACATCCCTCTTTAACCCTCCACTAGACACTCCCTTCAACTTATCTCACTCTTAGAGGTTATTTTCATCCCTTCTTTCACCCTTAGTCACTGCATTTCTGTCACCGTCTTCCTCCTTCTTTCCCCGTTTTTTGTTTTTCTCTGTCTAACCCAGGATCGAAGTCTGTTGAGGAAAAGTAAGTGCTGATCCCCATAACTGAGTGTCAGTAAGCCCCACCTGCAACCACCACTGCCTTAAAGTCACAAAACTAACCTGAGTCCAGCCCCCTGGTAGTCATGGCACAGAGCAGATAGCTTAATCTAGAGCAAAGTGTAAAGTATTTGTGCAGTACCAAAACAGTAATAAAGTAAAAATGCAAAACAGTAAAAATCCCACACAAATTATGAAAATAAAGTAAAAGGACCTTAGGGGGCACTTAGAGACTCAGGGTGTCAGGAAGAAACCAACAGCAGGAACCAGTCCTGGTCCAGTTGTCACTCGTCAGCTGGGCAGTTCAGGAAAGGTCCCCTGCAGAATCCCTGTAGCTTCAACAGGAGGTCAACCTCATGGCCCTTGGAGTCTACTTCTTTGTTATAGGGACAGGAGGGAGCAGACCCAGTCTTTTAAGGCTCCACTAAGGTCAGAGACAGCAGATCCAGTTTTGTGTTGTACTTCCTGAGGTTCAGCTGTGTTCTGAAGTTGATGCCTGGAGGATCCACATACATACCTGTCCATGGCTGATGGGTAGGAATGACTCCTGGGCATGCCTTAGCCAATGGGATGACATTTTCTGGGGTCATTCCTACCTACTTTTAGCATTCCGAGATGTCAAATGTCTGTTATGCTAAACATGGGCATTGAGGGATGAGGGTGTATGTGGGAAGTGTGGGAAATACTAGTGTCCAGCGATGGCTCCTCCACAATGCAAGAGCGTCGTCCCACTGGTTCAGAGCCAGCAATGGAAAAATAAAACAATATCTTACAATTGTTTTACTTTTAAGCTTCTGGCTTTGAGCCAACGTTGCAGGGAGGGGCAGGGATGGGCCATTGGAGGGGGAGTAGGAATGGTATGTGCACTTGTAAGTGCGCATGTCAGTTTGGTCGGCCGTCTTCGCCCGGCCAAACTGAAACGCGCACTTCGCTTTCTCCAACACGGCTGTATTGTACCACCAGGTTGGAGAAAAAGCACAGACAACCTGTGCCTGAGCGAGAGTCTTTTCAGCCCGCTCAGGCCAATCCCCACGCTGCTCTCATGCTTGAGTGCAGCACGGGAAAGGATGGGTAGTCCATGATGCTGACCCAGTGACTGCTGCGAGCAGTAGAGCAGAGTAGCAGCGAGAGGCGATGTGGCCATCATAATGAGGTAACTTTTTTGTTTTTATTTATGAATCCCCTGCATACTTCCCAAACTCCCCCACATCCCCTCGCACCCCCTCAACCCAACCCGAACTTTTAAATTATATTGGCTGCCACTACTAGTGTCCTACAATTAACACTAAAATCCAGTTTGAAGTAGCCACTGTGCCCACAATAAACCAAGACACAGAAGTTTTGGAGATCAAAGGCAGAGTTTTTCAGCAACCATATAGTGGATACTCAAAAATTGTCTTGGCATCCTGTTCACTTCTGTTTAAGTGCTCTCCAACTGTTATATGTGAAACCCAGTGAAAGAAATTGGGTCTCTAGTTGGTATAGGTATGCACCATGTCTAAACTGGGACTACAGTCCTAGTCAGGGTAAGCTAGATACACACTAAAAGATAACCTGTGCTCACTCACTGGTAGTTTGGCACGAAGCAGTCAGGCTTATCTAAAGAGGCAATGTGTAAAGTATTTGTGCAACACACAAAAAGTAACATAATGAAAACACCACAAAAATACTCCACACAGATTTAGAGCAATAGAGAATATGTGTATAAGAACATCAAGATCAAAATGACAAAAATACATTAGGTAGTTTTGAATTTTTAACCCCTTTGCTGCGGCGCGACTTCTGCTGTGGCGTGGGGGTCGGGTGGGTGAGCGAGGCGCTTCGGTGCTCATGATGGTGTGGTTCTGTCATGACCTCGCTCGCTCATTAATTCACCCGCACAGGCGGGGAATTAGTGCTGCGTGGGTGGAGCGGCAGCGGCATGACAGAACCACGCCGCCATGAGCACACCCCGCCCGTGACTCATGACGGTGTGGTTCCATCATATGCAACCAAGGAGTTAAAGAATAAATCAAAAATACTGCTTTGAGGTCACCAACCTTGGATTTAACAAGCGTTGACATCGAAAACTCGATGTGAGGAGTCGATGCATCATTATCGATCCCGTAGATAGAGGCAAAGCAATGACGCGGATCCATGTAGTTGATGAAGGCTTCAGCGTCATGCAGGGACTGCGTTGTTGTCGAGCTACGCTGTCCATCGTCATTGAGCCACGCAGTCCGATGAGGCCATATCGTCGATTGGCTCCTGTGTCACAGTTGCAGGGCAATGCTTCGGTTCTGATTGGCTCCAAGTAATCAATGCATCGATTTTGATGGTTCTGGATGGCAGAAATCACTTTTCAAGGGCCCAAGACTAGATTGGCACCACTTGGCAGGGCAGGACTATTGTGTATCAATTTAGATTCGGTATGAATTTCCCCAATTCATGCCCTTTTAGATATATCATTTACATTACCCTTATATAGGCATAGAAATCCAGTCCTTATTTAGGCATAGCCCATGCTACTCAGATACAGGCATGGCTACTTACATCTGTTCATCTAGGTCACAATGATTTCTTGGAAAACCAGACTCTTAAGCCGTTAGGTAGCCCTTGCTTGAATATTGATTTCTCCAAGAACTCACTTATTATGCATGAACATCTATTCCTTTGGGGTTCATTCATGATGTTTGTATGCCCGACTCTTACGTCAATACTGGAATTCGTAAACACCTTCAAGGTATAAATATACCTTTACTTGCTATGGCAAAGTACGGTGTGGTTCGGTGCAGTTCGACTACCTACTTGCCCGACGCAGCTCGCTACAGCAAGTACCGAAGGAAGCCAACTCCCCAGCTGATGCACTGTCTAGACGCTGTCATCCTTCTGTCGAGAATCCAGCTCCAGTGTTTCTGACTCCCCTTGCGGGGTGTTGGGAAATCGAGTCCTAGGAAAGAGATACCAACCTCTCTCATTCTAAGGTATGGAGCTTATTAGAACCTGGAGAAACCTTTGGCAATTCTTGGCAGAACTAAAACCTATGCTAAGGAAGCACCTACTTCCCTTGTACTAGACCTATTTTAAAAGCACCAGTTGACTATTTAGCCTGTGCTCTATATGTATGTATTTTTATATATGTCACAGCAACAGACAATGCTACTACAGTATTATTTTATATTACTGTTTATGCTGCACGCATTATACTTTGCATTCTGTCTAACGATTGTAGCAGTTCATATATCTTGCATGAGAAATAAGACTGTTCAATACACCCATTTTATTGAAACACCCGTCTCTCTATTTCTATGCAACTCTGTAGAAACAAAGCATGCATGATTAACTGAGTGAAATAGTTATCTATTGTTTCCACGACTCTGAAGATATTTTTCCGACTCTAAGGGAAACAAAGTTGTCATGTTTATGCGGTTGTCAGAGACTAATCCCTTCTTGTTTATTCGAGAAAGTTTCTAGCAACCTCTGAGCTAGCTGGCACACACAATTAATTTAATATACTCAATAGAGACATACTGACCACAGCCCTATGTCAAATCTATGGTTTATGTTATTCCAATGCGCTGAGCTAATTAGGTATTTAGGAACTACACTACAGGACTCACAGATGGCAGAGTCCAGGTGCTGTTGCAAAGTTACAGGAAGTCTTTAATGGCACTGAGACTTCAGAACAGGGGGAAAGTGAGCAAGCCCTCGGAGTAACTCTGCATTTAAGTGAGATGAGTCTAGTCCTCGTTATTGGCAGGGCAGAGATCAGCCAACCTACCAGCTTGACTTTATTTCCTCCAGTTCCAAATATTGAGACACTAGCTAAGAAATGAGCTTATTTCACCTAAACCAAACATTCAGCAGAGTGTACAGTCAAAATATCGAGTTTCTTATATCGCATTACATTAATATCGATTAAAAAATATACAATGGACACAATATCGACTGGACAGAATATAGACTACAAAAATATCGGCTAGAATAGCATTAATATCGATTCCAAATTATAGAATGGACAAAATATTGAATGGACAGAATGTAGACAAAAAAAAAATCAAATTAGAGGTAAGTAAGTTAATATCAATTTTTTAAAGTGTTTTTTATGTTACTATATGTGTGAAAAGTGTATATTTATTTTATAATTTATTTTAATTAATTCATTTTATGGTATTTTATTTTTGCGTAGTATAAATCAGTAGCAGGTTGTGGGTTTATAGGGCAATAGGGTGGGAAGTAATTTAATTATAATTAATTAAATATGTTAATTTAATTTATTGGTATTTATTTTGAATTAATTGTTAATTATTTATTAATTGGTAATTAATTCAAATGTAATTGGCAATTCATTTTAATTAATTGATTAATTGATAATTATGTTAATTATATTAATTTATTTTCTGTAGCGGGTTTTGGGTTTATAGGGGAACAGGGTGGGAAGTAATTAAATTATATGTAATTAAATATGGTAATTTATTTATTGGTATTAATGTTTAATTAATTGTTAATTTATTATTAATTTTAAATAATTAAAATTAAATTGGAAATTAATTTTAATTAATTGGTTAATTGATAATTATGTTAATTATATTCATTTATTTTCTGTCGTGGGTTGTGAGTTTATAGGGGAATAGGGTGTGAAGTAATTTAGTTAAAATTAATTAAATATGTTATTTATTTATTGGTATTTATTTTGAATTAATTATTAATTGGTAATTAATTAAAATGTAATTGGTAATTAAAATAAAATTGGTAATTCATTGTTAATTAGCTAATAATTGGTAAGTAATTAAAATATAAGTGGTAATTAATTTTAATGAATTGATTACATGTTATTCATGTTAATTGTATTAATTTCTTTTCAGTAGTGGGTTGTGGGTTTATAGGGGAATAGGGTGGGAAGTAATTTAATTATAAATAAATACATTTTTTAATGTATTTATTAGTTATTTTTGTTTAAATTAATTAATTTATTATAAAAAAACGAATAATTATTTTAAAAAAAAATAATTGGTATTAATATTTAATTAATTTTCAGTCATATATGAAGTATTTACGTTCCCTACTGTTGCACTCTCTGGAGTGGGAATAGTAATTTTTATCCCTACGCTATCCAACGCTTTCCCTACTGTTGGACTCATTGGAATGGGAATAGTAATTTTTATCCCTACGCTATCCAATGCTTTCCCTACTGTTGCACTCCCTGGAGTGAGAATAGTAATTTTAACCCCTACGCTATCCAGCGATTTCCCTACTGTTGCACTCACTTGAGTGAGAATAGTAATTTTTACCCCTACGGTATCCAAGGTTTTCCCTACTGTTCCACTCTCTGGAGTGGGAATAGTAATTTTTACCACTGCGCTATCAACGTTTTTCCTACTATTGCACTCATTGGAGTGGGAATAGTAATTTTTACTCTCCCTCTTTCCAACGCTTTCCCTACTGTTGCACACATTGGAGTGGGAATAGTAATTTTAACCTCTGCGCTATCCGCTTTCCCTATTGCTGCACTCATTGGAGTGGGAATAGTAATTTTTACCCTCCCGCTATCCAACACTTTCCCTACTGTTGCACTCTCTGGAGTGGGAATAGTAATTTTTACCCTCCCGCTATCCAACGTTTTTCCTAATGTTGCACTCACTGGAGTGGGAATAGTAATTTTTATGCCTACGCTATCCAACGCTTTCCCTACTGTTGCACTCTGTGGAGTGGGAATAGTAATTGTTATCCCTACGCTATCCAATGCTTTCCTTACTGTCGCACTCTCTGGAGTGGGAATAGTCATTTTTACCCCTACGCTATCCAACGCTTTCCCTACTGTTGCACTCTCTGGAGTGGGAATAGTCATTTTTACCCCTACGCTATCCAACGCTTTCCCTACTGTTGCACTCTCTGGAGTGGGAATAGTAATTCTTACCCTCCCGCTATCCAACGCTTTCACTATTGTTGCACTTACTGGAGTGGGAATAGTAATATTTACTGCTACGCTATCCAATGTTTTTCCTACTGTTGCACTCACTGGAGTGGTAATAGTAAATTTAACCCTCTCGCTATCCTATGGTAAATATATTGTATATTTTATTATTAATACTATGTATATATATATATATATATATATTATTTTTTGTAAATTATATTATTATCTATTAGTTTTAATAGTATTTAAGTATTTTAAGGATTTTTAAGTTAGTTATATTTATTATTTTATTAATTTTAAATTACTTTTAACTATTTAAAAAAGTCGATATTTTGACTATCTATATTTTTTACATCAATATTTTTGATTCGATATTTTTGTACTTACCTGTTTGGAGATAGGAAGTCGATATTTTGGCATTCTATATTTTTAACTAGATATTTTTGTTTATCGATATTTTTGACTTCGATATTGTGTCAGTGATCCATTTAGCAGAAATAGGCTCACAGAAAATACTATTTGACCTGAAGTAGCTGTTTTTAAGACCCTATATTCTATTAAAAAGTGGGTCGTCCCCATGTCCGGACACACTGGACGTATCCACTTGTGGTGGATACTGAGATATACCAGACAGATGAACAAAATATGTTTCTCTATTTCAGGATCCATACCGCAAGCTGTACTCATACTCAAAATCTGTAATTTGCTCCAATTGTTTGTGAGTGCTTTAAGTTTTAGGTTACCAAATCTGAAGTGGACATACAGACTTTCAGCAAGTTAAGAGATGCAATAACATCTATAAATTATTGAAATTTGGAGTTAGTCTTAAACTCAAAGAACTGGTTTGCTAGATGTCCATCGTTCCTATTCAAGACTTATTGTTCAAGGACAAACGCCCAATAGCGAGTCTTTACAGCTGTAACCTCGGTCTTACAAATGCTTCACGGATTTCCTCACAATTTTGTTAGGCCCAGCTTTAGAAACCAGTTTGATACAAACTTGAGCCAGGGAACTTTCAAAGCATTAGTCAGGTCCAATAGATCCTTTAAGCAATCCCTATAATCATGTAGCTCTGGGGAGGACCAAAGGCTTCAGTTTCGCTAAATCAGAAATTCTATTAAGATCGGTATTAAAAAAAGGGAAACAAGGGGTGTACTTGAGGGAACTGAAATAAGGATTTGTATAAAATCATTATCCGCTATAGTTTGTGTATATCTGCGTAGCCTCATAGTTCAGCTCCATAGAGAACAGCATTTTGCGCCTCGGCACAATAAAATTCAAAGGCAAGAGATATTAAGTGAAAACAAGTTCTACTATGCATGTATAATTGCTTTGGATCTATGTTAAATTATTAAAGAACTCTTATTGAGTTGAGGGACCCACCTGAAATTTTCAGGCAATTTCAGCCCCAGGTAGTCATAACATTCGACCTGTTCCAATGCTTCAGAACATGCCCTCACAACATAGGGCCCGATTCACAGAATGAACTTAAGACTAAATCCTAAACTTACAACTATTTGGTATTCACAGAATGCACTTACTACTTTCGGGATTCACAAAGTGAACTTACTACTTTCGGGATTCACAGAATGAACTTACTACTTTCGGTATTCACAGAATAGATTTAAGACTACTAACTTTACGTCCGCACTCGGGCAGGTTATTCCGGCCCGGAGGTGGAGTTTCCGGCTTGGGGGTGGGGCTTACGGTCCGGAGGCGGAGCTTCCGGGCCGGAGGCAGAGCTTGCAGCTTGGAGGCGGAGCTTCCGGCTCGGAGGTGGGTATTTAGCCACGGCTGAAATCTCCACCTCTGGGCCGAAAGTTTAGGATTTAGTCTTAAGTTCATTCTGTGAATCGGGCCCCTAGTTTCTAACTGTTCTAGCCCCAAATTCCATAAACTCGTTTTTTGATGCATTCAGCCTAAGGCCTCGAGAATTACGGAACTCAGTAAATGTATCAATTAGGTTTTGAAGGCCCACAGGTGCCTTGGAGAAAAGTAAAGAATCCTCAGCAATCTTATTGCTGTTTAAAACTGGTGAATCGTTCAGGCATGTCAGTAGATCTTTAATATATATATATATAACTATAACATGTATCTTTGATATATGCTTTACTTTTCCATGAAAATTATGTTATAATGGATTCCTCAGTATTAACAACTTATAATGATACTCTTAATACTATGTTTGTAATGAAGGAATGTTGTTTTTTTCTTTTTCTCTTTCTCTTGCAATGACAATGAAAACATTAAAAAAAAATAGAGTGGGTGCTAAAACACATCCCTGACGAACACCTTGTAATATGGGAATACAGTCCGTGAATTCTCCCTTATCCCTCCATTGAACCTGTGCATAGTTTCTTTCATGTAATCGTGCAATATGTTTGATCAGGTTTACAGAGACGCTCATCTCAGCTCAGCTCCTCCATAGTTCTCCTCGTGGGATAAAATCAAAAGTGCCTTGTAGACCACAAAAGCTACATACCTTTTTGCTTATTGATCAGCACATATTTCCACTACGAAATCTTAATCTGAACACCTGATCAATAGTGCTAGTTTTCACAAAAAAGGCAACTTGCAGTGGGGATAACTTGCACTGGTCATCTACCCAGTTTAAAAGCTTATGAAGGACCCACCTTGCAAAAACCTTCTGCAAATTGTCAATTAGGATATTAAGGACTATAAAATGATGGATTACCAGAATCTCCCTTCTTGTAAATGAGAATCAATTTCAGCTGCTCTCCAGGAGTCGGGGATTTCTCCGCCATTGTCAATGGTGTTTGATAGAAAATTGATATAGCTCAACCACACTTGAGGCTGGGATTTAAACAACTCTTGTTAGGATCTTGCCAGGCAAGGTGCCTAAGCTGATTTAAGATGATTTACGGCAGCAAGGGTGCCAGATGTACTGACAGAGATTATGCTAGCCTCAGATGGATCTGCATTGTAGATGGGGGTGGTGAAGATTTCAGAGCTTGAACGCGGGGGCAAGTAATCAGACTCAACCGAGGAATACAAGGATGAGAAATGAGTCACCCCTTTTTCGGCAAGATTTCATGCTCTCTAAGCATCTGCGAGAAACTATGTGCCAGAAGGTTCGATTATTATTTGACTCAGCAGCACATAATAGATCTTGCCTGTTCTTTTCAGCCCAGTCATTCTTAGCTTTCATTAGTGCCAATATATAACTGCGCCTTGCCTCTGCAGTCTCTTGTCGTGATCACCTTTTGATGGCTGCCAACAGTAAGCGTTTAGCTAACTTATAGTCAGAAGTTAACCATGGTTTCTTCTTCACAAAAAATGTCTGCTTGTAGAAAAGACCTTGAGCCATATTATCAAGGAACGGCGGTAACATTATCTCCGCTTTAGCGGCAGGAAACTGCCGATAAAGCGGCGATAGGTGTTTGATAATATGCCCTTGAGAATTCCCATAGAAGCCCAGGTACACACTAGAACCTGGGCTTATATGGGAATTCACAAGGGCATATTATCAAGCCCATTATCGCCTCTTTAGCGGCAGTTTCCTGCCGCTAAAGCAGCAATAATGCTATCGCCGTTCCTTGGTAATATGCCCCATGTCATTTGTTAAAACACCTTTTATGAATATCTAAAATGGGAATTTCTACATTAGGGAGGCCTGCATAAGCAGACAAACAACGTACCAATGATCAATCTCAAAACACAATTAGCAGTCAGACAGACCTTGTAGTTATTAGCTAAAATAGGTGTGGGTACCTCAGTATTGGTAGCAATTAAAAAACCACTGAGAGCATTCACGCAAAAGAATGTAGTCAGGGAATTACGGTCACTATCAACACGGCAGACAATTTTCATGCCATCAATCAATGGCCAGAGTTTTACATCAGCAAGCACACAATCAATAGTAAATAAATTATGTGCTAGTTGCATTAAGCGCACTGTCAATTACATCTGATGGCTTCTCAGCTACCCAGGATGTGGATGTTAAATATATAAATTGCTCTGTTGCCTTTTGTTTTTACATCTGCATTTGAAATTAACATATTGCCTATGTTGACTTTTTTTTGCATTAATGCATTAGAATATGGATTTTATTATATTGTATGTTATAGGGCTTATGTCTATAACTTCACACAGTAAAATAAACTAACTAACTTAAAAAAGGGGCACCCTGGAAAAAAACAGTTGTTAACGGAGGCACTTAGAAGACCCTCTTTATTGTTTTTGCTCAATGGCAAAAGTTCTTGCTGGGTCAGAACTAAAAATAGACATTAAGGGTCTCATTTATGAGGGTTTGCCATAGGGCAGGGCAGCAGGCCTGTCTACCTACTGCGATCCCCTACGGCAAAAGAAAAGGGCAGGAATGCACTGTATCTCTCAGATATGACGCATTCCTCTCCTTTTCCCCTGCACTGGTGCAAAATAGGTTGCAGAGCACCAATGCAGGCACCTATGCACCATTGTGCAAGGATGCCTTTGTTGCAGGGATGATTAGTTTTGTGCAGGATCCTTCCTGCACAAAAACAATCACAAGGGGCTTTTTCCTGTTTCTATGTGTGATGCAGAATGCCTATAGAAAATGGGAAAACATGGAGAAATAAAGATATTTCTCCTTGTTGTGTCTCCCTTACACCTCCCCTGGACAGGCGTAAGTTTTTGGCATTGCCTCAGAATTACGATTTCTAGTAAATCTGGGGCAGTGTCAAAAAGCCATGAATGTTGCTGGAAATGCCCCCAGCAACATTTATTGCACGCCCCTTTTAGGCTGGAAACTGTGTTAAAGGGAACAATATTTACGAGCCAGCATTAAACCAAAAAAAGTGGCTGAGTGCTGCTTTGCAAATATGGAGCATGCTCCTGTGCCACAGAACGTCATAAAAAGTGAATCCGGTAGCGCATAAATGAAGCCTTATGCAGCCTTGAATATTTATGGGCTTATTTACAAGCCCTTTGTGCCGCTGGTGCGTCACTTTTAACATGGATGTATGGATGTAAGGATGGAAGGGTGGATGGCTGAAGGATAGATGGATGAAGGATAGATGTATGGATGTAAGGATGAAAGGGTGGACGGATGAAGGATGGATGGGTGGATGGATGAAAGGGTGGATGGATCGAAGGATGAAAGGGTGGATGGGTAGAAGGATGAAATGGTGGACGGATGAAGGATGGATGGATGTATGGATGGATAAAAGGTTGCATGGATGAATGATGCATGGATGGATGTATGGATGGATAAAAGGTTGCATGGATGAATGATGGATGGATGTGTGAAAAGGTGGGTGGATGAATGATGGGTGGATGGATGGAAGGGTGGATGGGTAAAGGATGGATGTATGGATGGAAAGATGAAAGGATGGATGGAAGGATGATAGGATGGATGGATGTGTGAAAGTGTGGGTGGATGAATGATGGATGGGTGTGATGAAGTCTAACAGGCGCATTTATGGTTGTCAAAAGATGATGATGAGGAGTACCAGTTTCTAGAAACTTTTGTCAGAAGGGGGTCCTTACCCCTAAAAAGGTTTTACAAGGGGGTTTTGGCATCAAAAAGTTTGAAGACCTCTGCCCTAGCAGAAACCCTCGACATCCAAAGAATCGGAGCGGAGCGGGTGGAAGAGACTTCTCTTACTTCGCGGCCACGGACTGGAACGAGCTCCCAGTCAACATCAGACACTCCCCTACTCTACACACCTTCAGAAAGAGCATCAAGACCTGGCTTTTCAGCTGACTCGTAGCTGCCCCTCCCCCCCTCCTCCCCGCCTTGAGACCCTCACGAGTGAGTAGCGAACTTTACAAGTCCTTGATTAATTGATTGATTGACTAATTGACACCAGTGACACTCGTCAATAAGTGGCTTTATCTGGCGCGTCACTATCATGCAGAAATATTTTTTTCAGCGCATGTTTTCCTAAGAGGAACAGAATCATAACCCCCGCCTGTGCAGCCGCATGCACCTGGAGGGCCGGGGTTGTGCTCCCACTTGGTGTCAGGCAGCTCTCTGAGGAGAGCAGTAAACAGGAAGAGAAGCAGGTTGTGGAGAGGAGAGTTCACGCTGCAGCTCATAGGCAGGCCTTCCTCCCGATGAGATGCATTAACCCCAGGCCCTGAACCCTGCTTGACTGCTCCGATGCTCGGTGCCATGTGTACTGTTGTTGCTGCAAACGCTGCCCTTCCTCGCCAGAGTTCACAGAAGGATCTGATGTCATGCTTCTAAATGCGGCACAATGAAGAGTTATGCGAGCCCTGCCAGCGCGGCGCTTCCTGCCAGCGTCTGCTCTTCCAATCAGTGTAATTGTTATGAGCAATTGTTTGGGTTGCACCAGGAAGAAATATTGAAGAATGGAAAATAGAGCCCACTCGAGACAATTATGCTGTTTGTGATTCACGGCTTGGCAGGAGTCTCTCGGCAGCCTCTGCTTTACGGCGCGGCAGCTCCATCAGCCAGGATCAGCCTCGCCATATATGCACATGAACCGCGGCTCCCCAGCGTATTTTGACAAGGTTTTAAGCAAGGAATCTTAACTATTCTGCAAAGGCATCAGTCATTGGCTGGATTCGAGCAACAATCTTGTGCATGTTTTTATCTAGGGATCTACGCCATTCCGAACTGTCCAACACTAACCTCTGCTAAATTTAGATGCTTTCCACTTTTTCATCCATTTGTTTTCATGGCAAGGGCTATTTTACCACTTTAACCAAGGAAAGCAACTGAAGTTTAAATAATTCTCTTAATATTAGCATATTGTGTATAATGAGTTGAACAATGCATGGTAATGAATCTGAGCCATTTGCGTGCACGCAAAATAGTATGCTAAGCGCACACAGGCCAGCACCACACTTGGGCCAGCACCACACTTGGGCCAGCACCATACTTGGGCCAGCACCAAACACAGGCCAGCACCATACAGGGGCCAGCACCACACTTGGGCCAGCACCATACACAGGCCAGGCCAGCACCATACAGAGGCCAGCACCATATACAGGCCAGCACCATACACAGGCCAGCACCACACACAGGTAAGCACAACACAGAGGCCATCAAATACAGAGGTCAGCACCACACAGGCCGGCACCATACATGGGCTTGCACCACACACGGGCCAGCACCATACACGGGCCTGCACCATACAGAGGCCAGCACCATATACAGGCCAGCACCATACACAGGCCAGCACAACACACAGGTAAGCACAACACAGAGGCCAGCAAAGACAGAGGCCATCATTACACAGAGGCCAGCACCACACACAGGCCAGCACCATACACGGGAAAGCACCATACACAGGCCAGCAACACACACGTGCCAGTACCACACACACGCCAGCACCATACACAGGCCAGCACCATACACAGGCCAGCACCATACATGGGCCAGCACCAAATATGGGTTAGCACCACATACAGGCCAGCACCATACAGAGGCCAGCACTATAAACTGTCCAGCACCACACACAGACCAGCACCACACATAGGCGACATTATACATGGGCCAGCACCATACAGAGGCCAGCAACATACAGAGGCCAGTACCATACATGGGCCAGCACCATACATGGGCCAGCACCACACAGAGGCCAGGACCATACACAGGGCAGCACCATACACGGGCCAGCACCATACAGGGGCCAACACCACACACAGGCCAGCACCATACACAGGGAAGCATCATATACAGACCAGCACCAAACATGTGCCAGCACCACACACAGGCCAGCACCGTACACAGACCAGCACCATACACGGGCCAGCACCATACATGGGCCAGCACCACACACGGGCCAACACCACACACGGGCCAGCACCATACACAAGCCAGCACCATACAGAGGCCAGCACCATACACAGGCCAGGCCCATACATGGGCCAGCACCATACAGAGGCCAGCACCATACACAGGCCAGCACCATACATGGGCAGCACCATACACAGGCCAGGCCAGCACCATACAGAGGCCAGCACCATATACAGGCCAGCACCATACACAGGCCAGCACCACACACAGGTAAGCACAACACAGAGGCCAGCAAATACAGAGGCCAGCACCACACAGGCCGGCACCATACATGGGCCTGCACCTCACACGGGCCAGCACCATACACGGGCCTGCACCATACAGAGGCCAGCACCATATACAGGCCAGCACCATACACAGGCCAGCGCAACACACAGGTAAGCTCAACACAGAGGCCAGCAAAGACAGAGGCCATCATTACACACAGGCCAGCACCACACACAGGCCAGCACCATACACGGGAAAGCACCATACACAGGCCAGCAACACACACGTGCCAGCACCACACACACGCCAGCACCATACACAGGCCAGCACCATACACAGGCCAGCACCATACATGGGCCAGCACCAAATATGGGTCAGCACCACACACAGGCCAGCACCATACAGAGGCCAGCACCATAAACTGTCCAGCACCACACATGTAAATGTACATGTTGCACACAAACAACAAAGCCCCTGCACTGGACAAACAACAATAATGTCTGGGTGACTTCGAGTTTCAGTATCATAAGTCAAACGTGCACATCGAAATTTCCAAAGTCAATAAACCACATAGTGCTGAAAAAGGAATTCAAATGATGTAAAGTTCTTGGTATAAAACACCGGTTTATTGTTCCTCTTGTACTGGCCAACACGTGTTTCATCGCAGGGAAACAGACTGCGAATCTTCAGGGCTGGATATAGATACAAAAGATGCATTTGTAAGGATGTTCTACACGAATTATGTTAAAGTGGTTTGTGAAACCTGGGTGAACACTTGGCATGCCATAAAGTGACATTGTGTCAAGTTGTGACTCGGATTCTGTTGTACAAGTGACTTTAGTGAGAGTGAAGTGTGATATTGGTTCAGTCATGAGTCTACAGATTGTGTAGATTTGACTACACTTTAGCAATCTAGAGCATTATTTTTTAATTTTTTTATTTTTTTAAAAAGAACACACTGACCAGTGCGAAAAAACATGAAGAGTGGCGGAGTGAAAAATAAGTGTCTGTGTTTATTATCGGGTACAAACCCCCATTGTGACTTGTAGTGACTGTTTGATAAGTATATATGAACCATGCTGTCCAACACATTACATATGCTGTGTTGAACCTAACGGTAAACTTTGCAGTGTATAATCGATTTGGAAGTAATTAAAGCAACCAAGGCAAAGGTAGATTGCACTCATTTATGTCAGAGAGGGGCGTTAATTTATTAAATAGATTGTGCTTATTCTAGAGTTTCATGTGTGTCAAGGTATCTTTTTTGGTAAAAAAGAGGCTCGTTTTATTTGTTTTGTTCTAGACAAAACAAACCCCAAAAACTCATATAATGTTATGTTTTAGACAAAACAAACTCCAAATGGTATTTCGTTCTGAAGCCAAGGGGTAGTGTCCACAGTTGAAGTGGAAACGACAATTAATTCGCACGCCACTGGTCAGTGCGAGTGCACCAAACGGAACACCAACTGTAGAATACCTCGTATGTGTATAAACACGTGTTACGTGGTATTCCGGTTCATTCTTTATGAGGGTGAGTCCTATAGTTCTGTACATTTTTTGTAAACAATCCGGACTTGGTTCTACTCCCATGGTACGACCGGCAATCATGTTAATACGGGCTCAAATTACCGGAATACCACGTAACACGTGTTTATACACATACGAGGTATTCTACAGTTGGTGTTCCGTTTGGTGAACAGATTTTCACTTCCAGGACCTATCTTCAGATATCCTCCTTTTCCGTTATGCACTCGCACTGACCAGTGGCGTGCGAATTAATTGTCGTTTCCACTTCAACTGTGCTTTAATTACTTCCAAATCGATTATACACTGCAAAGTTTACCGTTAGGTTCAACACAGCATATGTAATGTGTTGGACAGCATGGTTCATATGTACTTATCAAACAGTCACTACAAGTCACAATGGGGGTTTGTACCCGATAATAAACACAGACACTTATTTTTCACTCCGCCACTCTTCATGTTTTTTCGCACTGGTCAGTGTGTTCTTTTTAAAAAAATAAAAAAATAAACAAATAATGCTCTAGATTGCTAAAGTGTAGTCAAATCTACACAATCTGTAGACTCATGACTGAACCAATATCACACTTCACTCTCACTAAAGTCACTTGTACAACAGAATCCGAGTCACAACTTGACACAATGTCACTTTATGGCATGCCAAGTGTTCACCCAGGTTTCACAAACCACTTTAACATAATTCGTGTAGAACATCCTTAGAAATGCATCTTTTGTATCTATATCCAGCCCTGAAGATTCGCAGTCTGTTTCCCTGCGATGAAACACGTGTTGGCCAGTACAAGAGGAACAATAAACCAGTGTTTTATACCAAGAACTTTACATCATTTGAATTCCTTTTTCAGCACTATGTGGTTTATTGACTTTGGAAATTTCGATGTGCACGTTTGACTTATGATACTGAAACTCGAAGTCACCCAGACATTATTGTTGTTTGTCCAGTGCAGGGGCTTTGTTGTTTGTGTGCAATTTGTGTGGATTCTCTTGATCCAACCTTGAGCGGTTACGAGGGATTACCGCCCGCCCTTTTGCCTGGATTTCTATACTCCATAGCAGTATAATACTTTGCGGTTACTCAGGTGCGCGCCTGGTCAATTCTGGAATACCCTAAACCCTCCCAGTAGATCAATTGTAAATGTACATGTATTTATATAGCGCAAATCACTGACCGAGGTCGGTATCTAAGTGCTTGCTTAGGGAACCCGTCCTGGTATTCCCCTGTGAGATAACCCCGGCAGGGTATCTACAAGGTGAAAGCCAGGCATCCCGCCACGAGGGGCCGTTGTGGAGATTAAGCAAGCTATTGCCCAGAGTCGCAGAGTGTGAACCCGTGAGTCGAGAAGGCACCGGAGCGAGAATTATCGAGTCCGTGGAATTTTTGAGCCCAAGACCAGCCGAGGCGGGTAATTGAACCCTGGTCCAGGGCCGATCTCAGCTTCCGGGTCTGCCGCCTCTAACCCCTGAGCCACACTTCTCCACACAGACCAGCACCACACATAGGCAACATTATACATGGGCCAGCACCATACAGAGGCCAGCAACATACAGAGGCCAGAACCATACATGGGCCAGCACCATACATGGGCCAGCACCACACAGAGGCCAGGACCATACACAGGGCAACACCATACACAGGCCAGCACCATACAGGGGCCAACACCACACACAGGCCAGCACCATACACAGGGAAGCATCATACACAGATCAGCACCAAACATGTGCCAGCACCACACACAGGCCTGCACCGTACACAGACCAGCACCATACACGGGCCAGCACCATACATGGGCCAGCACCACACACGGGCCAACACCACACACGGGCCAGCACCATGCACAAGCCAGCACCATACAGAGGCCAGCACCATACACAGGCCAGCACCATACATGGGCCAGCACCATACAGAGGCCAGCACCATACACAGGCCAGCACCATACATAGGCCAGCACCATACAGAGGCCAGCACCATACACAGGCCAGCAACATACACGGGCCAGCTCCATACAGGGGCCAGCACTATACAGGGGCCGGCACCATACAGAAGCCAGCACCATACACAGACCAGCACCATATGCAGGCCAGCACCACACACAGGCAAGCACAACACAGAGGCCGGAAAATACAGAGGCCAGCACCACACAGGCCGGCACCATACACAGGCCAGCACCACACACAGGCCAGCACCATACACGGGCCAGCACCATACACAGGCCAGCACCATACATGGGCCAGCACCACACCTAGGCCAGCATCATACACAGCCCAGCACCACACAGAGCACAGCACAACACACAGGCCATCACCATACACGGGCAAGCCACACACCGAGGCCAGCACCACACATAGGCCAGCATCATACACTGGCAATAACCACACAGAGGCCAGCACCATAAAGAGGACAGCACCATAAAGAGGCCAGCACCATACAGAGGCCAGCACCACACGCAGGCCAGCACCAGACACAGGCCAGCACCATACAGAGGCCAGCACCATACAAAGGCCAGCACCATACAGAGGCCAGCACCAAACACAGGCAAGCACAACACTTTGGCCAGCAAATACAGAGGGCAGCACCACACACAGGCCAGCACCACACAGAGGCCTACACCACACAGAGGCCAGTTCCATACACAGGCCATTATAGAACCAGTTTGGCTGCAGGGTGAGCACCCACCATCAACATTACCAAAGAGGAGGAGGAGAAGCAAGAGGCAACAGCGTCCTTATCTTCTACAGGAGAAACAATACCCTCCCAAAGAAGCACAAGACCATAAACCTAACCCCTCCAGGTAGCAGGCACACAAGAGAAAAAAGTAGTGATCCTGAACACCAGGAGTTGCAGGTGAACAGCTGGGGAAGGAGGTCCACATGGCCAGGGAGTTTAGGTGGCATTGAAAGACCAGACCACTAACACAGCAAAGCCTTTGCCCACCTCTTCTATCCTTCTAGCTCTCACGAGCCGTGCCCACCCATCATCGGACCAGGCACACTCCTGAACCTCTTGTGAACCCTAAACCATCATCTATGTCTAGACAGTCCGGGAGCTGTCGAGACACCTGGTGGCTTATCAGATTTCTATCCCGCAGGCACCAGGAAAATGTTTGACAGCAATGGGCAAACAGTTTGGGGACCTGCAGGTTGAGCAGGCTGCCAACTGGACTGCGCACATGTCAACAGAGCACAGCTCTTTCTTTGGTCAGTCCCAACCATACTCCCACATATATGTGTGGTTTTCTCCTCATGAGTTGTCTGTCTCTGCACAACCTGTCAACATCCCTAATCCCAAGGAATTGTCACTGATCACTGTTCGATCAAACTTAGAACTGGATGGCTGGGCAATCCAACCCTCCAATCAGAACAGCCAGGACAGCACAATGGACAGCTTGTGGAACCGACACTTTGCGTGATTTTGAGTTCATCTTTCAATTAGGCATGGGCGGATTTTGCGGATTCGCAATCCGCGAATTTGCGGATTGCGAAAATCTGCAAAATCCGCAAATTCTCGCGGATTTTGCTGATTTTTTTTGTGTTCGCACGGGTTTCTGCAAGTTCACGAGGGTTTCGTACAATTTCGCAAATTGCGAACTTACTTGTCGGGTCGCCAGTTTTGCGAACTTGTTGTTTCTACGTGCCCAGCCTGTTTGCAAGCCTTTCTTCATCACTGCCACCCTCTGTCACCACTGGCACTCTCTTTGTTCACCCATGCCACCCTCTGGCTCACCCATGTCACCCTCTGTGTCATCACAGCACCCTCTGGTTGACCAGTGAGTGTACATTATTGTGGCAAAGCAAAGCACACCTGCTAACTGCTTTAAGTTTTGCAAAATTAAATTACAACAACACCTGCCCTGCCCCAACTGACATTAATGAAGGCTGGCACCTGCTTGTCTGCTCCCTTTACTTTGTGTTGCAATGTAAAAAATTTTTAACAGGATCTTTGTTGGCAATGGCATACTTGTAACTATTCTGTGACTGTTAGAGCAGGGTCACACAATAGTTGCAAGTAGGCAACCGAATTCTGGAGGGCCCCTTCAGGAAGCACTACAGGGAATGGTTACAAATGATGAGCTTGAACTTTTGCACCTGCTCATTGCTTTTGCAAAAATCGTTTTTCGGTAATTTTGCGCTATTCGCGAGGCGCGGCGTCGTGTGAAAGCGACCGTGGAAGCCGCAAACTCGTGCGAATTACCCCAAGGTCGAGTATGGGCACCGCCATTTTGTTTGCGTGACGTATTTCCGTTTCCGCCCGCTATGTGTAATCTCGCGGAATGAGCGCCTTGCGAATACAAGTTTGCATGAGTTCGCGAGAGAAATCGCGTGCGAACATACTTATGCGCACGTGTTCGGGCCGCCATTGTGTTTTTCATTCATTCCTATGTGTCTGGGCATGGTGTTTCTATCCTCTCTATAGCTCTGCCATCCTTTGCTTGTTTTAATATTTTTTGAATCTATTTAAATTATTATCTATCCCTCTAGTTTTCTAGCTATATATTTTTGTGTTTTAGGCTACTTTTTTTTACTTTTCAACTACTTTTTTAAACTTTTATTTTCTTCTTCCCTAGTCTTATTCTTTTTCATTTTTTCTCCTTGTTGCTACCACCTGCCCAGACCATGGTGAAGCCAGCAGTCAAGCTGCCCAAGACGGGCCCGCAGCCCGTGCCCGGCTCCCGTGTGGCCGTTTGAGGGTGGAAATGGTGGTGCCCAGGGACATCTTTAGCCCTGAGGAGGTGGGCGCACTGGTTTACTATGTACAGCGCCGCCTCCCCAGGACCATCGCGGCAGGCGGCAGGATCGCTGCTGGCTACAACAACCGCCAGGAGCAACGGAAGCGGTGGGAGTAGGTGTGCCGGGCCCTGTTTGACATCTCGGGGGTCCAGCGCACCTACAACCAGGTGACCCACCGCTGGACGGATCTCCTGGACCGGGAGCGCGACCTGCTCGACCTGCTGGGAGTGGAGGTCCCCGGGCTTGGTGAGTAGTAGTAGCAATTTTTTCATCACTCACTACTCTGTTTTTTCTCCTGCTCTGTGTGTTATATTGCAAATGTTTGTTTTAACTTTTTTACAAAGAGCAATAATGCTGCCGATTACATTGATAGTAGAGGTAAATTAATATTTCAAAATCTTCTGTGCATTTCAGGTGCACTGCTCTCCTTCTCTGTGGCGGTGCCACTGCTTATTTGTTTTCTATTTTGTGTTCATTTAATTGGGCTGAGTAATGTATGAGTGTACTTTACAGAACTGCGTAATGCTAGACACAAAGGGGCAGATTTACAAGCCCCTTGCGCCACGTTTACGCTGCCTTACCTGACGCACCAGCGACGTAAACGTGGCACATCCCTGCGAGTCATGTACAACGTTATGCATCTAGGGAGATGCGCCATGTTAAGGCCAGGGCCTGCGCCACAATGGGTGCGTTCCCACGAAGGGTGGCGGGGGGCGGGGGGGTTAGGCAGCTGTGCGCCTTGCAAAAGTGCCTGCATGAAATCTACAAGATTTAACGCAGGCACTTCCGTGACGCTGCTACGTCAATTCTTTATTCCTGCTTGCTTGAAGCAGGCGTAAGGACTGATGCGGTATGTTGAGTATTGGGCAGCCCTGAGCATTGCTAGAGTTGCATCACGCCTGCGACGCGACTCTAGAGATGCGCCCCTCTTTCGTCACGAGATGCGTCACGCATCTGCCTACCCTTGCGCCAGGGTGTGCCGCATTGTAATTGCGGCGCATCTGCCATGACTCAAGGTTAGTTTTGCGTTACGCATTTGTTCTGGCGCACCTCTGGAGGTGTGCAGCCCAGAACTCGTAAGTATGCCCCTAAGTGTCAGATTTGCAATTACCTTCGCATCCCTGCAAAGTGTGCGGCACGCCAGCACCACCCATGGTGTGCCCTATTTACAATGCGGCACACCATGGTCCCAAAACGTCACCGAAGCGTTACGCATCGGTGCCGTAAAGGCGGCTCATTGATGGAGTTGCATCGCAACGATGGCGCAGCTCCAGCAATGCTGCGTCAAGCCGTACGTCTGCTTCATGCAGGCGCAGGGTTTGAGTGACGCATCATTGTCCTAAATGACTGATTGAAATTTTATATATTCCCCATAGCCACTTTTAGCATGCGTTCCTGCGCAGGAACGCCCTCCCTTGCGCTGGAAGGCTCCCTTATGGCGCAGGGCTTTAGAATGGGATGCATCTCCCATATGCGTCACGTTGTTAATATAGGCCACACCATGGCGCCTCTCTTGTTGTGGCGCTGCGTCACAAAAGTGACGCAAGAACGGAGCAAAAGAGCTGCAAGGGGCTTGTAAATCTGCCCCTAGAGTAGAGGCTCAGGTGCAGTCCTTCCCTTGTAGCCCTCTTTTTGGCTGAAATAGTTGGTTCTTGTTCTTTCTAAATGTTTGATTTGGTTGACAAGGACATCGACAAGCAGCAATCATCAATGTTTTCTGTTCTTTCTTTCATGTTGTACGTCAGGTCCCCCCAGGGGCAAGCAGATGGAACAGGAGGATGCTGTGGCTCCAAAGGAGGAGGATGCAGGCCAGGGCGGCGAGTGCTCCTTTGCTGGCCCTAGTAAGTTTTCATTTAAATATAGAGGACCTGTTGTTGTCCAAGCGTTCCTAATTTAATTTTTTCGAAATAGTGTTTAGATAGGAGCACAATCCATAATACTACTGTTGCAGGGACAATTCTCCACAAACCGAACTATGGACACTAAACACCAGAGTAATAATATTTCAGAGTGGCATGTTTGGCGCACTGTATAAACCTGGTAGTGTCAGAGGCACGGACTCCTCCTTGCAAAAATTGCAAAACCTTTCGCTCAGTCACTCTAGTCTGGAGGACCAAACACCACAGAGTCTATTCAAGTTTAAAAGCTTTATTAAAAGTAAATACATATATTAAAATTAAGTTAGCTGGAAATGGAAAAGTGCTTGGTGCTGAGTTGATGAGTAATGGAACACATTTCTTGGGTATACACC
This sequence comes from Lissotriton vulgaris, assembly GCF_964263255.1. Classification (NCBI taxonomy): domain Eukaryota; kingdom Metazoa; phylum Chordata; class Amphibia; order Caudata; family Salamandridae; genus Lissotriton; species Lissotriton vulgaris. The sequence goes on along the minus strand of NC_141694.1, from coordinate 432,457,990 downwards.
TGTTACAACGCATTTGTTACAACGCACTACCGTTACAACGCGACTTTTACAACGCATACCATTACAACGCATTGCGCTGGGGGGCGCTCTAGGATAGGGAATAAGTATAATTTACTATCCAACACCTTCCCTAGGGTCCACGGGGACTGGAGTTAGAATAGTAAATTATACTTACCACTATCCAGCACCTCAAAGCGCTATGCGTTGTAATGGTATGCGTTGTAATGGTCGCGTTGTAACGGTAGGTAGTTGTAATAGTATGCGGAGTAACATGGTACATCCCATTTCTTGTGGTCGAGCCGAGCTTTCACCTGGTTTGAAGTTGATGTTGCTCTTGTCCTTAGAAGTCCAGCTTCTGCCTGTTCAGAGAAAAATGGTGTGTGTTAAAATTAAGCAAGCATTCATCAATTGTGACAAAAAAGTGCAGCAAGACAACAGCCTTCCCTGGAAGGAGGGACATTTTTAATTTAGAGTAGACAGTCAATTACTTTTTCTGTTGTTTTCACATTTCTTCATTCCTAGACCAAATACTAGTGAGTGGTGTAATCTAACATTCTTAAATCTACTTTGTAGGTGGAACATCTGGTGGCGGGGCCAGCTCGGATGTGGTGGTGGTGGTCGACTCCGAGGACAACTCTGGGCAGGAGGCGGCGCAAGTGGCCCAAGAAGATACTGTGAGGAAGCAGACAGTGTTGGTGGCGGGTAGAGGTAAGCTGGATCATGGTACTATCTGACTCTTAGATAGCATATGATGCGTATCTACAGAGAGTAGACGGTCACTGGATGAACTACGAAAATACTATGAAATGTTTCCAGGGGGGGGCAACATCATCACCATCTCCTGACATGATTGAGCACAAGTATTAAATACATTTTTTTAAAATCTAACACGACATAGAGCTTAAATAAACAAAGAACCCCATAGGGGGAAGAGAAAAATCTTGTGCGGCACCACAGCAGACGACCTGGCAACTACATTAAAACAGAGGGGAAAACTAAAAATGCCAGAAAAAAACAATTCTAAATCAGGAGGATGTGGTTATAGAGCATGGGTCCTCACAAACTTTCTCTCGGGGCCAAATTGACAGTGTGGTTTGTGGCCAAGGGCCGCACCGATGGGGGCAGGGTCAGTGGGGGAGGGGGGTGGATCTAGAGCAACAAAAAAACTATGACCATGAGGTTGAACTCATGCCCCTGCAGCGGACGCCTTCGTCCACTGAGCCACCAGACCTGGCATACACACATCTTTCATTCTCTCTCTCTCTGTCTCTCTCCCTCCCTCTCTCTCTGTCTCCCTCCCTCTCTCTGTTTCCCTCTCTCTCTCTCTCTGTCTCCCTCTTTCTGTCTCCCTGTGTCTCCCTCTACCTCGCTGTCTCTCTCTCTCTGTCTCCCTCCCTCTCCCTCCCTCTGTCACCCTCTGGCTCCCTCCCTCTCTCTCTCTCCTTCTGTCTCCCTCTCTGTCTTCCTCTCTGTCTGTCCCTGTCTCTGCCCCTATCTGTCAGTCTGTCCCTGTCGCTATCTGTCCCTGTTTCCCTCCCTCTGTCTCCCTCTCTGTCTCTCTGTCTGTCTCTGCCTGTCTGCCCCTTTCCCTGTCTCTGCCTCCATCTGTCTCTGTCTGTTTCTCTCTGTCTGTCTCTGTCTCCCTCCCTCCCTCTCTCTCTCTGTCTCCCTCCCTCTCTGCTTGTCTCCCTCTCTTGCTCTCTCTCCCCCTCTCTCTCTCTCCCTCTGTCTCGCTCACTCTGTCCGTCTCCCTCTCTCTCTGTCTCCCTCCGTCTCCGTCTCTCTGTCTCCGTCTCTCTGTCTCCCTCTCTGTCTCCCTCCCTCTGTCACCCTCAGTCTCAATTCCTCTCTCTCTCTCCCTCTGTCTCCCTCTCCATCTCCCTCTCTATCTCTCTGTCCCTGTCTCTGCCTCTATCTGTCTGTCGGTCCCAGCCTGCTGTAATTACCATATTGTCACTGGGCCAGCACTGGATGGACCTGCGATCCAGGGGGTGGGGGGGGGCAAGCACCCCCCCTTGCCCCTCCCTGCGGACGCCCATGAAATGGCCTCAATAGTTTTGTACTGCGCTGGCTAGTTGCTAGTTGTACTGTGACACAACTTTCTGCTGAATCATTTTGTGTTAATCATATTCTTAAAGAGCATTGGTTACAGATTATGTCTTTCTTTCTTCATATAGTTGGTCGTTCAAAAACATCCAAACCATCCAGGAGTATGCAGGCTCTACTGACCCGGCAACGGAGGCTGGATGCCACTGTTGCAGAATATCGGCGGCTGGTGGAACTGGAGGGGGAAGACACGCAGTCCAGTACATCTAATGGGACACCTGCATCCTCCTCCGCGCCCCCACGTTCTGCCGGTCAGCGCAGTGCTCCGGCGGTTACGGAGCCGGACTGGCAGACGCCACCGCCGAGCAGCAAAGGATGTCCCTCACAGTACTCTCAAGGCTCGCTTGCGCTGTGCAACCCACAGAGTGTCCGACCTGGAGGCGGAGGTCTGCAAGTTGAAGGAAAATCAAAATTTGTTGGAGGGCCTCCGCTTAGACCACGCCATCCTCCGGGAGCAGTACGATGCCCTGGCCCTAAGGCATGATGCCCTGGAGGCCAAAGTCCACAGCATGCATCCCTAGAGTGTCCCTTGCCCCTTTTTTAGAGACTTTTGGGGGGTGGGAATTGGGAGTTGGGGTTTTTGGAGACTTTTGAAGGACTATTTATTTGTTGGGAGGGTCCTGCGGGAGATTATTTTGTTAGGGATATAAAAATATACTTTTTCAAACTTTATCTGAGCATACTTGTTTTTTACTACTTTTGAGCCTGGTGGGTGGTGGTTTTGAAGTAAGTTCGTTTTACTGAACACTGTCATCGTGTTGGTTCACGTGTAATTGGCCAAATGTTTTCCAAAGTAAATGCCTGTCACAGAGTAAGTTAATTCAAGAGTCCTAGGACTTTACTAGTACCACTGTCTCTCTGTCGCCTCTCCTAATACTCCATTATAATACCTCCCATCCAAACGCTTATCTTACCTGTAATTTGTGTTTGTGGGCTGGCTCCACCTGGAATTCACAGTGTCCTAAAGCGTTCTGCAGCAGGGCCCCAAAAGGAGTTTCCCGGCATGGATTTTCTGCAAAACAAAAGCAATCAACATTAGAAATGTGGCAGCGGTGCTCACAGACCCCAAAACCCACACCCAAAAACCTAGAAGCCCCACAGACAGCACCCCTAAGACAGGCAAGCGAGCAATAACGCCTAAACGTTCACGTGTCATTGGCCAAATGTTTTCCAAAGTAAATGCCTGTCACAGAGTAAGTTAATTCAAGAGTCCTAGGACTTTACTAGTACCACTGTCACTCTCTCGCCTCCCCTAATACTCCATTATACTACATCCCATCCAAACGCTTATCTTACCTGTAATTTGTGTTTGAGGGCTGGCTCCACCTGGAATTCACAGTGTCCTAAAGCGTTCTGCAGCAGGGCCCCAACTGGAGTTTCCCGGCGTGGATTTTCTGCAAAACAAAAGCAATCAACATTAGAAATGTGGCAGCGTTGCTCACAGACCCCAAAACCCACACCCAAAAACCTAGAAGCCCCACAGACAGCACCCCTAAGACAGGCAAGCGAGCAATAACGCCTAAACGTTCACGTGTAATTGGCCAAATGTTTTCCAAAGTAAATGCCTGTCACAGAGTAAGTTAATTCAAGAGTCCTAGGACTTTACTAGTACCACTGTCACTCTCTCGCCTCTCCTAATACTCCATTATACTACCTCCCATCCAAACGCTTATCTTACCTGTAATTTGTGTTTGAGGGCTGGCTCCACCTGGAATTCACAGTGTCCTAAAGCGTTCTGCAGCAGGGCCCCAACTGGAGTTTCCCGGCATGGATTTTCTGCAAAACAAAAGCAATCAACATTAGAAATGTGGCAGCGGTGCTCACAGACCCCAAAACCCACACCCAAAAACCTAGAAGCTCCCCAGACAGCACCCCTAAGACAGGCAAGCGAGCAATAACGCCTAAACGTTCACTTGTAATTGGCCAAATGTTTTCCAAAGTAAATGCCTGTCACAGAGAAAGTTAATTCAAGAGTCCTAGGACTTTACTGGTACCACTGTCACTCTCTCGCCTCTCCTAATACTCCATTATACTACCTCCCATCCAAACGCTTATCTTACCTGTAATTTGTGTTTGAGGGCTGGCTCCACCTGGAATTCACAGTGTCCTAAAGCGTTCTGCAGCAGGGCCCCAACTGGAGTTTCCCGGTGTGGATTTTCTGCAAAACAAAAGCAATCAACATTAGAAATGTGGCAGCGGTGCTCACAGACCCCAAAACCCACACCCAAAAACCTAGAAGCCCCACAGACAGCACCCCTAAGACAGACAAGCGAGCAATAACGCCTAAACGTTCACGTGTAATTGGCCAAATGTTTTCCAAATTAAATGCCTGTCACAGAGTAAGTTAATTCAAGAGTCCTAGGACTTTACTAGTACCACTGTCACTCTCTCGCCTCTCCTAATACTCCATTATACTACCTCCCATCCAAACGCTTATCTTACCTGTAATTTGTGTCTGAGGGCTGGCTCCACCTGGAATTCACAGTGTCCTAAAGCGTTCTGCAGCAGGGCCCCAACTGGAGTTTCGTGGCGTGGATTTTCTGCAAAACAAAAGCAATCAACATTAGAAATGTGGCAGCGGTGCTCACAGACCCCAAAACCCACACCCAAAAACCTAGAAGCCCCACAGACAGCACCCCTAAGACAGGCAAGCGAGCAATAACGCCTAAACGTTCACATGTCATTGGCCAAATGTTTTCCAAAGTAAATGCCTGTCACAGAGTAAGTTAATTCAAGAGTCCTAGGACTTTACTAGTACCACTGTCACTCTCTCGCCTCTCCTAATACTCCATTATACTACCTCCCATCCAAACGCTTATCTTACCTGTAATTTGTGTTTGAGGGCTGGCTCCACCTGGAATTCACAGTGTCCTAAAGCGTTCTGCAGCAGGGCCCCAACTGGAGTTTCCCGGTGTGGATTTTCTGCAAAACAAAAGCAATCAACATTAGAAATGTGGCAGCGGTGCTCACAGACCCCAAAACCCACACCCAAAAACCTAGAAGCCCCACAGACAGCACCCCTAAGACAGGCAAGCGAGCAATAACGCCTAAACGTTCACGTGTAATTGGCCAAATGTTTTCCAAATTAAATGCCTGTCACAGAGTAAGTTAATTCAAGAGTCCTAGGACTTTACTAGTACCACTGTCACTCTCTCGCCTCTCCTAATACTCCATTATACTACCTCCCATCCAAACGCTTATCTTACCTGTAATTTGTGTCTGAGGGCTGGCTCCACCTGGAATTCACAGTGTCCTAAAGCGTTCTGCAGCAGGGCCCCAACTGGAGTTTCGCGGCGTGGATTTTCTGCAAAACAAAAGCAATCAACATTAGAAATGTGGCAGCGGTGCTCACAGACCCCAAAACCCACACCCAAAAACCTAGAAGCCCCACAGACAGCACCCCTAAGACAGGCAAGCGAGCAATAACGCCTAAACGTTTTCACCTCCCATTTCCTCCTAACCAATTTCATCCCTTAAAAGACCTTGCCAGCAATGGCCCAGCCAAGACTCGTAAACCCAGGCGCAAACAAGTTTGACACCCCCAAACAGCCAAAAAGCAAATCCGGGAAAAAAGCCACACTTAGCAAAATGTATTTAAATGAGGACTCACTACTTCCAGTCCCTCTTTAGGTGACTCGTCAACGTAAGTTTCTTCATTGTGCGGAATCCAGGCATCAGCATTACGGGAAATGGATAGGGTGAGTCTGCAGGAGGAGGATAGACGACCAGGACTGAGTTCTTGTCAACTTGTGAACCTGAGGAATGCTGCGGCATCAAAATCAAGACAGTTCTGCTGATGGGCTTGTTGTTGTGATTGGGTGATTACAGTTTTGTTGTGAATGTGATCAAGCACTTGCTAAACAAAGAAAGACAGACACACAGAAATAAAAGTGAATAAGGACGAAAAATAAAGTTAGTGATTCATTGACTCATTTTCAGAACTCGCTGTCAGGGAAGCAGAACTCGTCCTCAAACTCTGCAAAATGAATCAGTAGTACTTCTGGTAACTGAGGAAAACTTCCCTCAGGTAGGTCGGTGTCCTCTTCTTCCTGCGTGCATTCTCGTACTTTGTATTCTGGTGCTATGAAGTGCTGGTTCATCTTTATCATGGTGAGCCGCTCCACATTTGCGGGCAAGAGGCGGGACCTTTTTGAAGTCACAATGCCACCAGCAGAACTAAAAACACGTTCTGAAGACACGCTTGCGAGTGGGCAAGACAAGTAATTGATAGCCAGGTTGGTGAGCTCTCGCCATATGTTTCTTTTCCCATGCCAATACGCCAATGGGTCCTCTGTAATATTGACCGCTGTTGAGTCATCCAGATAGGCCTGCACCATTGAAACAATGTTCTCCCGGATTCCTGTACTTTGCACTTCTGTGTCCTTTCTGGGACAAGCAAACCCTAGCTGACTTAGCCAATCCTCTTCAGACATATCGCCTGGGCCTGGTGCAGATGATACGGTTGCTGGTGTGGTTAACGGCTCAGAGGAAAAGTCACTCATTTATGCCACAGGCACAGATGCAGAAGTGCTTTTTTGGGACTCCTGATGGCCTGCTGATTCACTAGTAGTACTGTCTTCTCCTACAGTTTCCTGCCGCTCTCTTTCAAAACGAATGGCTGACTGAGCTAGCCAACCTTTGTACTCTGTAACATCTGATGTTTCAAAAGGAATTAATACTTTGCCAAACAATGCCTTTTTGTAACGTGGATCCAGAATAGTAGCACAAATGTAATGCTGTTGTTTCTTGATATTTACAAGCCGTTCATTGCTAACTAGGCGTTGTAATAATCTCTGCGCCAACTCATATGCTTCATTCTTTCCAGCATCATTTAATTTTGAAGACATCGCCTTGACTTGGTGCTCGAGCTTCAGCAACAATGGGATAGCTTTTCCCAAATTACAGTCCTCCCTGCTGACTTCACGCGTGAAGACCTCAAAAGGACGAAGCATGTCTGTCAGGCTTTTAACTAGCTGCCATTGCTCCACCGCTAGCATCAGTTCTGTCGTAGCACCATCCAGGTTGTAGACATACTCATTGACTACTGGAAACAGCTCATGCAGACGCTCAAGCATGCAGAAGGTTGAGTTCCAACGTGTTGCCACCTCCTGGATAAGTGCTTTCACTGGCATTCTACGTTCATTTGGCTTGCGCCTCAGCTCCTTCAGGGCCTTAAAAGAATGGTTGAAATGTGTGCATATTCTTCTGCAGATGGTCAGTATTTTGTCGACTGCAAGTTCTTTTTTCAAGAACTTTTGCACGACCAGGTTTATACAGTGCGCCAAACACGCCACTCTGAAATAGTCACCGTCCTCCATGGCCTTAACTACATTGCTGCCATTATCAGTGGCAACATAACCAACCTTGCATTTTCTTGGGGGCAGCCATTGCGAGACCTTTTTGTTAAAGTCATCCAAAATGTTGTCTGCAGTATGACTTTTCTCCAAGCCAAACATGGCTAATGTTGCATGTTTACGAGCACCCTTAAAAATCTCGACCAAGTCACCACCGGCATTTATCTGTTTTGCAACCCCTGAAAAAGAGACCCAGTCTGCAATGATGCACATGTAATCAAGGGCTTAGCAACTGGTCCACATGTCTGTTGTCAGGTGTATAGTGTGAACAGCACTCTTCTGCAAAGCTTCCCCAATCAACTCAAGCACCTCTTTATGTAGTGCTAGAACAGCAACCCTGCAAAATAGAACCGGCTAGGAACCTTCCATTTAGGGGCCAGTGTTGCCACGAGTTCAAGAAAACCCACACCTTCGACAAACGAAAAAGGGAGAAGGTCCACCGCTAGCATTTTAGCCAGCTTAGTGTTATACAGGCGCACAATTGGGTGGTTGCGTTGAAATGGCGCATCTGAGGACAACATGGCTGTAATGGTGCACTGGACAAATTTACTGGATGATGCTGATGACTTCTTTGACCCAGTTGTGCTCAGTGTTGACATTTTCCGCATTGGTGTGTCTCCCAGACTCTCAGTGTGCCTCCTATGTGTTGCGGAGGGTGTGGTGCTGCCAGGGGTACTAGGTGCAACCAGACAAATGTCTGACGCTTCTGCCTCCCCGTAATCTTCAGATGAAACATCTAGTACGGGTATATTTTGGCCACTTGCCCTTTGGGATTGCTTTCCCTCAATGTTTGCTAGGTGCGCAAACCATTCGACAGCGTGCCTTCTTTTAAGATGACCTATCTGGCCTCCGGTACCATAGTTGGTACCAGTCTTACCACGGCTAACTCTAGTCTTACAAATGGAACAAATGGCTATGTAATTATGCTTTGCATGGACACTAAAAATGTTCCAAACTGGGGACTGGAAACATCTGGTTTTGCCGCACGAGGTGATACTGCCAATGCCAGATGAAGCAGTGGTGGATGAGCCTTGCAGACATCTACTGGGTTGTGCAATTATTGCAGCAACCCTACTTGAAGGAGTCGAGCTGGATGGAGGTCCCCTCTGGGGAGAAAATATGGGAGCTGTAGGTTTTTTTGAACTTGTTGTACTACTTGACTGCGTTGGTGGTGCTACCAGTGCCACGTCGCCAGGGTCACGCTCAGCATGACGTCGGGATAGGGTATAAATGTCTGTCTGCTGCATGGCTGGTGTGGCTGGAATGACGTGTGTGATGACTAGGTCTATAACAAAGGAAGTACTAAGACACAAGAAACTTGTTCCGACAGCCATACAATTGAAAGTACCCTAGAAGGGCTGAAAATTTGCAGTAAATCAATCACCTCCGAAATCGAGGCGCAGGAAATAACTGGAAGCAAACTCGAGGGACAAAAAAACCCTAGCAAAGTAATCCATACTGGAATGATGAACCAAGGGGCAACGGTAACCGGTTGGGGTACTAAAAACTCTCCATCACAGGAGTCGTCAAGTAAAAACATAGTAGATATATCCAGTGGAATGAACCAAGAGGTTGATATTATTCTACTAACAGACTCACCGCATGTGACTCCTAGTAACGCCCAAGCAGAGCCCTCAATCATAGAGATCTCAAGTGTTTCAGCTGCCTGCGACATGGTAACAACAAAAATTCCTGGAACATGCTGTGAAATAAGGCAAAAAACTAAAGAGCAGGATAATGATTTAACATCTACAAAGCAAGCTCTACATGGACTTTCTCCTGGCTGCAACATTGGAGACCGACCCCGGCAAAAAAGAGGACATGACATCGGCGAAAACTTGGAATCCATAATCACATTGCATAGTGCACTAGGGTGCATATTGGAAACCTCAATCAAAACCCTCAATATGCAGTCTGATAAACTGGACATTCAAATACATCTTATGAGCACAATGGCGGAATACATAGCTAACATAAATAAAAAGCTAGACGACATGGCCAACGTTTTTGCTATCATCAAGGATCAGACCCGACCGTGGGTATCATCTCAAACCTGTACCTGCCATCCAATATTGGAAAAATTAAAGAATTTGCCATTGATACTCACAGATATACTGCAGGAATGCAAACACGCAAATCATAGTGATAACAACACACTAACTGGATGCAACCTTATTCCTTTTGAAAACTCCAAGAGCCCACAAAACGAACATGCAGGCCAATCAAATGGTCCAGCAAGGCAAACAACAGTGGGAAAAACCACACTGCATAAGCTGCAAATGAAACCTGACGATAAAATAGAGGAACCGGAAACAAGCGGCGCAACATCCCTTATCGTACAAAATGATGACCACAAACTATTGGGACTACAATCATCAAACCAAGACGGGGCGAATCAAAATGACCAGAAACGCCTAACTAAGAGGCAAAAAAAACGGGCAAGGAAAATCAGAAATCAGCCGACAAACTGCCCACCCGCCAACAAACAGACGTTGGTCACATTCCCTATTTTTAATCAGGTAAAATCGAAAACAAAGCTAGAATCGAACGTCGCAGAGGGGAAACATAATCCAACAATTAAGATGGAGACGAAACATAAAAACTTTAAAGACCGAGAAGATATCCAAATACGACCATGGATAAGCCCCAAGGCCCTACCTCAAGTGATAACAACAAAAAAGTCGTCACAAATTGTGGGAGTTGCACCTGCTAAAAACTCAGAAGCACGGAATGCCAGTAATGCGGAACTTCTGAGTTCAACAACTGCTGCAAGCATCACTGACAACAGTATGGACCAAGGACTCGGGGTTGTCACCCAGTTAAATAAAACTCCAGATAATCTTCTGGATGAATTCCAAAAAACTGAGTCCGCTCTCAAACAAATAGGGCGCACCAGTCTTGATGATAAAAGGAACCACACAGACAAGTCCGAGCAAATGAATAGATATGAACTAAGTAACAAGATACCCAATTGGGCCGTACTCAAAGATACGAACAAAAATCAAAAAAGGTCCCCTCCATTCGTATCACATTACCAAGCACCAACGCAACCACAGGGAAAAGCATCACCATACTGACTGACCATCAAACCCCGGGAAAAAGTGACCAAAAGAGTCATAGGCAAATAAGAATAAAGGCTGATAGTCATATGGAAGACCAACCGAAACTCACAATATACACTGGCATTAATGGCACTCATGTATAAACAAATAGGAGGACCCCACTCTAACTTTGTAGAGGACGGTGGGGAAAGTATTTGAGAAAGGAAAACAGACGTCCGGGTTCGTTGGACAGTTTGGATGATGTCTTGTTTTAGTATAGGACTAACGGGTATCACCTTTAACAACCTGGGGTCATTTATCAATGCTAGAGGGCCATGTTTTCCATGAAGAAGGCAAAAGTTACACACTTATTGTGAGACGAAGAACATACATACATATATTTCCTTATGGTAGGAAGATTGTGTCTATGTTATATAGTAGAGTAATCACGGGGAAATGACAGGATCCAAAAGAGTTGATTCAGTTATCTGAAGCCAATCTTATGCATTTACTTGCAACAAAGTGGACAATTTATTAAACAAATTATTAAACAAATTGATTTAAACGTTTTTTCTGATTAAGAACATATCACACTTTAGTTTGGTAACAAAATACAGGTTTTATTACACAATACAATATATAAAAAAATTCATTAAAACCATTACACAATGAACATGATCATCACAATGTTATTAAAATACAATAAAAAGGTCACAGAATCAAAAGACCTTTTGATTCTGTGACCTTTTTATTGTATTTTTGTATTTCCTATATTATTGTATTTCCTATATTCGTCATATAGGTCACAGAATCAAAAGGTCTTTTGATTCTGTGACCTTTTTATTGTATTTTAATAACATTGTGATGATCATGTTCATTGTGTAATGGTTTTAATGAATTTTTTTATATATTGTATTGTGTAATAAAACCTGTATTTTGTTACCAAACTAAAGTGTGATATGTTCTTAATCAGAAAAAACGTTTAAATCAATTTGTTTAATAATTTGTTTAATAAATTGTCCACTTTGTTGCAAGTAAATGCATAAGATTGGCTTCAGATAACTGAATCAACTCTTTTGGATTCTGTCATTTCCCCGTGATTACTCTACTATATAACATAGACACAATCTTCCTACCATAAGGAAATATATGTATGTATGTTCTTCGTCTCACAATAAGTGTGTAACTTTTGCCTTCTTCATGGAAAACATGGCCCTCTAGCATTGATAAATGACCCCAGGTTGTTAAAGGTGATACCCGTTAGTCCTATACTAAAACAAGACATCATCCAAACTGTCCAACGAACCCGGACGTCTGTTTTCCTTTCTCAATTAATGGCACTCAAGCATCAAAAGAGATTGTAAATATGGAAAGAACAGGTCCTTGCCCTGCACTAGTGATTACATCCAGTGGGCACCACCGAGAACAGGCAGGATCTAACAGACTAGGCCGTGAGGCAAAAGCCACGACAAAAACGCCATTAGTACTAACTCAGATTGAAACGTACAATCAAATAGGGCAATATCTCCACCTCAATGCAAAGGATTACGATGATCAGAAATTTACTAATAATGAAAAAGTCCAGATCAGCAGCAAAATACCCTCTGAGATGCAACTAACTACAGCGGGGAAGATACTGTTTATTCCCAATTACGAGCCTCAAGGCATCCAAGACTTCTTAAACCGAGGGAATATTCTCCACCTCACATCCTCCATCCCCAGCCTAAGCCACCTAACGTCGGCTGACCTATTATCAATCGAATTTGTCACGTTAGGAGAGAATGCCCTTAGGGAAGGCACACTTGCCACCTGGAGGAGCCTAGAAGTGGCAAAAAGCATCCTTACAGAAGCAAATAAATTTGAAGATTGGGGAATCTCTTTGAAGGAACAAACAAAAAAGGGCTATCCCTCACCCCTGCTAAAAAGATGTAGGAAAAGAGAAGACTACTCAACCCTGACCACTCATTCAATATTACATGGTGCCAGGGGGGCTGAAACATCAATCAATAGTCACCAGAGACAAATACAGGGCGTTAATGGTAATTGAACCAATCTTGAGGCTGGTAAAATTGAAGAAAACGTTATAAAACTGCTCTCCTGGAACATCGCAGGAGCAAAAAACATCCTAAATCATAGCAGGAAAACAGCTACCTGGGATCAATATGACATCATAGTGCTACAGGAAACTTGGTCAACTGAGCCAATCGATGTACCAGGTAGATTATGTTTCCATGAAAATGCGACACGCTTTCAGCGCTACGGCCGTGCAAGGGAAGGTCTTTCTATTTATGTTTCCACCTCATTAAAGATCAACGTCTCTCAAATGCCTGCCTCAGCAACGGATATGCAAATCATTAAGCTGGAGAGCACAATTAAATGCGTGGCAAGGACAATCGTCCTAATCAACATATACGCCCACCCAAAAATACAGCAAAAAAAAGAATTGTTCCAACGTGTAGTTAATGTTATAACCTCCATCCGTCTCGACCACCCAAGTTGGGAGATTATTGCTACAGGTGACTTTAACTCAAATCTCTTGCATCAATCGGAGGAAGAGGACAATATCTCAGTGGCAAATGAAATGTGGAATGTCGAATCCCAGGAGATTATATCGGCCTTGAGGACAGACCAACTGGGTAAGCAACTGGTTTGGGACCTGGAACGACTCGGTCTACGGATATTAAATGGAAGATCGATGCATGATAAACCTCCTGCTGCTACATACATAGGTCACAACACAAACTCAACTCTGGATTACACATTAATAACATTGCCCCTAATGAGCCTAGTCAAAAAATTCCAAATAATCAGCACTCTAGACAGTGATCATTCCATGCAACATATTGAAATGAAACTAAGCTCTAATAGGTATACAAAGGCTCCAAAAATACCAGGACAACTATCAACCATCAACCTGAAGCGGCTTAAGTGGACAAGCAAAACACTACCCCAAATAGCGTTGGACGCCAAGAACTTATTACAAATGATTATGGCAGAGAGTGATCTTTGTTCAGAAACCTGGGCTAACTTCCTGGAAAGATTGCCAAAATCAAGCAGCAATGCCAGGAGGCAGAGCAGTCCCACGACCAAAACCAAATTTTCAATAACTACTTTAGCTATGAAGAAACATCTTCAAAAGCTAACAAGACAGGTACAAGGTTCAAAGACAAAACCAAGCACCTGGCAAGAAGTTCGGTTGATTAGGAAAGAATACAAAAAGTTAGTATGGATGGAAAAAATGAACAAACACAACGACTTCTGGGCCAAATTGATGCATAACACTAAAAAAGCAGACTCTAGGGCGTTCTGGATGCAAATCAACTCAATCAACAGAGCAGCACAACCCATAAGCATGACATGTGTCCCGGAACATGTCTGGGTCCAACATATAGTCGACACATTCGCGGTAAAACCAGTGGAACTCCCGACCATGATGACTACAATGGTACCCGAAATTACGTTATACAAGGTCAAGGAAAGTAAATCTTTTTCCAGTCACAGTGTCACGTCCAATTGCGTGGAGGGCTCGGACCAATCAATGTGGTCAGCTGACGATCACCGAATATGTTCTATAATTAAGAAAGACAAGCAAGAGAGTGCTCCAGGGCCAAATGGCATCCCGCAGGCGATCTATAAAGAGGACCCCGAATTTTGGGCATGCAAATTTAACCTCCTATTCCGTACAATTAGCAACTCTGGTCGGGTCCCGGAAAGTTGGAGGGGTGCCATCATCAACCCCATCTACAAAGGCGGAGATCGCAAAAATCCAACAAATTACCGCTTAATTGCCCTGATCGATGCAGAGGCAAAATACTATGCATCCTTAGTGCTAGCGGATCTAACACAGTGGTCAGACATGAATAGCAAGATCCCGTTAAATCAGACGGGGTTTCGTCGTGGTACTGGTACAATGGCTAATGCAATGGCGCTGTGCCTGATTGGCGAAAGCAGTCTACTTAACCATCGAGAACTATACACCTGTTTTGTCGACTTTAAAGCGGCCTTCAACCGTGTTAATAGGAATTTGCTATGGGCCAAATTGAAAAAGCAGGGTCTGCCGGAGTCAATTCTAACGCCGATCATTGACCTGTATAGTAACACCTGGATGCAGGTAAAAATCAATAATGGGCAAAGGCTAACCAGGAAGATACACACCTTTGATGGGTTGAAGCAAGGTTGTGTGTTGGCTCCCCACCTTTTCAATCTATTCATGGCCGACTTAACAGCAAGCCTTGATCTGATCAACTCCCATCCTCCTCGGCTGGCCACACTTCGTGTAACACACCTATCCTATGCCGATGATGTGGTCCTGTTAAGTCGGACTCGAATAGGCCTGCATCGGCTACTACAGGAGCTGACCCGCTACACAAAACAGAACATGATAGAAATAAATAGCGCGAAAACAAAAACCATGGTCATAACCCGACGCCATAAACCACCACCAACCTTTACAATAGACAATGTCAAATTGGAAGCGGTTGGAAGTTACAAGTATCTTGGGATACTGCTGGATAAGCGGCTTAATTTCCAGGCACAACTTAACAGCATGGAAAAGAAGGGCACAGCCCTAATGCACGCCTTTATGAGATTAGCAACCGAACTCAAAGGTCCTTTGGTCTCACCACTGTTAACAATAATGAAAGCTAAACTAATTCCAACGATAGCTTACGGGAGCGTATTGCACCATGGCAAGAGCGCACAACTTTTGGATAAAGTCCAAATGAAAATTTATAAGCGTGTCTTCGCGCTACCAAGTAAAGCATCCGTAAGACTGGAACTAGGCCTGAAATCTCAAGTGCTGCTGAGGAAGTATGAGTCCATAACATTCTGGTACAATGTCTGGATGCACCAAGAGATCATGATCAATCGTGCTATGTGGGAAACCATCATCAAATGTCCAAACTCTAACCATGCCAAGTACCTTAAAATGTCAATAGAATCAACAAATCTGGCGGGACTCTGGGAATCCAAGCTCCAAGTACCTTCATTCAAACAGGTGGTCAGGAAGGCAGCCATTAAACACTCATTGTTGGACGACAAAATAGCTTTCAGTCTCCGGTCACATGCCTGGATGACTATCCAATCATACAAAAAATTAGTGCCGGCGCACTTCCTGGACCTGGCCTTTTCGCCCTATATCAAACGCAGATACCTTAATATAAGGTTGGGAAGTCTGCCAACTAATGCCGAGCATCCTAAGTGGAAGTCCCAAGAAATGGAAGGGTGCGGGCTATGTGGTGCAGCAAGACAAGACTTTATCCACCTGATTTGCATCTGCCCGGCTCTTATACAGGAACGTCGGAATTGGTTGAAAGCCAAGT
Source organism: Lissotriton vulgaris (assembly GCF_964263255.1). Lineage (NCBI taxonomy): Eukaryota > Metazoa > Chordata > Amphibia > Caudata > Salamandridae > Lissotriton > Lissotriton vulgaris. Next base: position 432,442,168 of record NC_141694.1, on the reverse strand, counting down.
TCAAGCAGTATGGAATACGTACCTGCAGGTCCGCGATTATACAAACATTATGCACCACAGACCCGCAATTCATTTGTAGGTCAATCAAATTTATTGAACATTTTGAGAAAAAGCAAGGAACATTGGCAAAATCTTGAACTTGGAGCTGCTATTCTTTACCCCAGAAAGACATTTGCTTTTATCTTCATTTTTAAATTTTATTACTCTCACATTCGTGTACATTTTCTGTGTCTTAGCTATTATCATAATTGTATTTTTGTAACGGTTTTAAATAACTATACAATAAAGTTTCATTCATTCAGACTAGGTCATTGCTGTCATCCTGTTCATCAACATCAGAATGCACCACTTCATCAAGTCCGATGTTCGGATCCATAAGTATGAGCTTTCCGGGGCCCTTCCTTTTAACATTTGATACCTTTCTCAGCTCATGGTGTGCCTCCCTCTCAGACGTCGGAGATGGTTGCCAATCTAGATACAGATCATCTGATGGAGCGGGGCTTGAAGAGGAACTTCTACACACCCTCCTTGATCTTTTCCTTGCTGGGGAGCTCGGAGAAAATGAATCATCAGGAGGAGTGGCTTCGTCTTCCTGACATGATACCCCGGCTCCAAAGTCAATTTCCTCCTGTGCCCCTACTTCTAGAAGAACAACCATTGTGGGCACTTGTACCGCTCCATGCGCCGCTACATGGGCCTCTTCACTGACCTCTACTTGCAACTCTCCATGGACCTCTCCCTCTCGGCCTTCTCCTTCTCGGCCTTCTCCTTCTCGGCCTTCTCCTTCTCTGACAGCTCCTTCTCTGACAGCTCCTTCTCGGACAGCTCCTTCTCGGCCTTCTCCTTCTCGGACAGCTCCTTCTCGGACAGCTCCTTCTCGGACAGCTCCTTCTCGGACAGCTCCTTCTCGGCCAGCTCCTTCTCGGACAGCTCCTTCTCGGCCTTCTCCTTCTCGGCCAGCTCCTTCTCGGCCAGCTCCTTCTCGGACAGCTCCTTCTCGGACAGCTCCTTCTCGGACAGCTCCTTGCGCATGTACTTGTGCTTGTACTAGTAGCCCATGCAGTTGTTGTTGCGGCTTTGGTTGTTGAATAGTACTTGTGAGATGAGTTACAACCTGTGTTGATTGTGTGCTGCTACTTTATTGCGATGAGCCAACATCACTGGTCGTTGGTGATTGAACCACTAAACAGGCTACCTGTGCAGCACTCATGGTGGACTTTTGTTTTTTCCACAAAAATTTAGTGGTCGAGGCACCAGTCTCCTTGGTAAGTAGTGCCACTTGCTTCTTCTTCTCCTTAGTAGAGACATCTTTCTTGCAAGAGGAGCTACGGGCACCTCTTTTTGGAGCCATCTTCTTCAGATGTCGGAACAGCAGGCCGCAGCAGGACTTCTTCCTGGCACTGATGCTCAACGATGATGCGGAGTTCTTGACTTTGTGCACCTAAAAGCAAACGAAGACAGGGGAACATCAGTTAAATATATGTTGCATATGTAGCGCTTCAATTAATAGTTTGCAAGTAGGCATTTATGAATACACACGTGCACACCACAATATGGAAATATCAAAAATAAGAATTGCTAAATTTTTGGGAAACAGGAATTTAACATTGATCCAAGAGAGCCCACAGAGAGGGTTGTAGTTTCATGTACCACTTACTCCCCCTGGGCACTATGGGTGAAAGCAAGGCAAAATGGGTGCAGGCCTATGGCACAAAGCTCACTGCCTGCCTTCAAAATGGCCGCTTGACCCCCATCCACATGGCCAGGACCATGCCTCAAAATGGCCCCCACCAACATAGCCAGCCCCCAACCCCCTACTCCAAAAAGTCAAAAAACACAACACAAATCACCACAATCCAATGCCATCCATCAAGTTTCTGAAGGTTTATGCTGCCTGCTGGTGGTTTTCTGGTGCAGAATTGCAATTTTTGCAATTTCGCAAGTGCGAGATTGTTGCTTCACGACGCAAATGTGGCGAAAAACCCGCAAAATCCGCGAACAGACCAATTCTGGGCCCCCTGGGCATAATGGATGAAATCAGAGCACACTGGGTGCAGGCCTATGGAACAAAGCACACAACCTGGCCCCTAGACCCCCACCCACACGGGGCCAGGCAATAAAATGGCCCCCACCCACATAGCAAGCCCCCAACACCACCCCAAAAAGTCGTAAAACACACAAAAATCACCACAATCCAATGCCATCCATGCCCTGGGCAGAATCATGTTAAAATTCAACAAAACAGTTGTATCATGCACCCATAACTAAGCCTGGTCCAACTGGATACTGTGGCTAGCCAGTAGCCACTATATAATACTTTACTTAATGTTTTGAAAAAAGTTCCAAAATTGTAGCTAATGCCCCAAACAAACATCAACTTATCAACTTACTTGTGAAATCAAATTTCTAATCCAAAAGTAATCCAAAGAAAGTCAAAAAGGACTCAAATCCAAATATCCAGCAGCATCCACAATAAGTAATCCTTCCCAGTCAAGATCAAATTCAAAATGGACAAAGCAATGGGAGGAGCTTGCTGGACAGGAACAGGAAGAACTTGGTGACTGGGGCACTTCCTTCACCCCCCCCCCCACAAAATGGACTCCTTGCAATTAATTATGGTGCCTGCTGGTGGTTTTCAATTCATGTGCAGAATTGTAATTTTTGCAATTTCGCGAGTGCGAGATTGTTGCTGCACGGGACGCAAGCAGTGCGAACACAAGCAAAAAAATCCGCAGCTCGCAAACTTGCAGATTTTTTTGGGTAAATCCGCGGGAGTTCTAGGCCCCCTGGGCATAATGAATGAAATCAGAGCAGACTGGGTGGGCCTATGGCACAAAGCACACTGCCTGACTTCAAAATGGCCGCTTGACCCCATCAACATGGCCAGGACCTGCAGGACCATGCCTCAAAATGGCCCCCCACCAACATAGCCAGCCCCCAACACCACCCCAAAAAATCAAAAAACGCACACAAAAATCACCACAAACAAACAACATCAACTTATCAACTTACTTGTGAAATCAAATTTCGAATCCAAAAGTAATCCAAAAGGCCTCAAATCCAAATATCCAGCAGCATCCACAAAAAGTAATCCTTCCCAGTCAAGATCGAATTCAAAGTGGTCAGGAAATGGACTAAGCAATAGGAGGAGCTTACTGGACAGGAACAGGAAGTTGGAGACTAGGGCACTTCCTTCATCCCACCCCAATGGGAGGAGCTTGCTGGACAGGAATAGGAAGATGGAGACTGGGCCACTTCCTTCACCCCTCCCCAATTGTAATTTTTGTAATTTCGCGAGTGCGAGATTGTTGCTGCCTGCGCCGCGGGCCGCAAGCAGTGCGAACACAAGCAAAAAATCTGCAGCGCGCGGATTTGCGGATTTTCGGTAAATCCGCGAGAGTTCGCGGATTGCGGATTTACCGAAAATCCACAAAATCCGCGAGCGGAACGGATTTTACGCCCATGCCTACTTTCAATGTTTTCCTTTGAATTTCATTATTTGATTTGGAATTTTGAATCTCGATTTTTGTTTAAACTGTAAAACTGTATTTTAGATTTGAGTTTTTAGTATCGACTATGAATTTGGAGTCTGGATTTTTGTTGTTGACATTTCATTTAGAGATTTAATTTGTGAGCCACATTTGCGACTTAATTGGACTCATATTGACTCATATTGAAAAAGTCTCCCCCGCAAATAGATTATTCCCTTCCTTGGACTGAGTGTGTGTTTTTTATGAAACCCTTATTTTTAGAAAGGCTGCGGTCTGCCTTCACTCCATATCTGTACTTTTATTATCCCATCTCCTTTAATTATTTTTATTTCAGATACACCATCATTTTTCTCAAACGTTGTTTTGGTGCTCCGTGTAAGAATCTCCTGCATGAGAATACCTGATGATGTTGTTTCAACAGTGTTGTTTTTATTGTTGTGTACCTATGGCAAAACATTTTTACCACATGACAGCAGATCCTACATATAGTTCCAGGGTGACATATTACTTCATAAATATTGGGTTGTGTAAAATCTTTTTATTGAGAGCTCGTTTGTTTCATATACTCATATTGTGGTCAAAATATCATAAACACCAAAATATTGTCGACCAAATTATTAAAAATAAGCATATATCTGTTTACTGTTTTACTGTAATCGCAAAGTTAAGAATATTGTTTACTTTAATATCTTTTTTTAATGGAGTGTTTATTGTATTTTTTTTATTATATGTTATTGTATAATGTATTTTGTCATTTAAATATTTTACAGTAATGTATATATTTGTCAGGAGGTTTAGGTTTATATTGGAGTGGGTGGGTACTATTTTAAGATATATATCTTAGAAGAGCAGTATTGGCAAGTAAACTTTGCTGCTGAGGTGCGTGAACGTGGAAAGTTCATCCTTGATGGGATGGTTTATGGAATTTAAATCCAGTTGTTTTTTGGAGCCATATTGGGATGCCATATCTGTCCCCCTAGATAGGAAATTATATTTTCAACTCAGGGTGGAATCTTTACCAATTAATTATTTCACTAAAAACTGGAATTCTGATAGGGATGACAGATGTACTCATTGTCCATCTAGCGAGGAAACCATTTCCCATGACTTGCTTGTCTGTCCAGCTTACATAAACCCCAGAAGAAAATGGCTCTCACCTATATGCCGACTGTTGGGAACTGGAAGCTGCATTGTAGCACTGAGAATCTTGATGACAGACTCTAGCCTCCCATTTATATGCTCTGTAGCCGGTTTCTGAGATGGATATGGGCCATAAGACAGCAAATTAACATTAAGTGAACCTTACAAATTATATCAGTACTTAAATATTTTATGATTATGTTGAATTGGACTTATTGTATGTGTATCAATGTATAATGTGCTAATAAACTTTGCATCAGCTTTTATATTTTGTCCAGAGGAAGTTGCCATTGGTCTATCTGACACAGAGTGCCACACTGGCCAAATTTTTCTTTTCAACTGTGGAAGTTTGTATGTTGCATTTTGTACTTCACTTTTATTTTGTATATAAAAAATCACCATCATTCCAAATATGCTCACCTCAACACCCTAAATGTCTGAGAAAAGAGACTTAGGGCCTGATTACGATTCCAATCAGACCGACTGGACCGGCTCCTATTCCATTCTGACTGCCGAGGCTGGGAAAGTTCCCCCACCATATTACAATAAAGATGCTGCTACCGCAGCGGTCTCATCTACGGCAGTGGACATACCCCGAATATGTTGCTGCAATTGTGTGCAAAATCACAGGAAACATGATATGTACACGCATGCATAAAATATGTGGGGGTATGTTTTGTGCTGCATGTACCCCATTGCTGGAGTGTGGCGATCTGTGCACAGTCCAGTGTACAGTCCAGTCAATGGGGATACATGCAACCTACGGACATACCTGCACTCCAGCACCCACAGGGTCGTAGTCTTTGGGGTTCAGCTGCCGCAGTGTAGGTGGGACCTGGAGAAAGGGATCCACGCCAATGACTGTCGGGGAGAAGCTGATTTGGATGAGTGTCCACCCTAAATCCATTGTTTTCGAAGACTTGAGGCAGGAGGTTTGGACCAACATGGTCGGGTCATTGGAAACACACTTCGTAATCCGGACGGCAGCCGGAAATCCCTGTAATACCCTATGGATGCTGTTTTTCTCTGACTATGATCTTGGCAGTTGTAGAAAGGCTTTCAGAGTCGGTGGTCTTTCAGTGGTCAATCGGAGAACAGGATGCATGTATCGTAATTCGTTGGTCGGACTGACCGCTTCCGATGAGATTACGGCAGTTGGGCTGCCTCCAAGAGGACTGCGAGAGCCAGTATGACGAGCATCGTAATCAGGCCCAAAACATTTTGGGCCTGATGTAGGTAAACTCCAATTTACCACTTCTTAAATACCGAATCATACCGATTCGGTAATTGAGAAGTGGTAAATTGGAGGGGGGGAGATGTGGGTATTTCAGAATCGGTAAATACCGAATCTGTAGGATTCGGTATTTACCGATTCTGTAAATACCAAATCGGTATCCCCCATTGATTCCTATGGGCCTTGAAGCCCATAGGAATCAAAGGGCATTACCGAAACGGTATTTACCGATTCGGTAATTACCGATTTCTGCAAGGGTGCAGGGGGTGTCACTTTGACACCCCCTAGCACCCCCAATACAGGCTTGGGTGCCATGTGGCAGGCATACATGCCCTAGGGGCAGGTCTGCCTGCCTCATGGCATAGGTGTGCATGCACACATGTGCATGCACACCGGAATCGGTATTTTACCATGAAGTTGTATTTCATGGTAAAATACCGATTCAGTAACACCTGTGGGACTCAGAAGAGTCCATCCTACATTAGGAATTTACCGAATCGGTAGAATTACCGAATCGGTATTTTACCAATTAGGTCATTTTACCGATTCGGTAAATGTGCAGTTACCTACATATGCCCGTTTCCGACCGGTATTAAGGCTCCTACATCGGGCCCTTTGTCTTTTTTGCAGCAAAGTCTTTAAGCATAGGATTAGCAAGTGCCATCCATGCGCAGCTAAAAAATGACAGAAGTGTGTTACCATTTCAGGGATAGTATTCCAGCTTTGGAGTGGTAAAATACCATCCAAGCCAACCTGGAATGAATATTCATCAATTTGCATAAATATACTAAATATACTCACCTATATTTATAAACATTTATACTTATAATAAACATATTCATAAATATTTCACCCACTTTTAAGATAAAACTCTCAAGTCTTGGAACAATGGTATTTTAACACCATCAGTGCTGCAGCAATTCCCCCTCTGTGCTGACTCTCATTTACTCCCATTGTTCATGACGAGCTCACCTCGTCATGAGCACACGAGCAGTGTACTGCATGATGAGCTGAGCTCATCATGAGCATCGAAGGGGTTAAGCATGCAAGTGTGTTCCACTTTACAGCACACATCCAGTGGGGGAAATGTTGAAGTAAATGTCTACGCATAGAATTTCTTACTGGTTACTGGAAGGGCACACTTCCAGTAGATATCTTATGTCAGAGAGCACACACACACTGATTTGCATAGGGTGCTGATCCAGCGCTGCTCCAAACCAAACCTTCAAACTATCACTATATATCCCAGGAGCTATCACTCTTTATTTGTCGATGGGGCCCATAACACCGCGAGTCATTCATTCACGCAAATCACCCTGCTCCCAAGATCAGTGAAGAACCAGAGGAGGAGACGCTGGATTAGTGGAGTGTCTTACTTCATCCACTTAATCTAAATTTTATACACTATATACATCTGCAATTTGTTAGATCTTACCATGGTCTACTCTTAAGAAACATTTAAACACCCCACTGTTTGGTCAATGGATCAGCTAGTAAAAGTTAACTAATGGACAACAAGACCAGCTTAATTCTCCATTTATTTAAATTTTATTAAAGATGTTATCTAATAGCATGACCTTTATTTAGCCCTAATTCAAACACTATTACACATTTAAATTCACCTAAAGAAAAAGAAGATTAAATTCAAACAGTTACATTTATTAGCAGAATAGTTCAGAAAAATAAGTCAAAGACATATTACCAATAAAATCGGCAATGGAAAACAGAGTTAGCGTAGAATGGTTCCCAAATACAGCCTCTCTATTCTTTCTCGATGTTCACCTCCCATCAAGACTCCATCCCCATCAAAAGTTAAAGTCAAGAAAATGTCAAAGTCTTTGCACCACGGAAAAATCAATCAGTCCGGCAGCATGTCGTGGTGCGAAAAATAAATTCAAAAGCAGGCTCTTCTCTTTCCTCCAAATTACCTCTTTTATACCCTTTTTCCCAAACTATCTATCTAAAATTTGAAACTTTTAGGGTCTAGACACAATCCTTATTGGTCCATTCAAGGGGTGGATGAGGATCACCTCAACTCCTCATTGTCCATATTTCCGCCAAGTAATCGTTCTGATCATAATAAGTTCAGATTGTTTGTTATTACATTTGTTTTTTTTCACTTGTGTCCTTTAACTTCTCACTTCACCAAACTTTCCCAGGCTCATGACTCGGACATTTCAATCTTGGCCACACTGACCTTGACACATGCTGCACAGGCACAGACTGCTTGAACATCTCTCGAGCATAGTCGCGCATGCGTAGAAAATCATTATCTCGGAGTCTCGCAAACCCTCCATTTTTATTTTAAACCGCATAGGCCATAACGGGAACTATTATAGAAACAAACAAAATTAAACGTTAGATTTCGAAGTATAGCCTTCTGTTTACCTCCCCCCATTCTAAGATGACCCTGTTAGTTATTACCTAGCTTTAAAGCTACACATATGCATTGTTTTCTTACCATTCTCCATCATTTCTGCCACAATTATACATTTAGGAAGCTTACATGCATAGCTTTTGCATTAGATTATAGCATTTTCGCACTATATTAGTAAGACAACTTCACATAACTAATGGATTAAGTTTGCAACACAAGCATAGTAGTATCCCATGTCTGTTTGTGTGTGTGCTTTCTATTCTACGTTAGTTAATTTTAAAACCACACGAATAATGCATATTACAGTTATGGGAAGCCAACTTTTCGAGGGGTGTCCCCAAAAAAATTTGTTTTCATCCTCGCTCCATCAACTCCCCCCTTTGGTGATTTATCACCAAACAACACCCAAAATTTTCACAAAACTTTAAAAACTTGATTCAAATTCTTTTATCAGTATGAGTTATACTCTAGTATCTTCTATTTTCTTTCTGTCTTGATAAAGTTTCTCCTTAAACTCCTCCATTTCAATGTCTCCCTTTTCATGTTCTCCTTCTTGTCTCTCTCCAAATTACTTTTTTATAGACTTTTTAAGGTTTCTTCTTTTTCTAAGTTTACAACCTATTCTTAAGACTAAAAATATCACTATTATTAGTGTTACTGAAATTAATACTTTCCCTATTATTGATCTACCTATTTCATAAAACCATTTCTTAACGGCTGAAAAACTTCTACCAAGTTTCTCAAGAACACCATCAACCTCCAGTGGTATAATTTCTTTACGCAATTCTGTAAGATTTGTAATATCTCTCTCAATGTTTTCACTTTTATCAGGAATGTAGGTACAACAGTGCTGTACCTTTAAAATTCCACAGACTCCTTCCTCTTTTGCCAAAATTATATCAAGAGCAAGTCGAGTTTGCATTAAAAGATATACCCACTGCTGGTATCAATGCTCCAAAAACATCACCTATTATTTCTTTTACACTATCCCTTCTCCTACGACTTAAAGGTTTACCTATCTCATGAATTCTATTAGTTCCTCTATCTACATGGAAAATGTTAGGAAAGACCAGGCCTACATAACAGGACCCATACCAATGATCAGGCAATCTATATTAAGCTTTATTCCTGCATAGAAAATATATGCCAGGGAAAACTGAATCATCACTTCCTTTAAATCCCCAGCCCCCTTTTATAACATATGTATCTTCACATTGACTTGCTCACACAAAATAATTATCATACACAGGATTGTCTCTTCAAATACATAATTTTCCTAATAATGATGTATCTATATTTATTGCCACATTCACATTATGTGTTTCTATATTATCATTCTCAAATGTCCACATTGTAGATTTAGATTTCTTTGCTTTTTCCTTCCTCTTCTATTGATTCCTTCTTTCCTCTACCATATCTAAAAAGGCTTTCTCCTCATTTCTCATTTTACAAGTCAAATTATGTTTGAACGCATAGTTATGGGTCAGTTCTTATGTTTCCAAAACATATTCTCCAAAAACCTTTGCAGGCTTGATTTGATTCAATTCAGCCACAAGTTTCAATTTTGCCAAAACATCATCAAAATTGGAATAATAATACTCTAATTTACCTGTTCTATAAAACAAACTAGCTAACACACTACATGTAACCCCATATGTTAATGGAAGGTGGTGGTACGTCACACCCTCTGAGAAAGATGCTGGTAATTTCACACAGACTTAGTAATCACTAGCGTCCATTGTTCTCACCTATTCAGATAATAACTTGAAAATATATTCTTTGAGTAATCACTAATCGAATTGTCATGATGTACTTCAGGTCTATACACATGCATTATTTTGCCCTTTGATTCATAGGACTTTTCTCTCATACTCTCATTTGCCTTTGCTTTTCAAAGTTTTTCCTAAAAGGAATTACAATAGCTAATGTTATGTTATGTTATGTTATGTTATGCGATTTTATTAGGCGCACAGATGCTCCAGCAAAGGAGCGTCCTGGCGCCCGACAAGGTAGCAGCACAACACAACGAAAACAACAAACAGAGAAATTTAAAACTAAGGGAATAAAAAGGTTTTCACCGCACGGCGAAAGGAAAGCAGATCCCTAAGGGCGCGAATCGCCGGGGGAAGGGAGTTCCAAAGCACCGCCGCACGGACTTGGAAAGAGCGTCCGCCAGCTCTGCTCCGCTTAAAACGGGGAACAACAGCCAGTTCTAGGTCAGCAGATCTTAAAGCTCGCGCTGGGATGTAATGCACCAGGAGTTTGGAAAGAATCATGGCTGGAGACCCCTTGAGTATTTTATAGGCAACACAGAGGACCTTAAACTGAATCCGCTGGGCCACCAGGAGCCAGTACAACGAGCGCAGGGTACTGGAAGTGGGGCACGATCTAGGTAATCCTACCACCGATCTCGCTGCGGCATTCTGGATCCGCTGCAGGCGTCCAATTTCTGCCTGGTTCAGGCCTGCTAATAGGGAGCTCGCGTAATCCAGCCTAGAGATGACAGTGGCTTGGATCACGAGCTGCCTAGTGGCAGCATCAAAAAACTTAAGCACAGGACGGAGCCCCGCAAGATGCCGAAGCAACAGGACGCCGTACGTTTGGTATGACATACAAACGTAAGGGAAGGGTCCAACCAGACCCCGAGGTTTTTAAGCTCAGGGACTGGGGTGGGTGTAAGACCCAAATCCCCTGGCCATCATCTCTCTCCCCAAAGTTCTGGTTGTCTGCCAAAAATCATGACCTCGGTCTTACTGGCGTTCAGCTGGAGACAGTTGGACGTCATCCAGCCGGCGACCGCCCGCAGTCCTTGTTGGAATCTGGGTGCATCCACATCGGCATCCCCGCTGATCGTGACCGCTAGCTGGGTATCATCGGCGTATGACACCATTGTCATACCCCATTGCCGGACAACTTCAGCCAGCGGCCTTACGTATAGGTTAAACAACGTAGGACTCAGCGAGGAGCCTTGGGGACCCCCAGACCCAACGGATGGTATTTGGACTGAAACGGTGGGACGGTCACGCTAAAGGCCCGATTGGCTAAAAAAGACCGGAACCATTGGAGAGCGATGCCGGTGACACCAGCCTCCTCTAAACGACGCAGAAGGATGGGGTGCGATACGGTGTCAAAGGCGGCGCTCAGATCTAATAACACCAGCGCCGCCGTTTGACCCGCATCGAGCACGGAGCGCAAATGCTCCACCATATACAGTAGAGCCGTCTCCGTGCTCTGACCGGCCAGAAACCCATTCTGCGTCATATCAAGGATATCACCTAATATCAACCATACCAACATCAATAGCACTGTACATATTACCACATTCTACACCATTTTCTAAAAATAGTACAATTCGATCTTGTTACATCATTAGTAGCCATTTTTTTTAAACAGCACTTTCCACAATCTTTTCTGTCATTATATTCTCTCTTTCAAATCTCTTTTGCACTTAATAGTGTCCTTACCATCAATAAATTCAACAATCTTGTTTTTCACCTTTCCCTCTCTTTGGTTTCCCAATTTAGGTACTCCTTTTTCCCTCTTTTCGAGTTTCAGTTCACTCACTTTCTTTTTTTCCACTTTGATAATTCAAATTTTCTTGACTGCTATTTACTTCCCTTATTGGAGGCAAAGCGATGTACGCCCATTTAGGTGACTTGTATTTTTCGTTTGGTCTTCTTATCCTTTTCGGCCTTTGCACAAATTCTATCTTTTCTCCCAACAATTCATATTAACTGGTTATTTCATTTACTTCATCTTCTTGGATCTTTGCTTTATTAGCCGGTTTGAATCTCAGACCATCATTTTCCTTAGGCCAATTATCTCCTTTACGTGGTTTCTTGGTTTCAGGTCCGACAGCGTTACGTTCCACTCTCCAAGATCTCTTTCTTGAGCTTCTCCTCAATTGAGTTTCATCCTCACTGTCATCATACTCAGCTTCAGATTTCTCATCAGTTTCCTTTATGGTGAACTTTATAATGTCTGTTTTCTTTACTGAATCTGCTTTCTCTTTGGTCTTTTCTTTTACTCTGTTAGGAACCTCTCCAGAGCTGGTACTTGGAAGCTCATCCTTATCGTGAGTTATTTCCTTTTCACCAGTTTCAAGATTTCTGTTCCTGGTTTCAGAGCTTTCAGACTGTCCTTCTGTACTTATCTGACTACCAGTTGTGTCTTTACTTTGATAAGTGTCCACACTGGTATCAGACCTTACCAAATCTCGACTTTCAGGTCGATCTTCAGAATTTGGTATTTTGATGACTTCACTTTCTCCTTCAGATGCAGAGCTTGCATCTGATATTTCCAGATGCCGATGAACAGGTCGAGCTTCAGTATCTGGATTTTTATCTGGTTCACCTTCAGAATCTGAATCAGTTGTGCTTTCTGCTTCTTCCTGTGGATTCTCAGGCTCAGGTACATGGATGGTATGGCTGGCATGTTCCTATCTCTTTACACTAGCACATTTAACTGCAGTCGTGCTAACCAGAATGACTTGTCTGGGCTTCTGCCAACAAGGAACTAGGCAGTTTCTTCTCCTGTGTACCTTTATCTGAACCCAATCTCCAGGAACTAGATCTTGAGCTGGATGTTTCTCTTCCGAGTTTGCCTCAGTTCCCACCTGATGGAAAACAGAAGTTACCACGTCATACAGGTTTTTGCAGTAATCCAGTATGATATCATCATTAATAGTCATTTGTTTACCAACTGACACAAATGCTTGTTTCATTACTCTTCCCATCAGAATCTCATGTGGACTCAATCCAGTCTTTTTATCAGGTATGCTCGTTCGGGTCATCAGAACAAGTGGCAAAGCATCAGGCCATTTCAGTCCAGTGGCCAAGCGAATTTTTACAATTCTGTTCTTTATGGTTCCATTTACTTGCTCAACTACAACAGAGGCCGCTGGTCTGTAAGCACAATGTAATTTCTGATGAATGTCCAGTGCTTCACAAATCATTTGTATTAACTTGTTGTGAAAATGTGTTCCACGGTCAGTTTCAATTTTTACTGGGAAACCAAAACACGGAATGATTTCTCTTAACAATAGTTTTGCAACAGTCACATCATTCCGTCTGTTAGGGAAGGCCTCCACCCACCGGGAAAATAGGCAAATGATCACAAGTACATATTGAAGCCTATTACAGGGTGGCAACTCGACAAAATCCAATTGCATTTGTGTAAATGGACCTCCCTCTCTTCCTATGGTTTCCAAACTCCAACTGTTTTTCTTCTTGGGTTTAACTGCTGACAAACAAGACATCGCTGACAAAGGCTCTCAGCGATCATCCTGAACTTGGAATTATACCATGTCTGTCTAAACATCCTGATCATGGCATTCCTCCCAACATGAGCTTGACCATGGTACATTCAGGCCATATTCGAAATCATGCTATCAGGCATTACTGGTCTTTCATCTTTATAAACCCAAATTTCATCCTCTTCTCTTTGTCTACATCCTGATTTTAACCAAATGTCCTTCTCTTTCTCACTTGCTTCTTCTTGTATCTGTTTTACTTCCTGCCAAGTCTCAACTACTGTGGTTAGCATTAAAGGACTTGAAACATGTTCAGCTTTTCTGTCCCGATTTATAGATGCAAGATTTTTAGCACAGTATTTAGCAATAGAGTCAACAAAGCGGTTGCCCCTGGTGACATAATCATCTCCTTTCTTCTGAGCTGCACATTTTACAACAGCAATTTTCTCAGGTAACTGGATTGTATCAATCAGCATTTTCACAAACTCATCATTTCTGATGGGGGATCCTGCAGATCACAGTTGACCATAATCATGGACAACCCCAAAACCATACTGACTGTCAGTCACTATGGTGACTCTTATTTCTTTTCCCAGTTCAAATGCTCGAATCAAAGCAATCAAGTCTGCTATTTGAGCAGAATGAATTCCTTTCAGACAAGATGCTTCCAGAACATCTGCCTCTGTACATACAGCATATGCAGCACTCAGAGCACCCTCATCTGTTCTCAAACATGAATCATCTACAAACATTACATAATCAGATTCAGGCAATGGCTCATCTTTAATGTCAGGTCTTGGTTTAGTACAATATTCAAGAACATCCAAACACTTATATCAACTTGATTTCTCACCTCCACATCCATGGCATCAGGTAGCAAAGTAGATGGATTTACATTCACACATTGTGCGATTGTCACATTATCTGCACCTAGAATTACTTTTTCATACTTCGTCATTCTGTTATTGGTAAGGAACTGTGTTCTGGTCCTAGTAAGGAAAATTTCCACTGAATGAGGTACATATACCCTCAACGGATATCCCATCACTATACCTTCGCTCTTTTCCAAACTCACACTTGTAGCAGCTACTGCTTTCAAACATCCTGGCAATGCTTTGCAACTGAATCCAACACAGCTGAGAAATATGCAATTGGCTTTCTCAGTTTTCCATGTCTTTGACTTAGAACTGATAATGCACATCCCTCTCGTTCACTGCAATACAGTTCAAACTCTTTCCCATATTCAGGTATTCCCAATGCTGGTACTTCACACAGACTAGTTTTTAGTCGATCAAAAGCCTCCGATTCTGTTTTCTACAGCACTATGGGGTCTCTTACATCTGCTCTTGTCAGTCTCTGCAATGGTTTTGCTATCAGGGAAAATCCACTGATCCATTGCCGACAGTAACCTACCATTCCTAGGAACATTCTTACCTGTTTCTGAGTTTTAGGAGGTTTCATTCCCTGTATCATTCAGATTCTTTCTATGGTAACTTGTCTGACTCCTTGGGCAACCTTGTGACCTAGATACTGTACTTCTTTCTGACAGAACTGTAACTTTGATGGTGACACCTTAAGCCCTCCTTCTGCCAAATGATTCAGTAATGCAATGGTATCTGAAACATATGCATCCTTGGTTCTTGATGCCACTAACAGGTCATCAATATATTGAATCAATATTGAATTTCCAGGCATGTTCAAGCTCTCCAATGACTTCTTTAGCAGCTGATTAAAGATGGAGGGACTCTCAGTATACCCCTGAGGAATTCGGCACCATGCCAAAATACGGTCTCCAAACCAGAAAGCAAATATTGGCTGGCTATCTGGGTGTAATTTTTTTATTTATTTTATTTTATTACTGATTTGTAGAGCCCATGGCTGCCGGTAAACGTCCCAGCGCTAATTAAAACTGTGAAGAACGCATTACATAAGTCAATGACTGTATACCATTCTGCATCATGTGGAATTTGGTACAAGATTACTGCTTGGTTTGGCACAACAGGACAGCATGGGATAACAATTTTAATAATTCTTCGTAAATCCTGCACTATCCTAAATGTTCCATTAGGCTTCTTCAATCCCATTATAGGTGAATTACATGGACTGCTTATTATTTCTCTTAAAAGTCCCTGTTCAATCATTTTGTTTATCACTGGAGTTATTCCTTCAATTATTTCTGCTGTCAATTTATATTGGGGAATATTTGGGTAACTCACTCCTTCCTTTACAGAAAGTTTCACAGGATCCACACCCTTCATTAATCCAATGTCTTCTCCTGTGAAATCCTGCACCTTTTCTTTGACTGACTCTTTTAACTCGCCAGGTATATTTTCTTTGTCAAATACAGGAAACCTGCTATTTTGTTCTGAGTGTATCAGTGAAATAGTCATTTTATACAATCTATCTTCATCTGGAGTTTGGAGTTCAATGCCATCTGGTGAACAGTAAATGGCACAATTCATTTTACACAGTATGTCCCTTCCAAGAAGGTTAACAGGACTACTGTCACACACTACAAATCGATGCATATCTTTGAAATTTCCACTTCAACTGGTTCTGTCAAGGATGTTTTAATCTGTCTCTTTGCTACGCCTACTACTTGGATACTGTCTCCTGAGAGAGGAAGATTTTGAACTTCTACTGATCTAACAGTAGAACGGGTATAACCTGTGTCTACTAGGAAGGTTACATTTACATCATTCACCTTTCCATTCACAAAAGGACCAGATTGATCTACCCCTTGAGTTGCGCCAAGTACGCACTCTTCTCCCTCTCCTAGGCACCGTCAGTAGCTATCATCAGACTCACTCCCATCTTCCTTCAGTCAATACTGTGAACTCACATCCACTCTAGGTGATCTTGTTACCTGTTCTCCTCCGTAGAATCCTGTCTCTGCACTGTATTTCTGTAGATTTACACTGTGTGGAAGTGATGGTTGTGGCACCTGACTCTGTAGGGTAACTACCTGTTGCTGTGGCGATGAGAGCTGAATTACCTCAATCTGCACCTGCGGAGTCAATGATGTATTTTTGGGATTAACTCTTAGTGGCAACTTACACATGTTCTTCCAATGCCCTAACCTGCTCCAATTGTGACATGGAAACTTTTTCTTTGCCTCTTCCAAATTACCCATTCCTTTTCCTTTATTTAAATTTCCCTTCATTTTCACCTGACCTACTTCTGGACTTTTATTTTCTAATTGAGCTACTTGATGCTCAGCCACTTTCACCTGTGCCCACCTGGCTTTCTCTTTAAGCTTTCTTTGCTTAACCTCAATCTCATCACTGCAATATTTTGCATGCCTCAACACCTCGTCAACAGAACATAACTGCCAAACCATCAGGTTATGTTTGATCATATCTCCTATCTCTGGTCTTAATCCAAAAACAAAACAATACACAAAATGACTCATGTCCTTTTCACTCAATTCCTCATATCCACTGTATTGCTTAAACACTAGCAACAATCTCTCATAAAATGAATGTACTGATTCTTTAGGTTCTTGCAATGTCCTGTCAATCTTTACCCAATCTGTTTCTTGCGCAGGGATTTTATTCTTCAAGAATACTATTACCTGTTCATACTTTTGCATCACCTCAGGTCCAGGAGCACCTGTTCTAGGATCTCTTGGATATTCGGCTTTTGGCCAGTCCACAGTTATCTTGCATTCATACCATAGGTCTGCTGGTACTACCATGTCAAACAACCCATCTAAATCTTCCCATAGTACTTTTGAGACTTTTACAAATCGATCCACTTGTCGCTATCATTCCACTGGTTTCTCTCGCAACCTAGGGAAATCATTTGTAAATGACAATATATCCTGTCTAGTCCAAGAAACATGCACATACCCTCCTCCTGGTATTTCTCTCATAGGAAATTCATTCGCTACAGGCTCTATTTCTCTAACTGGAAACGCTAATGATGTTTTATCATTGCTTTCTTTCCTTTTCTTTGTGCATTTTTTTTCCCACCGTTCTACATCTCCCCACTTATTCAACAACACTATCAATTCCTTTATCTGGGTTAATCTTCGGGCAGTATTCATATTGTCAATATATTTTTCAGTAAAATCTACTCTGTAATATTTTAGTCTTTGCAAAGTCTATATTGAGTTTATTTGCCAATCCTTCTAGTCGATCATGCAAGTTTTTAGCTCTCCAGGTAATGCTTTTACACATGAATATTACTTCATCATCTTGATAGGCTTAATATATCTGTTCAAATTGTTCCAATTATTAATTCTCCCATGTCATTTTCAATCTGACCACATCTAACACTTTAGGTTCTTGATCTTTTACTTTTAGTGTTTTAAGCCATTCACTTAATTCCTGTTCTGTTGGTCCTACAGGAGTTTGTGACAAATCAATTTTCTCTATACTTCTTTCGGGTGTTGGAGAATCTGATTCCGCAGCCGTTGGAAACTTATATGGGAGACTTTGGTTAAAGGTCAAGTCAGGCGGAGTCATCTGACTAGTATGCCTAACTTCAGAAAGGTCTGGATAAACCTTTTCTCGTACTTTTTGCAAACTTTGTTTCAAAGGGATAGTTAACGATGGTTCTTTTATTTTCTGATTTTCTAACACTGGAATCACAGGACCTATTGTTACTGAGACAGTCATAGCTTCTATATTTTTAGTGAGTTCCTGTATCTTTTCAGTCAATTCATTAGTAGATGGCACATATTCGGACGTTCTTGGGTTTTCTTCAAATCTTCTCTCTGCGCTATCCATGCTACCTCTAATTTCATAATTCTGTCTGGGAGTACCAGAAAGTCTGGTTTCCATTAATGGGGCATTAGAATCATATCTGAATTCCTCTCTCTCAGTACTGTCTTTCATTTCAGAAAATCATCTTGTGGCACCAGTAAATCTGGTCTCCATTGGCGGAGCATTTGGAGTCAATTTTACTGAACTCAGATGATATGGCGGGATGTATGTCGTTACAACATGTGGTATTACCACTCGTACAGTTACAACGCAGGTTTTACAACGCAAGTCGTTACAACGACTTGCGTTGGGGGGCGCTGGATAGTGGAATAGTTTAATTTACTATTGTGAGAAGTTGGCCTGATATATGATGTTCACTAGTTCTAGTGACTACCTTGTATCAGTCCAAACAACCCTTATGGTGATTGGTTGTAAGTCAACCTTATAGACCAGCTATCCTAGTGGTAGCGTGGACAAAGCAGTCTTAGGCTAAACTCTTTTGGCATGTGAAGCCAGCTGTATTACCATATGTAATCCCCTTGAACACCAAGTGAAAGGACACCACACAGGATATATATTCAAAATATATATGTATTTATTACTACAAATAGTCCCCTGAACTCCTTATGAGCACAGAAGCAAACACGTTAAAACAATTCAATTGATAAGTATACCAAAGTAGCACAAATATGGATAGGCCCGGGTGGCCCCTAAAACCATATACTAAAGAAGAGGTATAAGTACCACGAGTTGAAAGGAACTAAGGCCTAGGGCCTTGGGAATCGCTGCGGCTACGCTGGACTAACACAGGTTAGGAACTAGGAGGCCCACGGGATCTGGTTTGCAGTGCGCAAAGTTAGAAGCAGTTCACAGTGGAATCAATGGATGCGTAAAAGTTAAAAAGGTGACAGTAGGAAGTCTTCCGGTCAGTCTAGGACTTAACCCTTTGGAATCTGGACACTAGGAGTGTTAAACTACTCGGGGGCACCGGAGTGCCAGCGTTACCTCACCCACAGGAAGCGGGTGCAGTGGTGCCAAAGTGTGTCGGGATTCTGCAGGAGTCCGGATAAAGCCTTGGAGTGTTGATGCTGCAGGCGACCGGATGTGAAGAATTCCGGTGGATCCAAGGGTGAATCTGAAGAGGTGAAGACCTGAAAGCAGAGGGGACTATGTTCACAGTCAATAGCCAGTTACCGGCGTGGCACCAGGAAGGAACCAGGCATTGTCAGGTGCCAACAGGTGATCTTCTGAAGCTTGTCTCTTCAGCAGCGTGGACTAGGCGATGATGACGACAACCAGGAGTCACTCACGAGCTGTCCCACGTAGGTTCTAGTTGATGGCGGTGTCGGCTTCTTGATCGGAGCAAACAGGCCTTGGCTAATGCAAGCCACGCAGGAAACAGAGCAGGCTTCTCACTCTAACCAGCAAGGTCAAAGGGGTTGCTGCTTTTGGAACAGCAAGGGCCAGTCCGGAGCAACCAGACCAGCAGTGGAAAAATGTCGTTTGGTCACCAAAATGGCCACTAGCCAACGGAATAGTAACCGGATAGGCGCGTCGAGTGGAACAAAGCAGAAGGGCCCCACGTAGATATCGTGAGATTTGGAGGGCTGGTCCTTGGTGCAAATGTAGCTCGGTGGTGGGGCTTCTCAAGACCCCAAGCACAGTGATGAGGGTACCTCAGGGGCTGAGCAGTCACCCCCCTTCCTGGTCCCACCCATAGGAGAGACCTAGTAGGAAGTCCAGCCCCTAGAATTAGTTTAAAAGTAGGAGCTGAGTCCCAAGACGGCAGATTACCCTGAAATTCGACTACAAGAAGAAGAAACTCTGGACCTTCGACGTTCTGCTGCTCAGAAGACTGAAGAATCTCCCTTGTGGCCAAGGAGTGGCCACCCTGTTAACACAGGCACCATCCAGCAATCAATAACTGCTTTGCCGCTGCCTCCTGCCAAAGCCCGAGCCCAGAGCCTGACAAGAACCAGACTCCCAGACATCTAATAGCCCGATCCACAGTCCCTGCTAAGCTGAGACGAGTGGAGGCGACCTGAGACGTGGACCGGACCTCTTGAAAATTCCACGAGAAGCTGACTGCGCAGCCCCTGAGGTACCCTCATCGCTGTGCTTTGGGTCTCGAGACCCTTAGGAGGCACAAGATGCTCATTGATAGCTTATTATTCTACTTTAGGTTTTAAGGGATTCTTATATGATTTTGTTTGAAAAAAGACCAAGAGCGACATCCATTGCTGATGATTGAGAAAATGGAGTACATCATACGTTCACCTTCTGAGAGCCTCTTAACCCCTTCGACGCTGATGACGAGCTCAGCTCGTCATGAAGTACACCTCTCGTACGCTCATGACGAGCTGAGCTCGTCATGAACCGCGGGATTTTTAAATCTTCAGCGCACAGCGGGAAAATGCGCCGCACCGATGGTGTTAATGGGTCTAATACAGATAATGTTTTGCTTGCTTCTCCTAAAATCTTGAAAGTTGAAAGGAACTAAGGCCTAGGGCCTTGGGAATCGCTGCGGCTACGCTGGACTAACACAGGTTAGGAACTAGGAGGCCCACAGGATCTGGTTTGCAGTGCGCAAAGTTAGAAGCAGTTCACATTGGAATCAATGGATGCGTAAAAGTTAAAAAGGTGACAGTAGGAAGTCTTCCGGTCAGTCTAGGACTTAACCCTTTGGAATCTGGACACTAGGAGTGTTGAACTACTCGGGGGCACCAGAGTGCCAGCGTTACCTCACCCACAGGAAGCGGGTGCAGTGGTGCCAAAGTGTGTCGGGATTCTGCAGGAGTCCGGATAAAGCCTTGGAGTGTTGATGCTGCAGGCGACCGGATGTGAAGAATTCCGGTGGATCCAAGGGTGGATCTGAAGAGGTGAAGACCTGAAAGCAGAGGGGACTATATTCACAGTCAATAGCCAGTTACCGGCGTGGCACCAGGAAGGAACCAGGCGTTGTCAGGTGCCAACAGGTGATCTTCTGAAGCTTGTCTCTTCAGCAGCGTGGACTAGGCGACGATGACGACGACCAGGAGTCACTCACGAGCTGTCCCACGTAGGTTCTAGTTGATGGCGGTGTCGGCTTCTTGATCGGAGCAAACAGGCCTTGGCTAATGCAAGCCACGCAGGAAACAGAGAAGGCTTCTCACTCTAACCAGCAAGGTCAAAGGGGTTGCTGCTTTTGGGAGCAGCAAGGGCCAGTCCGGAGCAACCAGACCAGCAGTGGAAAAATGTCGTTTGGTCACCAAAATGGCCACTAGCCAACGGAATAGTAACCGGATAGGCGCATCGAGTGGAACAAAGCAGAAGGGCCCCACGTAGATATCGTGAGAGTTGGAGGGCTGGTCCTTGGTGCAAATGTAGCTCGGTGGTGGGGCTTCTCAAGACCCCAAATACAGTGATGAGGGTACCTCAGGGGCTGAGCAGTCACCCCCCTTCCTGGTCCCACCCATAGGAGAGACCTAGTAGGTAGTCCAGCCCCTAGAATTAGTTTAAAAGTAGGAGCTGAGTCCCAAGACGGCAGATTACCCTGAAATTCGACTACAAGAAGAAGAAACTCTGTACCTTCGACGTTCTGCTGCTCAGAAGACTGAAGAATCTCCCTTGTGGCCAAGGAGTGGCCACCCTGTGAACACAGGCACCATCCAGCAATCAATAACTGCTTTGCCGCTGCCTCCTGCCAGAGCCCGAGCCCAGAGCCTGACAAGAACCAGACTCCCAGACATCTAATAGCCCGATCCACAGTCCCTGCTAAGCTGAGACGAGTGGAGGCGACCTGAGACGTGGACCGGACTTCTTGAAAATTCCACGAGAAGCTGACTGCGCAGCCCCTGAGGTACCCTCATCGCTGTGCTTTGGGTCTCGAGACCCTTAGGAGGCACAAGATGCTCATTGATAGCTTATTATTCTACTTTAGGTTTTAAGGGATTCTTATATGATTTTGTTTGAAAAAAGACCAAGAGCGACATCCATTGCTGATGATTGAGAAAATGGAGTACATCATACGTTCACCTTCTGAGAGCCTCTTAACCCCTTCGACGCTGATGACGAGCTCAGCTCGTTATGAAGTACACCTCTCGTACGCTCATGACGAGCTGAGCTCGTCATGAACCGCGGGATTTTTAAATCTTCAGCGCACAGCGGGAAAATGCGCCGCACCGATGGTGTTAATGGGTCTAATACAGATAATGTTTTGCTTGCTTCTCTTAAAATCTTTCAGAGTACCGTTCCTCCAAGCATAATACAGTGTTTCATTAACTTTTATAGAAATCCTCTGTTTTAGTCATATAAAAAAGCAATAAAGATATAAATATACTATTGACGTGTAATACATTTTCTTGAACTGAACTACTGAACTGTTGACTTTTAGCCTCTATTTATAGGAGTTCCAGGCATGTCTTTGGAAACATGGATAGGTCTATAAGAGTTATAATGCATGTAGTAGTGCTTGGCTAATTTTGATACTACACAATATTTTTGGTTCTATATAGAGTGACTCAATAGCCAAGGATGTCTAAAGTAGGAAATCGGTACAGTTGTGGCAATAGAATTGATGTGTTTTAGCAATAGTATAAGGGGGTCTTTTTGCATGTCCAGTAGGGCTGTTTCAGTTCATCTATGCTGTCTTTCCTTCCAAACAGAGAACTTCTCCAAATAGTTAGGTAAAACTGCATTTTTTTCTATCTAGGCTATCTAACAAGAAACATGTATAATAGATCATTCTGTAACTATAAGGATTAATGGAACATAGCAACGCTTCTCGCAACAAGCTGCTACCCAGAACTATAAATTCTCAGGATCTTGTTATCAAGGTGGATCTGATAAAAGAGCATATCAGGCATGTCAAAGGGCCGATTCCTTCATAACCTGACATGGGCACATTGCCTATGGGCAAATGGTGTTTATCATTTGATTACAAAAGGGAGATGGAAGAAGAAAAGCATGTGCAAGTCCCTATAACAAATGTGGTTGATAGTACAGTTTGAAAAGACTGTGTGTGATTATACTATACTGTACTGTACTATATTATAGGATTTGTAGAGACATGGCGACCCGAAGGCATCCCAGTGTTGATTATAAGGGGTACCAGTGCTTGTCTTATAGTGTAGTTCCAATATTCCCAATAGGCTCTGCGCATTGGAATAATATATCCTATAGATGTGACGTAGGACTTATGTCGACTAGGTCTCTATCGCAATATATCAGACTTAATTGTGAGTGCCAGCTAGCTCAGAGGTCACTAGAAACTTTCTCGAGTTCACAAGAAGGGATTTAGTTTCTGTCAACCGCATAAACAAGGCAACTTTGTTTCCCCAAGATAAAACGTATCTACAGAGTCGTGGAAATAATAGATGGATATTTCACTCAGTCAATTGTGCATGCTTCGTTTCATTTCACCAGAGGTGCAGAGAAATAGATAGACTGGCGTTTTCAATAAAAGGTTTTATTGTACAGTCTTCTTTCTCAAGCCTAAGAAATGAACTGCTACAATCTTAAAACTGGTTGCAAAATATAATGTGTACAGTAAAAAGAGTAGAATAAAATAATACTGTAAGAGCATTGTATGGTTCCTAAACCATAGATAAATACATACATAAATAACAGAGGCTAAAAGTACTCAACTGGTGCTTCTGAAATACGCCTACCCCTATGTACCTAACCTAAGCTTAGTACGAGGGAAAAAGTAAGTGAGGTGTAGCATAAATGTAGTATTCTTTGCCAAGAATCTGTCCAAGATTTCTCTTAGGGTCTAATCAGCTCCGTACCTTGTTTTGGAATGAAGAAGGTCAGGCTCAGGACTTGATTTCCCAACAACCCGCAAGGGTAGCTTGGAAGCACTGGAGCTGGATTTCTCGGCAGGAGAAAAAACAGCGTCTCTCTCAGTGCGTCTGCTGGAGGGTTGGCTTCCTTCGGCACTTGCAGTAGGAGGGCGCGTCGGGCAAGTAGATAGTCGAACTGCTCCAAACCACTGTGTGTTTGCTTGGGCAAATGTGGGCATATTTATACCTTGAAGGTGCCGAGATTGACGTAAAGGTTGACATAATAACGTCATTAAAGACTCTCAGTTCTTCGAAAACTCGAGGAGTTCTTGGACAAGTCAGTATTCGAGCAAGGGGAAGTCCCTAGCTGCTGAAGCAGAGTTTTCCAAGAAATCGTTGTAGATTTGTGGAACTAGTGGAAGTAGCCCTGACGTATTTGGACTGCACGAGCTATGTCTAAATATGGTTATGATTCTTATGCCTATATAAGGATATAGTGATTTATACCTATATAAGGGCATGAATCGGGAAAATTACAATAGGGTCCTAAAATGTTACACAACACCCACTCCACGTTATCATGTTCATCTAAGTTCAAGCACTAAAACTATAATCTAGAGCATGTGTTTTACAATCCCACCCAAAAATACATAAAGTGTATTTAAAAATTGGTTGTACACATAAAATGAGCATTTTTGCAGTTCGCATTTAAAAGCAATGATTTCATTTGTAACCATATGATATGATAAATAGCAATGCTAACCGAATGAGTGATGAAAATGACATTTATGAAATGGCTCTTAGTTACAGAATTGTTTTTTTTTTTACGAGACCATCCCATAGCAGAATATACAAACTAATTTAGGTTTAGTTATGCGTATTATGTTAATATTGTTCCTAGGAAGTATTCAAAGAATTCTTGTTCTCTAAGAATAGTTCTTCTTTATGCAGATTGCTTTGTGCCAAAGGTCACTTATTTTTGGAAAAAAGTCAAATCAAATTGTAGAAAAATACAGTTCCAAAATTAGAAATTTTTGTTTGGAAAAAAGTGAAGGTCGAATTTCAGAGTTCGAAAGAACGCTGTGTGCTAACTTCAAAAGTTATTCTCGGTGTCATGAGAAAACATTAAGTCATCAAGGCTGGCAAATAAATCATCTACCACAGTAGATGAAAGTTGAACCACTTCATTAAGGTCAATTGTACACAGATGTGAAACATCGCCGTCAGCGTCAGTCGCCTTAGCAATGTTCGCAGCAGATGGTACCTGTGTGCCTGTTGGTCCGCTTATCTCACCTTCAGCTGGACTTGCCGGTGAGATCTCAATGAATGCCGTCATCAAGATCGGTAGCCATGGAGGGCAACACAGTACATGAGCCATCACCGGACTCGGTAAAGTGTCAAAATCCGTTGGCATTGCTGATGGAAGTGTTAGACAGATATCTAACACGCATTCCTCTCCACAAAGCAGGCATCTTAGAACAGGTAAGATGCAATCTTGCCAGATTGGCCTGAATGACAAGAACCATGTGGTATTCAGATCTCTCAAACGAGCCAAGCCAATACTGCATGGCCAGGAGAGCATTCTCCATGGTAATTTGGGTATCTCTGGTGGCCGGACTTGCCATAATGGAGTAGGAGGAATAAAAACAGGGGGGCATATTATCAAGGCGGGCGATGTGAAATTATCGCTGCTTTAGCGGCCATTTTCGGCCACAAAGCGACGATAATTTATTCACCCTATTAGCAAGCTGTCGCTAACAGCAGTTAGCGACAGTTTGTAGGCGATAGCGAGTGGTTTGGGGCCCGCTTTTCATGTCAGCGATATTTATCGCTAATGACATGCAAAGTGGCGGGATTCCCGCCATTTTGTATCCTGCATAGACAAGGAGCAGCCAAACCAGGAATGAGACACGATTGGTCCGGTCTCGTATTTAGAGGCTCCCTTGCCCTGGTTTGGATACTATTGTGCTCCTAAACCCTTCAATTTCCTTACTTGCTTTGATTCCAAAAGCATAGGTACTGCTTAACAGACTACTTTGTGGACCACAATATTGGCCCCAAAAAACTGTTATGCTTTCAAGACAAACAAATTAATTCTTTGTCCTGAAGATGATGCCATGTATCTGTGTGTAGGCCTCGAAACGCCGTCGACATAGTAGCATCATATGTACCCTACAAATAGAAAATTGTTCACAATGATGCTTTGTACTTTACCATTGTCTGTTCACTGAGATACTAGAACAGACCGCCTTTGTTGCGTCAAGTTTACCCCCCTGTTTTGTCTTGTCCCCTGTGGGTTACTGGTTGTACCCACCTTGTAAAAAATCCTTTTATGTTTTCCATATCTCTTAAAATAAAAACCTGTCCTGCTGGACAAAGGTCATACTGACTATTGAGTGTATGTCCATCAATTCTGCCTAATCCCTGAACTACTAGGGACCACTGTCTTTTGAAATAGGTATTTGTTTTAAGCAATATTGAAACTGGAAAATCGTCACTGGGATCGTGATGGTGCCATGTATTATCCATTCAACTGATAGTTTCTCAGAAACGGTCAATGGTAATCTCTCCAGTTTTTCGATGCTCAGCACTGTATAGTCTGCTCCCCTCTGTGCCAAAGAGATTTGTTTATCTGTAAGGTTAAATACAGTAAACAATGACGTAGTGTTGATTAGAGGCCAAGGTAACATAGCCAGAGCAAAGGTTTTGTAACGTCCAGCCTAACTGCATTATAAAACTTAATTGAGACAGGCCATGTTGTAACATTAGCAAGTCCTGCTCCATTATGTCTATGGCAGAGGATACAATGCTGTCCAATGAATACATTCTGGACGACAGAGTTGTTAACCCATTGTCAATTACAGAGAGTGCTTTCTCTAAATTAATACGATCAATTTCTCGTATTCGTTCAGCCGTTTCCATTTGCGTGACTTTCCATGCTTCATTGTAAGCAGCGTAAATATCGGTGTATATGAAACGTTTATGACGTGGTTTGCGAGGACCAAGTAAGAATTATCGTAAATCAACACCATCTTTAAGTAAAGTTAAGTGTTGATTTATCTCCAGGAGTGTGGATTTTTGTAGCCATTCAAGGCACAGTTTTCCTACACTGTAAGTTGTTATTATCCCTGGATGGTGTCTCTGGATATATCTTGGATCTGGCCGAATAACTGTAAACCCTTGTGTCTTGTTCAGGAATCTATCTTGACAGATATTCGTGTCTGTGGGCCAGATTAACCATTTTTTCCATTCAGGATTTGTTTTGTTTTGTAGTAAAATATAATTTACGTCTACCTTCTCATCTGAAGTTACATTACTATCAGGTGTGGGCTTAGGTATAGACGGTTTGTTTAAATCTTTTATCTTAGCCAGCCCAAGACAAGATGTCTGTTGAACTGTTTTATTTAAGAACAATATTTGTTCTGGGATGATGCAGGCTCTGAACAATGCTTCTAAACCTTGTACCTGCCAGTCTTTTGTGCCCCAAACAGTTTTCGTCTCAATGTTGTCTTTCCTAAAGTCAAAGCCTAATGGGGAGAATTGAGCATAAAAGGCTGCAGAATAAATCTGTTTAGTATTTGTCGACATACTATTCATGCCTGTCTTATTAAAATTTTTGAAGTAAAAGCTTTCTGGGTTTGTGACATTAAAACCTGTAAAATATGGAAATTTTCTTTTTTTTTTTTTATTATATTTTTATTAGAGTACGTGTATACATTATACAAAACAAAATCCATTTGTTTCCAAATTTTTAACATACTACATAGCGAAGAAATAGTAAGCCTAAACAATTATAAACATGTGTAAAATAAAACATAACATCCAATGGGAGAAAAGCTTTCATAGTTGAGTCCTTTTAAATCTTAACCAGTACTTTGGCTCACATTCCCCTGACCACTCATCCTTATAGTTCTCCATCTGGCCACTGGTGCCCACAATCGTAACCCCATCTCTCTTGTTTTTATACCCTTGTGCTCGTATAGGGCACCCTCGATGTTATGGATGCCCAACAGCCTACATATCCACATTTGAAATGTTGGGGCCTCTATATCTTTCCAAGCAGCTGTTATTAATATCCGTAGTACTGCTACTGCTATAAAAATTAAAGCTTCCTCCTCAATCCTTAATTTTAAATTAATATCACATCCAAAAATGAATAGGGTTGGGGATAAGGTAATTTTAACTTCTAAGAGCCCCTCTAAGAAAGCCAATATCTCCGTTTTAATAGGGTTAAGTTTCTCGCAACCATAGAACATATGAACAATGTCTGCAGAGCCTCTGCCACATCTGGGGCAATTGCTATCAGCCCTCATCCCCCACTCAAACAACTTAGATGGAGTATAATACAAATTAAATAGGGTTTTAAAATGTTGAGCTTTAAGGTTAGAGGAGCGCAGAAATCTCTTATCAAAAGTAAGAGCTCTATCTAAATCAATCTCTGGGTCCACCAATTTCTCAGCCCAGGCTGCCTCGATCTTAAGCATGTCATCTGGGGAACTTTCCATAAGGATTTTATAAAGTCCATTAATTTTACGCCCACCTCCCTTCAGATAATCCAATAGAGTACTTCTTTCCCCCAAAATGATTTGTGGTCTTACTGATCTAATTGTATTTACCACCTGAAGGTATTTATATTCTTGCCCTTCCTGCAATGTATATCGTAGCCTTAAATCAGACAGTGATCTGCATGTATCCTTCACCATTATTTGCCCAAGTGTTACAATGCCTTGTTGCTCCCAGTGTCTCCAAGATCCATCCATGCATAGGTTTGGAAAGAGATCGGAGTTCCATAAAGGCGTATGGTGATTATACCTTGGAATACCAATTACTTTTTGCACAGATGCCCAGATCCCAGCTATACCCTCAAGTATTTTGTATCGTGATTTCTTGTAATACATTCTTCCCGTTTTTCTCAGAAGAATCCCAAATGCTTGGTCCCCCAATGCCAGTTGAAATATCGATGGAATATCATCAGGGCCCCCTTCCTGAGTCACCTTCTCCTGATTGAAGAGGATTGCCATTTCTGTAAGGAGGCAGGACCAGTGGTAATTCCTGATATTAGGCATACCTAGCCCTCCCCTTTCCTGAGGTAAAGACATATATTTGTTTGATCTTCTAATCTTGCCATATTGCCACAGGAATTTCATAAAAATTGCTTCAATTTCCTTTATTATTTTATCTTCTAATTTAAATGGGATCGATCTAAGTTTATACAGAATCTTAGGGAACATAGTCATTTTAATGACGTTAGCCCTGCCTATTATTGATAATTGAAGTGTATTCAATCTCCTCAGCTCTTGTTCCATTGATTTCAAGAGGGGTGTAAAATTATCTCCAATTATGTGCCCTGATTGTGAATTGAGTGTTATGCCAAGATACACTACTGAATTAACATACCTAGCATCCTTTTTAGTTATATTCTTAGAACAAAGAATTTGAGTCTTAGCTTCATTCAGTCGGTATCCTGAAAATTTCCCAAACAAATTTGTCAAGCTGACAATTTCCCTCATAGCAGATTCCGGATCGTTCGTAATAATAGCTAAATCGTCTGCATATGCAAGCAATTTTGTTTGGAATCCTTTTATAATTACTGGTTGTATCTTTATATTCGATAATATCTGTGTAATTAATGGGTCTATATACAGGGCAAATAAGATAGGAGAGCAGGGGCAACGCTGCCGAGTGCCTCTCGTTATATTAATTTCCCCAGAGCTCTCACCCATCAGCTGAATCTTAGCTGAGGGAGTAGAATACATTGCTTGTATGGCCTGTCGAAACCTTGGCCCAAACCCCCTCCCCTCTAAAACCTTCCATAGAAAAGACCACCTCACCCGGTCAAATGCTTTTTCTGCATCTAGGAGGATCATCGCGGCTCCTTCCC
The DNA here is from genome assembly GCF_964263255.1 of Lissotriton vulgaris. Classification (NCBI taxonomy): domain Eukaryota; kingdom Metazoa; phylum Chordata; class Amphibia; order Caudata; family Salamandridae; genus Lissotriton; species Lissotriton vulgaris. The sequence goes on along the minus strand of NC_141694.1, from coordinate 432,412,323 downwards.
CCCCGGCAGCACAAATATCAAAAATAGTAATCGCTCTTTTGATATGATTCGTCGTATCTCTTCCCGGGATGAACCCATGCTGCCAAGGTGAAACCATTGCCGCGACGATCCTCCCAAGACGAGTAGCCAATATCTTGGCATACAGCTTGTTATCCGCATTAATAAGGGAGATAGGCCTGTAAGACCCTGGATTTTCTTTGGGCTTACCCTTTTTGTGGAACACCACGATATTGGTACCCTTCCATGACTCGGGTATCTTGCCAGTAATCATAATCCCGTTAAATAGGTCCAAGAGAAGAGGGGATATTTCCTCCCGCAAGCATTTGTATAATTCTAATGGTAGTCCATCAGGGCCCACAGCCTTCCCTGCTGCCAGACCTTGCAATCCACCAATTACCTCCTCGATGGTTATGGCCTGTTCCAACTCCTCCCTCTCCTGCTGACCCAATTTTTGA